>NC_089249.1:114654258-115307758 GCF_963930625.1 Muntiacus reevesi | reverse complement strand
AGATTTCTTTACTCAGTAAAAAAAAGTCTCCAAATGGATATAAAAATACAGAGATTTCATAGCAAAGCTGATAGAAATATATTTTAATGGACTCTGTAAATCCAATGAAAATTTATGCTATTGTTGGTGGAAGAAAGGTGACTCTAAAATTTATATGAAGATTTCTTATTTGTAGGATAGATACAAGAAAGTATCCCTCTAAATGTGGCATCACATATTTGTGAATGTGAAGAAGATGAAAGGCTCTCTTCTGTCACTCCTTGAGAGGCACTGATGTCCCTTCTGTCCCTTTTCCTTCAACACAGGTTCAGCTGTTCTTTTCTAAGGCTGAGTATATTCCTGTGAAGCCACATCACTGATGGTGACCATAAACACTACTGCAGATACAGCCCTGGAGTCTGGAGTGTTCCTCATTTGCCCTAACACCATTCCACAGGAACAGATTTGGTGTCTCTCAATTGAGGCCAGTTGGAAGTAGTATCTTCACCTCTTGGTCTTAAGATCCAATCTGTGAAATTAAAACAACAGTTATATAATTTGGCTTCCTTTGTTTCCTGTGACATCTACTTCCAAAGCTGAAGATGTCTATGAGAAGATTATCATAAGTTTGAAAGTGTCCATTATACACTTCTAAAACATTTCAAGGCTACTTCATTTTAGGTTAAGAAATTTTCAGGCTGATTCGTGTCAATGAATGACAAAACCCACTGAAATGTTGTGAAGTAATTGGCCTCCAACTAATAAAAAAAAAATTAAAAAAAAAAAAATAAATAAATAAAAGAAATTTTCAAATTTGTGACTTGGGCCTCATGTCAATCAAACTTCTCTGTCAAAAGCAATTGATTTGCATCTTGCCTATCGCTTCCAAGTGGCTCAGACGGTAAAGTGTCTGCCTGCAATGCTGGAGACCCAGGTTCAATCTCTGGGTTGGGAAGATCCCCTGGAGAAAGAAATGGCAACCCAATCCAGTACTCTTGCCTGGGAAATTCCATGGACTGCGGAGCCTGTAAGGCTACAGTCCATGGGGTCGCAAAGAGTCAGGACTGAGTGACTTCACTTTCACTTTCACTTAAAAGTCATTATTATAGCTCCAGTGCTATCAAAACCAGCATTTGTATTGATAAACAGAGTTAATAGACACAGCATAGTCTATTGCTGTGTCTTACTTAAGAGCAGTAAGTATACTGGAGATCTGACAGTTTGTAACATGCTCTACATTAACAGTACCAAACTTGGAACTTTCGATAAGTGACTTAATTTTACCCAATCTCAGCTTTTAGAAATCTCTATAAGAGAAATAATAATGAAATCAGTATTGATTTTGAAGATAGTGTTCTTTTCAACCAAGACAGTTCCTTGGATATTAAATTGTACATTATCATTTTCCTTTATGAATTGTACAGCTTGCAAAGGCAGTTATAAAGTATTATTAGTAAGTGCTCCAGCAAAATAGGCTGTGGTCTTTGGTACCTTTGAAAGTTCAGTTCAAGTCTGGAAGTACAGCTGAACAGTAAGAACAAGACCCTATCTGATTGTGGGAAATTCAGCATAATAAAACTCTGCAAAGAACAGGGGGAAAGACAGATGTTAAAATATTTGCTTTTCTTCCTTTAATAATAAGTCATATTTTAAGCAACTAAAAAATTTCAAACTCCTATAATGCAACCCAATTGGGTAATTCATATAAAACTCCACCAGGGCTTCCCTGGTGGCTCAGTGGTAAGAATCTGCAAATTGCAATGCAGGAGACCCTGGTTCAGTCCCTGGGTCAGAAAGATCACCTGGAGAAGGGGATGGCAACCCAATTCGGTATTCTTGCCTGGAGAATCCCATGGGCAGAGGAGTCTGGTGGGCTACAGTCCATGGGGTTGCAAAGAGTCCAGACACACTGATCTGCTACGTTTCACTTTTTCTGTAATTTTTCTATAGGCTTCCCAGGTGGTGCAAGTGGTAAAGAACCTGCCTGCCAATACAGTAGACATAAGAAATGTGGGTTCAAAGAAGTAGAGGAAAACAATACAATGGGAATGAGTAGAGATCTCTTCAAGAAAATTAGAGATATGAAGGGAAATTTTCATGCAGAGATGGACACAATAGAGGACAGAAATGGTATGGACCTAACAGAAGCAGAAGATACTAAGAAGAGGTGGCAAGAATACACAGAAGAACAATACAAAAAAGATCTTCATGACCCAGGTAACCACGATGGTGTGATCACTCACCTAGAGTCAGACATCCTGGAATGCAAAGTCAAGTGGGCCTTAGGAAGCATCATTATGAACTAGTGGAGGTGATGGAATTCCAGGTGAGATATTTCAAATCCTAAAAGATGATGCTGTGAAAGTGCTGCACTCAATATGTCAGCAAATTTGGAAAACTCAGCAGTGGCCCCAGGACTGGAAAAGGTCAGTTTTCATTCCAATCCCAAAGAAAGGCAATGCCAAAGAATATTAAAACTACCACACAATTGCACTCATCTCATATGCCAACAAGTTAAGTTCAGTCAGTCGCTCAGCTGGATCTGACTCTTTGCGATCCCATGGACTGCAACACACCAGGTTTCCCTGTCCATCACCAGCTCCAAGAGCCTACTCAAATTCATGTCCATTGCATCAGTGCTGCCATCCAATCATCTCATCCTCTGTTGTCACCTTCTCCTCCTGCCCTCAATCTTTCCCAGCATCAGGGTCTTTTCCAATGAGTCAGTTCTCTGCATCAGGTGGCCAAAGTATTGGAGTTTCAGATTCAACATCAGTCCTTCCAATGAATATTCAGGACTCATTTCCTTTAGGATTGACAGGTTGGATCTTCTTGCAGTCCAAGGGACTCTCAAGAGTCTTTTCCAACACCACACTTCAAAAGCATCAATTCTTTGGCACTCAGCTTTCTTTAGAGTCCAACTGTCACATCCATACATGACTACTGGAAAAACCATAGCTTTGACTAGATGGAACTTTGCTGGTAAACCAATGTCTCTGCTTTTTAATATTCGGTCTAGGTTGGTCATATTTTTTCTTCCAAGGAGCAAACATCTTTTAATTTCATGGCTGCAATCACCACCTGCAGTGATTCTGGAGCCCCCCAAAATAAAATCTTTCACTGCTTCCATTGTTTCCCCATCTATTCCCCAGCATGAAGTGATGGGACTGGATGCCATGATCTGAGTTTTCTGAATATTGAGTACTAAATCAACTTTTTCACTCTCCTCTTTCACCTTCATCAAGAGGCTCTTTAGTTCTTCTTCATGTTCTTCCATAAGGGTGGTGTCATTTGTGTATGTGAGGTTATTGATATTTCTCCTGGCAAACTTGATTCCAGCTTGTGCTTCATTCAGTCCGGTATTTCGCATGATGTTCTCTTCATATAAGTTAAATAAGCAGGGTAACAATATACAACCTTGATGTACTCCTTTCCCAATTTGGAACCAGTCTGTTGTTCCATGTCCAGTTCTAACTGTTGCTTCTTGACCTGCATTCTTATTTCTCAGGAGGCAGGTCAGGTGGTCTGGTATTCCCATCTCTTTCAGAAGTTTCCACAGTTTGTTGTGATCCACACAGTCGAAGGCTTTGGTATAGTCAATAAAGCAAAAGTAGATTTTTTTCTGGAACTCGCTTGCTTTTGCAATGATCCAGTGGATGTTGGCAATTTGATCTCTGATTCCTCTGCCTTTTCTAAATCCAGATTAAACATCTGGAAGTTCATGGTTCATGTACTGTTGAAGCCTGGCTTGGAGAATTTTGAGCATTATTTTCCTAAATTGTGAGATGAGTGCAATTGTGTGGTAGTTTGAGCATTCTTTGGGATTGTCTTTCTTGGGATTGGAATGAAAACTGACCTTCCCGTCCCCTGGTCACTGCTGAGTTTTCCAGATTTGGTGGCATATTGAGTGCAGCACTTTCACAGGATCATCTTTTAAGATTTGAAATAGCTCAGCTGGAATTCCATCACCTCCACTAGTTTTGTTCATAGTGATGCTTCGTAAGGCCCACTTGACTTTGCAGTCCAGGATGTCTGACTCTAGGTGAGTGATCACACCATCGTGTTTACCTGGGTCATGAAGATCTTTTTTGTGCAGTTCTTCTGTGTATTAATGCCACCTCTTCTTAGTATCTTCTGCTTCTGTTAGGTCCATACCATTTCTGTCTACAAGAAACCCACCTCAAAACAAGAGACACATACAGATTAAAAGTGAAGGACTGGAAAAAATACTTCACGCAAACGGAGACCAAAAGAAAGCAGGAGTCGCAATACTCATATCAGATAAAATAGACTTTCAAATAAAGGATGTGAAAGGAGACAAAGAAGGACACTACATAATGATCAAAGGATCAATCCAAGAAGAAGATATAACAATTATAAATATATATGCACCCAACATAGGAGCACCGCACTATGTACAGCAAATGCTACCGAGTATGAAAGAATTAATAGTAACACAATAATAGTGGGAGACTTTAATACCCCACTCACAACTATGGATAGATCAACTAAACAGAAAATAAACAAGGAAACACAAACCTTAAATGACACAATGGACCAGCTAGACCTAATTGATATCTATAGGACATTTCACCCTAAACCAACAACTTCACCTTTTTCTCCAATGCACACGGAAACTTCTCCAGAATAGATCATACCCTGGGCAATAAATCTGGTCTTGGAAAATTCAAAAAAATTGAAATCATTCCAGTCATTTTTCTGACCACAGTGCAGTAAGATTAGATCTCAATTACCGGGAAAAAATTGTTAAAAATTCAAACATATGGAGGCTAAATAACACGTGTCGGAATAACTAACAAATCATAGAAGAAATCAAAAAAGAAATCAAAATATGCATAGAAATGAATGAAAATGAAAACACAACAATCCAAAACCTATGGGACACTGTAAAAGCAGTGCTAAGGGGAAGGTTCATAGCATTACACGCTTACCTCAAGAAACAAGAAAAAAGCCAAATAAATAACCTAGCTCTACATCTAAAGCAATTAGAGAAGGAAGAAATGAAGAACCCCAGGGTTAGTAGAAGGAAAGAAATCTTAAAAATTAGGGCAGAAATAAATGCAAAAGAAACTGAAGAGACCATAGCAAAAATCAACAAAGCTAAAAGCTGGTTTTTTGAAAAAATAAACAAAATTGACAAACCATTAGCAAGACTCATTAAGAAACAAAGAGAGAAGAACCAAATCAACAAAATTAGAAATGAAAATGGAGAGATCACAACAGACAACACGGAAATACAAAGGATCATAAGAGACTACTACCAGCAGCACTATGCCAATAAAATGGACAACTTGGAAGAAATGGACAAATTCTTAGAAAAGTATAACTTTCCAAAACTGAACCAGGAAGAAATAGAAGATCTTAACAGAGCCATCACAAGCAAGGAAATTAAAACTGTAATCAGAAATCTTTCAGCAAACAAAAGCCCAGGACCAGATGGCTTCACAGCTGAATTCTACCAAAAATTTACAGAAGAGCTAACACCTATATTACTCAAACTCTTCCAGAAAATTGCAGAAGAAGGCAAACTTCCAAACTCATTCTGTGAGGCCAACATCACCCTAATTCCAAAACCAGACAAAGATGCCACACAAAAGGAAAACTTCAGGCCAATATCACTGATGAGCATAGAGGCAAAAATCCTTAACAAAATTCTAGCAAACAGAATCCAACAACACATTAAAAAAATCATAAGCATGACCAAGTGGGCTTTATCCCAGGAATGCAAGGATTATTTAATATCTGCAAATCAATCAATGTAATACACCACATTAACAAATTGGAAGATAAAAACCATATGATATTCTCAATAGATGCAGAGAAAGCCTTTGACAAAATTCAAAACCCATTTATGATTAAAATTCTTCAGAAAGCAGGAATAGAAAGAAAATACCTCAACATAATAAAAGCTATATATGACAAACCCACAACAAGCATTACCCTCAATGGTGAAAAATTGAAATCCTTTCTCCTGAAATCAGGAACAAGACAAGGGTGCCCACTCTCACCACTGCTATTCAACATAGTTTTAGAAGTTTTGGCCACAGCAATCAGAGCAGAAAAAGAAGTAAAGGAATCCAGAAGGGAAAACATGAAGTGAAACTCTCACTGCTTGCAGATGACCTGATTCTCTACATAGAAAACCCTAAAGAATCTACCAGAACATTACTAGAGCTAATCAACAAATACACTAATGTTGCAAAATAAAATTAACACACAGAAATCCCCTGCATTCTTATACACTAACAATGAGAAAACAGAAAAAGAGATTAGGGAAACAATATCATTCACCACTGCAACAAAAAGAATAAAATACTTAGGAGTATATCTACCTAAAGAAACAAAAGACCTATACATAGAAAACTATAAAACACTGATGAAAGAAATCAAAGAGGACACAAACAGATGGAGAAACATACCGTGTTCATTGATTAGAAGAATCAATATTGTCAAAATGGCTATTCTACACAAAGCAATCTATAGATTCACTGCAATTCCTATCAAGCTACCAATGGTATTTTTCACAGAACTAGAACAAATAATTTCACAATTTGTATGGAAATACAAAAAACCTCGAATAGTCAAAGTAATCTTGAGAAAGAAGAATGGACTGGACAAATCAACCTGCCTGACTTCTGGCTCTACTACAAAGCCACAGTCATCAAGACAGTATGGTACTGGAACAAAGACAGAAATATAGATCAATGGAACAGAATAGAAAGCCCAGAGATAAATCCACGAACCTATGGACACCTTATCTTCGACAAAGGAGGCAAGGATATACAATGGAGAAAAGACAACCTCTTTAACAAGTGGTGCTGGGAAAACTGGTCAACTACTTGTAACAGAATGAAACTAGAACACTTTTTAACACCATACACAAAAATAAACTCAAAATGGATTAAAGATCTAAATGTAAGACCAGAAACTATAAAACACCTAGAGGAGAACATAGGCAAAACACTCTCCGACATGAATCACAGCAGGATCCTCTATGACCCACTTCCCAGAATATTGGATATAAAAACAGAAATAATCAAATGGGAACTAATGAAACTTAAATGCTTTTGCACAACAAAGGAAATTATAAGAAAGGTGAAAAGACAGCCCTCAGATTGGGAGAAAATAATAGCAACTGAAACAACAGACAAAGAATTAATCTCAAAAATATACAAGCAACTCCTGAAGCTCAATTCCAGAAAAATTAATGACCCAATCAAAAAATAGGCCAAAGAACTAAACAGACAGTTCTCCAAAGAAGACATACAGATGGCTAACAAACACATGAAAAGATGGTCAACATCACTCATTATCAGAGAAATGCAAATCAAAGCCACAATGAGGTACCATTACACGCCAGTCAGGATGGCTGCTATCGAAAAGTCTACAAGCAATAAATGCTGGAGAGGGTGTGGAGAAAAGGGAACCCTCTTATGCTGTTCGTGGGAATGCAAGCTAGTACAGCCGCTATGGAGAACAGTGTGGAGATTTCTTAAAAACCTGGAAATAGAACTGTCATATGACCCAGCAATCCCACTCCTAGGCATACACACCGAGGAAACTAGATCTGAAAGAGACACGTGCACCCCAGTGTTCATCGCAGCACTGTTTATAATAGCCAGGACATGGAAGCAACCTAGATGCCCATCAGCAGACAAATGGGTAAGGAAGCTGTGATACATATACACCATGAAATATTACTCAGCCATTAAAAAGAATTCACTTGAATCAGTTCTAATGAGATGGATGAAACTGGAGCCCATTATACAGAGTGAAGTAAGACAGAAAGATAAAGAACATTATGGCATACTGACACATATATATGGAATTTAGAATGATGGTAATGATAACCCTATATGCAAAACAGAAAAAGAGACACAGATGTACAGAACAGACTTTTGGACCCTGTGGGAGAAGGCAAGGGTGGGATGTTTTGAGAGAACAGCATGAATATTATCTATAGTGAAACAGATCACCAGCCAAGGTAGGATGCATGAGACAAGTGCTCAGGCCTGGTGCACTGGGGAATCAGGGACCCAGAGGAATCAGGTGGAGAGGGAGGTGGGAGGGGGTATCAGGATGGGGAATACATGTAACTCCATGGCTTATTCATGTCAATGTATGACAAAACCCACTGCAATGTTGTGAAGTAATAGCCTCCAACTAATAAAAATAAATGGAAAAAAAAAAAAAAAAGAATGAAACACAATCCTGGTAATATATGTTCTGATTTCCAGGGTGACAACCAGAATAACCCCTGGATCTTTGCCCTAGCAATACTCTCGAGCAGCACTTTTGTGTTCAATAGTATGAGAACTATCAACCAGCAGGCCATGGACCAACTGCAGTATCCTTTTGGGATCCAAACCATATCAAAGTCAGAGGGGAGACCAATATTTAAAAAACAGCTGACTAACTATGAATCCTGGTGAAACAAACACAAGGAATATAAAAAAGAATTCAATGGCATGGGGAAAATCCTATAACCTACTGAAGAATTGATGCTTGGGATACTTGGGTTAAGGACAAAGGAAATAAAGGTTTGTATGTGGGACTAATGTAGGACTGCGGAGGGTTTACTGTTCATTCACGCCAGTTTTCCTTATTTTGCTACTCAGCTATGTGATAGAGCTGACAGACAGAATCAGGGCAAAATCCACACCTGATGTGGATGGGGTTGAGGATTCAGCTGACTTTGTGAGCTTCTTTCCAGACTTCGTATGGACACTGAGGGATTTCTCCCTCGACTTGGAAGCAGATGGACAGTCCATCACAGGCAAAGAGTACCTGGAGAATTCACTCAAGCTTAAGAAAGGTAACGGTGAATTGGTAAACAGATGACAAAACACTAAAAACTATTGTTCCTTAGTTTTCTATAAACAGTTGTCTTCTGTTTATAGTTTCTATTTCTTCTCAAGGGGTGATTACTAAGAAGTAATGCTTGTTTACTATATGAATTAATAGATTTGGTTTTAGATTATTTTTCTCCCTGTTCTAAGAATAAACTTCTTTTTCTTTCACCTTCCCTATGCTGTGATTAGATTGATATCTCCATGCTTAGGACTTGTGGTGCTGTAATTAGCCAAAGAATAGGAGTAGAATCGTCATTTATTTGAAGAAAAGAAATGCAAGTGTGAACCATGCACAGTTCAGGGGTGGTAAAGGATTGTCACAGGCAAATATTGTCCAATCTAGCCTGCCAGTTGGTTTTGTAAATATAATTTTATTCGAATAATGTCATACCCATTCATTTACAGTTTCTCTATGACTGCTTTTAGGCTACAATAGGAGACTTGAGTACTCAGAAAAAGAGACCATCTATCTGGCTTGCAAAGTCTAAAATATTTACTGTTTGACCCTTTATGGGAAATGTTTGCAAGATCCTACATTAGGCAAATTCCTTTTTTCTTCCTCCAGGTACCAGCCCGAAAGATAAAACTTTTAATCTGCCTCGACTCTGTATCCGAAAGTTCTTCCCAAAGAAGAAATGCTTCATCTTTGATCGGCCACTCACCGGAAGAAATTGGGCCAGCTTGAGGAACTGTGTGACTCTGAATTTGTGCAACAAGCTGCGGTCTTCTGTTCCTACATTTTTAGCAATTCCAAAACTAAAACTCTCTCAGGAGGCATCCAGGTGGATGGACCTCGTGAGTCCTATTCCCAGTCTTCACTCTCACTGTTAAGACTAAAGGATGGTGTGATAACATCCATATAGCTTCAACTTTGAAAACTGCACATCTACTGCTATTATCATGTTAAATTCTAGGTGGCACCAGCACTTCTAATAGGTTTTATTAATCAGACTTCATAGTTGAGAAAAGATACAAAAGCAAAGAATAAAAGCTCTAAGAGCTTACAATTGTCCTAGTAAACTGGATCTGCCCTGTCCAACATGGCTGTCACTAGACAGTTGTGCCTATCTAAATGTAGCTAATGAAAAATATACAAATTTAACATTCTGATCACACAGCTATGTCTCAAGGGCTCACACCTACATGAGGCTAGTGGCTCCCACCACGGACAGCACACACAGAACACTTCCATCATCACAGAAATTTCTCCTATAATGCTCTGCTAGAATAAGCAAAATGGAGGACTCATTTTGATTTGCTCCACAAATATTAATCAAATATTTCCCATGGACTTACCAGTGCTGATGGTACAGACATATGTGAGAGAGAGATGGTTTCTGGCCTAACAGTACCTGCAGGTGAAGTAAATGTACTCAATAAACACAAAAGTTTCTCAACCTTTGATGTATATATACCACCTGAGGATCTTGCCAAAGAGGAGGGTCTAAGTCAGTCAAACTCGGGCAGAGGCTGAGAGTCTGCATTTTTAGCAAGTTTTCAGGTGATTCTGTAAAATAAATGGTTGGTAATAAACAACACTAGAATTAGACAGAATAGAAAGTTTCCTCACTCTGCCTACAGTAAACATCATCATTGTTTTCTGTCGTAGGTCTAGAGACCCTGGTGCAGACCTATGTCAGTACCATCAACAGTGGAGATCTGCCCTGCATGGAGAATGTAGTCCTGGCCTTGGCTGAGATCAAGAACACAGCCGCACTACAAAAGGCCATTGTCCACTATGACCAGCAGATGGGCCAGGAGCTGCAGCTACCCACAGAAACCCTCCAGGAGCTGCTGGACCTGCACAGGGCCAGTAGGAAGAGACCACTGAAGTCCTCATGAAGAGTTCCTTCAAAGACATAGACCAATTATTTCTAAAAGAATTGGCAGTAATTTTTTCCTCAAGTTTATACACATTAGGCTCTTGGAAAGTAAAGTATTACTAGAAAATGAAATAGGTGCTTATTTTGTGAAAAGCAATTTTTCTAGACAAATATTATTTGCTATCATAAGAGGAACCAATTTTATTATGATATACTTTATTATGAGGCATTGAAACTTTTTTCTTTCATGAATAAACTAATAATCTTCCCTATAATTTCATTACATGCATACAGGTAATAATCAGAGCTTTTAATCAATCAACATACTCATTTTTATCAGACTGATTGGCTATTTTGGCCAAAAGCAAAGAATATTTTTTTCTTAGTTATCATGAGCAGGTTTATTTTGAGCTACTTTTATTTCACATGCAATCATTTGTCCAGTTGGAAAATTAGGAGTTTTCTCCAAAGGTGAAGCATGTAGCTAGTAATCTCTGCTCCAAAGTTTACCCTCATGGAGAAAGGGGCTTCTGTAGAAAGTCAGGATCAGAAGGAAGGATATGATTTTGTTGCATTTCTGTGAATTCTTCTAGTGGTCACAGACCTTTTTTACTTTTATTTTTTTGAGAAGCTTTCCCAGAAATTTGGAGGTCAAGATAACCTCTTTTAATTCTTCTGTTAATTAATACTTCTTATTTTTTACATTAAAGACCCAGCTAGATAAAAAGCAAGATGACTTATGTAATCAGAATCTTAAAGCATCAGAAGATCATTGCTCTGCTTTACTGAAGGATGTTTTCAGTCCTCTAGAAGAAGAAATGAAACAGGGGATTTATTTGAAACCAGGGGGCTATCGCCTCTTCATTGAGAAGAGCAAGAGCTGAAGAAGAAGTATTTTCAGGTGCCCAGAAAGGGCATACAGGTAACCAAGTTTGATTCTGGGAAGCTACTGATGCCTCCTTGAGGTGACAGTTTGAACACGTGTATTGTATACAGATGCGCAATTACAGGACCAACAGCATTCAGGCTCTCATTCTATAAACACGTACAGGGAGCCTGTTACACCAGATATAACCAATGTATTCATCCAAGAGCATACATTAAGTTAACAATTGAGTTGTAAACTGGATTACCAGATGTATCCAAAATTTCAAATAATGTCATCATTTACCTCTCTGCCTGTGGCTCTCCCCAGCCCCACACTTCCCTCCTTCCCAGTCTCCCTCTACCCCCTTTATTCAGATCCACTTTATCCATGATGCCTTCCTTCTCCAACAAGCTCACGCCATATGGGACCACAGCACCCACAGCTCCAAAATCAGAGCCCTCAGTTTACAAGAAGAGAATCACTATATACATATATATCAACCTCTTATAAAGGATTCTGCTCAGGAGGGCACCTTGCTTGGCCAGTCTGGAGCATGTGCTTATCTGAGTGCCAGGAAATCTGATCATCAGGCACACCAGGGCCAAGAGGAGCAGTTCCTAGAGGGAAAGGTGGTGGGCAAACAGGAATGAGTGCTTACAGCCATTTCCTAATACTAACCCTATTTTGTCTGGGTCCCAGGCTGAGATTTCTTCAGGAATACTTGAAGTCCAAGGAGTCTGTGACCGATGCAGTTCTACAGACAGATCAGATGCTCTCAGAGAAGGAAAAGTTGATAGAAGGTGAGGAGCAAGTCAAGAGTCTAGACAGCCCTGAAAGCTCTTAAAAGTTCTAGCTAATTCAGCTAGGTGAACCGAGGAGCCTTAAACTATAGCAACATGAGAAAAGATGTCTCTTGTTTGCTAATATCTTTTCTGAATAGGGTGTATGCATCTAGTAGCAACAGTGATAGGTAACTGTAGATGGAAGAAAGAAGCAACTTGGTCTCCACATACATTTTTCTTTTTCCTCTTCCTCCTGACAGTGGAACGTGTGAAAGCTGAATCTGCACAGGCTGCAGCAAAAATGCTGGAGGAAATGCAAATAAAGAACCAGCAGATGATGGAACAGAAAGAAAAGAGCTATCAGGAACATGTGAAACAACTGACTGAGAAGATGGAGAGGGATAGGACCCAGTTACGGGAAGAGCAAGAGAGAACTCTTCCTGTCAAACTGCAGGTATTTAATTGCAACACCATGTGGCTCCTGTTATTCTGTTTTCTGTCTACACTCTCTGGTCACAAATGTGGCCCAGCAGTGAGAACTTGAAGCCCAGAAGAAGGACCTTGCTTGCTCACTTGTACTTTTCAAACCCCATTTGTCTGCCTGAACTGGCCCCTACAGTGTCTTGTTACTAAAAGATTTTACTTGCAGTTATGTCACAACTAGTCTTTTATCACTATATCTGTCAATCATGGAAGCTGTTATCTGCTAGGCATTAAAAAAAGGGGGTCTTATCCATATCAAAGCAAGAGCTGTCATGTCCTTAATACTTAGGAGATGAAAGAGAGGTTAAGACAAGACTAAATAACTTTTATAGGGTCACAATGCTTGGGAAGATATCTGAACTGTCTTCACCACTTAGAGGAATACATGATTTTTTTTTTTTCTGTCACAACTGGTATGACTTTTAGCTATAAGAAATCCTTCATAAGCAGGACTCCTTAATCCTCACACCAATGTGTCCATCTATCACTCCTACTGGTTTCCTATGCCCTGCTCCTAGTATGTGTTGAGTTGTGCAGAAATCCAGTATGGTCAAGTCTGGGGCCCTGATTCCCTCACCTATATTTTGGTCCTCCTGCCACCAAGTTGTGGAAGGTTAGATCAAATTTCCTGATCTAAGATTCAGACAATGTATCAGATTTTGGAAATCTGTCTGTTACTGTGCTGTGTGTGTACGTGTGTGTGTATTAAAAAATAAAAATACATAGATAAGACTCAAAGCCAAACATTTCATTAAGATTGTCTACAAAGGTTGTATACAAATAATGGGAGAAAAAATTAAGACTGCTAATTGAGATTTATCAACATATCAGGATGAACTTATATCAGGAGATATAAGTCAAAAATCTTTCTTAACTCAGGGAGACTCAGGATAAGCAATCACAGAGATAGAAGATGTAAGAGAAGGTATAATGATAATTAATGATAGAGAAAATTTCAAGAAGAAACTAAATATTTTTGAGTAACATGGAAACTTACATTACCATATGTAAAATAGACAGCCAATGGGAATTTGCCATATGGCTCAGGAAACTCAAACAGGGGCTCTGTATCAACCTGGAGGGGTAGGATGGGGAGGGAGTTGTGAGGGAGGTTCAAAAGGGACGGATATACGTATACCTATGGCTGATTCATGTTGAGGTTTGACAGAAAACAGCAAAATTCTGTAAAGCAATTATCCTTTGATAAAAAATAAACTAATTAAAAGTAAAAATGAAAAAATAAAAAATCCTTGAATGTGGAAACTAGATAGTAGTTAGAGATTTACTTAATTATATACACTACTCAGTCTCCATTTGTATTTTTTAGGAACAGTCCCGACTACTACAGGAAGGATTTCAAGAAGAGACAAGACTACTTCATAATGAAATACAGAATCTCCAGAAGAACATGAATAAACCAAAAAAGGAATGTTTCCTAAGCTAAAGAATTAAAGAATAGAGCTTTCCTTGTCACTCTTACACAAGGCATTACTCAAGAAGTTTAAAACTGAGAAAAATGTCACCATACTTGATAATATTTAGGTTTTGCATTTTTACTACACTAAAATTTGCAAAGACACACAGTTCTATAATTGAAATCATGTACATCTTCCTCACAATATTGCAAACTGTGTAGCAAATGCACTTTACCTCTGTGCCAGCACAGGAGGTATCATAAACTGGTACCACCCAGGAACTTCTTCCAGATGACCACTAGTTAAACAAGTGGATACTGAGCAAAGTCTTATGTCAAAGTCTTGGGACATAGTTGGTAATGAGTTTGACCAAATGCACAAAAGGTTGGGAAGAACCATTTTAGCTTCTAGTGAAGGCAGGGTATGGTGTCCCATTGCTTCAAGACTGCACAGTTTGTCAGTAGCGATGTGACTCCTGGATACCTGGAATGGGCAGTACTTACTGGTGAATCCCAAGCTAAAGCAAATCACCTTGCATAGTGATCTAGAAGGTCTACAGAATTTCCACAGGAAGATGGAAGAAACCATTAGCATGATTATAACTTGGATCATAAAGAAGTGGGCTAAAAAAGGAAACTTTCCCTTCTTGTTCATTTCACCCAGATTATAATTTTAATTACCTAATTAATAATTTTAATGGGATACTTTAGAACTTTAAGTGACACTAGACTAAACATAGTAACAGGATGGCAATTATACATTGTGTTTGTAGCCATTTCTTACTTGCAAAAGTGAGTTTGAAATGATGACAGATAATGTGTTAGAAAACTGAGCTAAATTAATTATTAAATTGTTCATTACCCTGAAGTTTAGGCTATTGTTTCCCAATTCTTGAGTCACACTTGAAAGTCTCCTTACTTTCCCCCAAGAGAATATGGGTTGTTTTTGACTTCCTTTGATCAGAAAAATAATGCTCTTGGTAATACTTAGGACTTTATCACAACTGTCAAAAGCCCTAGGTAAGTGCTCAAAACTTCTCAGAGCAATGAAGAATTATTTCAACCTGGAACTAAAAATGTAAAATGTTGAAATTTACATTTCTGATTTTTTATTGTTTTTCACACACAAAAAATGTTTTAGTTTATATAGCCATAATTGGCTAAGGTTTTAAAACCTGGGATAGTAACTATTCATTAGTATGTCAACTCTGCCATAAAGCAACCACAGATGACACATAAATGGATGGTATGCCTGTGTTCCAAGAAAACATTGTTTTAAAATACAGCTGGCACTAGGAAGCCATAGTTTGCAGACTCTTGCTTTATATAATAGAAACATTAATCAAAGTTTTTTACAGCTGCCTTATGTTCCTTGCATCTGTAAGGAATATAGGGATTACATCACATATGTTAGCATTGTGAAAAAGATTGTGCAGTGTTTCAAAATATTACATGATGAGAGAAAAGCACAGGAGCAGCTAATGCCACTGAATCTACATTTATAGACCTGCTTGTTCTGGTTGCCTTGGGACCTTTTTTCCCATTGAGTCTTCCCTTCGTTTCCCATCAGCATAGAGAATACCTCTTCCACAGTTAGGCAAGTGCTGATAAACAGTAGCCTTTTACTCAAACTGCAGCTTCATAGGGGACTGCATAAGACTCAAGCATGTTAAGTGGAGTATTTATGTAAATGCACTCTTGTAGTTCCCACACTGCACTGCAACAAAGGAGTAAACCAAATACATTTTTACTAGTTAAAGAAACTTCATTGTAGAAAAAAATGACTCTGCATTTAAAACCTAATAGTGGTTTCTTTGTTAATCATTTAAAAATAAGAAAATTAAAGCTAAACAAAAGTAACTTCTTTCTAGTTTTGTAGCATGGACTTCTTTCTTTCTTTTTATTTCTCTTTTTATTTATTTTTATTAGTTGGAGGCTAATTACTTTACAATATTGTAGTGATTTTTGCCATACATTAACATGAATCAGCCATAGATTTACATGTGTTCCCCATCCCGATCCCCCCTCCCACCTCCCTCTCCATCCCATCCCTCTGGGTCTTCCCAGTGCATCAGCCCTGAGCACCTGTCTCATGCATCCAACCTGGGCTGGTGATCTGTTTCACCCTTGATAGTATACTTGTTTCAAAGCTATTCTCTCAGAACATCCCACCCTCGCTTTCTCCCATAGAGTCCAAAAGTCTGTTCTGTACATCTGTGTCTCTTTTTCTGTTTTGCACATAGGGTTATCGTTACCATCTTTTAAAATTCCATATACATGCATTAGTATACTGTATTGGTGTTTGTCTTTCTGGCTTACTTCACTCTGTATAATGGGCTCCAGTTTCATCCATCTCATTAGAACTGATTCAAGTGAATTCTTTTTAATGGCTGAGTAATATTTCATGGTGTATATCACCACAGCTTCCTTATCCATTCATCTGCTGATGGGCATCTAGGTTGCTTCCATGTCCTGGCTATTATAAACAGTGCTGCGATGAACATTGGGGTGCACGTGTCTCTTTCAGATCTAGTTTCCTCGGTGTGTATGCCCAGGAGTGGGATTGCTGGGTCATATTGCAGTTCTATTTCCATTTTTTAGGGAATCTCCACACTCTTCTTCATAGCGGCTGTACTAGTTTGCATTCCCACGAACAGCGTAAGAGGGTTCCCTTTTCTCCACACCCTCTCCAGCATTTATTGGTTGTAGACATGTCAGTAGCTGCCATCCTGACTGGCGTGTAATGGTACCTCATTGTGGTTTTGATTTGCATTTCTCTGATAATGAGTGATGTTGAGCATCTTTTCATGTGTTTGTTAGCCATCTGTATGTCTTCTTTGGAGAACTGTCTAGTCTTTGGCCCATTTTTTGATTGGGTCATTAATTTTTCTGGAATTGAGCTTCAGGAGTTGCTTGTATATTTTTGAGATTAATCCTTGTCTGTTGTTTCAGTTGCTATTATTTTCTCCCAATCTGAGGGCTGTCTTTTCACCTTTCTTATAGTTTCCTTTTTTTGTGCAAAAGCTTTTAAGTTTCATTAGGTCCCATTTGTTTATTTTTGCTTTTATTTCCAATATTCTTGGAGGTGGGTCATAGAGGATCCTGCTGTGATTCATGTCGGAGAGTGTTTTGCCTATGTTCTCCTCTAGGTGTTTTATAGTTTCTGGTCTTACATTTAGATCTTTAATCCATTTTGAGTTTATTTTTGTGTATGGTGTTAGAAAGTGTTCAAGTTTCATTCTTTTACAAGTGGTTGACCAGTTTTCCCAGCACCACTTGTTAAAGAGGTTGTCTTTTCTCCATTGTATATCCTTGCCTCCTTTGTCAAAAATAAGGTATCCATATGTTCGTGGATTTATCTCTGGGCTTTCTATTCTGTTCCATTGATCTATATTTCTGTCTTTGTGCCAGTACCATACTGTCTTGATGACTGTGGCTTTGTAGTAGAGCCTGAAGTCAGGCAGGTTGATTTGTCCACTTCCATTCTTCTTTCTCAAGATTGCTTTAGCTATTCAAGGTTTTCTGTATTTCCATGCAAATTGTGAAATTATTTGTTCTAGTTCTGTGAAAAATACCATTGGTAGCTTGATAGGGATTGCATTGAATCTATAGAATGCTTTGTGTACAATAGCCATTTTGACAATATTGATTGTTTCATTCCATGAACACGGTATATTTCTCCATCTATTTATGTCTTCTTTGGTTTCTTTCATCAGTGTTTTATAGTTTTCTATCTACAGGTCTTTCATTTCTTTAGGTAGATATACTCCTAAGTATTTTATTCATTTTGTTGCAATGGTGGATGGCATTGTTTCCTTAATTTCTCCTTCTGTTTTCTCATTGTTAGTGTATAAGAATGCAAGGGATTTCTGCATATTAATTTTATATCCTGCAACATTACTGTATTCATTGATTAGCTCTAGTAGTTTTTTGGTAGAGTCTTTAGGGTTTTCTATGTAGAGGATCATGTCGTCTGTAAACAGTGAGGGTTTTACTTCTTCTTTTCCTATCTGGATTCTTAAATCTTTTTCTGCTCCGATTGCTGTGGTCAACACTTTGAAAACTATGTTGAATAGTAGTGGTGAGAGTGAGCACCCTTGTCTTGTTCCTGACTTTAAGGGAAATGCTTTCAATTTTTCACCATTGAGGATAATGTTTGCTATGGGTTTGTCATATATAGCTTTTATCATGTTGAGGTATGTTCCTTCTATGCCTACTTTCTGGAGAGTTTTTTTTTTTTTTTTTTTTTTTTAATTAAATGGATGTTGAATATTGTCAAAGGATTTTTCTGCATCTATTGACATAATCATATGGTTTTTAATCATTCAATTTGTTAATGAGGTGTATTACATTGATTGATTTGTGGATATTAAAGAATCCTTGCATTCCTGGGATAAAGCCCACTTGGTCATGATGTATGATCTTTTTAATATTTTGTTGGATTCTGTTTGCTAGAATTTTGTTAAGGATTTTTGCATCTATGTTCATCAGTGATATTGGCCTGAAGTTTCATTTTTTTGCAGCATCTTTATCTGGTTTTGGTATTAGAGTGATGGTGGCCTCATAGAATGAGTTTGGAAGTTTGTCTTCTGCAATTTTCTGGAAGAGTTTGAGTAAGATAGGTGTTAGCTCTTCTCTAAATTTTTGGTAGAATTCAGCTGTGAGGTCATCTGGTCCTGGGCTTTTGTTTGCTGAAAGATTTCTGATTACAGTTTCAATTTCCTTGCTTGTGATGGCTCTGTTAAGATCTTCTATTTCTTCCTGGTTCAGTTTTGGAAAGTTATACTTTTCTAAGAATTTGTCCATTTCTTCCAAGTTGTTCATTTTTTTGGCATAGAGCTGCTGGTAGTAGTCTCTTATGATCCTTTGTATTTCAGTGTTGTCTGTTGTGATCTCTCCATTTTCATTTCTAATTTTGTTGATTTGCTTCTTCTCCCTTTTTTTCTTGATGAGTCTTGCTAATGGTTTGTCAATATTATTTACCTTTTCAAAAAATCAACTTTTAGCTTTGTTGAATTTTGCTATGGTCTCTTTTGTTTCTTTTACATTTATTTCTGCCCTAATTTTTAAGATTTCTTTCCTTCTAACTAACCCTGGGGTTCTTCCTTTCTTCCTTCTCTTGTTGCTTTAGGTGTGGAGTTAGGTTATTTATTTGATTTTTTTCTTGTTTCCTGAGGTAAGCCTGTAATGCTATGAACCTCCCCCTTAGCACTGCTTTTATAGTGTGCCATAGGTTTTGGGTTGTTGTGTTTTCATTTTCATTCGTTTCTATGCATATTTTGATTTCTTTTTTTTTTATTTCTTTTGTGATTTGTTGGTTATTCAGAAGCATGTTATTTAGCCTCCATATGTTGGAATTTTTAATAGTTTTTTTTTCCCCCATATTTGAGATCCAATCTTACTGTACTGTGGTCAGAAAAGATGACTGGAATGATTTCAATTTTTTTGAATTAACCAAGGCTAGATTTATGGCCCAGCATGTGTTCTATTCTGGAGAAGGTTTCATGTGCACTTGAAAAAAGGTGAAATTGATTGTTTTGGGGTGAAATGTCCTATAGATATCAATTAGGTCTAGCTGGACCATTGTGTCAAAAAAAGTTTGTGTTTCCTTGTTAATTTTCTGTTTAGTTGATCTATCCATAGGTGGGGATGGGGTATTAAATTCTCCCACTATTACTGTGTTATTGTTAATTTTCCCTTTCATTCTTGTTAGCGTTTGCCTTACATATTGTGGTGCTCCTATGTTGGGTGTATATATATTTATAATTGTTATATCTTCTTTTTGGATTGATCCTTTGATCATTATGTAGTGCCCTTCTTTGTCTCTTTTCATAGGCTTTATTTTAAAGTCTATTTTATCTGACATATGTATTGCAACTCCTGATTTCTTTTGGTCTCCATTTGCGTGAAATATTTTTTTCCAGCCCTTCACTTTCAGTCTGTATGTGTCCCTTGTTTTGTGGTGGGCCTCTTGTAGACAGCATATATAGGGGTCTTGCTTTTGTATCTATTTAGCCGATCTTTGTCTTTTGGTTGAAGCATTCAACCCATTTACATTTAAGGTAATTATTGATAAGAATGTTCCTGTTGTCATTTGTTTTGTTGTTTTGGGTTTGCGTTCATACAACATTTCTGTGTTTTCTGCCTAGAGAAGATCCCTAGCATTTGTTGAAGGGCTGGTTTGGTGGTGCTGAATTCTCTCAACTTTTGCTTGTCTGTAAAGCTTTTGAATTCTCCTTAATATCTGAATGAGATCCTTGCTGGGTACAGTAATCTAAGTTTTAGGTTATTCTTTTTCATTACTTTAAGTATGTCCTGCCATTCCCTTCTGGCCTGAAGGGTTTCTATTGAAAGATCAGCTGTTATCCTTATGGGAATCCCCTTGTGCATTATTTGTTGTTTCTCCCTTGCTGCTTTTAATATTTGTTCTTTGTGTTTGATCTTTGCTAATTTGACTGATATCTGTCTTGGGGTGCTTTGCCTTGGGTTTATCCTGTTTGGGACTCTCTGGATTTCTTGGACTTATGTCACTATTTCCTTCCCCATTTGGGGGAAGTTTTCAGCTATTATCTCCTTGAATATTTTCTCATGGCCTTTCTTTTTGTCTTCTTCTTCTGGGACTCCTATGATTTGAATGTTTGGGCGTTTCACATTGTCCCAGAGGTCCCTGAGGTTGTCCTCATTTCTTTTGATTCTTTTTTCTTTTTTCCTCTCTGCTTCATTTATTTCCACCATTTTATCTTCTACCTCACTTATCCTATCTTCTGCCTCCGTTATTCTACTGTTGGTTCCCTCCAGAGTGTTTTTGATCTCATTTATTGCATTACTCATTTTTAATTGACTCTTTTTTATTTCTTCTAGGTCCTTGTTCAACATTTCTTGCATCTTCTCAATCCTTGTCTCCAGGTTATGTATCTGTAACTCTATTTTGTTTTCAAGATTTTGGATCATTTTTATTATCATTATTCTAAATTCTTTTTCAGGTAGATTTCCTATCTCCTCCTCTTTTGTTTGGCTTGGTGGGCATTTTTCATGTTCCTTTACCTGCTGGGTATTTCTCTGCCTTTTCATCTTAGTTAGATTGCTGTGTTTAGGGTGGCCTTTCTGTATTCTGGTAGTCTGTGGTTCCTTTTTGTTGTGGAAGTTTCTCCCAGTGGGTGGTGCTAGATGTTTGGCTTGTTGGGGGTTGCTGGTTACGGAAGCTTGCGTCAGTGTTCTGGTGGGTGGAGCTGGATTTCTTCTCTCTGGAGTGCAATGGAGTGTCCAGTAGTGAGTTTTGAGATGGGTCCATGAGTTTCGTGTGACTTTAGACAGCCGGTATATTGACACTCAGGGCTATGTTCCTGCATTGCTGGAGAATTTGCATGGTATGTCTTGCTCTGGAATTTATTGGCTCTTGGATGGTGGTTGGTTTCAGTGTAGGTATGGAGGCTTTTGGGAGATCTCTTATTAATTAATGTTCCCTGTAGCCAGGAGTTCTCTGGTGTTCTCAGGTTTTGGGCTTAAGCCTCTTGCCTCTGGACTTCAGTCTTATTCTTCCAGTAGCCTCAAGACTTCTCCATCCATACAGCACTGATAAGAAAACTTCTAGGCTAATGGTGAAAGGATTCTCCACAGTGAGGGACACCCAGAGATGTTCACAGAGTTATATGAAGAAGAGGAGAGGAGGAAGGAGATAAGAGGTGAGCAGGAGGAGAAAAGGGGGGATTCAAGAGAAGAGAGACACATCTATGCAGTACTCTGTTCCCTAAGTGTTCTCCACAGCCCAGAACACCCACAGAGATTCACAGAATTGGACTGAAAAGAGAAGGGGAAGGGAGGAAATACAGGTGATCTGGGGAAGCAAAAGGAGAGAAAAAAGGGGGAGAGTGATCAAACCAGTAATCACACTCCTGAGTAAAAATGGGTACAGAGGTTTGGATTCCTAAATGTACAAAATTGATATCAAATACTGAAAAACAAATATTAGAAATCTAGACTCTTAAAAATACAATATTAAAGAACAACAGAAACACAAAAAATGTAAGAAATATATATGAAGTTTGCTTTAAAAATGGAGTCCATTTTTTATTTTGCCAGGTTATAGTGGGTTATAAAAATGAATATTAAGGAGTAATAGAGGACTTTAAAAAAAAAGTAAAGGAAAACAAAAGAAATTTTTAATTAAAAGCAATAATAATAATAGTAAAAGTATATCTAGGAATTTCTCTGGAGCTGTTGCAGGCAGTGTGGGTTCAGTTCAGTTTCAGATAGCTCCTCATTCCAGCTTACACTTCTCGATACCTATAGGCTCCTTCTGGTGTAGTCGGTGTTAACTACAGGGATTTTAATCTGTTGCACCCGTCACTTCTGAAGCGGTTCCCTTTGTTTATTTGGCTTCTGTTTGCCGGTCTCTTCAGTGTCTAATTTCCGCCCTTACACAAGGCGGCGGAGGTGGTCTCTTGTTTAGGTTCGCTAGTTCAGTCCTGCTGCGGGGAGGGAGGGGCGCTGCAGACAAGTGTCACTGGCCTGTGTGGGGAGCACTCGCAGTGTTCCGGCCACACTGGGTTTGCCCCCGCTCACGGGTGTGTGCTTTCCCCGTCTACACTGCTCAGACTCCAGGCTGCTCTACAGGGAGTGGGCCCTGAGTTACATGCACTTCCCAGGCCTAAGCCGCTCAGGTTCAGGTTTTTGGGTACTCCACAAAGGCGCAGACTCGGTTAGGCCTGCATTTTGTGCCTTCCCCGCCGGAACAGCTCAGGCAGCCAGGAGCTTGAGGAGCGCACTCTCCCCGGGTGGGTGCGGTGTACCTTCTCCCCTCCGTGGTCTCAGACTCAGTTTACGGGCGCGCCAGTCGTGAGCGCCTTGCGTCCCTTCTGGGAAGCTGATTTCTGGCTGCGACCCTCCTGTCGGATGTCAACCATCCAGAATCTCAAGAAGTCTTTGGTTAGAGACTGGAAGCCTGTTTGCACTTTGGTAGGGGATGCCTTCTCTGGGGCCGAGTTTGCCCCTTTCCCCTCGCCCCTGACTCCTGCCTCTGGCGGTGGATGGGCCAGTCCGCAGCCGGCTAGCTCTTCTCTGGTATTCACTCAGTCCTTTGTTCTGGGGAGGGGCAAGTAGTGCCTTAGTTTAGGGCTTTTTCCCAGGTTAATTCTCTCTCCCTTGCTATCCCATAGTTTAAGTTGCTATCTCTCCTTAGCTCCCTCAGATTGCCCTCAGGGCTTTCAGGCCCCATCCTTACCCTAAGCAATGCCAGCCGCTCCTTTTCATTCAGCACCCCCTTGCAGGTGGCAGATGCAAGCGTCTGGGGTACTTTTCTGCTGGGAGTTGCTTTTAGGCACCTAATACGTGGGTTTTATTTATTTTTCCTCCCAGTTAGGTTGCCCTCCGAGATTTGAAAACTTCCCTCAGACCCACCAGTGAGAGGGTTTCCTGGTGTTTGGAAACTTCCTCTATTAAGACTCCCTTCCCGGGACGGATCTCCATCACTAACTCTATTGTCTCTCTTTTTATCTTTTATCTTTTGTCCTACTTCCTTTCGAAGACAATGGGCTGCTTTTCTGGGTGTCTGATGTCCTCTGCTAGCAATCAGAAGTTGTTTTGTGGAGTTTGCTCAGTGTTCAAATGACCTTTTGATGAATTTGTGGGGAACAAAGTGGTCTCCCCGTCCTATTCCTCTGCCATCTTAGCTCCCTCCCCTGTAGGCAAATTCGTTTTTGTTTTTTTTTTTTTTTTTTTTTTTTCATTCACAAAGCAGATACGAAGCTTTAATTCACTGTGGGCATTTCTGACTATTCACTATATAATACATAAACTTTTCACATTTCTTCACACAGATAAATCTTTATAAGACTTCTTTTCCGTCCAAGTACTGTGTACCATAACACCATTGCATTTAACTAGCTAAGGACATATTATAAATACCATGAGCCACTGACTAAATACAGAAAATGACACATGAGAAAGTGTAAATTAAAGATGCTTAAGAAGGGCTGAATACAATGAAAGTTTACATGTATTCTATAATTCTAGGTATCACATCACAGTGACAACCAACTACAATAAAATCAAAACTTCTTCTAGATGATAATACATTCAAATTCCTAACATCCAATTATTTTCATTTCCACACTGTTAATATTACAGGCTTAACACAACCAGCTTTTAGACTGAAGACCAAGTTTCTTTTTTTTCTTTTTTTAGTGTATTTTTACTAGTTGGAGGCTAATTACTTTATAATATTGAAGTGGGTTTTGTCATACATTGACATGAATCAGCCATGGAGTTGCATGTATTCCCCATCCCGATCCCCCCTCCCACCTCCCTCTCCACCTGATTCCTCTGGGTCTTCCCAGTGCAACAGGCCCGAGCACATGTCTCATGCATCCAACCTGGGCTGGTGATCTCTTTCACTATAGATAATATACATGTTTTGATGTTTTTCTTTGAAACATCCCACCCTCGCCTTCTCCCACAGAGTCCAAAAGTCTGTTCTGTACTTCTGTGTCTCTTTTTCTGTTTTGCATATAGGGTTATCATTACCATCTTTCTAAATTCCATATATATGTGTTAGTATGCTGTAATGTTCTTTATCTTTCTGACTTACTTCACTCTGTATAATGGGCTCCAGTTTCATCCATCTCATTAGAACTGATTCAAATGAATTCTTTTTAATGGCTGAGTAATATTCCATGGTGTATATGTACCACAGCTTCCTTATCCATTCGTCTGCTGATGGGCATCTAGGTTGCTTCCATGTCCTGGCTACTATAAACAGTGCTGCAATGAACACTGGGGTGCACGTGTCTCTTTCAGATCTGGTTTCCTCAGTGTGTATGCCCAGGAGTGGGATTGCTGGGTCATATGGCAGTTCTATTTCCAGGTTTTTAAGGAATCTCCACACTGTTCTCCATAGTGGCTGTACTAGCTTGCATTCCCACCAACAGTGTAAGAGGGTTCCCTTTACTCCACACCCTCTCCAGCATTTATTGCTTGTAGACTTTTGGATAGCAACCATCCTGATTGGCGTGTAATGGTACCTCATTGTGGTTTTGATTTGCATTTCTTTGATAATGAGTGATGTTGAGCATCTTTTCATGTGTTTGTTAGCCATCTGCATGGCTTCTTTGGAGAACTGTCTGTTTAGTTCTTTGGCCCATTTTTTGATTGGGTCATTTAATTTTCTGGAATTGAGCTTCAGGAGTTGCTTGTATATTTTTGAGATTAATCCTTTGTCTGTTGCTTCATTTGCTATTATCTTCTCCCAATCTGAGGGCTGTCTTTTCACCTTTCTTATAGTTTCCTTTGTTGTGCAAAAGCATTTAAGTTTCATTAGGTCCCATTTGTTTATTTTTGCTTTTATTTCCAATATTCTGGGAAGTGGGTCATAGAGGATCCTGCTGTGATTCATGTTGCAGAGTGTTTTGCCTATGTTCTCCTCTAGGAGTTTTATAGTTTCTGGTCTTGCATTTAGATCTTTAATCCATTTTGAGTTTATTTTTGTGTATGGTGTTAGAAAGTGTTCAAGTTTCATTCTTTTACAACTGGTTTACCAGTTTTCCCAGCACCACTTGTTAAAGAGGTTGTCTTTTCTCCATTGTATATCCTTGCCTCCTTTGTCGAAGATAAGGTGTCCATAGGTTCGTGGATTTATCTCTGGGCTTTCCATTCTGTTCCATTTATCTATATTTCTGTCTTTGTGCCAGTACCATACTGTCTTGATGACTGTGGCTTTGTAGTAGAGCCCGAATCAGGTAGATTGACTCCTCCAGTTCCATTCTTCTTTCTCAAGATTACTTTGGCTATTCGAGGTTTTTTGTATTTCCTTACAATTTGTAAAATTATTTGTCCTGGTTCTGTGAAAAATACGTTTGGTAGCTTGATAGGGGTTGCTTTGAATCTATAGTTTGCTTTGTGTAGTATAGCCATTTTGATAATATTGATTCTTCCAATCCATGAACACGGTATGTTTCTCCATCTGTTTGTGTCCTCTTTGATTTCTTTCATCAGTGTTTTATAGTTTTCTATGTATAGGTCTTTTGTTTCTTTAGATAGATATACTCCTAAGTATTTTATTCTTTTTGTTGCAATCGTGAATGGTATTGTTTCCTTAATTTCTCTTTCTGTTTTCTCATTGTTAGAGTATAGGAATGCAAGGGATTTCTGTGTGTTAATTTTATATCCTGCAACTTTACTATATTTGTTGATTAGCTCTAGTAATTTTCTGGTAGAGTCTTTAGAGTTTTCTATGTAGAGGATCATGTCATCTGCAAACAGCGAAAGTTTCACTTCTTCTTTTCCTATCTGGATTCCTTTTACTTCTTTTTCTGCTCTGACTGCTGTGCTCAAAACTTCCAAAACTATGTTGAATAGTAGTGGTGAGAGTGGGCACCCTTGCCTTGTTCCTGATTTCAGGGGAAATGATTTCAATTTTTCACCATTGAGGGTGATGCTTGCTGTGGGTTTGTCATATATAGCTTTTATTACGTTGAGGTGTGTTCCTTCTATTCTTGCTTTCTGGAGAGTTTTAATCAAAAATGGGTGTTGAATTTTGTCAAAGTCTTTCTCTGCATTTATTGAGATAAATATATGATTTTTATCTTTCAATTTGTTAATGTGTTGTATTACATTGATTGATTTGCAGATATTAAATAATCCTTGCATTCCTGGGATAAAGCCCACTTGGTCATGGTGTATGATTTTTTTAGTATGTTGTTGGATTCTGTTTGCTAGAATTTTGTTCAGAATTTTTGCATCTATGTTCATCAGTGATATTGGCCTGTAGTTTTCTTTTTTTGTGGCATCTTTGTCTGGTTTTGGAATTAGAGTGATGGTGGCCTCATAGAATGAGTTTGGAAGTTTACCTTCTTCTGCAATTTTCTGGAAGAGTTTGAGTAAGATAGGTGTTAGCTCTTCTCTAAAGTTTTGATAGAATTCAGCTGTGAAGGCTTCTGGTCCTGGGTTTTTGTTTGCTGGAAGATTTCTAATTACAGTTTCGATTTCCTTGCTTGTGACGGCAGACCAAGTTTCTTGTGTAATAATAAGAACAAAGTTTCTTGTGTAATAATAATTACTATCTTGATCATGACCAGAAGTAACCAAATTTGTTTGTACTGTACTGTATAGAGATGAGACTTTATTAAGTATAATATGAAACTCTTTATAAAGGTGTTCAAGAGAAATTCAAATAGTAGCCTGAAAATGAGTTTTAATTGCTATTTATTCTACATACATTCCATTAAAATATGAAGTCGCTGTCAAAACATTTATAAATAAGTATACAGTATAATAGCTCTTCCTCTTCCAAAATACCAGCTGGGAAAAAATTTCCAAGGTGACCCAAGGAGGGAAAAAAGGAGGGGGGGAGGGGAAAGGCCTCAGAAAACAAACGTTATATAGCCTTGTAAGCGGCAATCTTCCAGAGTCTATTTTCAATTGGAATAAATTCTGCAGCCAATTCTACCTTGCTTCGGTGTCCACAGTCCAGAGTCCTTGAATATCTAGTTCAGTATTCTACAGAAATCTGCAAGGACTCCTAAACACCCCTCAACTAATTACACAGGGAAAACAGATCATGTTCTGTATTAAGACTTCTGTGAAAATTGAACATAGTTATAGCCATTCTTTTAACAGTGATGCTAGAATAAGTCATGAAATATATGCACAGCTGTACACGAATCATCATTAAACACAGGAGCAAAACACCATTTGATGCATATCAAATAAGCTCCCCTAAAGCCAATCTGAATATATATATTTTCACTTACTTTGATACAGCATTGGAAGGGTCTGCATATAATTACGGAGACTGCTGCAAACAATATTTGATGCTATTAAGTGTTCCATTAAGCATCAGGCATGCACAATAATTACTTTAAAGAATTTCTCATGTATGTACCTTAACATTTCTGTTTATAAGCTACAATATGTTTAAAGCATTTAGTAATCTTTAAACCAATTATTTAAATTGACCTACACCTAAGTGGGGAAAAACAACAACAAAAAACTTCATCTCAACACCTGAAGGTAATATTTAAACTTTACTCCCCCAAATTATGTAAATTTTTTTTTAATATGTCATGCTTAAAATTCCAAACATGACAAAAATTCTTACCACTACTTAATTAGAAGTATGATTTCTCAGCAGCAGTCTACCCACCACAAACTTAGAGCATGCCACACTTCAGGGGTTTACATGATAAGAGTGATGTGCTGGTGGATGCAGATGACCATAATTGAACATATCAGTCTCTTCTCTTCATTCTGGATCTTTTATTTCAAACTAAATAAAGTGCAAATTCTTTAACGTCTGAGCCACCAGGGAAGCAGAAAGATTTGAAGAGGCTAATTAGCAAGTTGAACAAATAGATATTTTATATGTTGATAATTGTGATCAAACACTGCAGAAAACATATTTCTTCAGGTTAACAAATTAAAGTCGAGCAGAGTATACCAATTTACCATAATGCTATGTTAAAAAAATATTCCCTGGTGGCTCAGATGATAAAGAATCTGCCTGAAATGCAGGAGACCCAGGTTCAATCCCTGGGATGGGAAGATCCCCTGGAGAAGGGAATGGCTACCCATTCCACAATTCTTGCCTGGAGAATCCTATGGACAGAGGAGCCTGACAGGCTACAGTTCACGGGGTTGCAAAGAGCTGGACATGACTGAGCAACTAACACTTTCACCTTTCAATGTTATAAAACAGTGACAAAAAGATAACTGAAGATTCTTGTATTTTTATATTATAATTCTAGTTAATATATAGGTCACAGAAATTTTTATTTTGAAAAATATAAAATATTTTTAAATGAGTAATACTGATAATACCAGGTATCAGACTTCAAGATGCAGTTAAATCACTAATTTCAGCAACATTCATATCCTCAATGCTATAAAGTAAATACATAGTAAAGAATTAAAGTAGAAAACAAGCTGAATACCAATCTCTTCAAGTGAACCAAATGCAGAAAAAGTAGAAGAAACCAAAATAAAAACAAAACAATGAAGTAGAAAACCAATATATAATAAGAGAGTCAAAGCAACCAAACTGTTTGTAAAATTGGTAGTTTATGAAATTGGTAAAGCTAGAGTGACTAATCAAGAGAAATGAGATCCATGTTCCAAACTACTAAGAATTCAAAATGTCTCAAGAGAACATTGCTCCAACTTGAAAAGAAAAAAGTCCAAATAATCTATAAAATCATGCTTTTAAGAAACCATCCCAAATGAGGTCGCAAAACAAGAAGATAAAATCTCAAAGAGCTGCAATCCCTTTTGAGGAGATGAGCCACATATACAAGTTATCTTTTATCTGATTACAGATATTAGAAAAACAAAATTTTTAATAAACATCCTGCATATTGCACAATGGCCAGAATCCCCAATAAACTTTGACATAAGAGAAATTCACACATACTCAAAAAATCTTCCTTTGGCCTCTATCAGGTATCATAAGAAATAGTAGGTGCAGGGCAGGAGATATGCAATAACACTTGTTGAGTAGACTGGCTGAACTTTTCAAGGTTTGAGGTGCAACAGATTTAGCTAGAAAACCTACGTGTATGCAGGCATTCAACAAAGCCTTGCAATGAGTAGATAGACAAAAACAAAAACCAAAAACAGCAGTCTACCACTGGAATAGGTCAAGAGCACCAAGACTGCCCACATGAAAAGTATGCAGGGCCTGCTAAAGGTTGAGGATGGAACAGGGAAACTAAAAGAATCTTCTGGTGCTTCAGGTCTTCCACTACAAATAGTAGAATTTCACTGGAGGAATGTGAAGCTTGTGGTGGACTTGATGTAGTGTAGCAACAACAAAACTCAGCACAGATGAATTACTACACTGAATAAATGCCCCCCACAATCATCCTAACCAAAATAGAGATTGTGCTATTTGTAGAATATAAATCTTATTATCTCAATATCCACTTATTTTTTTTTAAACAGGGCTAAGCACACAATAAAAATGGAGTCAAGCAAGAAGAAGAAACAAACAAAAACAAACAAACAAAAAAACCCAAGTTAAAACAATGCATCATAATGAGATAAGACAAAGAACAGAAACAAAATCAGAAATAAACCTAATGTGGAACAATCAGGGCCTTTGAAATCACAATTACTATGTTGAAAGATCTAACGGGAAAGTGAATAACACACATGAACACATTAAAAATTTTTAAAGACTGCATGCTGTTAATAGAGTTAAGTGGAAATCCTATAAAAGTAAAACACAGTATCAGTGACTAAGAATTATTTTAAAGAAATTAACAGATGATACGTGAACAAATTGCTATAAGAACCATATAATCTGAGATAGATCGATAGTCATTAACAACACGGGAACACAGAAATCAAGAGAAAAATGTATTCTGAGCCTTCAGTAGTTTAGGATAACCCCCAGTACAATGACAAAAGGTTTCTTGTGCACATAATTGGAAAAATAAAAATAGAAGTAAAGAAAGAGGCAGGAAAAATACTTGAAGAGAAAATTTCTCAAAATTAATAAAAGAGACAAATGGCCAATCAAAGGTTCACAGAACCCCAAACTAAACAAATATAAGATAAATATGGCCTTACACCCCACAGACTAGTAATAAAAGCCAATTATGAAGAGAAAATCTTAAAGAAAAGCAGTAAAAAATGAAACATTACATACAGAAGAACAAAAACTAGGTTTGGAAAGAAACATTGCTAGAAATTATATAAGCTAGGAGAAAGTGGAATAACATCTCTATTAAAGTGTTGAATGAAAAATGTCAACCAGAATTATCTACAAGTAACAATGCCTTTAAAGTGAATGCAAAAGACTTTTAAAATGTAGCATTTGTATGTCCCCTATTGGTGGGAATGTAAATTGATGGAGCCACTATGGAAAACAGTATGAAAGTTCCTCAAAAGACTAAAATTATAGCTACCATAGCAAGGGTACGGTATGAGCACGGTAGATAGTATGAGTTTATGTAAGCATTACACTTATTCATGATTGTTCTGTGCTCATGAACTAATCGCTTCCTAAAGGTCCCACCACGAAAACCCAGCACATTGGGCATAAGTTTTTCAACATATGATATTTGGGGAGACATATGCACACCAGGCCGCCCTGTCAAACACCAACTCCTGGAGTTTACTCAAACTCGAGTCCATCGAGCCCGTGATGCTATCCAACCATCTCATCCTCTGTCGTCCCCTTCTCCTCCTGCCCCCAATCCCTCCCAGCATCAGGGTCTTTTCCAATGAGTCAACTCTTCGCATGAGGTGGCCAAAGTATTGGAGTTTCAGCTTCAGCATCAGTCATTCCAATGAATACCCAGGACTGATCTCCTTTAGGATGGACTGGTTGGATCTCCTTGCAGCCCATAGACTCTCAAGAGTCTTCTCCAACACCACAGTTCAAAAGTATCAAATTTTTGGTGCTCAGCTTTCTTCCCAGTCCAACTCTCACATCTATACACAACCACTGGAAAAACCACAGCCTTGACTAGACAGACCTTTGCTGGCAAAGTAATGTCTCTGCTTTTTAATATGCTATCTAGTTTGGTCATAACATTCCTTCCAATGAGTAAGAGTCTTTTAATTTCATGGCTGCAGTCACCATCTGCAGGGATTTGGGAGCCCAAAAAATTAAAGTCTGACACTGTTTCCACTGTCTCCCCATCTATTTGCCATGAAGTGATGGGACCAGATGTCATGATCTTAGTTTTCTGAATGTTGAGCTTTAAGCCAACTTTTTCACTCTTTCACTTTCATCTTCATGGGGTCACAAAGAGTCAGACACGACTGAGCGACTGAACTGAACTGAACTGAACTGAATTAGATGGTAGTAGAAAAGTTCTCTAGGGCCGGCAGGGATCCCCAACATCCCCCACCCCCTGCTGCAGACTGGTACTAGTCCATGGCCTGTTAGGAACTTGGCTGCACACCAGGAGATGAGATGCAGGGCAAGAAAGGGAAGCTTCATGTGGTATGTCCCATCACTAGTAATACCACTTGAACTATCCTCTACCTCCACTTCCACTGTCTTCCATAAGACCAGTCCCTGTTTCCAAAATGTTTGGGGCCACTCTTCTAGGGAAACCAAAAGATAGCAGAGACAAAAACATTAACAGTAAGGAAATTTTATTTCCTGACACAGCAGCCAAAACTAGGGGTAAACACAATCTAACCTGTAGACAGTTAACAGAAAACCTCACGCTAGAGACGTATTTACCTCAGGTCCTTCAAAATATTAAACTATGCCAGCTTTCAACAAAAAAATTCTAGACATGCTAAAAGACCTAAAAGCAGTCTGATGAGTCAAATCAAGCATCAGAACCAGACTCAGAAATTGCAGAAATTTACAAATTATCAGACAGCTAAATTTAAAATGACTGTGATTAATATGCTAAGAAATCTAATGGAGAAAGAGGAAAATGTGAATGAACAGGTGAGTAATATATAGAGAGAAATGGAAACTCCCACAGTTTTAAGGAAATACAAGAAACTAAAAACATGGTGACAGAATGAAGAATGTCTCTGGTGGGTTCATCAGTAGACTGAACATGATTGGGATGGACTCAGTGAATTTGGAGGTGTGTCAATAGAAACTTTTCAGATTGAAGAGCACATCATATTCAACTACAGAAAACCAAAGGCAAAGAGAAAATCTTGAAATAAGCCAGAGATTTTATTTTACTCACAGAGGCACTAGGTTAATAATTATATCAGACTTCTCCTTTGAAAGCATACAAGCAAGAAGAGAATTGAGTGAAATAATTAAAATCTCAAAAGAAATAGTAATACCAAATTAGAATTCTGTATCTACTGAAATTATTCTTCTGAGTGAAGAAGAAATAAGCACTTCCTCAGACAAGCAAAAATTGAGGGAATCTGTCACCAGGAACCCTGATTTGTAAGAAATGTTTAAAGTTCTTCAGAGGAGGAAAATAATATATCAGAAATTTGGATCTACATAAAGAGTAGAATAGCACCAAAGGAGGAATAAATGGCAAGGAAATAAAAATATATTTTCTTATTCTAAGTTGATCTAACATACAATTTATTAAAACAATAATAGCACCAATGTATTTGAAGATTGTGGTGTATGTAGGAATGAAATGAATTATAGCAATGATACAAAAGACTGGACAGAAGAGTCAGGAATATTTTGTTATTTTAATGTGTTTGTGCTATCGGTGATTGGTATAGTGTTAACTGACACGGAACATGGATTGTTTAGAAATGTATATTGCAATTTCTAGGGTAAACAGTTTAAAAAAATTTTTAAGAGATATAATTGCTATGCTAAGTAAAGATAGAAAATGGAATCATATAAAATGCATAATTAAAACCAAAATTTAGAAAGGGATTGAAAGATAAAATATTGACAAAGATGTGGGCAATGAATAGCAAAAAGTATCAAGTACGGTGGATATTAATCCTACTCTATCAGTAATCAATTTCAATATCAATGATCTAAATACACGAATTAAAAGACAGAGACTGCCAGAGTGGATTAAAAACACAGGACTCAATTATCTGTTGTGTACAAGGAACCCACTTTATGAAGACAAAGGTAGACTAAAGGGATGGAGACTATGGTATATCATATGGGGTATATATAGATTATAGTATATATCTTATATGGTACATATAGATGATGGTAGATAACATCAATTCAGTTCAGTTCAGTTCAGTCTCTCAGTCGTGTCCGACTCTGCAACATGACGGACTGCAGCACGCCAGGCTTCCCTGTCCATCACCAACTGCTGGAGCTTGCTCAAACTCATGTCCATCAAGTGGGTGATGGCATCCAACCATCTTATCCTTCTCCTGCCTTCAATCTTTCACAGCATCAGGGTCTTTCCCAATGAGTCAGTTCTTGACATCAGGTGGCCAAAGTATAGGCGTTTCAGGTTCAACATCAGTCCTTCCAATGAATATTCAGGACTGATTTCCTTTCGGATTGACTGGTTTGATCTCTTGCAGTCCAAGGGACTCTCAAGAGTCTTCTCTAACACCACAGTTCAAAAACATCAATTCTTTGGCATTCAGCTATCTTTACAGTCCAACTCTCACATCCATACACGACTAACGGAAAAGCCATAGCTTTGACTAGACATGCTTTTATTGGCAAAGTAATATCTCTACTTTTTAATGTGCTGTCTAGATTGATCACAGCTTTTCTTCCAAAGAGCAAGTATCTTTTAAACTCATGGCTGCAGTAACCATCTGCGGTAATTTTGGAGCCCCTCCAAAAATAAAGTCTGTCACTGTGTCCATTGTTTCCCCATCTATTTGCCAGAAGTGATTGCACTGGATGCTATGATCTTAGTTTTCTGAATGTTGAGTTTTAAGCCAACTTTTTCACTGTCTTCTTTCACTTTCATCAAGAGGCTCTTTAATTCCTCTTTGCTTTCTGTCATAAGGGTGCTGTCATCTACATATCTGAGGTTATTGATATTTCTCCCAGCAATCTTGATTCCAGCTTGTGCTTCTTCCAGTCTGCATTTCACATGATGTGCTCTGCATATAAGCTAAATAAGCAGGGTGACAATATACAGCCTTGACAAAATCCTTTCTCGATTTGGAACCAGTGTGTTCTTCCATGTCCAGTTCTAACTGTTGCTTCCTGAACTGCATACAGATTTCTCAAGACGCAGGTCAGGTGGCCTGGTATTCCCATCTCTTGAAGAAAATTCCACAGTTTGTGGTGATCCATACAGTCCAAGGCTTTAGCATAGTCAATAAAGCAGAAGTGGATATTTTTCTGGAAAACTGTTGCTTTTTTGTTGATCCAGTGGACATTGGCATTTTGATCTCTGGTTCCTCTGCCTTTTCTAAAACCACCTTAAACATCTGGAAGTTCACGGTTCATGTATTGTTGAAGCCTGGCTTGGAAAATTTTGAGCATTACTTTGCTAGCGTGTGAGATGAGTTCAACTGTATGGTAGCTAGAACATTCTTTGACATTGCCTTTCTTTGGGATTGAAGTGAAAACTGACTTTTCCAGTCGCATTTTATCCAAATTTGACCTTGCTGAGTTATCCAAATATGCTGGCATATTGAGTGCAGCACTTTCACAGCATCATCTTTTAGGATTTGAAATACCTCAACTGGAGTTCCATCGCCTCCACTAGCTTGGTTCATGGTGATGCTTCCAAGGACCACTTGACTGCAGACTTCAGGATGTCTGGCTATAGGTGAGTGATCACAATATCATGATTATCAGCATCATGAAGATCTTGTTTTTTATTGTTCTTCTGTGTATTCTTATCACCTTTTTAAAATATCTTCAGCTTCTGTTAGGTCCATACAATTTCTGTCCTTTATTCTGCCTATCTTTGCATGAAATATTCCCTTGGTAGCTCTAATTTTCTTGAAGAGATCGCTAGGCCTTCCCATTCTTTTCTTTTCCACTACTTCTTTTCACTGATCACCAAGGAAGTCTTTCTTATTTCTCCTTGCTATTCTTTGGAACTCTGCATTCAAATGGGTATATCTTTCCTTTTCTCCTTTGTCTTTCACTTCCCTTCTTTTCTCAGCTACATGTAAGGCCTCCTCTGACAATCATTTTGCCTTTTTGCATTTCTTTTGCATGGGTATGGTCTTGATCACTGAAAAATGGAGTTAGGTAAGGTTTTGAAGCATTATAGCTATAATTCTCAGAGGAATAGAAAGGAATTATGCGCTAAAGCTTCCTTTTTGTGATTGCAGAAGTTATTCTTGGAACTGTGCATGAGGGGAAATGAGAAAAGAAGAGTGAAATAGAGAGACATTCTGTGGCCTAGAAATGGGGCAGTAATTATCTAGAGGGATTCTCTAGACAAAGAAGGTTGAACACCCACTCATATATCTATTTCACACAGGTGCAAGTAATTCCCCTACCAGTGTTTAGGAATCCCTTCAGTGACCCCAGCAATGCAGCCTCCACCCAATGGAGAACTGTCCATTCTCTGCACCCTGAAGTTAATTGTTCCAGGTCTCCCTTATTGGAAGCCATCATGTGACCTAGTGACTGCTTGGCAGGAGTGATGCTTGACTGTGCTCCATGACTTTGTATGCTCCCATCAGACTTTTCCGGTGTACACAACACTCCAACTCCATCCGTGTACCAAAGTAAATCCTTGAGTAAGACCATGGAGCTGAGGATACCTAGAGGGGTGGTTTATGTGTGAGGAAACCGTCTACACTGAATAGACCACCTCTGATATCCCCAAATTGGATGTAAATGTATCCCGATTACACAATTAAAAGTCTCTCTAGAATCAATATGCATGATTTCAAACATAGGTTCTACTGAGGTATCATACTAGTCAATTATACTATATTTAATCATGAATTGAATTCTTCTATAGGTTAAACACTGCCTTCACATTTCATTTCATCTTTGCAAACTTTAAGCCTCAATGAAAATGCACCTTATGACTTCAAGTTTAGTGGCAATTGTTTGACATCTTGAAGGTGCTCATTCAACTTGTTCTTAACAGATGGAAGCTGGTTAGGAAATTATGGTCCTTAGGTTTTTAGAGAATATTACATGATTGTGATTCTCCCTGATTCTTCTGGAGGGCTATAATCTCTTCATGAAGTTTCATGCTCTCCTTTTGGAATTCCTCCTGGAGAAGTCGTCCCTGTTCCTAAAAGGGAAAGTGGAGACTGAACACACAACTTAAAACATTTCCCACAGTTGCTAAATTATACCTATATTAATCCCTCATGGGTTGTGAAACTTCTTTTCGAAGCATTTTCCTCCTTTAATATTCATTATATCCCTCTTTCTTAAGTCTACTATAAAATTTTTCTGGGATTTATTTAGCTTCAGAAATATTCTTCTCTTACAGTTTCTAAAATATTAGTGAACCCTAGAATTAATTTTTTCTTCCTTCAACCTGAAACGACAGTCTTTTTTAAAAAAACTGTCTTTTTCTATCTCAGCTCTATATTCCATGAACTGCCAAATGTATATCTAAGAAGGCAAGGAAGATGAAGGAACACCATAGGAAGGATACTACAAAATTCAGAATCACAGCAGGTGTTTGATCAGGCAATTTAGTACAAGTATCCAAATTTTGGTAGCAGAGATAACAGAAATAAGTCGAGGAGGGAAAGCCTACACTGCTCCATTCTATATTACAGGGTAGAAATCCCGACTCGGCACAGATTTGGAGAGTAGCCTGGTGAGCAGGAAGAAAGTAGCAGCCTGGGTATGCAGCTAATTGTACGATATGGAATTTCCTGGTGTTTCAGATGGTAGAGAATCTCCCGGAAATGAAGGAGACCTGTGTTTGATCCCGGAGTCAGGAAAATCCCCTGGAGAAAGAAACAGCAACTCATTCCAGTATTTTTGTCTGGAAAATCTCATACACAGAGGAGTCTGGTAGGCTACAGTCCATGGGGCCGCAAAGAAGTCAGGGACAACTTAGCAATTAAACAACAAGATAGACTTCAATAACCAGAGATGGTTAGGGGTAGAAGCAGTAAGGGAATGAAATGTCTACCAGTGTTTGGGCTAGAACAGTCCTTAAACTGAAATAATGCCCTAACTTTTAAGAGCTTTGATTCAGAACAGTGGAAGGTAGAATGGAGATGCTACAGTTGAATACCGGAAGTTTAAGAGCCAGAACCCTCTCTTGATCTGCTATTAACTGGGCCCTCTCATTTTCCATCTTCTCAGTCAGTTGCTTCATATGTTCCTGATAACTCGCTTCTTTTTCTTGCATCATCTGTTGATTCTTCTTTTGCATTTCCTCTAACATTTTCTTTGCAGCTTCCACAGCTTCAGACTTTATACGTTCCACTTAAGAAGAAAAATAAGCAGAGAAATATGAGAATCTTAAGTTATTTTTATAGCTTTATTTCTACTTTCTCCTTTTTTACTTGTTTGCTTGTCTCATGAAGAAAGACTCTTGTGTTTATTTTTGCACTGAGCAATCAGAATCTGACTGCCAGTGCAGGAGATGTGAGTTGGATCCCTTGGTGGAGATTCCCTGGAGGAGGGCATGGCAACCCACTCCAGTGTTCTTGCCTGGAGAATACCAAGGACGGAGGAGCCTGGTAGGCTGCAGTCCATGGGGTCGCTAAGAGTCGGACACGACTGAGCGACTGCACTTTCATCTTTCACATTTCACTTTCATTGGAGGAGGAAATGGCAACCCACTCCAGTGTTCTTGCCTGGAGAATCCCAGAGACGGGGGAACCTGGTGGGCTTCCGACTATGGGGTCACACATAAGAATCAGACACGACTGAAGTGACTTAGCAGCAGCAGAGTGTTTTCAGCTGTTCTCATCTTCAGTCTCTTCTTCCTTTTCTGTCAGCGACTGATCAGTCTGTCGAAGTGCATCAGCCACACCCTCTTTGGAACCCAAATATTTCCTCAGTGTCTCTTCTGTCTATTGATGCAGATCAAGTTAGAATTAGGAAATAGAGATTATGGGTTAAAGGAAAACTTAGCACTATATGTTTCAATTCAATTTCATTTTACCCGTTTTAGAATTTATTAATGAATACTATCTCAAACTGGCTTAAAACCCAACTCTAGATCCACCCTCAAATTTGCCTCATTCTCAGTCACCCCGATGTTAGAAAAGTAATCAGTAAAGCTTATCTTCTAATTGTATGGATTGCAAAACTTATGCCTGTTCTTTGCATCAGCTAATGGTATTTGCTTTGGCTTCAAAATAAAGCCAGCAAGAGCCCATCAGTTGTAACATATTCCTCCCAAACACACTGGTCCAGGATAGTATCTCTTCTTGCCTGGACCATGGTATTAGATTCATAATTCGTCTACCTACTTCCTTCTCCTCTTGCTCCCCTACTGTCTGATTTCCTGAGAGCAGCTAGTGTCGTATCACTTTAAAAAAGATCACTTCACTCTGATGCACCAAACCCTCTGCTGATTTTCCAACTCTTTTCAAGTAAAACTGAAACTACTCTCAGGGCCCTCCAGGATACTACCTGGTTATCCTCTGGCCTTAAGCAACTCTCGACCTTACCTCCTGCCACCACTTTCTTTGCTCATTGCCCTCTTGCCACGTTTGTTGGACATAAACCAATTCATCCTTCTGGGATTTTCTGTTGTTTGAAATTATCTTCTTCTAGATGCTCGCTTGGCTTACTTCCTGACTTCCTTGAAGACTGTTGAAACAGCACCTCACTAGAGAGGTCCTCTCTAAAATCCTACATATAAAATAGGACCATGTTCCCTTCCTCTCCTAGACCTGTGATAGCAGTCACCCTAATATTTTTCTTCCCTTTGTTCTTAGTAATAGAACCTATTTTATTTTTTCCCAGTCGGGGCACATTATAGGCCATGATAAAACACTGCATTTTTTTTAACCAACCTCCCTGGTAGCTGGAGGTGGCCATAAGATTAAAATTTGGCTAATACCACTTATGCAATGGTATTATATTGGGCTTTTTACAGATCACCTTAAAGAGACTTGATCCAGAGACATTTTCTGTTTTCCCCTTTTCTTCCCATCTGTAATATGGAAAGAATGGGTGAAACTCCAACAGCCATCTTATACCATGAATTGACCTTGAAGATGGAGGCTGGGTGCTAAGGTGCTGGAGCAGGACAGGAGAGTCTGGGAACAGCATGATTGTGGAATTGTCATAGCAGCCTGGACCCCTCTGCCTTACTTCTTGTATATAAGAGGGAAAGAAACTTCTCTGTTTTTAAGACACTCTTGTTTTGTTTTTAAATAATATGTGCCCAAACCTAATTCTAACTGATATAACCTGAGTATACTGGCACAGAAGCTTAGTTATGAGCCCAGAGTTTCCTATTAGAGTTTCCATTTCAGCTGTACCACTTAATACCTGTACATCTTAGGTGAGTTATTTTACTTCCCTCAGTTTTCTTATTTATAAAATGAGGACATTGATATCATGTACTTCATAGTGCTCTTATGAGGACTGAATGAGTTAAGCCCATTTCTTTCCTAACACAAAATAGGTCTATATGTGAACTGCTGTTATTATTAGATTTGCTGTAAGCTATACTTTGTTGATTGCTGGTGAATACTTTGAAAGAACTTGCTTTTTTTTTTAAACTGCACTAATCCCAGTTATAGACATTTTGTTAGGCCTGAGAAGAGAATTTTTGGATGATAGAATGACTAAATTATTGAATAAATTCTGCAAAACGTTTTGAGGGCTACCCACTGTGCTTCCAAGAAGCACTACCATGGGATGAATAGCAGATTCATCCCATGGTAGTCTGTCCTATTGAATAAACCCATAGTAGTCAATGAAAGCCACAGGCACCATTTACCCATTGCATTTTTGTTGTTCCCACTGTAGTTTGAAAGAGTCATATCAGCGAGGCCCCAGAAATGGTGATCAGTAGGTAATTTACCAGTACCCTCTTTCTGGGCACCTGGTGGTACTTATCCTTCGGCTCATTCATCTTCTTAATAAATAGATAATAACCTCCTGGTTTAGAAAATGTTCCCTGCTTCACATCTTCATATAGAGGATGAAATATATCATCAATTAAAGCCATGCAGCAATCTGAGGATGCGTTCATGTTCTGTCTACAAAAGTCATGTCGCTTTGCTTCTAACTCGTCCTGTGAGGTGAAAAATAGCACAAGTGGTACCGTGAGCCATGATGAGGTTGTGAACCAAGGTGGATTACTGGGAAATGCTTCTCCTGCAGAGAAGGTGGCACATAAATATAACACACCCCTCATCATGTTGGGAGATTCTAGAAAACTGTTAGATAGAGTGTTGGTTTAAAAAATACATCTACTTCTCTTTGTGTTTATCTGAAACTGTTTTCCGCATGGTTTTATTTTCCTTTTTTTTTTTTTAGCTTCAGAGAATGAGTCTCAAAGCATAAACACTGCTCCATTTGAAACTTCTCTTTTTAAGTCCCTAATAGTTCACCACACAATGGTCGAGTATGGCAGGCCTGCAGGAAGTTCCTGATTCCACGGTTTGTGACTTAGTGACACTCAACCTTCATGAAATGAGATTTCTTTGTTGGTAAAATGCAGGAAATTGTATCCATCTCATAGATTCCCTGTCAGGATAGACTTGAACAACCAGAGATGGTTAGGGGTAGAAGCAGTAAGGGAATGAAATGTCTACCAGTGTTTGGGCTAGAACAGTCCTTAAACGATATAATGCCCTAACTTTTAAGAGCTTTGATTCAGCACAGTGGAAGGTAGAATGGAGATGCTACAGTTGAATACCTGAAGTTTAAGGGCTAGAACCCTCTCTTGGTCTGCTATTAAGTGGGCCCTCTCCTTTTCCCTCTTCTCAGTCAGTTGCTTCATATGTTCCTGATAACTCGCTTCTTTTTCTTGCATCATCTGTTGATTCTTCTTTTGCATTTCCTCTAACATTTTCTTTGCAGCTTCCGCAGCTTCAGACTTCATACGTTCCACTTAAGAAGAAAAATAAGCAGAGAAATATGAGAATCTTAAGTTATTTTTATAGCTTTATTTCTACTTTCTCCTTTTACTTGTTTGCTTGTCTCATGAAGAAAGACTCTTGTGTTTATTTTTGCACTGAGCAATCAGAATCTGACTGCCAGTGCAGGAGATGTGAGTTGGATCCCTTGGTGGAGATTCCCTGGAGGAGGGCATGACAACCCACTCCAGTGTTCTTGCCTGGAGAATACCAAGGACGGAGGAGCCTGGTAGGCTGCAGTCCATGGGGTCGCTAAGAGTCGGACACGACTGATCGACTGCACTTTCATCTTTCACATTTCACTTTCATTGGAGGAGGAAATGGCAACCCACTCCAGTGTTCTTGCCTGGAGAATCCCAGGGACAGGGGAGCCTGGTGGGCTTCCGACTAAGGGGTCACACATAAGAGTCAGACACGACTGAAGTGACTTAGCAGCAGCAGAGTGTTTTCAGCTGTTCTCACCTTCAGTCTCTTCTTCCTTTTCTGTCAGCGACTGATCAGTCTGTCGAAGTGCATCAGCCACACCCTCTTTGGAACCCAAATATTTCCTCAGTGTCTCTTCTGTCTATTGATGCAGATCAAGTTAGAATTAGGAAATAGAGATTATGGGTTAAAGGAAAACTTAGCAGTACATGTTTCAATTCAATTTCATTTTACCCGTTTTAGAATTTATTAATGAATACTATCTCAAACTGGCTTAAAACCCAACTCTAGATCCACCCTCAAATTTGCCTCATTCTCAGTCACCCCGATGTTAGAAATGTAATCAGTAAAGCTTATCTTCTAATTGTATGGATTGCAAACCTTGTGGCTGTTCTTTACATCAGCTAATGGAATTTGCTTTGGCTTCAAAATAAAGCCAGCAAGAGCCCATCAGTTGTAACATATTCCTCCCAAACACACTGGTCCAGGATAGTATCTCTTCTTGCCTGGACCATGGTATTAAAGATTCATCATTCGTGTCCTACTTCCTTCTCCTCTTGCTCCCCTACTGTCTGATTTCCTGAGAGCAGCTAGTGTCGTATCACTTTAAAAAAGATCACTTCACTCTGATGCACCAAACCCTCTGCTGATTTTCCAACTCTTTTCAAGTAAAACTGAAACTACTCTCAGGGCCCTCCAGGATACTACCTGGTTATCCTCTGGCCTTGAGCATCTCTTGACCTTACCTCCTGCCACCACTTTCTTTGCTCATTGCCCTCTTGCCACGTTTGTTGGACATAAACCAATTCATCCTTCTGGGATTTTCTGTTGTTTGAAATTATCTTCTTCTAGATGCTCGCTTGGCTTACTTCCTGACTTCCTTGAAGACTGTTGAAACAGCACCTCACTAGAGAGGTCCTCTCTAAAATCCTACATATAAAATAGGACCATGTTCCCTTCCTCTCCTAGACCTGTGATAGCAGTCACCCTAATATTTTTCTTCCCTTCATTCTTAGTAATAGAACCTATTTTATTTTTTCCCAGTCGGGGCACATTATAGGCCATGATAAAACACTGCATTTTTTTTAGCCAACCTCCCTGGTAGCTGGAGGTGGCCATAAGATTAAAATTTGGCAAATACCACTTATGCAATGGTATTATATTGGGCTTTTTACAGATCACCTTAAAGAGACTTGATCCAGAGACATTTTCTGTTTTCCCCTTTTCTTCCCATCTGTAATATGGAAAGAATGGGTGAAACTCCAACAGCCATCTTATACCATGAATTGACCTTGAAGATGGAGGCTGGGTGCTAAGGTGCTGGAGCAGGACAGGAGAGTCTGGGAACAGCATGATTGTGGAATTGTCATAGCAGCCTGGACCCCTCTGCCTTACTTCTTGTATATAAGAGGGAAAGAAACTTCTCTGTTTTTAAGACACTCTTGTTTTGTTTTTAAATAATATGTGCCCAAACCTAATTCTAACTGATATAACCTGAGTATACTGGCACAGAAGCTTAGTTATGAGCCCAGAGTTTCCTGTTAGAGTTTCCATTTCAGCTGTACCACTTAATACCTATACATCTTAGGTGAGTTATTTTACTTCCCTCAGTTTTCTTATTTATAAAATGAGGACATTGATATCATGTACTTCATAGTGCTCTTATGAGGACTGAATGAGTTAAGCCCATTTCTTTCCTAACACAAAATAGGTCTATATGTGAGCTGCTGTTATTATTAGATTTGCTGTAAGCTATACTTTGTTGATTGCTGGTGAATACTTTGAAAGAACTTGCTTTTTTTTTTAAACTGCACTAATCCCAGTTATAGACATATAGTTAGGCCTGAGTAGAGAATTTTTGGATGATAGAATGACTAAATTATTGAATAAATTCTGCAAACGTTTTTGAGGGCTACCCACTGTGCTTCCAAGAAGCACTACCATGGGATGAATAGCAGATTCATCCCATGGTAGTCTGTCCTATTGAATAAACCCATAGTAGTCAATGAAAGCCACAGGCACCATTTACCCATTGCATTTTTGTTGTTCCCACTGTAGTTTGAAAGAGTCATATCAGCGAGGCCCCAGAAATGCTGATCAGTAGGTAATTTACCTGTACCCTCTTTCTGGGGACCTGGTGGTACTTTTCCTTCGGCTCATTCATCTTCTTAATAAATAGATAATAACCTCCTGGTTTAGAAAATGTTCCCTGCTTCACATCTTCATATAGAGGATGAAATATATCATCAATTAAAGCCATGCAGCAATCTGAGGATTCGTTCACGTTCTGTCTACAAAAGTCATGTCGCTTTGCTTCTAACTCGTCCTGTGAGGTGTAAAATAGCACAAGTGGTACCGTGAGCCATGATGAGGTTGTGAACCAAGGTGGATTACTGGGAAATGCTTCTCCTGCAGAGAAGGTGGCACATAAATATAACACACCCCTCATCATGTTGGGAGATTCTAGAAAACTGTTAGATAGAGTGTTGGTTTAAAAAATACATCTACTTCTCTTTGTTTTTATCTGAAGCTATTTTCCCCATGGTTTTTTTTTTCCTTTTTTTTTTTTTTTAGCTTCAGAGAATGAGTCTCAAAGCATAAACACTGCTCCATTTGAAACTTCTCTTTTTAAGTCCCTAATAATTCACCACACAATGGTTGAGTATGGCAGGCCTGCAGGAAGTTCCTGATTCCACGGTTTGTGACTTAGTGACACTCAACCTTCATGAAATGAGATTTCTTTGTTGGTAAAATGCAGGAAATTGTATCCATCTCATATATTCCCTGTCAGGATAGACTTCAATAACCAGAGATGGTTAGGGGTAGAAGCAGTAAGGGAATGAAATGTCTACCAGTGTTTGGGCTAGAACAGTCCTTAAACTGATATAATGCCCTAACTTTTAAGAGCTTTGATTCAGCACAGTGGAAGTAGAATGGAGATGCTACAGTTGAATACCTGAAGTTTAAGGGCTAGAACCCTCTCTTGGTCTGCTATTAACTGGGCCCTCTCCTTTTCCCTCTTCTCAGTCAGTTGCTTCATATGTTCCTGATAACTCGCTTCTTTTTCTTGCATCATCTGTTGATACTTCTTTTGCATTTTCTCTAACATTTTCTTTGCAGCTTCCACAGCTTCAGACTTTATACGTTCCACTTAAGAAGAAAAATAAGCAGAGAAATATGAGAATCTTAAGTTATTTTTATAGCTTTATTTCTACTTTCTCCCTTTTTCCTTGTTTGCTTGTCTCATGAAGAAAGACTCTTGTGTTTATATTTGCACTGAGCAATCAGAATCTGACTGCCAGTGCAGGAGATGTGAGTTGGATCCCTTGGTGGAGATTCCCTGGAGGAGGGCATGACAACCCACTCCATTGTTCTTGCCTGGAGAATACCAAGGACGGAGGAGCCTGGTAGGCTGCAGTCCATGGGGTCGCTAAGAGTCGGACACGACTGAGCGACTGCACTTTCATCTTTCACATTTCACTTTCATTGGAGGAGGAAATGGCAACCCACTCCAGTGTTCTTGCCTGGAGAATCCCAGGGACAGGGGAGCCTGGTGGGCTTCCGACTAAGGGGTCACACATAAGAGTCAGACACGACTGAAGCGACTTAGCAGCAGCAGAGTGTTTTCAGGTGTTCTCACCTTCAGTCTCTTCTTCCTTTTCTGTCAGCGACTGATCAGTCTGTCGAAGTGCATCAGCCACACCCTCTTTGGAACCCAAATATTTCCTCAGTGTCTCTTCTGTCTATTGATGCAGATCAAGTTAGAATTAGGAAATAGAGGTTATGGGTTAAAGGAAAACTTAGCAGTACATGTTTCAATTCAATTTCATTTTACCCGTTTTAGAATTTATTAATGAATACTATCTCAAACTGGCTTAAAACCCAACTCTAGATCCACCCTCAAATTTGCCTCATTCTCAGTCACCCCGATGTTAGAAATGTAATCAGTAAAGCTTATCTTCTAATTGTACGGATTGCAAACCTTGTGGCTGTTCTTTACATCAGCTAATGCAATTTGCTTTGGCTTCAAAATAAAGCCAGCAAGAGCCCATCAGTTGTAACATATTCCTCCCAAACACACTGGTCCAGGATAGTATCTCTTCTTGCCTGGACCATGGTATTAAAGATTCATAATTCGTGTCCTACTTCCTTCTCCTCTTGCTCCCCTACTGTCTGATTTCCTGAGAGCAGCTAGTGTCGTATCACTTTAAAAAAGATCACTTCACTCTGATGCACCAAACCCTCTGCTGATTTTCCAACTCTTTTCAAGTAAAACTGAAACTACTCTCAGGGCCCTCCAGGATACTACCTGGTTATCCTCTGGCCTTGAGCATCTCTTGACCTTACCTCCTGCCACCACTTTCTTTGCTCATTGCCCTCTTGCCACGTTTGTTGGACATAAACCAATTCATCCTTCTGGGATTTTCTGTTGTTTGAAGTTATCTTCTTCTAGATGCTCGCTTGGCTTACATCCTGACTTCCTTGAAGACTGTTGAAACAGCACCTCACCAGAGAGGTCCTATCTAAAATCTTGCATATAAAATAGGACCATGTTCCCTTCCTCTCCTAAACCTGTACCCTACTTTATTTTTCCTCTGTGCAATTTTTGTCTCTTTGATAGCAGCTTCTAGAGTCACCCTAATATTTTACTCCCCTTTGTTCATAATAATAGAACCTCATTTTTTTCCCACTCAGGGCACGTCATTGGCCATGATAAAATACTGCATTTTTTTTAGCCAACCTCCCTGGTAGCTGGCGGTGGCCATAAGATTAAAATTTGGTTAATACCACTTATGCAATGGTATTATATTGGGCTTTTTACAGATCACCTTAAAGAGACTTGATCCAGAGACATTTTCTGTTTTCCCCTTTTCTTCCCATCTGTAATATGGAAAGAATGGGTGAAACTCCAACAGCCATCTTATACCATGAATTGACCTTGAAGATGGAGGCTGGGTGCTAAGGTGCTGGAGCAGAACAGGAGAGTCTGGGAACAGCGTGATTGTGGAATTGTCATAGCAGCCTGGACCCCTCTGCCTTACTTCTTGTATATAAGAGAAAGAAACTTCTGTGTTCTTAAGGCACATTTGTTTTGTTTTTAAATAACATGTGCCCACAAAGATCTAAACAGACATTTCTCCACGAAGACATACAGATGGCTAACAAACACATGAAAATATGCTCAATATCACTCATTATCAGAGAAATGCAAATCAAAACCTCAATGAGGTACCATTACACACCAGTCATGATGGCTGCTATCCAAAAGTCTACAAGCTATAAATGCTGGAGAGGGTGTGGAGAATAGAGAACTCTCTTATACTGTTGGTGGGAATGCAAAGTAGTACAGCCGCTATGGAGAACAGTGTGGAGAGTCCTTAAAAAACTGGAAATAGAACTGCCATATGACCCAGCAATCCCACTCCTGGGCATATACACTGAGGAAACTAGTTCTGAAAGAGACATGTGTACCCCAATGTAGAGTCATGTGTACCCCAATGCTCAATGTAGCACTGTTTATAATAGCCAGGACATGGAAGCAACCTAGATGCCCATCAGCAGACGAATGGATAAGAAAGCTGTGGTACATATACACAATGGAATATTACTCAGGCATTAAAAAGAATACATTTGAATCAGTTCTAATGAGATGGATAAAATGGGCTCCATTGTACAGAGTGAAGTAAGTCAGAAAGATAAACACCAATACAGTTTACTAATGCATATATTTAGAAATTTAGAAAGATGGTAATGATAACCCTATATGCAAGACTGAAAAAGAGACACAGATATATAGAACAGACTTTTGGACTCTGTGGGAGAAGGTGACGGTGGGATGATCTAAGAGAACAGCATTAAAACATGTATATTATCAAGTGTGAAACAGATCGCCAGCCTAGGTTGGATGCATGAGACATATGTTCGGGGCTGGTACCCTGGCATGACCCAGAGGGATGGGATGGGGAAGGAGGTGGCAGGGGAGTTCAGGATGGGGAACACATGTAAATCCATGCCTGATTCATGTCAATGTATGAGAAAACCCACTACAATATTGTAAAGTAATTAGCCTCCAACTAATTAAAATAATTGGGGGAAAACATATGTGCCCAAACCTAATTCTAACTGATATAACCTGAGTATACTGGCACAGAAGCAAAGTTATGAGCCCAGACTTTCCTGTTAGAGTTTCCATTTCAGCTGTACCACTTATTACCTGTACATCTTAGGTGAGTTATTTTACTTCTCTCAGTTTTTTAATTTATAAAATGAGGACACTGATGTCATGTACTTCATATTGCTCTTATGAGGACTGAATGAGTTAAGCTCATTTCTTTCCTAACACAAAATAGGTCTATAAGTGAACTGCTATTATTATTAGATTTGCTGTAAGCTATAATTTGTTGATTGCTGAATACTTTGAAAGAACTTGCTTTTAAAAAAAAAAAAAAAAAACTGCACTAATCCCAGTTATAGACATAGAGTTAGGCCTGAGTAGAGAATTTTTGGATGATAGAATGACTAAATTATTGAATAAATTCTGCAAACGTTTTTGAGGGCTCCCATCTGTGCTTCCAAGAAGCACTACCATGGGATGAATCTGCTATTCATCTCATGGTAGTCTGTCCTATTGAATAAACCCATAGTAGTCAATGAAAGCCACAGGCACCATTTACCCATTGCATTTTTGTTGTTCCCACTGTAGTTTGAAAGAGTCATATCAGCGAGGCCCCAGAAATGGTGATCAGTAGGTAATTTACCTGTACCCCCTTTCTGGGGACCTGGTGGTATTTATCCTTCGGCTCATTCATCTTCTTAATAAATAGATAATAACCTCCTGGTTTAGAAAATGTTCCCTGCTTCACATCTTCATATAGAGGATGAAATATATCATCAATTAAAGCCATGCAGTAATCTGAAGATGCTTTCATGTTCTGTCTACAAAAGTCATGTCGCTTTGCTTCTAACTCGTCCTGTGAGGTGAAAAATAGCACAAATGGTACCATGAGCCATGATGAGGTTGTGAACCAAGGTGGATTACTGGGAAATGCTTCTCCTGCAGAGAAGGTGGCACATAAATATAACACACCTCTCATCATGTTGGGAGATTCTAGAAAACTGTTAGATAGGGTGTTGGTTTAAAAAATACATCTACTTCTCTTTGTGCTTATCTGAAGCCTTTTTCCTGATTTTTTTTTAGCTTCAGAGAATGAGTCTCAAAGCATAAACACTGCTCCATTTGAAACTTCTCTTTTTAAGTCCCTAATAGTTCACCACACAATTGTCCAGTATGGCAGGCCTGCAGAACGTTTCTGGTTCCAGCAATTTGTGACTTAGTGTCACTCAACCTTCATGAAATGAGATTTCTTTGTTAAAACACAGGAAATTGTATCCATCTCATAGATTCCCTGTCAGGATTATATGCAGTGGTATAAAGTGTTAAGCCCAGTGACTTCTCTGTAAGTGCTCAAAAGGGTCAATGATTGGTGGTACGTTGTTTAAAATAATAGTATTTTGGCATATTTTCTCAATATAAGGCTAATGAAGGTAATGGAGATTGTAATGCAGTTAATGTCTGTATGGAGAAAGCCTACAGAACAGCATTTTTACCTGCATTCAATTATAGAAGAGAACTTGCAAGTATCTTTGGTCTAAAAAACATTCATAGTCTGCTGACCTTCACTATTTACTTTCATCAGAACCCTTGAAAGCAGGAAGGTACGATTTGTAAAATTCTACCCTACAAGTCCGGGAAGGGATTGTCATCTGTCAAGTGATAATTTGTCATACAACAATCCTTCCTTAATTTTAAAGAACTCAGACTTGAGTCCTCAAATAGCATTCTAATGATTGATTTCTCTTTCTTGTCTTTCTGAATATTTATTGTCGCTTTACATTAAGCACAATATGTTTTTAGGGTTTTCACAAAGAAGCGAATCCTTCTATATTATTAGCAGGGAATATGAAAGCACTGTGTCTTTGACTAACTTTAAATAAAAAAATAAAGTAAAACAATCTTATGTAAATACAGTCTTACAGTTTACTTGTTTGATTAAAATATGGCACCTATAGGGTAGAGATTAACAGATGAGGATATTCTTAATAACCATAGTTGGTCATGGTACCATAGTCTCCAGGACTAAGGGTAAGAACAGTCTATTCTTTTAGTAAAGAGTGCAAATGAGTACATATAACTGAGGGCTGCTATCCCTGGGTCTGGGAGGACTACTTGTAGCAAGAAAGGCTTGTTCACATTGTTGTGTGGAAGACACCAATACAATATTGTAAAGCAATTATCTTCCAATTGAAAACAAAAAAGAGAAATGCCCAGATTTTTCATCCTCTCATTAACCAGAATAGCAAACATACCGCTAATTTTTTCTGAAACACTTGGTCCACATCCTTGAAAGAGTTCTTCATGAAGACTTCAATGGCCTCTTTCTCACTGGCCCTGTGCAGGTCCAACAGCTCCTGGAGGGTTTCCGTGAGCAACTTCAGCTTCTGGCCCATCTGCTGGTCATAGTGGGCAATGGCCTTTTGCACTGCAGCCAAGTTCTCGGTCTCGGCCAAGGCCAGGACTGCATTCTCCATGCAGGGCAGATCCCCACTGCTGATGGCATTGACATATGTCTGCACCAGGCTCTGTAGACCTATGAAGGAAATTTAAAAAACAGTGACTAAGAGTTAGTGAGACAGAGGAACAAGCTGTGTTAGTTCGGTCCTGAGCATGCAAATTTAATCATTCTGAGTCAACTGATAGTGCACTTTTTGTGCTTTTCAAGTGTTACAAGCAGTAGTTTTAAGAATTTTAAAGAAGAACTGTGATGGGATATTTTGTTATACTCTAAGTTCAGTAGAGTTTGAAGCTTCCCTTTCCTCCTCCTTCCTTCGCCCAAATGGAAGCTATTGGAATGAATGGGTTGGAGAAAGGGTATTTTGCAGACAATATGGTAAGTCTTAATTTTTTCTTAGCCTTCCTGAATCTCCCTTTCTTTTTTTAATGAGTTCCCCCTCCTTTCTCAATTCGAAGTAATATAAAGGTCAAGGAGACATTTTAATTTACACAAGCACGTGTGTGTGTAAATGTAAGTGTACATGTGATGCATCTCACTAGTTCTGGGTCTGGCCTAAATAAGAGGGTCTTCCTAGATATTCTTTCAGCAGAGCTCCATGCAGTGTGAGCAATTCATCCAAGTTTGCCAGGGAGTTCTGGTTTTAACACTGGAAGTCTTACATACCAGGAAATCCCAGCCTTGGGGAACTGGAGTGGTTTGTGGCCCTATAACTACTAGTTCTTGACTACAATAAGATATCACCTCATACTGGTCAGAATGCCATTGTTCAAAGGTCTACAGATACCAAATGCTGGAGAGCGTGTGAAGAAAAGGGGACCCTTGTACACTGTTGATGGGAATGTGAATTGATGCAGTCACTATAGAGAACAATATGGAGGTTCCCTAAAAAATGAAAAATAGAGTCCTCTTATGATCCTGCAATCCTAATCTTGGGCATATATACAGAGAAAACTATTATATGAAAAGATGCATGCACACCAATATTAATAGTAGCACTAAAATAGTAAGGACTTGCCCAGTCACTTTAGTCATGTCTGACTCTGCAACCCTATGGGTTGTAGCCCACAAGACCCCTCTGTCCATGGGATTCTCCAGACATGAATACTGGAGTGGGTTGCCGTACCCACCTCCAGGGGAATCTTCCTGACCCAGGGATCAAACCTAGGTCTCCCTCATTGCAGGTGGATTCTTTACCACTGAGCCACCAGGGAAGCCCATCAGGACACAGAAGCAACCAAATGTCCATCAACAATGAATGGATAAAGACAATATGGTACATATATACAATGGAATGTTACTCAGCCATAAAAATGAAACAATGTGATTTGCACCAACATAAATGGACCTAGAGATCATCATACTAAATGAAATAATCAGACAGTGAAAGACAAATATCACATGATAGCACTTATAGGCATGTGTGCTAAGTCACTTCAGTCATGTCCAACTCTTTGTGACCCTATGGACTGTAGCCTGCCAAGGTCCTCTGTCCATGGGATTCTCTAGGCAAGAATACTGGTCTGGGTTGCCATTTCCTCCACCAGGGGATCTTCCCAACCCAGGGGTTGAACTCAAGTCTCTTATGTCTCCTGCATTGGCAGGAAGGAAAATCAGTACTAAATAATTCAGATCTAAACAACTTCATCCATTCTGGAAAACTATTCCTCCTCCATATATTTCTTTTAGTAAATAACATCTGTTCAAGTAGTTGCTTACGCTCAGAATCCTGGAGTCAGCTTAACACTGCCATATCATTTCTTCCACACACCCACATGCCTCCCATCAGCAAAACGCATGGATTTGACATTCAAAATATGTGAGGATTCTGTTTATTTTGACAGTCACTATTGCCACTATCTTAGCCTACATAGGCACCATTTATTAAAAAATATTGCAAGTACCATTCATCTTCTTGTTGCTTCATGTACATCTCTCCAGCACATTATCTATAAAACATTCTGAAGGACTGTATGAAACATAAATTACATATCTTTACCTCTTTGCCTGTCATTCCTCAAGATCTTTTCGTGGGCTCAGACTTTAACCTCTTTGAAGTCACCCAAACGTCCTTTCAGTTATGGTTCCCTGTACTTACCAGCGTTTAATCATTAGGGTTACATAAATTATTTAAGTACCTTTTGTTCCCATCATGTTGGAATGAGGATTATGCCCAGTGCTTGGTACATGGCAGGCACTCCTAATCAGTGCCTAACTACACATTTTTGCATTTATTAACAAGAGAATTGTGTTAAGCTGAGAGGCAAAGCCTCACATACATGGAATATTTGCCTTTTCCTGACTTTGTCAATAATATACCTCTCCTGGAAGGAAATTTCATAAAAAGGGAGTTGAGAAGTTGGTGCAGAATTCTTGGATTAGATTCTTGTTCTTTCTGTTTGTTCATCTGACTTATGTGAATATTAGATAATACCAGAAATAGTTTTAGTGCATATGTAAAATTCACAATGTGACCCTTGTTGTGTGCTTTCCTTGGCATCATTAGACTCTGTATTTGTCAGAAGTAATCCTCATGCCTCCCACTTCTGTTGTCTACAATGGGCAGTAGGAGAGTCTGGGTAAGGAAAGAGAGTAAGAGGGACTCACGAGGCCCATTGACTGTGATACCGCCTGAGAGAGTCTTGGCCTTGGAATGGCTGAGGATGTAGCAGCAGAAGTCTGCAACTTGTTCTCTGAATTTAGGGTTCAGATCTTCCTCTTGTAGCTGCTCCAGGTGAATAAGGTGCTTCCTATGAGCAGGGCGATCAAAGATGAAGCACTTCTTCTCTGGGAAGAACTTTCGGATACATAACCGAGGTTCATTAAAAGTTTTAGTTTTTTTATCATTTCCTAGAGGAAAGAAAATCAGAGGTTTTACAACTTCAGTCTACTTCAGATATATACCCTTCAACTTTGTAATTTGCACAAGTCCTATATAAAGAGGTAAAAATTACCTAATCATGGATCAGACCCAATAATTAAAGGGGTAGAGGAATGAAATTTCTTTCCTGCTCCAAGAAGGAAGTAACTTAAAATTAGATCACACTGATTTGTCTAAGAAATGTTTCATTTCCTCTAATAGAACAGCCAAGATAACAAAGTTATAAAATTATAATTTTCAGCATCTACATTGAAATGGTCATTCTGATACTGTTTTCTCTTTTTTTTTTCCCAACCATAAGTCCTAGTAACCTTGCTTTAGCTTCAGTGAATTTTCCAGGTACTCATCAGCAGTGATGGGCTGTCCATCTACTTCCAGTTCCAGGGAGAAATCTCTCAGAGTCCACACAAAGTCTGGAAAAAAGCTCACAAAGTTGGCTGAGTCTTGGACCTCATGTTTATCAGGTGAGGATTTTGCCCTGATTCGACGTGTCAGCTCTGTCACATAGCTGGGATTCTAACATAGGAAAACTGCAGAAAAGGACTAACACCTTTTATGCTATACTATTCCCCAAAGCTTATCTAAAATAATTTTTCTTAATTAGCTCATTCATTCATTCCACAAACATTTATTGAGCAGTTACTCTAAACCAGGAATTGTCCTAGGGACAAACAACATTGTGATGAGACAGAAAATGCTACCATCTACATTCTAGTGAGGGCTTCCCTGGTGACTCAGAAGGTAAAGAATCTGCCTGCATTGCAGGAGACCCAGGTACAATCCCCAGGTTAGGAAGATTCCCTGGAGAATGGAATGGCAACCCACTCCAGTATTCTTGCCTGGAGAATTCCATGGCCAGAGGAGCCTGCCTGGTTACAGTCTATGGGGTCGCAAAGACTCAGACACAACTGAGTGACTAACACACACACACACACACACACACACACACACACACACACACACATTCTGGTGAGGGGGGACAGATGATAAACAAGTAAACAAAAATATAATAAACCTGAGATTTTGAAATAGTTGCCTTGAAGAAAAATGAACCTCAGCTAAACTTTAGAGAATAACTGTGTGTATCTGTGCATGGTGCTGGTTTATGTGGTAGCTCAGGTAAGTTCATTCTGAGGTGATCATTGTGCAGAAATCTAAGTGAACTGAGAGAAGCTGCCATGTACTAATCCACCAGAGAAATCTCACTGGCAGAGGAAATAGCTCCTGCAAAACCTCAGAGGGGAAACCGTTGAGTGTGTCTAACACATAGCGGGGAGGCCAGCGCGGCTAGGGCAGAAGTTCTGGAATAGCTAGGGTTCAGACTATGTAGGCACCGTAGGCCATAGAAAGTGTTTGAATTTTAATCTAAATTTAATGGGAAGGCACTGAGAAGCTTTAAATTGAGAGGGGAATATGACCTGATGTTTGTTTTTAAAACAAAAACTGGCAGGTGTTTTGCCTATGAGAGGCAAGAGAGAAGAGAAAGAGAAGGTTAGGCAGTTTAGAAGATAACCCAGAGGAAAGAAGATGGAAGCTTAAACTGAAATTACCATTGAAGAAGTGGTGGGAATTAGCCAGCCTGGGCAAATACCTATGGCAGGAGAGCTGACCAGACTGTGAGTAATAGTTTGTAGGAAATAAAGAAAGCAATTGCCTAGGATAAATACTAAGCTTTTGATCCAACAATCTCTATGAGTGCCATGGAAATTTACTGTGATGTTGAAAGAGTGCTTCTGGTCAAAAATTTAAGACTTTTCCAGAGATAATCCCACACACATATGGACACCTTATCTTTGACAAAGGAGGCGAAAATATTCAATGGAGAAAAGACAGTCTCTTTAAGTGCTGGGAAAACTGGTCAACCACATGTAAAAGACTGAAACTAGAACACTTTCTAACACCATACACAAAAATAAACTTGAAATGGATTAAAGATATAACTGTAAGACCAGAAACTATAAAACTCTAGAGGAAAACATAGGCAGAACACTCGATGACATAAATCACAGCAAGATCCTCTATGACCCACCTCCCAGAGTAATGGAAATAAAACCAAAAATAAACAAATGGGATTTCATTAAACTTAAAAGCTTTTGTACAATGAAGGAAACTATAGGCAAGCTGAAAAGACATCCTTCAGAATGGGATAAAATAACAGCAAATGAAACAACTGACAAAAAATTAATCTCCAAAATATTCAAGAAGCTCATGCAGCTCAATACCAAAAAAGCAAACAATCCAATCAAAAAGTGGGCAAAAGAATTAAGCAGAGATTTATCCAAAGAAGAGATACAGATGGTTAATAAACACATGAAAAGATGTTCTACATCACTCATTATTAGACAAATGCAAATCAAAACCACAATGACGTATCATCTCATGCCAGTCAGAATGGCCGTCATCAAAATGTCTACAAACAACAAATGCTAGAGAGGGTGTGGAGAAAAGGGAACCCTTTTAGACTGTTGGTGGGAATGCAAGCTGGTACAGCCACTATGGAGAACAGTATGGAGTTTCCTTAAAAAACTGGGAGCAGAAGTGCAATATGACCCAGTAATCTCACTGCTGGGCATACACCCCAAAGAAAGCCAAATTGAAAGAGACACATGTACTCCAATGTTCATTATAGCACTATTTACAATAACTAGGACATGGAAGCAACCTAGATGTTCTTGGCAGACGAATGGATAAGGAAGTTGTGGTACATATACTCAATGGAATATTACTCAGCTATAAAAAGGAACATATTCAAGTCAGTTCTAATGAGGTGAATAAAACTGGAGCCTATTATACAGAATGAAGTAGTCAGAAAGAGAAACACAAATACTGTATATTAATGCATATGTATGGAATTTAGAAAACCAGTAATGATGATCCTATATGGAGGGCAGCAAAATAGAAACAGATGTAAAGAACCGACTTTTGGAGTCTATGGGAGAAGGCCAGGGTGGGATGATTTGAGAGAATAGCATTGAAACATGTATATTACCATAGGTAAAATAGATGGCCAGTGCAATTCAATGCATGAGACAGGACAACCAAAGCCGGTGCTCTGGGATAACCCAGTGGGGTGGGGTGGGGTGGGGTGAGAGGAGGGAGGGGAGGTTCAGAATAGAGGGACACGTGTGTAACTGTGGCTGATTAATGTCAATGTATGGCAAAAACCGTCACAACATTGTAAAGTAATTATCCTCCAATTAAAATATATTAATTTTTTTAAAAAAGAATCCCCCATATATTTCTACTTCAATAGTGTCAGAAGCATGATATTATTCAATTCATTATAGTCACTTAAATATTTAAGACTTTTGTGATGTTTTTGCATGTTAAGTTTGAGATGTTTCTTACACATCTAAATGGAGACTTGTAATCAACTAGATACACAATTTTGTACCTGAGAGTGTGGTCATGATTGCTCATACAAATATTATGGTAACTGACATGGTGCTAGTAAAAGTCCGAGGCTGGATGAGATGGACTAGCAACTAAGAAAAGAAGAACAGAAGCCCAAGAATCAAAGAACTACCATACTTAAAGGCCAAGAAGAAGCTGAAAGAGAACATGAGTTTTAGAGGATACCAAGGGTTTGGCAATGGATATTGTAGGGGAAAGTCATCAAATATGACTGAAGTTTTGTCCATTGAGATGGACCCAGACAAATGAAGTACGCTCACCCTCTTCTCCATCTTTGGAATGTGCACTGCACTTGCCTTCCCCATGCTGGAAGCTGCACAAGGACAGAGCCTCCTTGAGATAGTAATGTGGTACTAAGACCATCTGGACTGTGTACTCACCGGGTCCAGCTTAGGCATCTAAAAAGACTTTTAAAATTTGACCGGTGGATGTGGGAACATGTTAGTCTTCCGGTCACGTAAGAAAGGATACCTAAGTAAATTCCCTTGCTTATTAAACTTACCAGCTGCCAGTCTCAAGTGATCTGCCATTCTCTTTTGTCTCTCCTTACTGTCTGGGTGAGCTTCCCAGGTGGTACCAGTGGTAAAGAACCCTCCTGCCAATGCAGAAGACTTAAGAGACATAGGTTTAATCCCTGGGTTAGTAAGATCCTCTGGAGGACGGCATGGCAATCCACTGCAGAATTATGGCCTGGAGAATTCCTTCGACAGACGAACCTCGTGGGCTTACAGTCCTTAGGGTCACAAACAATCAGACGTGACTGAATCGACTTAGCGCACACACACACACACACACACACACACACACACACACACACATGCTGTCTAGGGACTGGGGTCAGCTTAAGATTACACACAGGAAGACCCTGAGGAGATTGTGACCCCAAAATATGAACTCAGATAGGAGGCATACAGAACCTTGTGCAGCTAAGTGTCTGAGGATGATGTGTGATCAGAAAGGCGTGGGCTTCTGGTGGTGACTGAGGTAAACAGGGATGGTGAGCATAAACATAATGGGGTTCATTAAGAAGGGGACTCCTGAATTCTTCTGCAGTGGACCACCACTGTAACTGGTGACAAAGTGAAGCTGTTCTTTTCCTGATTTCATGTTGTCTATTCACAAAAAGGATACTGTAGTTGGTCCATGGCCTGCTGATTGATGGTTCCTATGCTGTTGTATACAAAGGTGCTGCTCAGGAGAACCGCCAGGGCAAAGATCCAGGAGTCATTCTGGTTGTCTCCCTAGAAGTCATTGGAGAAGCCACACCAAGTTACTAAGAGCACATGATTCCAGTTCAGATGGACAGACTCTGAACCCAGCTGTCTCTATTTGGAGACACATTAATCATTTCCCTATGCAAAGTTTTATCCATATGTACATGATTTTAAAAACATAAAATCAATGGTGTAGTGAAATTTAAATAAGACTTTATATAACTGCATATGAACGTGTAAATCAAATAAGCACTTGATCAGGTAATAGAATTCAAACCTATCTCCTGAACTGTGATTATGATTTTCTGTTCCCATGATATGTCATGATGAAGCACTTTTTAGACAGTAGTTAAAATGTACCCCTTTAACAAGAGTTTTCTAAGACTTCTAAGAGTAGTGATGTATGATCCTTTATGAACAAAGCTGTTGTTATCAGGTCTTATACTCTGCTTCTCTCACTAATTGTACAGCTGTGGATAACACTATTTCCACCATCTTTCTGGATTCTCACTCTGACAAGTGAGACATATTTATAAATTTTCCAGTTAGGTTTAGACACACCTTCAGTAGCTTTATCAGAATGTTTTCCTACAATATGAAAGGAAAATGACTTTAAAAGTCATTAGTCATTATTTTATGAGTTACAAAAAAATATCAGTGGGTCTTACTGACCACTCTCAATGCTTATATGTGTGGCTAAGATATGCAACAATTCTTAAATTAGCCCATTATTCTTATACTTAGCGTTTAGTGCTCTCACATAAATCTCACTTTGGATTGCTTCAAATTGTATTTGAGGTCAAATCTTGAGCACAAACCAGTAAATAAAATAAAATAAAAATATAATACATTAATAGTATATATATATGTGAAGTACAATTCAAAGGGTGGGAAGTGACAGTGCAAGAAGGGCTACTGATTTGACGTAAACAGGATTAGAAGATTTGTTTCTTTACCTTCTCCACATCCCCCAGGCCCTCGGTATCAAGCAGAACCAGAGCGTGGTCTGGCTTCTCGGGATGAGGCATACACCACATCCAGATGCCCTTTGTATGTGACTGCACCGTGGAGCCCAGAGAGAAACCTGCAAGAGGGTGTGGGGAAAAGAGAGGATGGATTTTTAATAGCAGGTGGGTTGGATCTGGAAATTGAGAGTTTAGTTAATAAAATCAAGGTTTAAAAAAATAAATGAAAGCATAATCAATATTGATCTTAATTATGAGAAAAAGAATTTAGAACATTCAGTACAAACTGAAATATTTCTATTACCTTAGAGATCATTATAAGCTTGATGTTAATCCACATACATTTTAGTAAATTTCTTATTATTAACTATGCTAATTTCATCTGTAACTACCGTACTCCTTTCAGAAAGGCATGTTTATTCTCTAAAGAGGAAGTTAAGGCAAAGTGGGAAGAAAGAGTCGACTCTTGTCCTCCAGCACAGGATGAATGTTAGAAACCCATTCCTCCCAGGCCTCTCACTTTCTCTCCTCACATCACTGTGCTGCGTGCTGGGAGGGTGGTTGGACAGAAGGGACTTTCCTGGGCTCTGCCCATGTCACTCACCCTTGTTCTTCCCAGCCAGCTTGTTCATCAGGTAGGACTTGCCCGTGCGGTAGAGGCCCACGATAGCCACCACCACAACGGGCTGCCTGATGGCAGACAGGATCTTCGCAGTTACTGGATTAACCACCAGTCGCCCATTGATGTTCTCAATGAGGCACTCTGGGGCTGGCATGTGGATCTCTGAGGCCATGTCCAGGGTGTCTCCTGATCTTCAAGGGAAGAGACGGCATGGAAACCAACATTTAGTCAGTGAGCTGAGTGAGAACTCAGTTAGTACCAAAATTTGATTTTCTTTTTGAACTTTGTTCCTTGCGTGCTATAAAAAGCCCCATGGCCTCTTTAAGCTTGTCCTGTAGACTAGCCCACTAGTTCTCTTTAAAAATAACTTTATTTTGAAGGAGCTTACCCTTACACAAAATCATACATTGGGTACAGAGAACTTCCATATGCCATTTCCCCAGCTACCCTATTATTAATATCTTATGTAACCACAGACAATGATTGAAACAGGACTTTCATATTGAAACAACACTATTAACTAAGCTACACACTTTCCCCCACGTCATCAGTTTTCCTTTTGCCCAGTTGTTTTCCTCCTAGCTTTCCCTTTGTTCCTAGTGTCCTTTTCTGACCCAGGATGCGATTCAGGATCCTTTGTCGCATTCACCCATTACCTTTGCTTAGGCTTCTCTCATCATTGGCCGTTCTTCATCTTTATTTTGTCTTTCATGGCATTGTCGTTTTAGAAGTGTATTGGCCTGTCATTTTGCAAAATATCCCTCTGGGTTTTTCTTATGGTTCCTCGTAATTAGATTGAGGTTATATTTTTTCTTTTTTTGGCAAGTATGCCGTGGTTGTGATGTTCTGCCAGTCTCAGTGTATCATATCAAAGGTTGTGTGATGTCTATAGAAGATACTCTGGGGCTGTGATGCTAACTTTGCTCACTTACTTTAGGTGTTGTCTGCCAGATTTCTGCACTGTAAAGTCACAATTACTTCCTTGCAAGTTAAAAGGTTAACACTGGGGCATATATTTTTGAGACTGCAGATATATTCTCCTCAAAGTTTCATATCTTTTTTTCAGTGCTGATTTTAACACTCACTAATAATGATTCTTGCTTGTAACAGTTATTACTGTGCTGCTTGACTGTAGGCCTTTTGTACTTCACCATTCCTTCAACATTAGCTGAGGTTCTACTTCAAACAAGAGCTGTCCCTTCTTCTCTATTTTTTACCCTCATTTAATTATTTATTTGTATCAGTGTAGACTCATAGATATTTATTTTATTTTACTCTGTGAGGTTTAGTACTTTACTACCATTCCCTTGTGTCTCAGCAGTAAAGAATCCGCCTGCCAAGCAGGAACATCAGTTTCGAATCCTGGGTTGGAAAGATCCGGGAGAAGGAAAGAGTAACCTCCTCCAATATTCTTGCCTGGAAAATTCCATGGAGAGAGGAACCTGGTGGGCTATAGTCCACGGGATCACAAAAAGTCAGACACAACTTAGTGACTGAACAACAACAACAAAATTGTTATTTACTTATTGCTTAATTTGCCCCAGATTTGTTCTTTGAGAGCTTCTTCAGCCTGGCCCCGGGGTGATTTGGCCATGCTTCCGTCATATTCTAAGCACTTTTTTACTTTGTGGCACCGCAAGGTATTCCTGGTCCATCTTGTTCTTTGCCTGAGTCAGCTCTAGATCTGACCATTTCTCCCAGAAACCTGATTCTTTTCTTTGGATAACAGAACTGTGATGCCAGGATATAACACTAGGTGTGCACCTTACTTCCAGGTCCCCTCAGTGGGCCAAATAAAGAAATACGTATGTGAATACTAGCACATGTAGATACATCTATATTTACTTCTTTCTGTATACAACCTTAATTTCCTGCTGATGTTTTTAATTGGAGGATAATTGCTTTAAGATGTTGTGTTGGTTTCTGCCATATAACAGCATGAATCATTCATAAGTATATATATATATCTCCCCTTCCTCTTGAGCCTCTCTCTCACCCCACCATCCCACCCCTCTAGGTTCTCACTGAGTGCCAGGCTGGACTCCCTGTGTTATATACTGCTCATGCTTCTTATTGCAGTTCAACACAACAGGAATTACTCAAGCTTTACCTTTCACCTCCATACCCTGACTATGAAAGCCACAACTATTATTATCATAAATTTGCTTATGTGCTCAGTCCTAGTATATGTATAAAATAATTTCAAAATTGCTAATCTATATCTCGGTGACAAATAGATTTACTAATTAAAGTGCATTATTAAGATACAGTTATTTTTGTCTCTAGCCTAATATATATAGCTAAAATACTGTATTCTAAAATTCTTAGATTAGTTCTTTCCTTCCTCATCCTCTTGAGCTGTTAGTTTATTCATTTGTAACACAGTCAGTTTCATTTGTTACTATTTGTGCTTCATTTAGGACTCCCCCACATCTTGGTTGGGCTTCTGTTGTAGCTCAGAATCCTCCTGCGGTGGGAGAGATCTGGGTCAGTCCCTGGGTTGAGAAGATCGCCCAGAGAAAGAAATGGTTACCCACTCCACTATTCTTGTTTGGAGTATTCCATGGACAGAGGAGTCTGGCAAGCTACAGTTCATAAGGTTGCAAAGAGTCGGACATGACTGAGTGACTAACGTTTTCACTTATTTCACATCTTGGTTTATTTTAGTATGTAATTATTTTTTGAGTATGTGAAATATTATGTAGTTCTAAGAGTCAAAGCTTTCCGAAAAAGTGAAAGTGAAAGAAAGTGAAGTCTCTCAGTCGTGTCTGACTCTTTGCGACCCCATGACTGCAGCCTACCAGCTTCTCCGTCCATGGGATTTTCCAGGCAAGGGTACTGGAGTGGGTTCCCATTTCCTTCTCCAGGGGATCTTCCCGACCCAGGAACTGGACGCAGGGCTCCCGCATTGCGGCAGATGCTTTACCTTCTGCGCCACTAGGGAAGCCTACTCCATTAAATGTATATACCATAGTTTACTTAACCACTCCTATGTGTGAGCACTTAGAATACTTCTAGTGTTTTTCAATTATAGTGCTGCAATGAATAACCCTGCTTTCATTTTTTTTTTTTTTTTTTTTTTTTTTTTTTTTTTGGGTTTTTTTTTTTTTTTTTTTTTTTTTTTTTAATATTATTTTATTAGTTGGAGGCCAATCACTTTACAACATTTCAGTGGGTTTTGTCATACATTGACATGAATCAGCCATATAGTTACATGTATTCCCCATCCCGATCCCCCCTCCCACCTCCCTCCCCACCCGACTCCTCAGGGTCCTCCCAGTGCACCAGGCCCGAGCACCTGACTCATGTATCCCACCTGGGCTGGTGGTCCGTTTCACCATAGATAATATACATGCTGTTCTTTCAAAACATCCCACCCTCACGTTCTCCCCCAGAGTTCAAAAGTCTGTTCTGTATTTCTGTGTCTCTTTTTCTGTTTTGCATATAGGGTTATCGCCACCATCTATCTAAATTCCGTATATATGTGTTAGTATACTGTAATGTTCTTTATCTTTCTGACTTACTTCACTCTGTATAATGGGCTCCAGTTTCATCCATCTCATTAGAACTGATTCAAATGAATTCTTTTTAACGGCTGAGTAATATTCCATGGTGTATATGTACCACAGCTTCCTTATCCATTCATCTGCTGATGGGCATCTAGGTTGCTTCCATGTCCTGGCTATTATAAACAGTGCTGCGATGAACATTGGGGTGCACGTGTCTCTTTCAGATCTGGATTCCTCAGTGTGTATGCCCAGAAGTGGTATTGCTGGGTCATACAAAAATATACAAGCAACTCCTGAAGCTCAATTCCAGAAAAATAAACGACCCAATCAAAAAATGGGCCAAAGAACTAAACAGACATTTCTCCAAAGAAGACATACAGATGGCTAACAAACACATGAAAAGATGCTCAACATCACTCATCATCAGAGAAATGCAAATCAAAACCACAATGAGGTACCATTACACGCCAGTCAGGATGGCTGCTATCCAAAAGTCTACAAGCAATAAATGCTGGAGAGGGTGTGGAGAAAAGGGAACCCTCTTACACTGTTGGTGGGAATGCAAACTAGTACAGCCACTATGGAAAACAGTGTGGAGATTTCTTAAAAAACTGGAAATAGAACTGCCCTGCTTTCATTTTGTTGCAGCTGTTTCTACAGAACAGATTTCTGGGAATGAGGTTGCTCTGTCAAAAGGTAAGAGTATATACTTTTGTTGCTTATTGCCAAATTCTTTTCCAGAAGAAGGGTATACCAGACTGCATTTCCACTGGCTCAGCTTGTATCAGATTTCCATAACATGGAGATTTTTTTCCTTGTGTCTCACATCTTCTGACTTCATTACAAAATTTCCTTTCAAAGCTTTTAACCTTCAAATTTTGAGCTTTGGACAGGACACCCTGAGCTGTCTCACCTCAGGCATATATAAGAGGCAGCCTGCATCTGGGGAATATCATGTCAAACATTTATATAATGTGAAACACATGCCATCCTAACCCAGTCTTGGACCTGTTTTCTCCCAAGTCTATTCCTGGGCAAGCTCTGGATCAGACTGAGACTCAGGGTCCCCAGTGGCTTCCTCCTCTCAGGGAGAGGCACTCCTGAGCTGCCACAGCCCACCCTGTTTAGCGACTCACTGGTTCTTAACTGTTGATCTGCATCTGAATTCATGTGTCTTCACCCAAGACTGATCCCTGTAATCTGAATCTCACTCTTTATGACAAATTGAAATTACAATGTAAAATCACAGTTCAGACATACAAAATTCGAGTTGAGTGCCATTAAGAATTTAGTCTAAGATACGTCTTAGTACCATGGAAAGCTTGAATTTTCTCTGACCTGTATCACATCTAAGGACACCATCAGCTGTATTTGGGACAATATCTGCTACCTGCAACTTTATGGTTCAGGGTTCCCTCCTCCCCCCACGCTGTGGAACTTTAAAATCATTTCAGGAATTTAAACCAGTTTAAAATCAATTCAGCAACCAATTCATGTTCTTACTTTTTGCCTTAATTATAATCCTTAATGCACAATTGTAAATAACTGACCTTAGTTTTGATCTTTATAAACTTTTTCTATTTTGTAGTCAAGAGGAACACAAGTTTTTAAGTGCTTCTTGAACTCGTCTCCCAGGCTGCAATCCTAATAAACCTTCAATAAAACGCCTCTTCATTTTAATCAGGTCATCGTTTCTGAAATTTTTGTTAACACTCTACATTTCACTCAATTACGTTACCAGATTTTGACCTCCTGTGTTTGAAGATTGATTCTTTATTATCTCCGCACATATCAACTGGCATATTGCTTTTGATTACCTCAGGTAATGAAACTATTCTTATGAAACATGATCTTATAAATGATCATGTTTCTTCTCTGAACTCTGTTCTATATAAAGTATTTATTTGCATGATTTTAGTCATGACCTCTTTAACCAGGACTTGATGCTTTGATAATTTTATAGCATTGAGAGAAGTTGAAGTTTTCTTTTAGTAATGCCTACTTACCTTGTGAACTTCAATGTCTCAATCCCTATAACTGAAAGTGATCATGATAAAATTTTATTAACTTTTTGAGATACCAACAAAAACAAAGGGATGCTGGTTTTTATTTTTATCCTATAAGAAAGCATGATTGCTTCTATTATAGTTGATTACCTCTGACTTCTGGCTGAAGGCTGGAATCTTATATGATGCCAGTCTTGCCACCTATCTGGCTTCCCAATTCTCTAGGGATGGCTAAAACAAAAGCTTTTTTTTTTTTTCCTGTGATAGTACTGTACTCATTTCCTCTTACAACAGTGGTCCACCAGGACCACTGGCAAGAAGATTGTCTGGTTTTTAACATAAGACATGCACTTTTATAAAATGAGAATCAATCAGTTACTGACCAGAGAAAGCGGCTGCACAAAGATTTTGTAAGCTCCTAAATAGCAATAACCTGTAGCCTTTTTTTGTAGACCCCAAGTTCTAGCACATGGAAAGTTTCCAATAAAGACAGAAGTGAACTCTGAGCTTTAGTTAGTGGATTTTATCAAAGAGAAGACACTTTAATAAAGTATCAAGACAGAATCTTGAAGCATCCCCGGCTCTCAGTTTAGACTCTGCCTTTGCTGGAACCTAATTCACCACAGAGCTCAGCAGTGGGCACTTAGAGGACACCCTGCCGCCCAACATCAGACTTTCATCTGAACTCATGACAGATCAGGCTCTGCCCAGCCTGTCTTGGTATGATTGCTTTAGAGAAAGTGTGCTGCTCCTGTAAATCTCTTCCCACCCAGCCTCAGTCTTACCTGGTGGAGAGATTCTGTAGAGGTGAGCAGAAAGCTGCCTCAGCTGGAAGGTTAGAAGAGCTTGTTCTCTTTGTTTTTCTTCTGAGTTTAGCTGTGCTGGTTTCACTTTTCTTTCTCACTGGCAATTTGGGCTTTATTTTTATCCCTCCAATCTCCTGGCACTTCCAAGATTTTCCTCAGACACCCGATGATAAGAAAGCAAAACTGTTGGGCAACGTCTGCAAAGAAATAGACAGCCCTGAAACTGAAAGTAGAATCTAAGGCTACAAAGGGACTGCAAGAATTGTGCTAGTGAGAGAGCGTGACACGATTTCTCAACTGGAATCTTCACATTTTATAATTAGAAAACATCTTAGAGAATGCTGCAAAGAAAAATGAGAGAAAGATCCATTGGGCCAATTAAAATAATGCTGTTTATTTCTTGTTTGGAGACAGTTTGAAAAGTATTAGGATGAAAAAACCTAATATAACAATTTTCTAGGGCCAATTAGATTCAGTCACACTGTAGCTGGTTACTCGTGTTTAATGAGTGAGGACTGTAAGTTCTCCGGGGGGAATGACTGTGTCATACATTTTTAATTATCCATACCTAACCCTAGTACTGGTGCTGAGTGCTTAATAAGTAATAAAAAATGAGGTTAGATTCCATTTTTTGCACACTTGAATCTTACCCAGTGACAACTTCTTTACATATATTATCCCCTCTTAGTTTTATACCACAACATTTTTACCACAATATTATTTACTTTTACCACAATATTAGAGAGATTTATAATGTGTTAAAATCACAAGGTAGTAAGTATGATTGAACCCCAAAAGTCTTTCTCCAGAACCCATGCTATCAACCAACTCACTTAATACCTCTGTTGTTGCCAAGTGAACAACAACAATAATAATATTTCTTATTTATCAATTTCTTCCTAGGCCAAACTCTTTACATATTATTACCTACTGCATATAATATTTAGGCAGCTTGAGTTTGCAGTAGTCCTTGGGCCCTTTGGGGCTTCCCTGGTGGCTCAGCTGGTAAAGAATCTGCCTACAATGCAGGAGACCTGGGTTTGATCCCAGGGTTAGGAAGATCCCCTGGAGAAAGAAAAAGTTACCCACTCCAGTATTCTGCCCTGGAGAAGTCCGTGGACTGTATAGTCCATGGGGTCATGAAGAGTCAGACACAACTGAGTGACTTTCACTTTCTTTCCCTCGGGCCCTTTTGATTGAGGACTTCCTTGGGACTTTCACATTCTTTTCGTGGCCTTCCAGCTGTTTCAAGGCCTCTGTGCCCTACATCAGGACGTCTAAGCCAGGATTCCCCAAAGGTCATTCTACTGAAGAGTGAGCCTCTGGAATGCTCCTTGATAAAAATATTTCATGGCCAAGTAAGTTTGAGAAATCTCTTGTTCCCCTGGTAGAGCTTTACCAGGAATAGAAAAGAGCAGAGGGAGGAAAGGAGGGAGGGAGGAAGGGTTCTATAGCTTACTTCTCACATAATCCCTTTTCTCCTTCAAGTAACTGATGCTTCTGTATACTGCTCTGTGTTGATTCACATAATCTTCTCTCAATGTTCTACCCATTTTCTGAGTTTGAGTTCAATTCTTTGAGTGGTTTCATTACCCTTTTCATGCTACCAAGGTCCCACTTATTAATCTGATTGTGGCACCTGGGAAGAGAAATTTCTCTTCTCTGTCTTTGGAAGTACCTAGCAAAGTTCTCAGCACACAGATGATGCACAAACACTTTTGATATAACAACCGATGATTGAAAAACACTGGCACCTAAATGTAATCAAATCCATACTATAAACTGCCGGGAGCCAACACAAGAGATCCCACCCATGACAAGATCATGAGGAGAAGACCTGACAAGCAAGGCAGATCAGGACTTCAGGGATTTCAAAAAACTGCCCTGGCGCTCACCTTAAAGATGATCTCTGTCTTTCTGATGCTTGCTATATTAGACTACTTCCTGATTTCTGTGACACGGGTAGAAGGCCTTCCCCCATCTCTTTCCAAACAGAATCAACTTAGAACTTTAATCAATATGTCCCCTGGACGGTGGTATCCTATAAGATTATCCAGGATGGAAGGAGTGTTTCGATCTAGACTCCTTTACTGGCATTCTAGCCTGCTTGGCAAATGCGTACTAATGCACATGACTGCTCACAACACCTTAATCATGAACAGCATAAAGAACCTGATCACACAAAAGGCCTAATAGGCACAGAGCCCTTTGGGGGATGAGGAAGCCCTATTAGAGAACACAAAAAATATTATTCTAAACAAGGTTATTGGATCAACGTTTGCTTCTTGTGTTTTTGCTCTTAATGTGCTGAGGTTGTGCAGTGGAAACTATTGCTAATATAGTTAAAGATATAGAAAAATAAGAGTTTAGCCTTAGTGTGGAAACAATAAGATAATTGCTAATTTTAACCAAGAGTGCTAAGCAGAGGCTGCCTCACCAGGGCCACAGAGTCTTTGTGTGAGGTAAACTTTTTAGGTAAATTTAGCTGAGAACTTCTGCAAAAAGACTGACCTTTGTGTTAACAGGATTTTATTTCTACTATGTTGCAACCTGCTGTACCATGAGATTGCAACTTTTCTGTTTTCTGCTAAGCTCAAGGCAAAAGAGAACAATAAAAAAATAGACTACGGAAAACAGCTTTGTATTCACCTAGGTCATAAAAAGGAGAATGCAATGGCACCCCACTCCAGTACTCGTGCCTGGAAAATCCCATGGACAGAGGAGCCTGGTAGGCTGCAGTCCATGGGATTGCGAAGATTGGACATGGCTGAGCGACTTCACTTTCACGTTTCACTTTTACGCATTGGAGAAGGAAATGGCAACCCACTCCAGTGTTCTTGCCTGGAGAATCCCAGGGATGGGTCACACAGAGTCGGACAGGACTGAAGTGACTTAGCAGTAGCAGTTAGCAGGTCATAAAATGCCAATGGGCCCCAAGGCCAGAAGATAATGTACTGAAATCTACTATGGACAAAGACTCTCATAAACAAAAAAATGTGCAAAAATCATCCTGGTCTCGTAAAGGGCAAACTGACGTAATGTTAAACTAAATCTATATGCTTATCTTTCACCTCCCCTTAAAAAATGTACTAACTTAGGGTATAAAGGCTACAGTGAGAAATAAAGCAAGGCCAGACCCTGCTGCAGACCCCAGTCTGGTCTCTCTCTCTCTTTCTCTCTCTCTCTCTCGCCGACACCATTCATCCTGAGGGTACCCCTGGATCCTGCTGAGGCGGGACCCTGGTAATACACCAACCTTTGTTCCATGCATTTGGTATTAGTATTAGAAAGAGTAAATGCAGAAATAAAAGCAAAGTACTAGGTTTATCCCCATTCTACAGATGATAAAATCTGAGGCTCTCAGAGACTGTGAATTGTCAGAGTCCAAGACTAGTAAACGTGAATGTGGACCTGAATTTGAAGCCATCTAGGTCTGTCTGACTTTGAAGCCAATGCTCTTTGTATCAATGTGTAGTTTAAGGCTCATAACAATACTTCAGATATGGGACACTTATTACCCCCATAGTTAATGAGGAAAAAGAGTCAGAGGTAAGAACTAAGTCAGCCTAAATATTCTTGTGTACTTTAAAATATACCCTTTGTATGTTGGCTACAGTGTTCTATGGATATTCAATAGATATTCAATAGAACTTAATAGAACTCAGTGGAATTCCTTTCTTTGCTCTTCATCCCGTTCTATGTCTCCAAATTTCCATCTAGCAATTTTTACAAATAAATAGTTATATAACATAAATATGAATAAAACTAATCTTCACCTGAAAAATTACCTCCTATTAAGTTGAACAGAGAGTTAAATAATAAACTACTAAATGGCAAAGATTAGAATCAGTGGGAATAAAAAAGAGCAAGTGTGGACAGAACATATTGTAATGCTAATGCTATGGTGGATTCTCATTTAAAATATTATCTCAGGCTTATGCCTCAACTGACAGCTTGAGGACCGCCAGTAATCATTTAAAACTGGCATAAATGATGATTTTTAAATGAATGGTCCTAGGCCAATGAATATCCACAAAGAAAAATGAGAAAATGACTTCCATGCCATACCAAACACAAAAAGTTATTCCAGAAAGATTATAGAATTCAATTTAAAAGAGAAAAAAATAGCCTCTAGAAAATAATATGGAAGAATAATTTCAAATATTTGAGGATCAGTTCAGTTCAGTTCAATTCAGTCTCTCAGTTGTGTCTGACTCTTTGTGACCCCATGAATCATAGCACGCCAGGCTTCCCTGTCCATCACCAACTCCTGGAGTTCACACAAATTCATGTCCATCGAGTCAGTGATGCCATCCAGCCATCTCATCCTCTTTCATCCCCTTCACCTCCTGCCCCCAATCCCTCCCAGCATCAGGGTCTTTTCCAGTGTTTCAACTCTTCATATGAGGTGGCCAAAGTATTGGAGTTTCAGCTTCAGCATCAGTCCTTCCAATTAATACCCAGGACTGGCCTCCTTTAGGATGGACTGGTTGGATTTGCTTGCAGTCCAAGGTACTCTCAAGAGTCTTCTCCAGCACCACAGTTCAAAAGCATAAATTTTTCAGCACTCAGTTTTCTCCACAGTCCAACTGTTGCATTCATACATGACTATTGGAAAAACCATAGCCTTCACTAGACGGACTTTTGTTGGCAAAGTAATATCGCTGCTTTTTAATATTCTATCTAGGTTGGTCATAACTTTCCTTCAAAGCAGTAAGCATCCTTTAATTTCATGGCTACAATCACCATCTGCAGTGATTTTGGAGCCCCCCAAAATAAAGTCTGACACTTTTCCCCCATATATTTCCCAGGAACTGATGAGACCAGATGTCATGATTTTAGTTTTCTGAAGATTGAGCTTTAAGTCAACTTTTTCAATCTCCTCTTTCACTTTCGTCAAGGGACTTTTTAGTTCCTCTTCACTTTCTGCCATGAAGGTGGTGTCATCTGCATATCTGAGGTTATTGATATCTCTCCCAGCAATCTCGATTTCAGCTTGTGCTTCTTCCGACCCAGCGTTTCTCATGATGTACTCTGCATAGAAGTTAAATAAGCAGGGTGACAATATACAGGCTTGACATACTCTTTTTCCTATTTGGAACCAGTCTCTTTTTCCATGTCCAGTTCTAACTGTTGCTTCCTGATCTGCATACACTTTTCTCAAGAGGCAGGTCAGGGGGTCTGGTATGCCCATCTCTTTCAAAATTTTCCACAGTTTGTTGTGATCCACACAAAGGCTTTGGAAGAGCCAATAAAGCAGAAATAGATGTTTTCTGGAAATCTCTTGCTTTTTCAATGATCCAGCAGATTTTGGCAATTTGATCTCTGGTTCCTCTGCCTTTTCTAAAACCAGCTTGAACACCTGGAAGTTCACGGGTCATGGATTGCTGAAGCCTGGCTTGCAGAATTTTGAGCATTACTTTACTAGCATGTGAGATGAGTGCAATTGTGCGGTAGTTTGAGCAATCTTTGGCATTGCCTTTCTTAGGGATTGGAATGAAAACTGATCTTTTCCAGTCCTGTGGCCACTGCTCAGTTTTCCAAATTTGCTGGCATATTGAGTGCAGCACTTTCACAGCATCATCTTTCAGGACGTGAAATAGCTCCACTGGAATTCCATCACCTCCACTAGCTTTGTTCATAGTGATGCTTTCTAAGGCCCACTTGACTTCACATTCCAGGATGTCTGGCTCTAGGTGAGTGATCACACCATTGTGATTATTTGGGTCATGAAGATCTTTCTTGTACAGTTCTTCTGTGTATTCTTGCCACCTCTTCTTAATATCTCTGCTTCTGTTAGGTCCATACTATTTCTGTCCTTTATTGTGCCCATCTTTGCAAGAAATGTTCCCTTGGTATCTCTAATTTTCTTGAAGAGATCTCTATTCTTTCCCATTCTGTTATGTTCCTCTATTTCTTTGCACTAATCGCTGAGGAAGGTTTTCTTATCTCTCCCTGTTATTCTTTGGAACTCTGCATTCAAATGGGAATATCTTTCCTTTTTTCCTTTGCTTTTTGCTTCTCTTCTTTTCACAGCTATTTATAAGGCCTCCTGAAACAGCCATTTTGCTTTTTTGCATTTCTTTTCCATGGGGATGTTCTTGATCCCTGTCTCCTGTACAATGTCATGAACCTCCGTCCATACTTCATCAGGCACTCTGTCTATCAGATCTAGTCCCTTAAATCTATTTCTCACTTCCACTGTATAATCATAAGCGTTTTGATTTAGTTCATACCTGAATGGTCTAGTGGTTTTCCCTACTTTCTTCAGTTTAAGTCTGAATTTGGCAATAAAGAGTTCATGATCTGAGCCACAGTCAGCTACCCGTCTTGTTTTTGCTGATTGTATAGAGTTTCTCCATTTTTGGCTGCAAAGAATATAATCAATCTGATTTCGGTGTTGACCATCTGGTGACAGAAAATTTGAGGATAGGAAAGGTAGTTTTAGGGCATAAAATGTGTGAAGCAGTTGTAAAGATTAACAAATTTGACTATATGAAAATTAAGATATATTGTTAATAAAAGATGCTCTAATAATAGAAAAAGGTGAACTGCATATGGGAAGACATATATAAATGATAAATGACCATATACAAACATATAAATAACTTCTAGAAAGATAGGTACTCAATACAAAATTGAAAATGATAATTCAGTTCTTCAAAAAGAAGGTATCCAAATGATCATAGCATTTGAAAAAGATCTAACAGCATAAATCATAAGATAAATCAAGTTAACGTCACTAGGCTATTGTAGCACACACCTATTACAGTGGCCTGAATTAACAATACTGATAAATGGAAATGTAGACGAAGACATGGAGCTACTAGAATTCTTAGACATAGTTCCTGAGTAAATTTAGTACAACCACTCAGGTAGGTTTGGTAGTGATATTGGTGGCACCAGAAGACATCTAGTACTTATGCCCTGTGTAGTCCCCTCCACATTAAGTTTATGTTTTGCCGTGTGACTTGACAATGATATGTCAGCAAACATGACCCAGGGTTGAGAAGTATTCCTGCAACTTTCATTTCCTATTAACATAAGTGAAAGTGAATGTGAAAGTAGGACAGGGCTGATCTGAAATAGGATTAATGCTGAGAAATCACCTGTTGCTTCTCCAGACCAATGAAATCTGTTGCTTAGATCAGGCAACAAGAAGTAATTCCAGAAACAGTTTAGTCTTCCTGTGAATTATATGTAATGAGAGTGTGCTTATAAACCAGGAAAAGTTCATTTCCCTATCCACTTTTCAGAGGTTCTATTTTCTTCAGAAACTAATAGATCATTTCTTTTCTCTAAACATCTAAATGTCAATAAAAGTCTAGGGTCAAATTAAAATTACTGGCAGCTTTAACACTCAGAGAAGTCTCCAAGTATCTAGGCTTCACCCATATTGAAAACTGACTACCCAGAAAGCTAAAGCTTCAGGCTCCCTAACACTTTGGGAGTTTAACCTAAGTTCAGTCTTGGCTAAAGCTATTTCTACGTAGGGAGATAAGAAAAGTTTTATATTATTCTTTCAGATGAGAGAAATTAACGGGTAGCTACCTCAATTGTCCAGTGAGATTAGGGTGAACTCTGTAAAGGAAGGCATGGGAAGTTCTGGATGTCATAGCAAATGGTGCTGCCCCGTACTCACTGGAAAACAGGATACTGTTGACCCAGGGAAATGTGTCACATGTTAGGTAAAACAGTGCAAAAGAATCTTACCTGTTTGGCTATATAAAAAGTGTAACATCTCATCCTACTTACTAGTCACTTTCAGTCTATCTATATGCATGTACTTAATTCTTTTTACCCTAAAATGAGATAGTCTTCTTTTTTTTCTAAATTGTCATTTTAAAATTTTAATGCACCAAAAATATGAAACAATTGAATTTGCATTATACTCCAAATCCCTTTCCAGATGAGCTAAAGATATTTATCATAATAAATTTGGAATTTTGTTTAAGAATAATTTAATTTATGGTAGGTATAAAATTACTTATGAAAAATTTATAAATCAGTAATCAGTATAGAAAAGGCTGGAAGCATATATTGTATACTCCAAAATTAATCTTATTTTTCACTAATTGATGGCACTAGAGATTATTTTCCCACTTCAGTACTCTTGCCTGGAGAATCCCATGGATGGAGAAGCCTGGTAGGCTTCAGTCCATGGGGTCTCTAAGAGTTGGACATGACTGAGCAACTTCACTTTCACGTTTCACTTTCATGCACTGGAGAAGGAAATGGCAACCCACTCTAGTGGGTTTAAGAAGTTTAAGAACACAGGGAACATGGAGTTCCCACACCTAGGAGAGAACAGCACAGCAGGTTCAGATGGGAGAGCGTATCCTTTCTGCCTCAGAGAGTTCCATCTGCACTAGTTCCTAAATTGTGACCTGTATTTTGAGAACCCTGAAGAGCAGGGAATAGAGTGGAGGCATGGTAAATTGAATGGCAGTTCTTTATTTATTCAACTTACACCAGTTTTTTTATGTGGTGGATTCTATACCAGGAAATAAAGAAATATGATGGAGACCAAATACCTGAGATCAAGAGACAGGGGAGACAAAACTTCACAACAGTTTCCATTTCACAATGATATAAAACGTGCTGCTGTAGGAGTGACAACATGCAAGGCACAGTGTCAGCGCGGAGGTGGTCACCCAGCCAGGCTCAGGAGGTTAGGCAGTATGGGACCATGAGGAGGAACAGAAATAAGAAGTAAGGAGTATCCGATGGGGAAGCAAGAATGCCTTTTTAAGAAATCTGTTCATTGTGCTGCAAAAGCCTAGAGTTAAGAGAATATGTCCTGCTGGTAGAATTACAAGATTACATTGCACTTGACAATGCCTTACAGAGCCATTTTGTGCTCCTTACTAGGTATTTAACAAACATTTGTGAATGGAATGAGTAAATGAATGAGTAAACAAAAATGGATATTCTTTCTTGGTCCCATCAGTTATCCATTGTGCCAAATACAACAAATGTATTAAAATTATAATAGCAAAATGAGTACTGTTGTGTGTGAGGTTGTAGAATGAGTAGTTAAGTCCTGAGGAAAGTAAAATAAAAGATGTGATAGTCTTCTGGAAGGATACATCATTTAGGGGGAAACATTTAGGTATAAATATCCTTTCTCTGATACATGCAACTGTCTAGGGACTAGTAAAATATGCATTATGAAATAGTTTTTAAATGACATAATTTTATTTCTTGAGACTCTATGTTTATTAACCAATGCTCTGATGAATTCTTTTTGGGATTAAAGAACAGGAAAAAATAGAATAAGGAATATATATATGTGAGCCGTGGGAAGTTATAGCACTTACTATAAGCTGGAAAATTATTTTCATGGTATCAATTGGTATACAATTATTTGTGCCAACATTGGTTCTCAAATTTTGGGATTGTTCATTTTATGAGTCAAAAAGCCAAAGGATGCCTAGAGAGCTTGCAAAACATTTTTTCTGAGTAGGTCTGTGAGGGGGTTTCTGGAAGAGATTAACATTTGATTCAATGGACTAAGTGAAGAAGGTCCACTCTCAGCAACATCAGTGGGCCTCACTCAATCCCTTAACAACTCAAGTAAAACAAAAAGAAAAAGCGAAAACAAAGTTCCTTCATTCTCCTACATCCTTCAACATCAGGAGGATGTAGGAACTGGCATTAAATCAGCCTCCCTCTACTTCTTAGACCCTCAGCCTTGGACTGAGTGTTATATACCATCAGTTTCCCTTGTCTCATTCTTTCAGACTCAAACTGAATTTTACCACTGACTTTCTTTTTCTTTAGCTTATAGAGCATGGTACTACTTGGCCTCCATAATTGGAAGAAACAATTCCTGTAATTTCTATAATTATATACAGTTTTTCTGGAGAATCTTGACTACTTCTTCAGTAAGCTTATCCAGCATAAGAATTGAATATTAATCACCAATTGCCACTTAACAATCACTGCTATTAGTATGAATCTCATTTCAGGCTCAGAAGTTGAAGTCAAGTTCAGAATGATGGTACTTAGTTGATCCTAACCACTGCTGAAACCTCCACCATCCAGGCCATGCTCTGACACCTAAAATCAATTTCAAGGCATCTTCCAAGTACTCCTATCTTTATCTCCAAGGCAAAAACAAGATAGGCCAAACAAAATTTGGAAAGACATTTAAAACCTCTGTGGAGTCTTTTATTTCACCAGGTTTCAAGGAACATTTTGTTCTAATTAGCTCTGTTAGTTGAGTCACATAGCTGGGAAATTAGATAAGGGAGCCAAAGTATTCTACATCCCACTGTCCAGATCGCAGAAAAAAATTATAAACATTAACTTTTGTCTCAGGCCCCTTTTCAACCATGACAACTGAGGCACAGAAAAGAATAGTCTCAGTTGCCATATTTTAACTGAACAACACAGGGTTAGTTCATTCACTTGGTTATTGATGGTGCCCATACTACTATAGACAAAATCATTACTCAGAAGCACAGCTCATGCCAGGATCTAAGAGTCATTCTTACAGTCACTTTAGAAACTATATTAAAGGATAAGAAGTCATTCTTTCATTCATTAACTCACTGTTTAATTCACTAATTAAAGACTAGAATATAGTAGGTGTGAACTAATAAGCAAAGAATGATATCTCTAGCAAATTTAATCCATCATGGCAATATTAGAAACACAGAGCTATTCAACGAAACTCAAGGACTATTCATTGGGCATCTACTAAATGCCAGGCAGCATATTTAGTTGTGTTTTTAAAAAAGTTCCTTATGATAGTCCCTCCACCCAAAAAGATGACTTTGTAGATGGGCAGACCAGTAAGTAAATGTACAACTGCAAACAAGTTTAATATCTCTGCCAGGAGGGAAACCAAAGCTATAATGAAAAAGAAAAAGGAGCAAATCCAGTTAACATAAAAATATGTAACAAGAATATATCTTATTATGAAATGACAGTAGTAGGCAAAAAAAGAAAAACGTTGAGCATGAAAGAAGTGGTAGAATATGGACTTGTGGAGACAAAAGGATCATGCAAGTGAGAGGACCAACACAAGCCAAGTCAGAATTCTTAAAAGCACCATCATATGAAGGTATTATAAAGTCATTATATTTGACTGAAGCATTGGATACCTCTTTGGGAATGGAAGTCAGGGAAATTTAGGCAAGACGTGAAAGACCCTGAAGGTTGAACAAATAGCACTGGACACTACTCAAATCACACTCTGGGTCCTGAAGTTAACAAGCAATTTTATTTCCATTGTCATGAATAATTTGATGTGATTTGGTGCCTTGAAAAATGTAGCTAGATTAAAATAACTAAGTTTAAGTTAAGTTAAATAAGTTTAAATTAAAGAAATGCAAAAAGGCAAAATGGCTGTCTGAGGAGGCATTACAAATAGCTGTGAAAAGAACAGAAGCAAAAAGCAAAGGAGAAAAGGAAAGATATTCCCATTTGAATGCAGAGTTCCAAAGAATAGCAAGGAGAGATATGAAAACCTTCCTCAGCGATCAATGCAAAGAAATAGAGGAAAACAACAGAATGGGAAAGAATAGAGATCTCTTCAAGAAAATTAGAGATACCAAGGGAACATTTGAGGCCAAGGTGGGTTCGATAAAGGACCTAAATGGTATGAACCTAACAGAAGCAGAAGATATTAAGAAGAGGTGGCAAAATACACAGAAGAACTGTATAAAAAAGATCTTCACGACTCAAATAATCACAATGGTGTGATCACTCACCTAGAGCCAGACATCAGGGAATGTGAAGTCAAGTGGGCCTTAGAAAGCATCCCTATGAACAAAGCTAGTAGATGTGATGGAATTCCCATTGAGCTATTTCAAATCCTGAAAGATGATGCTGTGAAAGTGCTGCACTCAATATGCCAGCAAATTTGGAAAACTAAGCAGTGGCCACAGGACTGGAAAAGGTCAGTTTTCATTCCAATCCCTAAGAAAGGCAATGCCAAAGAATGCTCAAACTACCGCACAATTGCACTCATCTCACATGCTAGGAAAGTAGTGCTCAAAATTCTGCAAGCCAGGCTTCAGCAATCCATGACCCGTGAACTTCCAGGTGTTCAAGCTGGTTTTAGAAAAGGCAGAGGAACCAGAGATCAAATTGCCAAAATCCGCTGGATCATCAAAAAGCAAGAGAGTTCCAGAAAACCTCTATTTCTGCGTTACTGACTATTCCAAATCCTTCGACTGTGTGGCTCACAATAAACTGTGGAAAATTTTGAAAGAGATGGGCATACCAGACCCCCTGACCTGCCTCTTGAGAAACCTGTATGCAGGTCAGGAAGCAACAGTTAGAACTGGACGTGGAACAACAGACTAGTTCCAAATAGGAAAAGGAGTATGTCAAGCCTGTATATTGTCACCCTGCTTATTTAACTTATATGCAGAGTACATCAAGAGAAACCCTGGGCTGGAAGAAGCACAAACTGGAATCAAGATAGCCGGGAGAAATATCAATAACCTCAGATATGCAGATGACACCACCCTTATGGTAGAGGTGAAGAGGAACTAAAAAGCCTCTTGATGAAAGTGAAAGAGGAGAGTGATAAAGTTGGCTTAAAGCTTAACATTCAGAAAACCAAGATCATGGCATCTGGTCCCATCACCTCAAGGGAAATAGATGGGGAAACAGTGGAAACAGTGTCAGACTTTATTTTTTTGGGCTCCAAAATCACTGCAGATGCTGACTGCAGCCATGAAATTGAAAGATGCTTACTCCTTGGAAGGAAAGTTATGACCAACTTAGATAGCATATTAAAAAGCAGAGGCATTACTTTGCCAAGAAAGGTCCATCTGGTCAAGGCTATGGTTTTTCCCGTGGTCATGTGTGGATGTGAGAGTTGAACTGTGAAGAAAGCTGAGTGCTGAAAAATTGATGCTTTTGAACTGTGGAGTTGGAGAAGACTCTTGAGAGTCCCCTGGACTGCAAGGAGATCCAACCAGTCCATCCTAAAGGAGATCAGTCCTGGGCGTTCATTGAAATGACTAGTGCTGAAGCTGAAACTCCAATACTTTGGCCACCTCATACAAAGAGTTGACTCATTGGAAAAGACCCTGATGCTGGGAGGGATTGGGGGCAGGAGGAGAAGAGGACGACAGAGGATGAGATGGCTGGATGGCATCACTGACTCAATGGGCATGAGTTTGAGTAAACTCCGGGAGTTGGTAATGGACAGGGAGGGCCTGGCGTGCTGCAGTTCATGGGGTTGCAAGGAGTCGGACACGATTAAGTGACTGAACTGAACTGAAGTTAAAGTACACTCTATTTCAACACTAGGAGTCCATCTTAGCTTTATACTTTACTTTGAAAACTTTAAATATCATTAGCTTGAATATTTTAAAACTTTTAAAATTAAAGATAATTTTAATTCAGAATTTTTTAATTATTTCTATTTTTTTCAATAAAGGAAGCCTATTGTCTTGGTACTATACTCAATGTAGATTCAGACTCAGTCTAACATAAAAATGACTGATTTCACCTACTGTATAAAGTCAGTGTACCGAACATTATCACATTTACTATGTTTTTCATTGCTTAAACTTGTGCTTTTGACAGTAAAAAGACAATAAAGAATCAATCTTCAAAGCCCAAAATTTGCACCAAAATCTTTATGAATGTTTCTATAGCAGTTAAAGCCTTACTAGATACAGTTTAAATATCTTTCTTTACAGTTTAAATATATTGAAAGCCTATTTTCAAGGCTCCTGTACCCAACCTCATAACTCCACACATTTTAACTGGTGGCTCCTACTGACCTCACATGTTACAGTTTAGAGATCGTCTCACAGTGAAACTTTCTCTACGTGTATAACAGGGCTGCACCAATGGCATCCTATACTGATCACACTCTGTACTGTCATCTCCCAAACTAGACTCTGGTCCTTTCTCCACTGCAGTGTCTGTAAGACTTAATACAGAGCCCAGCATTCCACCATTCAGTAAAGCATTTATTAAATTGTGTTATTCTTTCCAGTGTTAAAAATCAGATGAAAATCTTGCCTTAAAATACAGATGTTTCTACTGATCAAGAAAACATGTTTAAGGTAAGAGAATTTTACTTTATTTTCCAACATTAAAGTTCGATGGATAATGTTGGCTTCCCAGTTGGTGCTAGAGGTAAAGAATCCTCCCCACCAATGCAGGAGATGCAAGAGATGGGGGTTCAACCCTGGGTTGGAAGTTCCCCTGGAGAAGGGAGCTGCAGCCCACTCCAGTATTCTTGCCTGGGAAGTCCCATGGACAGAGGAACCTGGTGGGCTATCCCCCATGGGGTCGCAAAGAGTCGGACACAACTGAGTGACTGAGCACATGCACGCCCAGCATTTAGGGTTACAATTTGCAGGAAGACGTCACAAAGGTTGAATTAGGAGGGCAAATTAAAAGGCCAGGGAAAATAAGATTTTTTTCCATGATCCTCATTGTCCAAATCCTCTGTGTCCATAAGAAACACTATTTGTAGGAATGGAGTACATAACATTTAGATGACCTTGGATTCAGATCACACTGTGGATCCCAGATAGAAACCTGTAAAGGAAGAGAAGTACATGACATTAAGTCACAGCTGGTCATCCAGGTGGCCCCAGGGCTAAAGGAATTAAACTAGTAAGAAATTAAGGGCCCAACAGGGAAAGAAGTTGCTTCCATTTCAGCAAAGACAGCCAATCAAAACTTTATACATATCAAATACTTTCTTAGGAAACATGCTCTGCTCCCTATTCACTACACATCTTTATAAGCTAAACTCTGTAACATTACAGAATAAATGCAACCTCTATAAATCTACATATTTTTCCTGATGCCCCACAAAGAAGGGAAAGACCTGCATCATGTCTAGAGAAAGTTATATGCCAAGGTTTAATTTAATTAACTGGTAGGAGAAGACATTTCTTGTTTATAGGTTGACAGGAAGAGAGAAAAAATAGTGAGGGTGTCTGGGGATCTCCCAGGTCTGACAAGAGTCCCACCTCTGAGGGAGGCTCTCCTTTGTATTTTTTCATCTCAATGAGTGGGACATTTCATGACCTCAAGATACAGAGAGTAAAAAGCATGGTTACCCCTTTATTCAAAGGCAGTGCTATGCAGCATTCACATGTTCTCACACTGCTTCCAGTCCTCTGCCTAAGCTGGGGTAACTTTAGACAGTCATTCAGGCCCTCCTGGAGCCCATGTCAGAGGAGCTCTCTTGTCCAAAGGTGCCCCACTAAAAGGTCTGAATGTGTATATTTGTAAAACATATGATTTTATAGTTCAAAACAATCACTATCATTTGGAGGTTCATTTTTTTCACTGGAATGAATGCAGATTTGGGGGAACCAGATTTTATATCTTTGGGGAATTCACTTTGAATGATGCATAAATAAAAATTCAAAGTCAATCAGTTGCTGTATAGCAGAAATTAATACATTGTAACTCAAATATGCTTTAATTTTTAAAATTTTAAAAATAAGAAAAAAATTCAAAAGTGCATATTTATTTAAGTGTGCAAAGCAACCATAACCAATAGATTTTTCATATCTGTCAAATCATCAAACAGTTTCTCTCAGCTTCCATTTTTTCTTCTATAGAATGCTTCTAATAATCATTGAGTATTAGTGTAATAATTCTGGAGAAGCTAAAAATATACAAATATAAGGCACTCCCCTGTACTGAATTAGTGAACTAAAACTACATGATCCATTACCTGACATCGGTTGGCCTCTGGATGGATACAGATAGGAACTGTGTCATGGAATCTTTGTGAACGTTGGTTCATCAGCCACTTTGCCCAGAATATTCTGAGTGGATGACAAGACATTAAAAATGGTAATTCCATTTTCAGCAATATCTTTGTGTAAATATGACTCAGACAATACTGTTAAAAAAAAAAACCAACTACTAAGATGTTAGAGATTCACTTTTGGTAATACTGTTAAAAAAAGATTCTTAAAATGACAAATGAATCAAGAAAGATTTTACATGAAAACAATTCAGAAAAAAAACACCTAAAATAAAAACACATTGGGAGGGAGGTGGGAGGGGGGATCGGGATGGGGAATACGTGTAATTCTATGGCTGATTCATATCAATGTATGACAAAACCCACTGAAATGTTGTGAAGTAATTAACCTTTAACTAATTAAAAAAAAAAAAAAAAAAAAAAACCTTAGATATTTCTGGGCATGGAAGCACCCAGGATAAGAAAGTCAGAATTCAGATTTACACGAATGTAAGGCAATAAAACTTTCAGGTTGAGTCAGCATAATAAATGCCATGTTGCTTGCCAGTTGGGATGAAAGTTGTATTACTAAAACATACACCCTTTATTTAGTTTCAGTGTCTCTGGAACATAAGATTTAAAGGGAAAACTTGGTAACAAAGGCTTTTAACTTGTAGGATAGCTACTTAGGGAGAAAAGAAGCCTTAAGTAAGACCCAGGTATTGACATGTTAGAGTTACATATTTGCAAGTTTACAAAGTCAGGGTTGGTTTGCATGCCACTTTCTGAGAGGTTCCAGCCAGTTCCCTGGTCCCTTCTCCAAGCTGGTTCTGTCCATAGTGATCCCTGACACACATCTACCCCAACAAGAGGTAAGAAGAGCCTTGTCTCACATCACTGATGGTTACTGCTGGCTAACGCTTGAGACTCCTGGTCATGCTTCCTGTCAGGGGGCCCTTCACAGACTCACTGACCTCCCTAGAGAAAAATTCAGTGATTTGTAAACGGGTTGAGGTTAAAAAACAAACCAAAAAAACCCTTATCCATCGTCCCAAGATCCAATCTAGAAAAGATTGTATTAAGAGTCAACTGATGTGCCCTCTCCATGGGTGATGCATTGGTTTTGGTGTGGAGGGAAAGTGGTCCTAATTCTCAGTTTCACTGAGGTAGCATCTAACAAATAATGGAAACTGTTAACCCTGTATAAAACCCTGTATAAAACAAAGTGAAGTGTGTTAGTCACTCTTCGTGACATGATGGACTGCTGTAGCCTGCCAGGCTCCTCTGTTCATGGAATTCTCTAGGCAAGAATACAGAGTAGGTAGACATTCCCTTCTCCAGAGACTCTTCCTGACCTCAGGATCAAACCCATGTGGGTCTCCTGCTTTGCAGGCAGATTCTTTACCATCTGAGTCACCAGGGAAGCCCAGGTTAAATTAAAGAAAGTATATTCCTCAGTGTTTGTAAATGCAACAGGTTTTAGAAATGTCCACATCCTGTATTCCATATTGACCAAGCCTGATACTTGTAAGTCTAGATCTATCTATTTCGGGTCTCTCTGATAGTTGTACCAAGAAAATTAGGAAGGGTAGGCTAAGGCTACATTAGGCTAAGGCTCTATTCATTTAGGACACAATGAGGCCATCCTATAATCAACATACATAGAAGCCCAGCTCCCTGGGAGATGTTACATGTACACTTTAAAGCCTAACATAACAGAAAATGGTGGACTATTATAGATTTAAGTGCTTCAGCAGAATCCAGACGGATTTGAGGCAGTTGGTGAATCATAAGCCATTTGTGTTTTCCTCTGAGACCATGACTTCACTTATAATTTGGGGTCAGTACTTCATGAAATGCCTTGGCATTATTCATCAGGCATTGCCCAGGTCTGATGTAGTCTTAGCTTCGGCATTCTTTCCCAGTCTCTCAGCCTTGAGTCAGGGTCTATTTTCCTTAACGTTTCAATTTTTATTTTTTAATTTTTAGAATGTATTTCTTCCTAAATGGAAGATAATTGTTTTACAATGTTTACAATGTTTACATTCTGTTTACAATGTTGTGTTGGTTTCTGCCATACAGCAACATGAATCAGCCATAGGTATACATATGTCCCCTCCCTCCTGAACCTTCCTCTCACCCTATCCTGCCCCTTTAGGTTGTCACAGAGCACTGGGTGTGAGCTCCCTATGTCATAGAGCAAATTCCCACTGCCTATTTATTTTATGGGTATTGTGCATACATATGGTATTGTGTATGGTTCAGTGCTATTGTCTGAATTTGTCCCACCCTGCCTTACCAGGGGGCACTGGTAGTAAAGAACCCACCTGCCAATGCAGGTAGACGAAAGATACACGGGTTCGATCCCTGGGAAAGGAAGATCCCCTGGAGGATATCTGGAGTATTCTTGAGAAGACTCTCGACTGGAGTATTCTTGAGAAGACTCTTGACTGGAGTATTCTTGCCTGGAGAATCCCATGGACAGAGAAGCCTGGCAGGCTGCAGTTCTTAGGGCTTCACAGAATCGGACATGACTGAGGCAACGTAGTATGCACTCCTTCCCTTACCGTGTCCACAAGTCTATTCTCCATGTTGGTGTCTCAATTGCTGCTCTGCAAATAGGTTCATCAGTACCATTTTTCTAGATTCCAGATACACGCGTTAATATGGAACTTTTTTTAAATTTCTGACTTACTTCAGTCTGTACAAGAGGATCTAGGTTCATCTACCAAAGGTTCACTCTTGAGCCATCATCTGTTGCTGCTTCTTTCATAGTTTCTGACTTAGTAGCTCCCATTCCTTCTGAACTGTTTCCTTAGCCCAGTCTACTACCCATGAAGCTTTTATGAAAAAAAGCAACAGTTAGACCTATGTTTTGCTGTCCTGAGACCAGAGAAATAAAGTTAAGAATAGTTGCAAAATTTCTGAATCCACTCAGTGTACACACCATCAAAAGCATATATCAGAATGTGATGGGCAAGGCAAGGCCTGTCTCGCTGGACATCCAACTATAACTTCACTTGTTTTTTTCAGATAAGGCAGAATGTGTTCCACAGAAGGAGATGATGTTCCTCATTATAAGAAGATACCCCACTCAAATATGTCAGAAGGCACTGCCAAAACCTACTCATTTGCTGTGACCTGAGCCCTGCCCCTATACCTGCTAGGGCCTTCTCTCCATTGGTGAGAGCTTTGTCTATCTGCAGGATGGATTCCTCTATTGTTTTCTGTGACTGCAGGGAACACTGGGAGACCTCTGTCACCTGAAGAAACAAGGAACGAAAATATTTCAGATAAGAAAGATCTAGAGGGCTTCCTAGTGGCGCAGCAGTTAATAAAAAATAGGTCCACCTGCAATGCAGGAGATGTAGAAGATGTAGATTTGACTGGGTCGGGAAGATCCCTTGAAGAAGGGAATGGCTACCCACGCCAGTATCCTTGCCTGGAGAATCCCATGGACAGAGGAGCCTGGTGGGCTACAGTCCATAGGGTAATAAAGAGTTGGATAGGGCTGAAGTGACTGAGAATGCATACACATGAAAGATCTAAACTCTTGCTAGGGAAATTGAAATGCCAAATCTGACCTTGTAAACTTTGCATCTGTTAGGAAAATTAACTAGATAGCCTTGTTCAGGCTTCAGAGAGAAAACAGAGCTGGCCTTGACCTTGCTTCTAACCTGCCTGGACACTGCCCTGATTGTGAGCACCCTGACTGCCTGCTGAGAGTACAAGCCTTGAGGCCCCATATAAGATAGAGGACAAATCTTGAGATTGTTGAGCCTCAGGAGGGGGTCTGGCCAATGAAGCCCAAGACTTAACAACATTACAAGTTTTACACAAAGCAAACAGCATTAACAAGTAATCAGAACTGCAATTTGCTGACAGATTGATGATGATATCAGTTTGCCTCCTGTGATTATAAGCAGGAATCTCAAATTGCAATTTTTGACGTCTCACCCATGAAGAAGACACATTGCCTAGGACATTTTCCCAGTCGGGACTCCAGATGTGCTGTGTCATGGGACTTGCCAGCACTATTTAAGTCTGAGTGTTGGTCAAAACCCAATTTGGTGACATATCCTCTACTATTTCTATTTCTCTTTTCTTTTAATGTTAGTATATTGAAAACTTCCCTAGTGGCTCAAGCAGTAAAGAATCCATCAGCAATGCAGGAGCTGCAGGAGACGCAGGTTCAATGCCTGGGTTGGGAAGATCCCCTGGAGGAGGGCATGGCAACCAACTCCAGTATCCTTGCCTGAAGAATCCCATGGACAGAAGAGCCTGGCAGCTACAATCCATGGGTTCCCAGAGTCAGACACGACTGAAGGGACTTAGCACACACACATTTTGAAAGTAAGCCAGATAATTCTCTAATAAATATTGGTATTATTTATTAGTACATCACAAGTGGCTTATTTTAACAAATCCTTTGAATGTCAGATGAAAGTGAAAATTTTCGGCAAAACAGCACCCAAAGATCTTGCTTTCTTTCTTCTTCTTCCCCATCACTCACAAACAACAAACATTTGCTCCTTGCAATTCTGGAGTCTGGGAAGTCCAAGATCAAGTTGCCAGAAAATGGGTGTGTACTGACAGTTGCTTCCTGGTTCATAAACAGTGCCTTCTCGTCATGTCCTGATGTGAGGAAGTTGTGGGGGAGCTCTCTGGGTCCTCTTTTATAAGAGCACTAGTCCCACTCATGAAGCATATGTCCTCATGACTTAATCAACTCCCAAGAGTCTCACCTCCAAATACTTTAGGAATTAGATTTTAGCATATGAATTTTGGAGGGAGAAAAATATTCTGTCTGTAGCACCAAGGAACTGTTAACAGATTGACACTAACTAAGGAGATGTGACAACTAAATACATTTTGGGTCTTTCTTGGCACAGAAGGACACTCAAAGATGTGTAAAATAAATGATTGGTGTCTGGATTTTCATAATAGAAGAAGAATTGATCTCCAGTACAAGAATCTTCAGAGAAACGGCAACTGTTCATATCGATGAGAAAGCCTTGTGTCCTGAGAAATCAGATCATGGAACTAGAGTGAAATACAGTCTGTTTTGGCTGAATTTCCAGGCTATGCTGTCTCTCTGAGCTCCTTTAGATGGTTTGAGGTGCTAGCGCTCTTCTGTGAAAACAAGATGTGTGTAGATGAAGGTGCAGATAATGATACACCAGTCCAACTGTTGTAGGTCTGGAGAAGCACTGGAGGAAAGCTTTGTCCTGAAAACAGAATCCTTTCTGGAACAGTCCTGGCAGGACATCATGGGGCCTGTGTGTAAGCACTTAACTGATGGGTCCCTGTGGTTCTGCAGGTGGCCCAGCAGGGACTTGGTCCACATTGGTGTCTATGTCCCTGACCATAATATACATTCGAAGCTCTTTGGTGGGACATACAAACCCTCCTTTGCTTTTTACTTCTCTTCTTTTCACAGCTATTTCTAAGGCCTCCTCAGACAGCCATTTTGCTTTTTTGCATTTCTTTTTCTTGGGGATGCTCTTGATCCCTGACTCCTGTACAATGTCACGAACCTCTGTCCATAGTTCATCAGGCTTTCTGTCTATCAGATCTAGTCCTCAAAATCTATTTCTCATTTCCACTTTATAATCATAAGGGATTTGATTTAGGTCATACCTGAATGGTTTAGAGATTTTCCACACTCTCTTCAATTTAAATCTGAATTTGCCAAAATGAGTTCATGATCTGAGCCACAGTCCACTCCCAGTCTTGTTTTTGCTGATTGTATAGAGCTTCTCCATTATAACTGCAAAGAATATAATCAATCTGATTTCGGTGTTGACCATCTGGTGATGTCCATGTGTAGTGTCTTTCTTGTGTTGTTGGAAGAGGGTGTTTGCTGTGACCAGTGCGTTCTCCTTGCAGAATTCTATTAGCCATTTCCCTGATTCATTCTGTACTCCAAGGCCAAATTTGCCTGTTACTCCAGGTGTTTTTTGACTTCCTACTTTTGCATTCCAGTCCCCTAAAATGAAAAGGATATCTTTTTTGGGTGTTAGTTCTAGAAGGTCTTATAGGTCTTCATAGAAACATTCAACTTCAGCTTCTTCAGCACTACTGGTCAGGGCATTGACTTGGATTATGGTGATATTAAATGGTTTGTCTTGGAGATGAACAGAGATCATTCTGTCATTTTTGAGATTGCACCCAAGTACTGCATTTTAGATTCTTTTGCTAACTATGATGGCTACTCCTTTTCTTTTAACGGATTCCTGCCCACAGCATTAGATATAATGGTCATCTGAGTTAAATTCACCCATTCCAGACCATTTTAGTTCGCTGATTCCTAAAATGTCAATGTTCACTCTTGTCATTTCCTGTTTGATCACTTCCAATTTGCCTTGATTCATGCACCTAATATTCAGAAAAAGAAACACAAAAAAGCAAAATGGCTGTCTGGGGAGGACTCACAGATACCTGTGAAAAGAAGAGAAGCAAAAATCAAAGGAGAAAAGAAAAGATATACCCATTTGAATGCAGAGTTCCAAAGAATAGCAAGGAGAGAAGAGAAAGCCTTCTTCAGCAAAGAAACAGAGGAAACAAGAGAATGAGAAAGACTAGGTATCTCTTCAAGAAGATTAGAGATACCAAGAGAAGATTTCATGCAAAGAAGGGCTCGATAAAGGACCAAAATGGTATGGACCTGACAGAAGCAGAAGATATTAAGAAGAGGTGGCAAGAATACATAGAACTGTACAAAAAAGATCTTCACAACCCAGATAATCATGATGGTGTGATCATTCACCTAGCGACAGACATCCTGGAATGCAAAGTCAAGTGGGCCTTAGGAAGCATCACTGCAAATAAAGCTAGTCGAGGTGATGGAATTTCAGCTGAGCTATTTCAAATCCTAAAAGATGCTTCTGTGAAAGTTCTGCACTCAATATGCCAGCAAATTTGGAAAACTGAGCAGTGGCCACAGGACTAGAAAAGGTCAGTTTTCAATCCAATCCCAATGAAAGGAAATGTCAATGAATGCTCAAATTACCAGACAATTGCACTCATCTCACACGCTAGTAAAGTAATGCTCAAAATTCTCCAAGCCAGGCTTCAATAATACACGAACCATGAACTTCCAAATGTTCAAGCTGGTTTTTGAGAAGGCAGAGGAACCAGAGATCAAATTGCCAACATCCGTTGGATCATCAAAAAAGCCAGAGAGTTCCAGAAAAACATCTATTTCTGCTTTATTGACTGTTCCAAAGCCTTTGGCTGTGTGGATCACCACAAACTGTGGAAAATTCTGAAAGAGATGGGAATATCAGAACACCTGACCTGCCTCTTGAGAAACCTGTATGCAGGTCAAGAAGCAACAGTTAGAACTGGATATGGAAAAACAGACTGGTTCCAAATAGGAAAAGGAGTATGTCACGCCTGTATATAGTCACCCTGCTTATTTAACTTATATGCAGAGTACATCATGAGAAACTCTGGGCTGGAAGAAGCACAAGCTGGAATCAACATTTCCAGGAGAAATATCAATAACCTCAGATATGCAAATGACACTACCTTATGGCAGAAAGTGAAGAAGAACTAAAGAGCCTCTTGATGAAAGTGAAAGAAGGGAGTGAAAAAGTTGGCTTAAAGCTTAACATTCAGAAAACTAAGATCATGGCATCTGGTCCCATCACTTCATGGAAAATAGATGGGGAAACAGTAGCTGACTTTATTTTTCTGGGCTCCAAAATCACTACAGATGGTGATTGCACCCATGAAATTAAAAGATGCTTGCTCCTTGGAAGGGAAATAATGACCCACCTAGACAGTATATTAAAAAGTAGAGACATTCCTTTGCCAACAAAGGTCCATCTAGTCAAGGATATAGTTTTTCCAGTAGTCATGTATGGATGTGACAGTTGGACTATAAAGAAAGCTGAGCACAGAAGAATTGATGCTTTGGAACTGTGGTGTTGGAGAAGACTCTTGAGAGTCCCTTGGACTGCAGGGAGATGCAACCAGTCCATCCTAAAGGAGATCAGTCCTAGGTGTTCATTGGAAGGACTGGTGCTGAAGCTGAAACTCCAATACTTTGGCCACCTGATGCGAAGAGCTGACTCATTGGAAAAGACCCTGATCCTGGGAATGATTGAGGGCAGGAGGAGAAGGGGACGACAGAGGATGAGATGGTTAGATGGCATCACCAACTCAATGAACATGAGTTTGGATAAACTCCGGGTGTTGGTGATGGACGGAGGCCTGGTGTGCTACAGTTCATGGGGCCACAGAGTCAGACATGACTGAGCAAGTGAACTGAACTGAACAAACCCTCCATCACAGTTTTTCCTCAGCTTTCCATCCTTATCCCTTAAGTGATGCCTCCCACCTCCCATTGAGTTATAACATACAAGAACACAATCTCTATTTTTTCTCATGTTTGTACATACTTTTTCTTGTGCCTTGATGCTCATCCACCCTTTCTCAACCACTCAGCACACTGAGTGATACTACTTCTAGTATCTTGTATCTCTTCTTACCCCAATTTTTCTTAAGCTCCCTTCCCGATTTGGAATGGCTGTCAAGTACTTTGAGTCAGTCCTTAGCTATACTCCATGCTGGATGTGTGACTTTGAATAACTTAACTTCTTTGTGCATCACATTTCTCAATTGTATATTGTGGGCAGCAGTAGAATCGAATGCATAATATTATTCTTGAGTCTTAACTTGGTAAATCCAGCAAAAGCACTTTAGAAAATGCCTGGCACATACTGAATATGTATTAGCTGTTAGGAACCTTTCTTCTTATACTATTCCTTGTCAATCATCATCATCATCTGTGCATTCTAGTATGATAACTCTTTTTAAACTAGACTCAATGAACTATTATCTTTGTTTACATTTCAGATAATAACCACTGTGCAATCAAAAGTGTGTCTTAAATATTGTATCCCATTTTTAGAAAAATTCAGTACAAGAAAGAAATCTCATTTACTTGGATTCATTATTCTAAACTATTTTTACAAATATTTGTGGTCTCTTCAAGAATATCTAATTGTGGTTATAAAAAGATAAAAAGTCAAGCTATCATCATATTCCACTTCCCCCCTACAGCTGGTACTGTTTGGTCTTAGGCCTTCAGAACGAGGAATAAAGACCATTTGACTTCTTTCATTTACCCATCTCTGATCTCTCCTTGAGCTTCCCTGGGGTCTCAGATGGTAAAGAATTTGCCTACAATGCAGGGGACCTGGGTTTGATCCCTGGGTCAGGAAGATCCTCTGGAGAAGGGAATGGCAACCCGCTCCACTCTTGCCTGGGAAATCCCTTGAATTGAGGAGCCTGGCGGGCTAAAGTCCACAGAGTTGCAAAGATTCCTTATCTTAACTCCTTTCTTGGGCACTAATTTATAGTCAAGTTCAACCTTTTCTTTGCCTCTGAATAAAGATTGTGTCCTCCAGGAACAGAGAAATTTGCTGAAATAGTCTCCACTGTGGGCTCTAAAAGCAGTTTCAGCTCAACCTGGCAATAACTGACAGATACCTTTTCATTCTGCAACAATAAATCATCCTTCCTTTTTCTATAGTATCTTGCCAGGGAAATGTAGAAAAATACAATATAAAGAAGTTGTTATTAACAGAAAGGATGCTCCAGCTGTGATTCTCTTGGACAAAATAGCCTGATGGCTTTAGAGTGGCTGGAATTTGGAATGGGCAAGGTATCTAGAAACTTGTTTTCGAGCCAGCTACTTCTGACTAATTTTCGAGGTTACCTATGGAAATTCTCTTAATTCCCTGGGGCCAATCTCATTATCCATAAAATGATGAGTTTGGCAACCATGAACTCAAGATACCCTAGTACAACTGTAATATGATTAATAGTGACCCAACACCCAATAATGAGCAATAAAAAGGTGGATTGTGGCTGAAAGCAGAGCTTCCTCAAATAACCTGCATTGCTATGAATGAAAATTTACATGTAGAAAAATAACTTGCCCAGTAATGGCTCCAAGCACTCTGAACATAGGGTGGAACCTTTCATGAGTACTTTGAATGATGACTTGAAGGTGTGAAGATATGGAAATGGACTAGTTCCCTTGCTCTTGACAATTACAATTCAGATTGTTTTCTGGCACTTGATCAATATGAACTAAGACTTTTTTGGTCAGATGTTATTTAGTCTGATTTATGTTGATATACAGCAGAAACCAACACAACACTGTAAAGCAATTATCCTCCAATTAAAACTGAATAAATTAAAGAAAAGGAAGTTCTATAGGTAAAAAACAACAAAAAAAAACCAAAAAAAGCTTTCAGTGATTGTGTCTCTGGTAAGCAGAATTAAAAAGTACCTGAAGATATCTCTCCTCTAATATATATACACTGTATTGTCCCTGGAAATAGGCTGTTTTCATCCTGTGCTTAGGCTACATTATAGAACACAATTTAACTTTTAAGAAATTGGAAGCTGACCAGGGTGGCATTACCTAATCACATGAGAATATTTCCTGGTGCTCTCCAGAACTGTGGCGCTCAGGTCTGTCCCCAACAACTTGCATAGCCTCAGGAGTGGAGGGAATACAACCGATAAAATCATTCTGAGCAGCTTTAAATTGGTGATAGTCGATCTCCATTTGGAAGGGCTGCCTAAAGGGTCTAGGGATTCTCCGGAAATCAAGGCTGCTGAGAGTCTCTTTTTGGAGGATACCTGAGCTAGCCGCCCAATTCTCCCAGGTAAGGAAGTCCAGATTTTCTCAGTTCTGTCTTCAGGGGAATATGGGAATTTGTGTACGTTAGGTCTTGGAATTACATAGATACCTTGAACCCCAAGAGTCTGCTCCTATGAACAGGTTTCTCCTGACACTTGCTCTGTGCCAGGTCCCTAGCTACCCTGATCTGCTCGGCCCATCCATGCACGATACAAACATTGTTAGCCAGACTTGGGAAGCCTAAAGTTTTATTTCTCTCTTGTGTAAGAGTTGGAAAGCCTTGCATGGCACAGGGAACTCTGCTCAATAATTATTGCCTATGAAAGCATGAAAAAAGATCTTAGCTCTGTGAGCCTCCATGTTCTTAAGAATAGGTAGGTAAAACAATAACTCCTCCTGGATTTGTTACTGTACAGGTTGATAACAAATAGCTTAATAAATAATTTTTATTTAGCCAGGATTAATATACTATTTCTTCAGTGAGCGAGTGAAGCCATGAGTTCATATGTCTGTAAGTCCTGTAAATTGTAAAATGCCTAGAAATCTGATTGATAGATTATTTTGTCAGGAAAAAAGTATAGATTGGCTTAACCCTTCTCCTCTGTATGAAATATCTTATTTCATTTTATCTGTTGGTGAGCAGTATGGAGTAAAGCAGAGTTTTTTGTTTTTTGGTTGTTTTTTTTTTTTTTTTGGGGGGGGGTGTCTTATAAGCAGGAGAATTTAAAGAATTCTTAGAGTTAATATTTCAAAAAGCTTTGGGGAAGAGTAGATGAGTTTACACGACTGCATATCTCAGGTGTTTTGTTTGCTTGCTTTTGTTTTTCGCTTTTACTGTAAAGGAGATATCCAAGCAAATAAACTTTAAACTTCAATTAAACAGGTAAATTAGATTATTAGATTGTGTAGATGATTAACAGTTTCCAAAAGTTATTATCCGTAAAGTCTCCGTGATGATTAAAAAAATGTCCCAAATCCCTATTTACAGCAAGTTACCACAGCTGATTCTGATGTAACTTGTGCATGAGCCATGCTTTTAAAAAGTGCACGCTAAATGAGTAAACTTTATAGCTATTTTTAACTGTTGGTGAGTGTAAATGTGAATGAATTATTTCATATATTAGAGCTTTGAAGAATTTATGAAATTAAATATAGTTATTACAAAAATAAGCAAGAAATAACCTACTGGGGTGTAAACAGTCTGAAGGTAGGGGCCCTCTAGTCTTTTTTTCTTAGGTTTCTCCAACGCCTGGCAGGGGGCAGTTAGAAAATGCTCGAAGGAGGGAGGAGGAGAAGGGAGGAAGCGACCCCACCCTGCACCTCAGCAAAGGGGCTGAGTTTTGGTCCTCAGTCAGAGAAAGGATATCAGCCTCCTTTCCGCAGTTGAGGTAGGATTCATTTCTCTTCCTTTGTAGGGCTTCTTGTGCACCCCCCAGGGGGATGCCGGAGGAGGAGCAGCGCATCTTGCTTTGGTCTCGCAACCGCAACCACCACACACAGCATCGCCGCGCGGCCACCAGCTACCTTTCAGCTTGCTGGTGAAGCGAGGGTACGCCAGTGCGGTCTGTGCTGGGAAATTCTTGTTGTTCGCTAAGGGAAACGTGCCTGGATGACCACACCGAGAAGCGAATTGTGTATTGCGCGGGGGAGCTGTAGCTGGGGGACAGGTTCTCAGTTCTCAGCTGCCTTTGCTCGCCCCTCGCGCTCTCCCTGCGTGTGGCTTCGGAAATCGACTGTTCAGTAGCTGAAAATCAAGAAGGGATGTTATAGCCCTCCTGCTTGGGGAAGAGGCGAACCGAAAGAAGAGCTCATTTTGTGGTTTAACTGTCGGAGTTTTTAACGTTGGTGGTTTTGTTTTTTCGTTTTTTAAAAAATTGGGGAACGGATTGTGGGGGGAGGCTGGTGACAAGTCGGCCTGGCTCCTCTACACCTGGCATTGGAAACCCAGGTATCCCAAAAACAGACCTGGCCCGGTTTTTACGGTTGGCTTGGGTTTCTTTGGCCTCGCAATACAGAGCAGCAGCCGTGAATGTGACAAAGTAACTGTGGGGTGAAATAGTTCAACAGACCGTTTCTCAGGGGTGCTTTGCTGGGAAAGAGGTTTGGGGTTTTGTTTGCGTGAATGGTTAATTTTGGTAATTTTTGCTTACGCATTTCCTGTCTGTTTTCTGTCTCCCACAGCTTTTAAAAAGAGTACTTTTGTAGTTAACATACCTACTCTATTCATAACAATAAAAATATGTGCAGTATGTTCGTGCATATATGAAACCTTGATATTATATATATAGATTACCCAAAGATAATCACTACGATTTTGGTGTACATTCTTCCTGACTTTTTTCCTTTCTTATATTAAGGTATATCTGTATTTTGATACCATGAAGCTTATATAATTTGGAGTTCTGCTTTAGAGAAAATAAAAAATAAAAATTCAAAAAAAATTAAAATTAGCAAATAAATTCTAAGTAACATTTTCTTAAAGCCGAGAGGGCTACAGAACTTTATATTACCTTCTTGTTTTTTTTTTTTTTTGCACATGTTAGAGTACTTTCTTCTTATTTCTTATCATATTTGAATTTCATTGTGCACAATAATTTCTGGCATTCTTAATAATGTTGAGCCCTACAGAAGAAACATTTTTAGTGCATTTTAAAATTTCATTTCATTATACTGAGCAACTGAATGACAGTTATAATTAAATTAACCTTTTACTATTTTTGTTGTCTTCTGAATAGGTATAGGTAGGAGCTGTTTTGCTTGAACAGCGTGGTCTTTGGTTCATTAGCTAGCTTTCTTTTTTAATTTATTTTTTAATTGACGAATAATTGCTTTACAATGTTGTGTTGCCTTCTGCCATAAACAACGTGAATCAGTCATTTTAAATATATATATATATACTTCCTCTTGAGCCTCCCCCCATCCTGTCCCTCTAGGGTCACAAAGCACAGAGGCTGAACTCCCTGTGTTATAAAGCAGCTTCCCACTAACTATCTATTTCACACATGATAGTGTATATATGGAAATGCTACTTTCTTAGTTTCTCCCACCCCCTCCTCCTGCTGCTGTGTCCACAAGTCTGGACACATGACCCCCCCCCCTCAACTGTCTTATGGTTCTTTAGATCTTTAGTGGTAAATCTTTTCCAGAAGGTTCCAGTTTTTTTCATCCATGGTTGTTCTGCAAATGGTTATGACTTTGGTATGCCTATCAGAGGAGGTGAGCTCAGATGAGTGTCTTTCTACTCTATCATCTTGTGTGGTCTCCTTAATTTAATATTGAGGTATAAAAATCCTTTTTTCTTTTATATTTGATGTAATGCTATTCATCACATTTTCTTAGGAAAGTTTACCTTTAAGTTGTGATTATATACCATCTTTCCTAATGTTAAAGCTAAAATGTACTCACCCAATATAGTATCATGGTGAAATTAGATGATAAGTGCTTTCTTTTTAAAAAAAAAAAAAACTCTACAAAATGTATGAAGTAAACATAATTTTCTATTTCAACATTGCCAGTATTTCATCTTTTGACATTAGTCCACTCAGAGTCTGAAAAGACTTTGGGAATTCTGTTAGTTTTTCTTAGCTGCAGTTTATTTATCTCTAAGTGGATTTAGCTAACCTCTAGTATTTGTTTGTACTTTTCCAATTTATGATATTAAAATCAATGCAGATTTTCAATTCGCTTAACTCTAAGTTGGCAATAAAAATATTATTTCCTCAATATGTACCTCAAAGGTTTGCTACATATGTGAGCTTTTAGAATGAATCTTCCAAGCAATAATTGGCATTAACCTGAAAGCTGTATTTCTTTTTTTTAAAACTATTTTAACACTTGGTGTGTACCCACAAAGATGAACTCTTTAATCTTTTAGTCAGTTTAAAAAAATCAGTACAAGTAAATGAGTAATAAATGTGATTGATTCTATAATGATTCAGTTCAATTTGACAGACATTTAATTGCATAATTATTATATGCTTATCCCTGTAATAGATATAGACTGTGACATGGTCCCAGATATTGAAGTGTTTACAATCTTGAAAGGTGAGAGTTTTATAAGAAAAACATACAAAGGAAATCTGGTGGTGGTTTAGTTGCTAAGTCACATCTGATACTAATTCAAATAATAATTAGTATATGAATATGTATGTGTTAACATGAATGTATACACATGAATGAGTATATGCATATAAAATTTCAGGTGAAAATGAAGAATGGTAACAAGTATATGGGTGATGGACATAGCGGGTAGCTATTCTAACTCTGTTAGTCAAAAAAGAATTCTCTGAAGAGGTAACATATATAAAAGTTGTCAGTAAAGGGAGGGGGTAAGCTATTTGAAGAGGTAGTGGAATAGTGTTTCAGGCAGGGGATCAGCAGGTTGCTGAGGTGAAAACAAGCTTGGTGTGCTTAGGAAACCATGAGATAATTTTGTTATAACACCAAAAATATATGCAACAAAATATCACAAATTTTTTTAATGAATCCTGAAACAGTCTTGGCCATTTTGAAAGTTAAACCCAAGCTGGGCTAAATATAGTGCCCCTGTACTTCTGAGACACAGAGATTGATGTAGAAGGAGAGTGGGCACATGACCCAGACCTGAATAATAACAATCCTTTATCTCCTCACTGGATCCAAGAAGTCCTCCTTTCTCTCTTATGTTTTTGGCTTTATTTTTAATATGGTTTCTTGAGGCTATAAAGATGGGTTTCTAGAAAAGAATAGTCTAAGGAGAGTTAGTTCTTTTTTGAATGTAAACAAGATATTTTTAATATTTAATAATGCAGGCAAAAATAAATTCAGATTATTTCTTTCATATTCCATGGTTTGTAAATGTTCCAAAGAATATTTGTTTTAATTACACTCAAAAGTTCAGTTATAAGAGTATAATATTGGTAAAGGAAATTTTATTAAAATGGCTTATTAAACTGGTAGAATTTAATGGGGCTGCATTTAAGTGATATGAAATTTTTCATATTCTATTAGTGAATTCCAGAAAAAAATGGTCTAGCATCTTGTTTTAGAAATGGTGGGGTTCTTTGAAACCTAGGGTACTCAGCCATTGGGTGTAATGAAAATATTCAGACAGGAGCAATCTCATTATTCAACATCCTGCTACACAAAGTTTGGGAAAGTTGAAAAAGCTGCCCTCCATCAGGTGCTCACAGAAAATATTAAGTGTAGGGCAGGAGGCATGAGGGAGCTGCCTTGGTGGGGCAGGCAGGCTGGACATTTCTTGGTTTGAGGTTATGCCTCTGTACCTAGAGAAGAGAGATGACTGATATTGTCACCAGGAGACTTGAGCTGAATTACAGATAATTGCAGCCCACCATTGGGATAGGAATAAGATCATAAAGAAATAAAAGACCCATATGATGCAGGTGTTCAGAGTCTGCTAAAATTGGGAGTAGAACAGCAATACTGAGAAAAACCTTTTGACTCTCCAGGTTTTACATAAAGAACAATGTAATTGCAGAACTCCACTGGAGAAATTTGAGGCTTTATTCACTTAAATTAGCTATAGAACAAACAAAACCCATGTCCACCTCAACTGCAACTATACTGAATCATCTTAACAGAAAAGAGATGTACCCATTTCTAAGCATAAGTACTATGTCAGTCCCAACTGTTTTTTACACAGTCACCAGCATTCAGTAAAAAATTGTGAGACACAGAAAAAAAGTGAAGTAAAAGCTATCCACTGTGAAGACATAAAGCAAGCAACAGAAATAGTGATAGACCAAGTGCTGGAACCATCAGACAGCCCTTTTAAAATCACTATAATTATTATGTTAAAGGATCTAGTGGGAAGATAAACACAGTAGACAGATGTGAATTTTCAGTGGAGAACTGGAAACTATTAGTAGAGTCAGACAGAAATACTGTAAATGACAATCAAGGTGTCCTTTATAGCCTTGTGGGCTATAGTCCATGGGGTCGCAAAGAGTCAGACGCGACTGAGCGACTTACACACACTTTAATGGGTTTAGCAGATGACCAAATGAGTACCCAGTGGAGGAAAGAATCAGAGAACTTTAGATAGGTCAATAGAATTTAAACTGAACCGTGAAGTTATTCAAGGAGTGAAAGAAATAGTTGAGAATCCAGTAGCTCAGTTATCATAAAACAGTATCAAAAGATTTGCTATACATGTGATATTAAAAAATCAAAAGGAAAGAGAACCTTCCAAAATTACTGAAAGACAGCACACTACAGGTTCAGAAGTTCAGAGAAACCCAAGTGGATAAATAAAAGAAAAACACAATATAGGCAGAGCAATGAGATCTAAACAAAAAGATCTTGAAGGCTATGAGAGAAACAGATGATGCTGCTGCTACGTCACTTCAGTCATGTTCGACTCTGTGCGACCCCATAAATTTCAGTCCACCAGGCTCCCCGATCCCTGGGATTCTCCAGGCAGGAGTACTGGAGTGGGGTGCCATTGCCTTCTCCGAAAACAGATGCTACATGCAGGGAAACAAGGGTAAAAATATGAACAACTTCTTTCTGGAAATGCTGCAAGTTAGGGAAAGTGGAAAGACATTTCTGAAGTACTAAATAAAACAATATTAACTCAGATTTCTTTACTCAGTAAAAAAAAAGTCTCCAAATGGATATAAAAATACAGAGATTTCATAGCAAAGCTGATAGAAATATATTTTAATGGACTCAGTGTAAATCCAATGAAAATTTATGCTATTGTTGGTGGAAGAAAGGTGACTCTAAAATTTATATGAAGATTTCTTATTTGTAGGATAGATACAAGAAAGTATCCCTCTAAATGTGGCATCACATATTTGTGAATGTGAAGAAGATGAAAGGCTCTCTTCTGTCACTCCTTGAGAGGCACTGATGTCCCTTCTGTCCCTTTTCCTTCAACACAGGTTCAGCTGTTCTTTTCTAAGGCTGAGTATATTCCTGTGAAGCCACATCACTGATGGTGACCATAAACACTACTGCAGATACAGCCCTGGAGTCTGGAGTGTTCCTCATTTGCCCTAACACCATTCCACAGGAACAGATTTGGTGCCTCTCAATTGAGGCCAGTTGGAAGTAGTATCTTCACCTCTTGGTCTTAAGATCCAATCTGTGAAATTAAAACAACAGTTATATAATTTGGCTTCCTTTGTTTCCTGTGACATCTATTTCCAAAGCTGAAGATGTCTATGAGAAGATTATCATAAGTTTGAAAGTGTCCATTATACACTTCTAAAACATTTCAAGGCTACTTCATTTTAGGTTAAGAAATTTTCAAATTTGTGACTTGGGCCTCATGTCAATCAAACTTCTCTGTCAAAAGCAATTGATTTGCATCTTGCCTAACGCTTCCCTGGTGGCTCAGACGGTAAAGTGTCTGCCTGCAATGCTGGAGACCCAGGTTCAATCTCTGGGTTGAGAAGATCCCCTGGAGAAAGAAATGGCAACCCAATCCAGTACTCTTGCCTGGGAAATTCCATGGACTGAGGAGCCTGTAAGGCTACAGTCCATGGGGTCGCAAAGAGTCAGACAGGACTGAGTGACTTCACTTTCACTTTCACTTAAAAGTCATTATTATAGCTACAGTGCTATCAAAACCAGCATTTGTATTGATAAACAGAGTAAATAGACACAGCATAGTCTATTGCTGTGTCTTACTTAAGAGCAGTAAGTATACTGGAGATCTGACAGTTTGTAACATGCTCTACATTAACAGTACCAAACTTGGAACTTTCGATAAGTGACTTAATTTTACCCAATCTCAGCTTTTAGAAATCTCTATAAGAGAAATAATATTGAAATCAGTATTGATTTTGAAGATAGTGTTCTTTTCAACCAAGACAGTTCCTTGGATATTAAATTGTACATTATCATTTTCCTTTATGAATTGTACAGCTTGCAAAGGCAGTTATAAAGTATTATTAGTAAGTGCTCCAGCAAAATAGGCTGTGGTCTTTGGTACCTTTGAAAGTTCAGTTCAAGTCTGGAAGTACAGCTGAACAGTAAGAACAAGACCCTATCTGATTGTGGGAAATTCAGCATAATAAAACTCTGCAAAGAACAGGGGGAAAGACAGATGTTAAAATATTTGCTTTTCTTCCTTTAATAATAAGTCATATTTTGAGCAACTAAAAAATTTCAAACTCCTATAATGCAACCCAATTGGGTAATTCATATAAAACTCCACCAGGGCTTCCCTGGTGGCTCAGTGGTAAGAATCTGCAAATTGCAATGCAGGAGACCATGGTTCAGTCCCTGGGTCAGAAAGATCACCTGGAGAAGGGGATGGCAACCCAGTTTGGTATTCTTGCCTGGAGAATCCCATGGGCAGAGGAGTCTGGTGGGCTACAGTCCATGGGGTTGCAAAGAGTCCAGACACACTGACCTGCTACGTTTCACTTTTTCTGTAATTTTTCTATAGGCTTCCCAGGTGGTGCAAGTGGTAAAGAACCTGCCTGCCAATACAGTAGACATAAGAAATGTGGGTTCCATCCCTGCGTTGGGAAGATCCCCTGGAAGAGGGCACAGCAACTCACTCTAGTATTCTTGCCTGGGAAATCTGTGGACTGAGAAGTCTGGTGGACTACAGTCCAAAGGGTTGCAGAATCGGATATGACTGAGGTGACTTAGCACACATGCACCATAATATTTCTATAATTTTTAAGACCTATTTTGCTGGAACTCCTTTTTTCAAGAATTTGTTATTGCAAAATTCAGACTTAAATACAAGAAAGTAGGGAAAGCCACTAGATGATTCAGGTATGATCTAAATGAAATACCTTACGATTATACAGTGGAATTGACAAATAGATTCAAGGGATTAGATCTGATACACAGAGTGCCTGAAGAACTATGGATGGACGTTTGTGACATTACACAGGAGGCAGAGATCAAGCCCATCCCCAAGAAAAAGAAATGCAAAAAGGCAAAATGGTTGTCTGAGGAGGGCTTACAGAGTTGAGAAAAGAAGAGAAGCAAAAGGAATAGGAGAAAAGGAAAGATATACCCATTCGATGAAGAGTTCCAAAGAATAGTATGGAGAGATAAGAAAGCCTTCTTCAGTGATCGATGCAAAGAAGTAGAGGAAAACAATACAGTGGGAATGAGTAGAGATTTCTTCAAGAAAATTAGAGATATGAAGGGAAATTTTCATGCAGAGATGGACACAATAGAGGACAGAAATGGTATGGACCTAACAGAAGCAGAAGATACTAAGAAGAGATGGCAAGAATACACAGAAGAACAATACAAAAGAGATCTTCATGACCCAGATAATCATGATGGTGTGATCACTCACCTAGAGTCAGACATCCTGGAATGCAAAGTCAAGTGGGCCTTAGGAAGCATAGTTATGAACTAGTGGAGGTGATGGAATTCCAGTTGAGATATTTCAAATCCTAAAAGATGATGCTGTGAAAGTGCTGCACTCAATATGTCAGCAAATTTGGAAAACTCAGCAGTGGCCCCAGGACTGGAAAAGGTCAGTTTTCATTCCAATCCCAAAGAAAGGCAATGCCAAAGAATATTAAAACTACCACACAATTGCACTCATCTCATATGCTAGCAAGTTAAGTTCAGTCAGTCGCTCAGCTGCATCTGACTCTTTGCGATCCCATGGACTGCAACACACCAGGTTTCCCTGTCCATCACCAACTCCAAGAGCCTACTCAAATTCATGTCCATTGCATCAGTGCTGCCATCCAATCATCTCATCCTCTGTTGTCACCTTCTCCTCCTGCCCTCAATCTTTCCCAGCATCAGGGTCTTTTCCAATGAGTCAGTTCTCTGCATCAGGTGGCCAAAGTATTGGAGTTTCAGCTTCAACATCAGTCCTTCCAATGAATATTCAGGACTCATTTCCTTTAGGATTGACAGGTTGGATCTTCTTGCAGTCCAAGGGACTCTCAAGAGTCTTCTCCAACACCACACTTCAAAAGCATCAATTCTTTGGCACTCAGCTTTCTTTAGAGTCCAACTCTCACATCCATACATGACTACTGGAAAAACCATAGCTTTGACTAGATGGAACTTTGCTGGTAAAGCAATGTCTCTGCTTTTTAATATGCTGTCTAGGTTGGTCATATTTTTTCTTCCAAGGAGCAAACATCTTTTAATTTCATGGCTGCAATCACCACCTGCAGTGATTTTGGAGCCCCCCAAAATAAAATCTTTCACTGTTTCCATTATTTCCCCGTCTATTCCCCAGCATGAAGTGATGGGACTGGATGCCATGATCTGAGTTTTCTGAATATTGAGTACTAAATCAACTTTTTCACTCTCCTCTTTCACCTTCATCAAGAGGCTCTTTAGTTCTTCTTCATGTTCTTCCATAAGGGTGGTGTCATTTGTGTATGTGAGGTTATTGATATTTCTCCCGGCAATCTTGATTCCAGCTTGTGCTTCATTCAGTCCGGCATTTCTCATGATGTTCTCTTCATATAAGTTAAATAAGCAGGGTAACAATATACAACCTTGATGTAATCCTTTCCCAATTTGGAACCAGTCTGTTGTTCCATGTCCAGTTCTAACTGTTGCTTCTTGACCTGCATTCTTATTTCTCAGGAGGCAGGTCAGGTGGTCTGGTATTCCCATCTCTTTCAGAAGTTTCCACTGTTTGTTGTGATCCAGACAGTCCAAGGCTTTGGTATAGTCAATAAAGCAAAAGTAGATTTTTTTCTGGAACTCGCTTGCTTTTGCAATTATCCAGTGGATGTTGGCAATTTGATCTCTGATTCCTCTGCCTTTTCTAAATCCAGATTAAACATCTGGAAGTTCATGGTTCATGTACTGTTGAAGCCTGGCTTGGAGAATTTTGAGCATTATTTTCCTAAATTGTGAGATGAGTGCAATTGTGTGGTAGTTTGAGCATTCTTTGGAATTGTCTTTCTTGGGATTGGAATGAAAACTGACCTTCCCGTCCCCTGGTCACTGCTGAGTTTTCCAGATTTGCTGGCATATTGAGTGTAGCACTTTCACAGGATCATCTTTTAAGATTTGAAATAGCTCAGCTGGAATTCCATCACCTCCACTAGTTTTGTTCATAGTGATGCTTCCTAAGGCCCACTTGACTTTGCATTCCAGGATGTCTGACTCTAGGTGAGTGATCACACCATCGTGGTTACCTGGGTCATGAAGATCTTTTTTGTATTGTTCTTCTGTGTATTCTTGCCACCTCTTCTTAGTATCTTCTGCTTCCGTTAGGTCCATACCATTTCTGTCTACAAGAAACCCACCTCAAAACAAGAGACACATACAGACTAAAAGTGAAGGGCTGGAAAAAATATTTCATGCAAACGGAGACCAAAAGAAAGCAGGAGTCGCAATACTCATATCAGATAAAATAGACTTTCAAATAAAGGATGTGAAAGGAGACAAAGAAGGACACTACATAATGATCAAAGGATCAATCCAAGAAGAAGATATAGCAATTATAAATATATATGCACCCAACATAGGAGCACCGCACTATGTACAGCAAATGCTACCGAGTATGAAAGAATTAATAGTAACACAATAATAGTGGGAGACTTTAATACCCCACTCACAACTATGGATAGATCAACTAAACAGAAAATTAACAAGGAAACACAAACCTTAAATGACACAATGGACCAGCTAGACCTAATTGATATCTATAGGACATTTCACCCTAAACCAACAACTTCACCTTTTTCTCAAGTGCACACGGAAACTTCCCCAGAATAGATCATACCCTGGGCAATAAATCTGGTCTTGGAAAATTCAAAAAAATTGAAATCATTCCAGTCATTTTTCTGACCACAGTGCAGTAAGATTAGATCTCAATTACAGGGAAAAAATTGTTAAAAATTCAAACATATGGAGGCTAAATAACACGCGTCTGAATAACTAACAAATCATAGAAGAAATCAAAAAAGAAATCAAAATATGCATAGAAATGAATGAAAATGAAAACACAACAATCCAAAACCTATGGGACACTGTAAAAGCAGTGCTAAGGGGAAGGTTCATAGCATTACAGGCTTACCTCAAGAAACAAGAAAAAAGCCAAATAAATAACCTAACTCTACATCTAAAGCAATTAGAGAAGGAAGAAATGAAGAACCCCAGGGTTAGTAGAAGGAAAGAAATCTTAAAAATTAGGGCAGAAATAAATGCAAAAGAAACTGAAGAGACAATAGCAAAAATCAACAAAGCTAAAAGCTGGTTTTTTGAAAAAATAAACAAGATTGACAAACCATTAGCAAGACTCATTAAGAAACAAAGAGAGAAGAACCAAATCAACAATATTAGAAATGAAAATGGAGAGATCACAACAGACAACACGGAAATACAAAGGATCAGGAGAGACTACTACCAGCAGCACTATGCCAATAAAATGGACAACTTGGAAGAAATGGACAAATTCTTAGAAAAGTATAACTTTCCAAAACTGAACCAGGAAGAAATAGAAGATCTTAACAGAGCCATCACAAGCAAGGAAATTAAAACTGTAATCAGAAATCTTCCAGCAAACAAAAGCCCAGGACCAGATGGCTTCACAGCTGAATTCTACCAAAAATTTAGAGAAGAGCTAACACCTATATTACTCAAACTCTTCCAGAAAATTGCAGAAGAAGGTAAACTTCCAAACTCATTCTGTGAGGCCAACATCACCCTAATTCCAAAACCAGACAAAGATGTCACACAAAAGTAAAACTACAGGCCAATATCACTGATGAACATAGAGGCAAAAATCCTTAACAAAATTCTAGCAAACAGAATCCAACAACACATTAAAAAAATCATAACCATGACCAAGTGGGCTTTATCCCAGGAATGCAAGGATTATTTAATATCTGCAAATCAATCAATGTAATACACCACATTAACAAATTGGAAGATAAAAACCATATGATATTCCCAATAGATGCAGAGAAAGCCTTTGACAAAATTCAAATCCCATTTATGATTAAAATTCTTCAGAAAGCAGGAATAGAAAGAAAATACCTCAACATAATAAAAGCTATATATGACAAACCCACAACAAGCATTACCCTCAATGGTGAAAAATTGAAATCATTTCTCCTGAAATCAGGAACAAGACAAGAGTGCCCACTCTCACCACTGCTATTCAACATAGTTTTAGAAGTATTGGCCACAGCAATCAGAGCAGAAAAAGAAGTAAAGGAATCCAGATAGGAAAAGATGAAGTGAAACTCTCACTGCTTGCAGATGACCTGATTCTCTACATAGAAAACCCTAAAGAATCTACCAGAACATTACTAGAGCTAATCAACAAATACACTAATGTTGCAATATAAAATTAACACACAGAAATCCCCTGCATTCTTACACACTAACAATGAGAAAACAGAAAAAGAGATTAGGGAAACAATACCATTCACCACTGCAACAAAAAGAATAAAATACTTAGGAGTATATCTACCTAAAGAAACAAAAGACCTATACATAGAAAACTATAAAACACTGATGAAAGAAATCAAAGAGGACACAAACAGATGGAGAAACATACCGTGTTCATGGATTAGAAGAATCAATATTGTCAAAATGGCTATTCTACACAAAGCAATCTATAGATTCACTGCAATTCCTATCAAGCTACCAATGGTATTTTTCACAGAACTAGAACAAATAATTTCACAATTTGTATGGAAATACAAAAAACCTCGAATAGTCAAAGTAATCTTGAGAAAGAAGAATGGAACTGGACAAATCAACCTGCCTGACTTCTGGCTCTACTACAAAGCCACAGTCATCAAGACAGTATGGTACTGGCACAAAGACAGAAATATAGATCAATGGAACAGAATAGAAAGCCCAGAGATACATCCACGAACCTATGGACACCTTATCTTCGACAAAGGAGGCAAGGATATACAATGGAGAAAAGACAACCTCTTTAACAAGTGGTGCTGGGAAAACTGGTCAACTACTTGTAACAGAATGAAACTTGAACACTTTTTAACACCATACACAAAAATAAACTCAAAATGGATTAAAGATCTAAATGTAAGACCAGAAACTATAAAACACCTAGAGGAGAACATAGGCAAAACACTCTCAGACATGAATCACAGCAGGATCCTCTATGACCCACTTCCCAGAATATTGGATATAAATACAGAAATAATCAAATGGGAACTAATGAAACTTAAATGCTTTTGCACAACAAAGGAAACTATAAGAAAGGTGAAAAGACAGCCTCAGATTGGGAGAAAATAATAGCAACTGAAACAACAGACAAAGGATTAATCTCAAAAATATACAAGCAACTCCTGAAGCTCAATTCCAGAAAAATTAATGACCCAATCAAAAAATAGGCCAAAGAACTAAACAGACAGTTCTCCAAAGAAGACATACAGATGGCTAACAAACACATGAAAAGATGGTCAACATCACTCATTATCAGAGAAATGCAAATCAAAGCCACATTGAGGTACCATTACACGCCAGTCAGGATGGCTGCTATCGAAAAGTCTACAAGCAATAAATGCTAGAGAGGGTGTGGAGAAAAGGGAACCCTCTTACGCTGTTCGTGGGAATGCAAGCTAGTACAGCCGCTATGGAGAACAGTGTGGAGATTTCTTAAAAACCTGGAAATAGAACTGTCATATGACCCAGCAATCCCACTCCTAGGCATACACACCGAGGAAACTAGATCTGAAAGAGACACGTGCACCCCAGTGTTCATTGCAGCACTGTTTATAATAGCCAGGACATGGAAGCAACCTAGATGCCCATCAGCAGACAAATGGATAAGGAAGCTGTGGTACATATACACCATGAAATACTACTCAGCCATTAAAAAGAATTCACTTGAATCAGTTCTAATGAGATGGATGAAACTGGAGCCCATTATACAGAGTGAAGTAAGACAGAAAGATAAAGAACATTATGGCATACTAACACATATATATGGAATTTAGAATGATGGTAATGATAACCCTATATGCAAAACAGAAAAAGAGACACAGATGTACAGAACAGACTTTTGGACCCTGTGGGAGAAGGCGAGGGTGGGATGTTTTGAGAGAACAGCATGAATATTATCTATAGTGAAACAGATCACCAGCCCAGGTTGGATGCATGAGACAAGTGCTCAGGCCTGGTGCACTGGGAAGACCCAGAGGAATCAGGTGGAGAGGGAGGTGGGAGGTGGTATCAGGATGGGGAATACATGTAACTCCATGGCTGATTCATGTCAATGTATGACAAAACCCACTGCAATGTTGTGAAGTAATAGCCTCCAACTAATAAAAATCAATGGGAAAAAAAAAAAAAGAATGAAACACAATCCTGGTAATATATGTTCTGATTTCCAGGGTGACAACCAGAATAACCCCTGGATCTTTGCCCTAGCAATACTCTCGAGCAGCACTTTTGTGTTCAATAGTATGAGAACTATCAACCAGCAGGCCATGGACCAACTGCAGTATCCTTTTGGGATCCAAACCATATCAAAGTCAGAGGGGAGACCAATATTTAAAAAACAGCTGACTAACTATGAATCCTGGTGAATCAAACACAAGGAATATAAAAAAGAATTCAATGGCAAGGGGAAAATCCTATAATCTACTGGAGAATTGATGCTTGGGATACTTGGGTTAAGGACAAAGGAAATAAAGGTTTGTATGTGGGACTAATGTAGGACTGCGGAGGGTTTACTGTTCATTCACGCCAGTTTTACTTATTTTGCTACTCAGCTATGTGATAGAGCTGACAGACAGAATCAGGGCAAAATCCACACCTGATGTGGATGGGGTTGAGGATTCAGCTGACTTTGTGAGCTTCTTTCCAGACTTCGTATGGACACTGAGGGATTTCTCCCTCGACTTGGAAGCAGATGGACAGTCCATCACAGCCAAAGAGTACCTGGAGAATTCACTCAAGCTTAAGAAAGGTAACGGTGAATTGGTAAACAGATGACAAAACACTAAAAACTATTGTTCCTTAGTTTTCTATAAACAGTTGTCTTCTGTTTATAGTTTCTATTTCTTCTCAAGGGGTGATTACTAAGAAGTAATGCTTGTTTACTATATGAATTAATAGATTTGGTTTTAGATTATTTTTCTCCCTGTTCTAAGAATAAACTTCTTTTTCTTTCACCTTCCCTATGCTGTGATTAGATTGATATCTCCATGCTTAGGACTTGTGGTGCTGTAATTAGCCAAAGAATAGGAGTAGAATCGTCATTTATTTGAAGAAAAGAAATGCAAGTGTGAACCATGCACAGTTCAGGGGTGGTAAAGGATTGTCACAGGCAAATATTGTCCAATCTAGCCTGCCAGTTGGTTTTGTAAATATAATTTTATTGGAATAATGTCATACCCATTCATTTACAGTTTCTCTATGACTGCTTTTAGGCTACAATAGGAGACTTGAGTACTCAGAAAAAGAGACCATCTATCTGGCTTGCAAAGTCTAAAATATTTACTGTTTGACCCTTTATGGGAAATGTTTGCAAGATCCTACATTAGGCAAATTCCTTTTTTCTTCTTCCAGGTACCAGCCCGAAAGATAAAACTTTTAATCTGCCTCGACTCTGTATCCGAAAGTTCTTCCCAAAGAAGAAATGCTTCATCTTTGATCGGCCACTCACCGGAAGAAATTGGGCCAGCTTGAGGAACTGTGTGACGATGAGCTGGACTCTGAATTTGTGCAACAAGCTGCGGTCTTCTGTTCCTACATTTTTAGCAATTCCAAAACTAAAACTCTCTCAGGAGGCATCCAGGTGGATGGACCTTGTGAGTCCTATTCCCAGTCTTCACTCTCACTGTTAAGACTAGAGGATGGTGTGATAACATCCATATAGCTTCAACTTTGAAAACTGCACATCTACTGCTATTATTGTGTTAAATTCTAGGTGGCACCAGCACTTCTAATAGGTTTTATTAATCAGACTTCATAGTTGAGAAAAGATACAAAAGCAAAGAATAAAAGCTCTAAGAGCTTACAATTGTCCTAGTAAACTGGATCTGCCCTGTCCAACATGGCTGTCACTAGACAGTTGTGCCTATCTAAATGTAGCTAATGAAAAATATACAAATTTACCATTCTGATCACACAGCTATGTCTCAAGGGCTCACACCTACGTGAGGCTAGTGGCTCCCACCATGGACAGCACACACAGAACACTTCCATCATCACAGAAATTTCTCCTATAATGCTCTGCTAGAATAAGCAAAATGGAGGACTCATTTTGATTTGCTCCACAAATATTAATCAAATGTTTCCCATGGACTTACCAGTGCTGATGGTACAGACATAAGTGAGAGAGAGATGGTTTCTGGCCTAACAGTACCTGCAGGTGAAGTAAATGTACTCAATAAACACAAAAGTTTCTCAACCTTTGATGTATATATACCACCTGAGGATCTTGCCAAAGAGGAGGGTCTAAGTCAGTCAAACTCGGGCAGAGGCTGAGAGTCTGCATTTTTAGCAAGTTTTCAGGTGATTCTGTAAAATAAATGGTTGGTAATAAACAACACTAGAATTAGACAGAATAGAAAGTTTCCTCACTCTGCCTACAGTAAACATCATCATTGTTCTCTGTCGTAGATCTAGAGACCCTGGTGCAGACCTATGTCAGTACCATCAACAGTGGAGATCTGCCCTGCATGGAGAATGTAGTCCTGGCCTTGGCTGAGATCAAGAACGCAGCCGCAGTACAAAAGGCCATTGTCCACTATGACCAGCAGATGGGCCAGGAGCTGCAGCTACCCACAGAAACCCTCCAGGACCTGCTGGACCTGCACAGGGCCAGTAGGAAGAGACCACTGAAGTCCTCATGAAGAGTTCCTTCAAAGATATAGACCAATTATTTCTAAAAGAATTGGCAGTAATTTTTTCCTCAAGTTTATACACATTAGGCTCTTGGAAAGTAAAGTATTACTAGAAAATGAAATAGGTGCTTATTTTGTGAAAAGCAATTTTTCTAGACAAATATTATTTGCTATCATAAGAGGAACCAATTTTATTATGATATACTTTATTATGAGGCATTGAAACTTTTTTCTTTCATGAATAAACTAATAATCTTCCCTATAATTTCATTATATGCATACAGGTAATAATCAGAGCTTTTAATCAATCAACATACTCATTTTTATCAGACTGATTGGCTATTTTGGCCAAAAGCAAAGAATATTTTTTTCTTAGTTATCATGAGCAGGTTTATTTTGAGCTACTTTTATTTCACATGCAATCATTTGTCCAGTTGGAAAATTAGGAGTTTTCTCCAAAGGTGAAGCATGTAGCTAGTAATCTCTGCTCCAAAGTTTACCCTCATGGAGAAAGGGGCTTCTGTAGAAAGTCAGGATCAGAAGGAAGGATATGATTTTGTTGCATTTCTGTGAATTCTTCTAGTGGTCACAGACCTTTTTTACTTTTATTTTTTTGAGAAGCTTTCCCAGAAATTTGGAGGTCAAGATAACCTCTTTTAATTCTTCTGTTAATTAATACTTCTTATTTTTTACATTAAAGACCCAGCTAGATAAAAAGCAAGATGACTTATGTAATCAGAATCTTAAAGCATCAGAAGATCATTGCTCTGCTTTACTGAAGGATGTTTTCAGTCCTCTAGAAGAAGAAATGAAACAGGGGATTTATTTGAAACCAGGGGGCTATCGCCTCTTCATTGAGAAGAGCAAGAGCTGAAGAAGAAGTATTTTCAGGTGCCCAGAAAGGGCATACAGGTAACCAAGTTTGATTCTGGGAAGCTACTGATGCCTCCTTGAGGTGACAGTTTGAACACGTGTATTGTATACAGATGCGCAATTACAGGACCAACAGCATTCAGGCTCTCATTCTATAAACACGTACAGGGAGCCTGTTACACCAGATATAACCAATGTATTCATCCAAGAGCATACATTAAGTTAACAATTGAGTTGTAAACTGGATTACCAGATGTATCCAAAATTTCAAATAATGTCATCATTTACCTCTCTGCCTGTGGCTCTCCCCAGCCCCACACTTCCCTCCTTCCCAGTCTCCCTCTACCCCCTTTATTCAGATCCACTTTATCCATGATGCCTTCCTTCTCCAACAAGCTCACGCCATATGGGACCACAGCACCCACAGCTCCAAAATCAGAGCCCTCAGTTTACAAGAAGAGAATCACTATATACATATATATCAACCTCTTATAAAGGATTCTGCTCAGGAGGGCACCTTGCTTGGCCAGTCTGGAGCATGTGCTTATCTGAGTGCCAGGAAATCTGATCATCAGGCACACCAGGGCCAAGAGGAGCAGTTCCTAGAGGGAAAGGTGGTGGGCAAACAGGAATGAGTGCTTACAGCCATTTCCTAATACTAACCCTATTTTGTCTGGGTCCCAGGCTGAGATTTCTTCAGGAATACTTGAAGTCCAAGGAGTCTGTGACCGATGCAGTTCTACAGACAGATCAGATGCTCTCAGAGAAGGAAAAGTTGATAGAAGGTGAGGAGCAAGTCAAGAGTCTAGACAGCCCTGAAAGCTCTTAAAAGTTCTAGCTAATTCAGCTAGGTGAACCGAGGAGCCTTAAACTATAGCAACATGAGAAAAGATGTCTCTTGTTTGCTAATATCTTTTCTGAATAGGGTGTATGCATCTAGTAGCAACAGTGATAGGTAACTGTAGATGGAAGAAAGAAGCAACTTGGTCTCCACATACATTTTTCTTTTTCCTCTTCCTCCTGACAGTGGAACGTGTGAAAGCTGAATCTGCACAGGCTGCAGCAAAAATGCTGGAGGAAATGCAAATAAAGAACCAGCAGATGATGGAACAGAAAGAAAAGAGCTATCAGGAACATGTGAAACAACTGACTGAGAAGATGGAGAGGGATAGGACCCAGTTACGGGAAGAGCAAGAGAGAACTCTTCCTGTCAAACTGCAGGTATTTAATTGCAACACCATGTGGCTCCTGTTATTCTGTTTTCTGTCTACACTCTCTGGTCACAAATGTGGCCCAGCAGTGAGAACTTGAAGCCCAGAAGAAGGACCTTGCTTGCTCACTTGTACTTTTCAAACCCCATTTGTCTGCCTGAACTGGCCCCTACAGTGTCTTGTTACTAAAAGATTTTACTTGCAGTTATGTCACAACTAGTCTTTTATCACTATATCTGTCAATCATGGAAGCTGTTATCTGCTAGGCATTAAAAAAAGGGGGTCTTATCCATATCAAAGCAAGAGCTGTCATGTCCTTAATACTTAGGAGATGAAAGAGAGGTTAAGACAAGACTAAATAACTTTTATAGGGTCACAATGCTTGGGAAGATATCTGAACTGTCTTCACCACTTAGAGGAATACATGATTTTTTTTTTTCTGTCACAACTGGTATGACTTTTAGCTATAAGAAATCCTTCATAAGCAGGACTCCTTAATCCTCACACCAATGTGTCCATCTATCACTCCTACTGGTTTCCTATGCCCTGCTCCTAGTATGTGTTGAGTTGTGCAGAAATCCAGTATGGTCAAGTCTGGGGCCCTGATTCCCTCACCTATATTTTGGTCCTCCTGCCACCAAGTTGTGGAAGGTTAGATCAAATTTCCTGATCTAAGATTCAGACAATGTATCAGATTTTGGAAATCTGTCTGTTACTGTGCTGTGTGTGTACGTGTGTGTGTATTAAAAAATAAAAATACATAGATAAGACTCAAAGCCAAACATTTCATTAAGATTGTCTACAAAGGTTGTATACAAATAATGGGAGAAAAAATTAAGACTGCTAATTGAGATTTATCAACATATCAGGATGAACTTATATCAGGAGATATAAGTCAAAAATCTTTCTTAACTCAGGGAGACTCAGGATAAGCAATCACAGAGATAGAAGATGTAAGAGAAGGTATAATGATAATTAATGATAGAGAAAATTTCAAGAAGAAACTAAATATTTTTGAGTAACATGGAAACTTACATTACCATATGTAAAATAGACAGCCAATGGGAATTTGCCATATGGCTCAGGAAACTCAAACAGGGGCTCTGTATCAACCTGGAGGGGTAGGATGGGGAGGGAGTTGTGAGGGAGGTTCAAAAGGGACGGATATACGTATACCTATGGCTGATTCATGTTGAGGTTTGACAGAAAACAGCAAAATTCTGTAAAGCAATTATCCTTTGATAAAAAATAAACTAATTAAAAGTAAAAATGAAAAAATAAAAAATCCTTGAATGTGGAAACTAGATAGTAGTTAGAGATTTACTTAATTATATACACTACTCAGTCTCCATTTGTATTTTTTAGGAACAGTCCCGACTACTACAGGAAGGATTTCAAGAAGAGACAAGACTACTTCATAATGAAATACAGAATCTCCAGAAGAACATGAATAAACCAAAAAAGGAATGTTTCCTAAGCTAAAGAATTAAAGAATAGAGCTTTCCTTGTCACTCTTACACAAGGCATTACTCAAGAAGTTTAAAACTGAGAAAAATGTCACCATACTTGATAATATTTAGGTTTTGCATTTTTACTACACTAAAATTTGCAAAGACACACAGTTCTATAATTGAAATCATGTACATCTTCCTCACAATATTGCAAACTGTGTAGCAAATGCACTTTACCTCTGTGCCAGCACAGGAGGTATCATAAACTGGTACCACCCAGGAACTTCTTCCAGATGACCACTAGTTAAACAAGTGGATACTGAGCAAAGTCTTATGTCAAAGTCTTGGGACATAGTTGGTAATGAGTTTGACCAAATGCACAAAAGGTTGGGAAGAACCATTTTAGCTTCTAGTGAAGGCAGGGTATGGTGTCCCATTGCTTCAAGACTGCACAGTTTGTCAGTAGCGATGTGACTCCTGGATACCTGGAATGGGCAGTACTTACTGGTGAATCCCAAGCTAAAGCAAATCACCTTGCATAGTGATCTAGAAGGTCTACAGAATTTCCACAGGAAGATGGAAGAAACCATTAGCATGATTATAACTTGGATCATAAAGAAGTGGGCTAAAAAAGGAAACTTTCCCTTCTTGTTCATTTCACCCAGATTATAATTTTAATTACCTAATTAATAATTTTAATGGGATACTTTAGAACTTTAAGTGACACTAGACTAAACATAGTAACAGGATGGCAATTATACATTGTGTTTGTAGCCATTTCTTACTTGCAAAAGTGAGTTTGAAATGATGACAGATAATGTGTTAGAAAACTGAGCTAAATTAATTATTAAATTGTTCATTACCCTGAAGTTTAGGCTATTGTTTCCCAATTCTTGAGTCACACTTGAAAGTCTCCTTACTTTCCCCCAAGAGAATATGGGTTGTTTTTGACTTCCTTTGATCAGAAAAATAATGCTCTTGGTAATACTTAGGACTTTATCACAACTGTCAAAAGCCCTAGGTAAGTGCTCAAAACTTCTCAGAGCAATGAAGAATTATTTCAACCTGGAACTAAAAATGTAAAATGTTGAAATTTACATTTCTGATTTTTTATTGTTTTTCACACACAAAAAATGTTTTAGTTTATATAGCCATAATTGGCTAAGGTTTTAAAACCTGGGATAGTAACTATTCATTAGTATGTCAACTCTGCCATAAAGCAACCACAGATGACACATAAATGGATGGTATGCCTGTGTTCCAAGAAAACATTGTTTTAAAATACAGCTGGCACTAGGAAGCCATAGTTTGCAGACTCTTGCTTTATATAATAGAAACATTAATCAAAGTTTTTTACAGCTGCCTTATGTTCCTTGCATCTGTAAGGAATATAGGGATTACATCACATATGTTAGCATTGTGAAAAAGATTGTGCAGTGTTTCAAAATATTACATGATGAGAGAAAAGCACAGGAGCAGCTAATGCCACTGAATCTACATTTATAGACCTGCTTGTTCTGGTTGCCTTGGGACCTTTTTTCCCATTGAGTCTTCCCTTCGTTTCCCATCAGCATAGAGAATACCTCTTCCACAGTTAGGCAAGTGCTGATAAACAGTAGCCTTTTACTCAAACTGCAGCTTCATAGGGGACTGCATAAGACTCAAGCATGTTAAGTGGAGTATTTATGTAAATGCACTCTTGTAGTTCCCACACTGCACTGCAACAAAGGAGTAAACCAAATACATTTTTACTAGTTAAAGAAACTTCATTGTAGAAAAAAATGACTCTGCATTTAAAACCTAATAGTGGTTTCTTTGTTAATCATTTAAAAATAAGAAAATTAAAGCTAAACAAAAGTAACTTCTTTCTAGTTTTGTAGCATGGACTTCTTTCTTTCTTTTTATTTCTCTTTTTATTTATTTTTATTAGTTGGAGGCTAATTACTTTACAATATTGTAGTGATTTTTGCCATACATTAACATGAATCAGCCATAGATTTACATGTGTTCCCCATCCCGATCCCCCCTCCCACCTCCCTCTCCATCCCATCCCTCTGGGTCTTCCCAGTGCATCAGCCCTGAGCACCTGTCTCATGCATCCAACCTGGGCTGGTGATCTGTTTCACCCTTGATAGTATACTTGTTTCAAAGCTATTCTCTCAGAACATCCCACCCTCGCTTTCTCCCATAGAGTCCAAAAGTCTGTTCTGTACATCTGTGTCTCTTTTTCTGTTTTGCACATAGGGTTATCGTTACCATCTTTTAAAATTCCATATACATGCATTAGTATACTGTATTGGTGTTTGTCTTTCTGGCTTACTTCACTCTGTATAATGGGCTCCAGTTTCATCCATCTCATTAGAACTGATTCAAGTGAATTCTTTTTAATGGCTGAGTAATATTTCATGGTGTATATCACCACAGCTTCCTTATCCATTCATCTGCTGATGGGCATCTAGGTTGCTTCCATGTCCTGGCTATTATAAACAGTGCTGCGATGAACATTGGGGTGCACGTGTCTCTTTCAGATCTAGTTTCCTCGGTGTGTATGCCCAGGAGTGGGATTGCTGGGTCATATTGCAGTTCTATTTCCATTTTTTAGGGAATCTCCACACTCTTCTTCATAGCGGCTGTACTAGTTTGCATTCCCACGAACAGCGTAAGAGGGTTCCCTTTTCTCCACACCCTCTCCAGCATTTATTGGTTGTAGACATGTCAGTAGCTGCCATCCTGACTGGCGTGTAATGGTACCTCATTGTGGTTTTGATTTGCATTTCTCTGATAATGAGTGATGTTGAGCATCTTTTCATGTGTTTGTTAGCCATCTGTATGTCTTCTTTGGAGAACTGTCTAGTCTTTGGCCCATTTTTTGATTGGGTCATTAATTTTTCTGGAATTGAGCTTCAGGAGTTGCTTGTATATTTTTGAGATTAATCCTTGTCTGTTGTTTCAGTTGCTATTATTTTCTCCCAATCTGAGGGCTGTCTTTTCACCTTTCTTATAGTTTCCTTTTTTTGTGCAAAAGCTTTTAAGTTTCATTAGGTCCCATTTGTTTATTTTTGCTTTTATTTCCAATATTCTTGGAGGTGGGTCATAGAGGATCCTGCTGTGATTCATGTCGGAGAGTGTTTTGCCTATGTTCTCCTCTAGGTGTTTTATAGTTTCTGGTCTTACATTTAGATCTTTAATCCATTTTGAGTTTATTTTTGTGTATGGTGTTAGAAAGTGTTCAAGTTTCATTCTTTTACAAGTGGTTGACCAGTTTTCCCAGCACCACTTGTTAAAGAGGTTGTCTTTTCTCCATTGTATATCCTTGCCTCCTTTGTCAAAAATAAGGTATCCATATGTTCGTGGATTTATCTCTGGGCTTTCTATTCTGTTCCATTGATCTATATTTCTGTCTTTGTGCCAGTACCATACTGTCTTGATGACTGTGGCTTTGTAGTAGAGCCTGAAGTCAGGCAGGTTGATTTGTCCACTTCCATTCTTCTTTCTCAAGATTGCTTTAGCTATTCAAGGTTTTCTGTATTTCCATGCAAATTGTGAAATTATTTGTTCTAGTTCTGTGAAAAATACCATTGGTAGCTTGATAGGGATTGCATTGAATCTATAGATTGCTTTGTGTACAATAGCCATTTTGACAATATTGATTGTTTCATTCCATGAACACGGTATATTTCTCCATCTATTTATGTCTTCTTTGGTTTCTTTCATCAGTGTTTTATAGTTTTCTATCTACAGGTCTTTCATTTCTTTAGGTAGATATACTCCTAAGTATTTTATTCATTTTGTTGCAATGGTGGATGGCATTGTTTCCTTAATTTCGCCTTCTGTTTTCTCATTGTTAGTGTATAAGAATGCAAGGGATTTCTGCATATTAATTTTATATCCTGCAACATTACTGTATTCATTGATTAGCTCTAGTAGTTTTTTGGTAGAGTCTTTAGGGTTTTCTATGTAGAGGATCATGTCGTCTGTAAACAGTGAGGGTTTTACTTCTTCTTTTCCTATCTGGATTCTTAAATCTTTTTCTGCTCCGATTGCTGTGGTCAACACTTTGAAAACTATGTTGAATAGTAGTGGTGAGAGTGAGCACCCTTGTCTTGTTCCTGACTTTAAGGGAAATGCTTTCAATTTTTCACCATTGAGGATAATGTTTGCTATGGGTTTGTCATATATAGCTTTTATCATGTTGAGGTATGTTCCTTCTATGCCTACTTTCTGGAGAGTTTTTTTTTTTTTTTTTTTTTTAATTAAATGGATGTTGAATATTGTCAAAGGATTTTTCTGCATCTATTGACATAATCATATGGTTTTTAATCATTCAATTTGTTAATGAGTTGTATTACATTGATTGATTTGTGGATATTAAAGAATCCTTGCATTCCTGGGATAAAGCCCACTTGGTCATGATGTATGATCTTTTTAATATTTTGTTGGATTCTGTTTGCTAGAATTTTGTTAAGGATTTTTGCATCTATGTTCATCAGTGATATTGGCCTGAAGTTTCATTTTTTTGCAGCATCTTTATCTGGTTTTGGTATTAGAGTGATGGTGGCCTCATAGAATGAGTTTGGAAGTTTGTCTTCTGCAATTTTCTGGAAGAGTTTGAGTAAGATAGGTGTTAGCTCTTCTCTAAATTTTTGGTAGAATTCAGCTGTGAGGTCATCTGGTCCTGGGCTTTTGTTTGCTGAAAGATTTCTGATTACAGTTTCAATTTCCTTGCTTGTGATGGCTCTGTTAAGATCTTCTATTTCTTCCTGGTTCAGTTTTGGAAAGTTATACTTTTCTAAGAATTTGTCCATTTCTTCCAAGTTGTCCATTTTATTGGCATAGAGCTGCTGGTAGTAGTCTCTTATGATCCTTTGTATTTCAGTGTTGTCTGTTGTGATCTCTCCATTTTCATTTCTAATTTTGTTGATTTGCTTCTTCTCCCTTTTTTTCTTGATGAGTCTTGCTAATGGTTTGTCAATATTATTTACCTTTTCAAAAAATCAACTTTTAGCTTTGTTGAATTTTGCTATGGTCTCTTTTGTTTCTTTTACATTTATTTCTGCCCTAATTTTTAAGATTTCTTTCCTTCTAACTAACCCTGGGGTTCTTCCTTTCTTCCTTCTCTTGTTGCTTTAGGTGTGGAGTTAGGTTATTTATTTGATTTTTTTCTTGTTTCCTGAGGTAAGCCTGTAATGCTATGAACCTCCCCCTTAGCACTGCTTTTATAGTGTGCCATAGGTTTTGGGTTATTGTGTTTTCATTTTCATTCGTTTCTATGCATATTTTGATTTCTTTTTTCTTTTTATTTCTTTTATGATTTGTTGGTTATTCAGAAGCATGTTATTTAGCCTCCATATGTTGGAATTTTTAATAGTTTTTTTTTTCCCATATTTGAGATCTAATCTTACTGTACTGTGGTCAGAAAAGATGACTGGAATGATTTCAATTTTTTTGAATTAACCAAGGCTAGATTTATGGCCCAGCATGTGTTCTATTCTGGAGAAGGTTTCATGTGCACTTGAAAAAAGGTGAAATTGATTGTTTTGGGGTGAAATGTCCTATAGATATCAATTAGGTCTAGCTGGACCATTGTGTCAAAAAAAGTTTGTGTTTCCTTGTTAATTTTCTGTTTAGTTGATCTATCCATAGGTGGGGATGGGGTATTAAATTCTCCCACTATTACTGTGTTATTGTTAATTTTCCCTTTCATTCTTGTTAGCGTTTGCCTTACATATTGTGGTGCTCCTATGTTGGGTGTATATATATTTATAATTGTTATATCTTCTTTTTGGATTGATCCTTTGATCATTATGTAGTGCCCTTCTTTGTCTCTTTTCATAGGCTTTATTTTAAAGTCTATTTTATCTGACATGTGTATTGCAACTCCTGATTTCTTTTGGTCTCCATTTGCGTGAAATATTTTTTTCCAGCCCTTCACTTTCAGTCTGTATGTGTCCCTTGTTTTGTGGTGGGAATCTTGTAGACAGCATATATAGGGGTCTTGCTTTTGTATCTATTTAGCCGGTCTTTGTCTTTTGGTTGAAGCATTCAACCCATTTACATTTAAGGTAATTATTGATAAGAATGTTCCTGTTGCCATTTGTTTTGTTGTTTTGGGTTTGCGTTCATACAGCATTTCTGTGTTTTCTGCCTAGAGAAGATCCCTAGCATTTGTTGAAGGGCTGGTTTGGTGGTGCTGAATTCTCTCAACTTTTGATTGTCTGTAAAGCTTTTGAATTCTCCTTAATATCTGAATGAGATCCTTGCTGGGTACAGTAATCTAAGTTTTAGGTTATTCTTTTTCATTACTTTAAGTATGTCCTGCCATTCCCTTCTGGCCTGAAGGGTTTCTATTGAAAGATCAGCTGTTATCCTTATGGGAATCCCCTTGTGCATTATTTGTTGTTTCTCCCTTGCTGCTTTTAATATTTGTTCTTTGTGTTTGATCTTTGCTAATTTGACTAATATCTGTCTTGGGGTGCTTCGCCTTGGGTTTATCCTGTTTGGGACTCTCTGGGTTTCTTGGACTTGTGTCACTATTTCCTTCCCCATTTTTGGGAAGTTTTCAGCTATTATCTCCTTGAATATTTTCTCATGGCCTTTCTTTTTGTCTTCTTCTTCTGGGACTCCTATGATTTGAATGTTTGGGCGTTTCACATTGTCCCAGATGTCCCTGAGGTTGAACTCATTTCTTTTGATTCTTTTTTCTTTTTTCCTCTCTGCTTCATTTATTTCCACCATTTTATCTTCTACCTCACTTATCCTATCTTCTGCCTCCGTTATTCTACTGTTGGTTCCCTCCAGAGTGTTTTTGATCTCATTTATTGCATTACTCATTTTTAATTGACTCTTTTTTATTTCTTCTAGGTCCTTGTTCAACATTTCTTGCATCTTCTCAATCCTTGTCTCCAGGTTATGTATCTGTAACTCTATTTTGTTTTCAAGATTTTGGATCATTTTTATTATCATTATTCTAAATTCTTTTTCAGGTAGATTTCCTATCTCCTCCTCTTTTGTTTGGCTTGGTGGGCATTTTTCATGTTCCTTTACCTGCTGGGTATTTCTCTGCCTTTTCATCTTAGTTAGATTGCTGTGTTTAGGGTGGCCTTTCTGTATTCTGGTAGTCTGTGGTTCCTTTTTGTTGTGGAAGTTTCTCCCAGTCGTGCTAGATGTTTGGCTTGTTGGGGGTTGCTGGTTACGGAAGCTTGCGTCAGTGTTCTGGTGGGTGGAGCTGGATTTCTTCTCTCTGGAGTGCAATGGAGTGTCCAGTAGTGAGTTTTGAGATGGGTCCATGAGTTTCGTGTGACTTTAGACAGCCGGTATATTGACACTCAGGGCTATGTTCCTGCATTGCTGGAGAATTTGCATGGTATGTCTTGCTCTGGAATTTATTGGCTCTTGGATGGTGGTTGGTTTCAGTGTAGGTATGGAGGCTTTTGGGAGATCTCTTATTAATTAATGTTCCCTGTAGTCAGGAGTTCTCTGGTGTTCTCAGGTTTTGGGCTTAAGCCTCTTGCCTCTGGACTTCAGTCTTATTCTTCCAGTAGCCTCAAGACTTCTCCATCCATACAGCACTGATAAGAAAACTTCTAGGTTAATGGTGAAAGGATTCTCCACAGTGAGGGACACCCAGAGATGTTCACAGAGTTATATGAAGAAGAGGAGAGGGAGGAAGGAGATAAGAGGTGAGCAGGAGGAGAAAAGGGGGGATTCAAGAGAAGAGAGACACATCTATGCAGTACTCTGTTCCCTAAGTGTTCTCCACAGCCCAGAACACCCACAGAGATTCACAGAATTGGACTGAAAAGAGAAGGGGAAGGGAGGAAATACAGGTGATCTGGGGAAGCAAAAGGAGAGAAAAAAGGGGGAGAGTGATCAAACCAGTAATCACACTCCTGAGTAAAAATGGGTACAGAGGTTTGGATTCTTAAATGTCCAAAATTGATATCAAATACTGAAAAACAAATATTAAAAATCTAGACTCTTAAAAATACAATATTAAAGAACAACAGAAACACAAAACATGTAAGAAATATATATGAAGTTTGCTTTAAAAATGGAGTCCATTTTTTATTTTGCCAGGTTATAGTGGGTTATAAAAATGAATATTAAGGAGTAATAGAGGACTTTAAAAAAAAAGTAAAGGAAAACAAAAGAAATTTTTAATTAAAAGCAATAATAATAATAGTAAAATTGTATCTAGGAATTTCTCTGGAGCTGTTGCAGGCAGTGTGGGTTCAGTTCAGTTTCAGATAGCTCCTCGTTCCAGCTTACACTTCTCGATACCTATAGGCTCCTTCTGGTGTAGTCGGTGTTAACTACAGGGATTTTAATCTGTTGCACCCGTCACTTCTGAAGCGGTTCCCTTTGTTTATTTGGCTTCTGTTTGCCGGTCTCTTCAGTGTCTAATTTCCGCCCTTACACAAGGCGGCGGAGGTGGTCTCTTGTTTAGGTTCGCTAGTTCAGTCCTGCTGCGGGGAGGGAGGGGCGCTGCAGACAAGTGTCACTGGCCTGTGTGGGGAGCGCTCGCAGTGTTCCGGCCACAGTGGGTATGCCCCCGCTCACGGGTGTGTGCTTTCCCCGTCTACACTGCTCAGACTCCAGGCTGCTCTACAGGGAGTGGGCCCTGAGTTACATGCACTTCCCAGGCCTAAGCCGCTCAGGTTCAGGTTTTTGGGTACTCCACAAAGGCGCAGACTCGGTTAGGCCTGCATTTTGTGCCTTCCCCGCCGGAACAGCTCAGGCAGCCAGGAGCTTGAGAAGCGCACTCTCCCCGGGTGGGTGCGGTGTACCTTCTCCCCTCCGTGGTCCCAGACTCAGTTTACGGGCGCGCCAGTCGTGAGCGCCTTGCGTCCCTTCTGGGAAGCTGGTCTCTACCTGCGACCCTCCTGTCGGATGTCAACCATCCAGAATCTCAAGAAGTCTTTGGTTAGAGACTGGAAGCCTGTTTGCACTTTGGTAGGGGATGCCTTCTCTGGGGCCGAATTTGCCCCTTTCCCCTCGCCCCTGACTCCTGCCTCTGGCGGTGGATGGGCCAGTCCGCAGCCGGCTAGCTCTTCTCTGGTATTCACTCAGTCCTTTGTTCTGGGGAGGGGCAAGTAGTGCCTTAGTTTAGGGCTTTTTCCCAGGTTAATTCTCTCTCCCTTGCTATCCCATAGTTTAAGTTGCTATCTCTCCTTAGCTCCCTCAGATTGCCCTCAGGGCTTTCAGCCCCCATTCTTACCCTAAGCAATGCCAGCCGCTCCTTTTCATTCAGTCCCCCCTTGCAGGTGGCAGATGCAAGCGTCTGGGGTACTTTTCTGCTGGGAGTTGCTTTTAGGCACCTAATACGTGGGTTTTATTTATTTTTCCTCCCAGTTAGGTTGCCCTCCGAGATTTGAAAACTTCCCTCAGACCCACCAGTGAGAGGGTTTCCTGGTGTTTGGAAACTTCCTCTATTAAGACTCCCTTCCCGGGACGGATCTCCATCACTAACTCTATTGTCTCTCTTTTTATCTTTTATCTTTTGTCCTACTTCCTTTCGAAGACAATGGGCTGCTTTTCTGGGTGTCTGATGTCCTCTGCTAGCAATCAGAAGTTGTTTTGTGGAGTTTGCTCAGTGTTCAAATGACCTTTTGATGAATTTGTGGGGAACAAAGTGGTCTCCCCGTCCTATTCCTCTGCCATCTTAGCTCCCTCCCCTGTAGGCAAATTCGTTTTTGTTTTGTTTTGTTTTTTTTTTTTTCATTCACAAAGCAGATACGAAGCTTTAATTCACTGTGGGCATTTCTGACTATTCACTATATAATACATAAACTTTTCACATTTCTTCACACAGATAAATCTTTATAAGACTTCTTTTCCGTCCAAGTACTGTGTACCATAACACCATTGCATTTAACTAGCTAAGGACATATTATAAATACCATGAGCCACTGACTAAATACAGAAAATGACACATGAGAAAGTGTAAATTAAAGATGCTTAAGAAGGGCTGAATACAATGAAAGTTTACATGTATTCTATAATTCTAGGTATCACATCACAGTGACAACCAACTACAATAAAATCAAAACTTCTTCTAGATGATAATACATTCAAATTTCTAACATCCAATTATTTTCATTTCCACACTGTTAATATTACAGGCTTAACACAACCAGCTTTTAGACTGAAGACCAAGTTTCTTTTTTTTCTTTTTTTAGTGTATTTTTACTAGTTGGAGGCTAATTACTTTATAATATTGAAGTGGGTTTTGTCATACATTGACATGAATCAGTCATGGAGTTGCATGTATTCCCCATCCCGATCCCCCCTCCCACCTCCCTCTCCACCTGATTCCTCTGGGTCTTCCCAGTGCAACAGGCCCGAGCACATGTCTCATGCATCCAACCTGGTCTGGTGATCTCTTTCACTATAGATAATATACATGTTTTGATGTTTTTCTTTTGAAACATCCCACCCTCGCCTTCTCCCACAGAGTCCAAAAGTCTGTTCTGTACTTCTGTGTCTCTTTTTCTGTTTTGCATGTAGGGTTATCATTACCATCTTTCTAAATTCCATATTTATGTGTTAGTATGCTGTAATGTTCTTTATCTTTCTGACTTACTTCACTCTGTATAATGGGCTCCAGTTTCATCCATCTCATTAGAACTGATTCAAATGAATTCTTTTTAATGGCTGAGTAATATTCCATGGTGTATATGTACCACAGCTTCCTTATCCATTCGTCTGCTGATGGGCATCTAGGTTGCTTCCATGTCCTGGCTACTATAAACAGTGCTGCAATGAACACTGGGGTGCACGTGTCTCTTTCAGATCTAGTTTCCTCAGTGTGTATGCCCAGGAGTGGGATTGCTGGGTCATATGGCAGTTCTATTTCCAGGTTTTTAAGGAATCTCCACACTGTTCTCCATAGTGGCTGTACTAGCTTGCATTCCCACCAACAGTGTAAGAGGGTTCCCTTTACTCCACACCCTCTCCAGCATTTATTGCTTGTAGACTTTTGGATAGCAACCATCCTGATTGGCGTGTAATGGTACCTCATTGTGGTTTTGATTTGCATTTCTTTGATAATGAGTGATGTTGAGCATCTTTTCATGTGTTTGTTAGCCATCTGCATGGCTTCTTTGGAGAACTGTCTGTTTAGTTCTTTGGCCCATTTTTTGATTGGGTCATTTAATTTTCTGGAATTGAGCTTCAGGAGTTGCTTGTATATTTTTGAGATTAATCCTTTGTCTGTTGCTTCATTTGCTATTATCTTCTCCCAATCTGAGGGCTGTCTTTTCACCTTTCTCATAGTTTCCTTTGTTGTGCAAAAGCATTTAAGTTTCATTAGGTCCCATTTGTTTATTTTTGCTTTTATTTCCAATATTCTGGGAAGTGGGTCATAGAGGATCCTGCTGTGATTCATGTTGCAGAGTGTTTTGCCTATGTTCTCCTCTAGGAGTTTTATAGTTTCTGGTCTTGCATTTAGATCTTTAATCCATTTTGAGTTTATTTTTGTGTATGGTGTTAGAAAGTGTTCAAGTTTCATTCTTTTACAAGTGGTTGACCAGTTTTCCCAGCACCACTTGTTAAAGAGGTTGTCTTTTCTCCATTGTATATCCTTGCCTCCTTTGTCGAAGATAAGGTGTCCATGGGTTCGTGGATTTATCTCTGGGCTTTCCATTCTGTTCCATTTATCTATATTTCTGTCTTTGTGCCAGTACCATACTGTCTTGATGACTGTGGCTTTGTAGTAGAGCCCGAATCAGGTAGATTGACTCCTCCAGTTCCATTCTTCTTTCTCAAGATTACTTTGGCTATTCGAGGTTTTTTGTATTTCCTTACAATTTGTAAAATTATTTGTCCTGGTTCTGTGAAAAATACGTTTGGTAGCTTGATAGGGGTTGCATTGAATCTATAGTTTGCTTTGGGTAGTATAGCCATTTTGATAATATTGATTCTTCCAATCCATGAACACGGTATGTTTCTCCATCTGTTTGTGTCCTCTTTGATTTCTTTCATCAGTGTTTTATAGTTTTCTATGTATAGGTCTTTTGTTTCTTTAGATAGATATACTCCTAAGTATTTTATTCTTTTTGTTGCAATGGTGAATGGTATTGTTTCCTTAATTTCTCCTTATGTTTTCTCATTGTTAGAGTATAGGAATGCAAGGGATTTCTGTGTGTTAATTTTATATCCTGCAACTTTACTATATTTGTTGATTAGCTCTAATAATTTTCTGGTAGAGTCTTTAGAGTTTTCTATGTAGAGGATCATGTCATCTGCAAACAGCGAAAGTTTCACTTCTTCTTTTCCTATCTGGATTCCTTTTACTTCTTTTTCTGCTCTGACTGCTGTGCTCAAAACTTCCAAAACTATGTTGAATAGTAGTGGTGAGAGTGGGCACCCTTGTCTTGTTCCTGATTTCAGGGGAAATGATTTCAATTTTTCACCATTGAGGGTGATGCTTGCTGTGGGTTTGTCATATATAGCTTTTATTACGTTGAGGTGTGTTCCTTCTATTCTTGCTTTCTGGAGAGTTTTAATCAAAAATGGGTGTTGAATTTTGTCAAAGTCTTTCTCTGCATTTATTGAGATAAATATATGATTTTTATCTTTCAATTTGTTAATGTGTTGTATTACATTGATTGATTTGCAGATATTAAATAATCCTTGCATTCCTGGGATAAAGCCCACTTGGTCATGGTGTATGATTTTTTTAGTATGTTGTTGGATTCTGTTTGCTAGAATTTTGTTCAGAATTTTTGCATCTATGTTCATCAGTGATATTGGCCTGTAGTTTTCTTTTTTTGTGGCATCTTTGTCTGGTTTTGGAATTAGAGTGATGGTGGCCTCATAGAATGAGTTTGGAAGTTTACCTTCTTCTGCAATTTTCTGGAAGAGTTTGAGTAAGATAGGTGTTAGCTCTTCTCTAAAGTTTTGATAGAATTCAGCTGTGAAGGCTTCTGGTCCTGGGCTTTTGTTTGCTGGAAGATTTCTAATTACAGTTTCGATTTCCTTGCTTGTGACGGCAGACCAAGTTTCTTGTGTAATAATAAGAACAAAGTTTCTTGTGTAATAATAATTACTATCTTGATCATGACCAGAAGTAACCAAATTTGTTTGTACTGTACTGTATAGAGATGAGACTTTATTAAGTATAATATGAAACTCTTTATAAAGGTGTTCAAGAGAAATTCAAATAGTAGCCTGAAAATGAGTTTTAATTGCTATTTATTCTACATACATTCCATTAAAATATGAAGTCGCTGTCAAAATATTTATAAATAAGTATACAGTATAATAGCTCTTCCTCTTCCAAAATACCAGCTGGGAAAAAATTTCCAAGGTGACCCAAGGAGGGAAAAAAGGAGGGGGGGAGGGGAAAGGCCTCAGAAAACAAACGTTATATAGCCTTGTAAGCGGCAATCTTCCAGAGTCTATTTTCAATTGGAATAAATTCTGCAGCCAATTCTACCTTGCTTCGGTGTCCACAGTCCAGAGTCCTTGAATATCTAGTTCAGTATTCTACAGAAATCTGCAAGGACTCCTAAACACCCCTCAACTAATTACACAGGGAAAACAGATCATGTTCTGTATTAAGACTTCTGTGAAAATTGAACATAGTTATAGCCATTCTTTTAACAGTGATGCTAGAATAAGTCATGAAATATATGCACAGCTGTACACGAATCATCATTAAACACAGGAGCAAAACACCATTTGATGCATATCAAATAAGCTCCCCTAAAGCCAATCTGAATATATATATTTTCACTTACTTTGATACAGCATTGGAAGGGTCTGCATATAATTACGGAGACTGCTGCAAACAATATTTGATGCTATTAAGTGTTCCATTAAGCATCAGGCATGCACAATAATTACTTTAAAGAATTTCTCATGTATGTACCTTAACATTTCTGTTTATAAGCTACAATATGTTTAAAGCATTTAGTAATCTTTAAACCAATTATTTAAATTGACCTACACCTAAGTGGGGAAAAACAACAACAAAAAACTTCATCTCAACACCTGAAGGTAATATTTAAACTTTACTCCCCCAAATTATGTAAATTTTTTTTAATATGTCATGCTTAAAATTCCAAACATGACAAAAATTCTTACCACTACTTAATTAGAAGTATGATTTCTCAGCAGCAGTCTACCCACCACAAACTTAGAGCATGCCACACTTCAGGGGTTTACATGATAAGAGTGATGTGCTGGTGGATGCAGATGACCATAATTGAACATATCAGTCTCTTCTCTTCATTCTGGATCTTTTATTTCAAACTAAATAAAGTGCAAATTCTTTAACGTCTGAGCCACCAGGGAAGCACAAAGATTCGAAGAGGCTAATTAGCAAGTTGAACAAATAGATATTTTATATGTTGATAATTGTGATCAAACACTGCAGAAAACATATTTCTTCAGGTTAACAAATTAAAGTCGAGCAGAGTATACCAATTTACCATAATGCTATGTTAAAAAAATATTCCCTGCTGGCTCAGATGATAAAGAATCTGCCTGAAATGCAGGAGACCCAGGTTCAATCCCTGGGATGGGAAGATCCCCTGGAGAAGGGAATGGCTACCCATTCCACAATTCTTGCCTGGAGAATCCTATGGACAGAGGAGCCTGGCAGGCTACAGTTCACGGGGTTGCAAAGAGCTGGACATGACTGAGCAACTAACACTTTCACCTTTCAACGTTATAAAACAGTGACAAAAAGATAACTAAAGATTCTTGTATTTTTATATTATAATTCTAGTTAATATATAGGTCACAGAAATTTTTATTTTGAAAAATATAAAATATTTTTAAATGAGTAATACTGATAATACCAGGTATCAGACTTCAAGATGCAGTTAAATCACTAATTTCAGTGAAATTCATATCCTCAAAGCTATAAAGTAAATACATAGTAAAGAATTAAAGTAGAAAACAAGCTAAATACCAATCTCTTCAAGTGAACCAAATGCAGAAAAAGTAGAAGAAACCAAAATAAAAACAAAACAATGAAGTAGAAAACCAATATATAATAAGAGAGTCAAAGCAACCAAACTGTTTGTAAAATTGGTAGTTTATGAAATTGGTAAAGCTAGAGTGACTAATCAAGAGAAATGAGATCCATGTTCCAAACTACTAAGAATTCAAAATGTCTCAAGAGAACATTGCTCCAACTTGAAAAGAAAAAAGTCCAAATAATCTATAAAATCATGCTTTTAAGAAACCATCCCAAATGAGGTCGCAAAACAAGAAGATAAAATCTCAAAGAGCTGCAATCCCTTTTGAGGAGATGAGCCACATATACAAGTTATCTTTTATCTGATTACAGATATTAGAAAAACAAAATTTTTAATAAACATCCTGCATATTGCACAATGGCCAGAATCCCCAATAAACTTTGACATAAGAGAAATTCACACATACTCATAAAATCTTCCATTGGCCTCTATCAGGTATCATAAGGAATAGTAGGTGCAGGGCAGGAGATATGGAATAACACTTGTTGAGTAGACTGGCTGAACTTTTCAAGGTTTGAGGTGCAACAGATTTAGCTAGAAAACCTACGTGTATGCAGGCATTCAACAAAGCCTTGCAATGAGTAGATAGACAAAAACAAAAACCAAAAACAGCAGTCTACCACTGGAATAGGTCAAGAGCACCAAGACTGCCCACATGAAAAGTATGCAGGGCCTGCTAAAGGTTGAGGATGGAACAGGGAAACTAAGAGAATCTTCTGGTGCTTCAGGTCTTCCACTACAAATAGTAGAATTTCACTGGAGGAATGTGAAGCTTGTGGTGGACTTGATGTAGTGTAGCAACAACAAAACTCAGCACAGATGAATTACTACACTGAATAAATGCCCCCCACAATCATCCTAACCAAAATAGAGATTGTGCTATTTGTGGAATATAAATCTTATTATCTCAATATCCACTTATTTTTTTTTAAACAGGGCTAAGCACACAATAAAAATGGAGTCAAGCAAGAAGAAGAAACAAACAAAAACAAACAAACAAAAAAACCCAAGTTAAAACAATGCATCATAGTGAGATAAGACAAAGAACAGAAACAAAATCAGAAATAAACCTAATGTGGAACAATCAGGGCCTTTGAAATCACAATTACTATGTTGAAAGACCTAACGGGAAAGTGAATAACACACATGAACACATTAAAAATTTTTAAAGACTGCATGCTGCTAATAGAGTTAAGTGGAAATCCTATAAAAGTAAAACACAGTATCAGTGACTAAGAATTATTTTAAAGAAATTAACAGATGATACGTGAACAAATTGGTATAAGAACCATATAATCTGAGATAGATCGATAGTCATTAACAACACGGGAACACAGAAATCAAGAGAAAAATGTATTCTGAGCCTTCAGTAGTTTAGGATAACCCCCAGTACAATGACAAAAGGTTTCTTGTGCACATAATTGGAAAAATAAAAATAGAAGTAAAGAAAGAGGCAGGAAAAATACTTGAAGAGAAAATTTCTCAAAATTAATAAAAGAGACAAATGGCCAATCAAAGGTTCACAGAACCCCAAACTAAACAAATATAAGATAAATATGGCCTTACACCCCACAGACTAGTAATAAAAGCCAATTATGAAGAAAAATCTTAAAGAAAAGCAGTAAAAAATGAAACATTACATACAGAAGAACAAAAACTAGGTTTGGAAAGAAACATTGCTAGAAATTATATAAGCTAGGAGAAAGTGGAATAACATCTCTATTAAAGTGTTGAATGAAAAATGTCAACCAGAATTATATACAAGTAACAATGCCTTTAAAGTGAATGCAAAAGACTTTTAAAATGTAGCATTTGTATGTCCCCTATTGGTGGGAATGTAAATTGATGGAGCCACTATGGAAAACAATATGAATGTTCCTCAAAAGACTAAAATTATAGCTACCATAGCAAGGGTACGGTATGAGCACGGTAGATAGTATGAGTTTATGTAAGCATTACACTTATTCATGATTGTTCTGTGCTCATGAACTAATCGCTTCCTAAAGGTCCCACCACGAAAACCCAGCACATTGGGCATAAGTTTTTCAACATATGATATTTGGGGAGACATATGCACACCAGGCCGCCCTGTCAAACACCAACTCCTGGAGTTTACTCAAACTCGAGTCCATCGAGCCCGTGATGCTATCCAACCATCTCATCCTCTGTCGTCCCCTTCTCCTCCTGCCCCCAATCCCTCCCAGCATCAGGGTCTTTTCCAATGAGTCAACTCTTCGCATGAGGTGGCCAAAGTATTGGAGTTTCAGCTTCAGCATCAGTCATTCCAATGAATACCCAGGACTGATCTCCTTTAGGATGGACTGGTTGGATCTCCTTGCAGCCCATAGACTCTCAAGAGTCTTCTCCAACACCACAGTTCAAAAGTATCAAATTTTTGGTGCTCAGCTTTCTTCCCAGTCCAACTCTCACATCTATACACAACCACTGGAAAAACCACAGCCTTGACTAGACAGACCTTTGCTGGCAAAGTAATGTCTCTGCTTTTTAATATGCTATCTAGTTTGGTCATAACGTTCCTTCCAATGAGTAAGAGTCTTTTAATTTCATGGCTGCAGTCACCATCTGCAGGGATTTGGGAGCCCAAAAAATTAAAGTCTGACACTGTTTCCACTGTCTCCCCATCTATTTGCCATGAAGTGATGGGACCAGATGTCATGATCTTAGTTTTCTGAATGTTGAGCTTTAAGCCAACTTTTTCACTCTTTCACTTTCATCTTCATGGGGTCACAAAGAGTCAGACACGACTGAGCGACTGAACTGAACTGAACTGAATTAGATGGTAGTAGAAAAGTTCTCTAGGGCCGGCAGGGATCCCCAACATCCCCCACCCCCTGCTGCAGACTGGTACTAGTCCATGGCCTGTTAGGAACTTGGCTGCACACCAGGAGATGAGATGCAGGGCAAGAAAGGGAAGCTTCATGTGGTATGTCCCATCACTAGTAATACCACTTGAACTATCCTCTACCTCCACTTCCACTGTCTTCCATAAGACCAGTCCCTGTTTCCAAAATGTTTGGGGCCACTCTTCTAGGGAAACCAAAAGATAGCAGAGACAAAAACATTAACAGTAAGGAAATTTTATTTCCTGACACAGCAGCCAAAACTAGGGGTAAACACAATCTAACCTGTAGACAGTTAACAGAAAACCTCACGCTAGAGACGTATTTACCTCAGGTCCTTCAAAATATTAAACTATGCCAGCTTTCAACAAAAAAATTCTAGACATGCTAAAAGACCTAAAAGCAGTCTGATGAGTCAAATCAAGCATCAGAACCAGATTCAGAAATGGCAGAAATTTACAAATTATCAGACAGCTAAATTTAAAATGACTGTGATTAATATGCTAAGAAATCTAATGGAGAAAGAGGAAAATGTGAATGAACAGGTGAGTAATATATAGAGAGAAATGGAAACTCCCACAGTTTTAAGGAAATACAAGAAACTAAAAACATGGTGACAGAATGAAGAATGTCTCTGGTGGGTTCATCAGTAGACTGAACATGATTGGGATGGACTCAGTGAATTTGGAGGTGTGTCAATAGAAACTTTTCAGATTGAAGAGCACATCATATTCAACTACAGAAAACCAAAGGCAAAGAGAAAATCTTGAAATAAGCCAGAGATTTTTTTTTACTCACAGAGGCACTAGGTTAATAATTATATCAGACTTCTCCTTTGAAAGCATACAAGCAAGAAGAAAATTGAGTGAAATAATTAAAATCTCAAAAGAAATAGTAATACCAAATTAGAATTCTGTATCTACTGAAATTATTCTTCTGAGTGAAGAAGAAATAAGCACTTCCTCAGACAAGCAAAAATTGAGGGAATCTGTCACCAGGAACCCTAATTTGTAAGAAATGTTTAAAGTTCTTCAGAGGAGGAAAATAATATATCAGAAATTTGGATCTACATAAAGAGTAGAATAGCACCAAAGGAGGAATAAATGGCAAGGAAATAAAAATATATTTTCTTATTCTAAGTTGATCTAACATACAATTTATTAAAACAATAATAGCACCAATGTATTTGAAGATTGTGGTGTATGTAGGAATGAAATGAATTATAGCAATGATACAAAAGACTGGACAGAAGAGTCAGGAATATTTTGTTATTTTAATGTGTTTGTGCTATCGGTGATTGGTATAGTGTTAACTGACACGGAACATGGATTGTTTAGAAATGTATATTGCAATTTCTAGGGTAAACAGTTTAAAAAAATTTTTAAGAGATATAATTGCTATGCTAAGTAAAGATAGAAAATGGAATCATATAAAATGCATAATTAAAACCAAAATTTAGAAAGGGATTGAAAGATAAAATATTGACAATAATGTGGGCAATGAATAGCAAAAAGTATCAAGTACGGTGGATATTAATCCTACTCTATCAGTAATCAATTTCAATATCAATGATCTAAATACACGAATTAAAAGACAGAGACTGCCAGAGTGGATTAAAAACACAGGACTCAATTATCTGTTGTGTACAAGGAACCCACTTTATGAAGACAAAGGTAGACTAAAGGGATGGAGACTATGGTATATCATATGGGGTATATACAGATTATATTATATATCTTATATGGTACATATAGATGATGGTAGATAACATCAATTCAGTTCAGTTCAGTTCAGTCTCTCAGTTGTGTCCGACTCTGCAACATGACGGACTGCAGCACGCCAGGCTTCCCTGTCCATCACCAACTGCAGGAGCTTGCTCAAACTCATGTCCATCAAGTGGGTGATGGCATCCAACCATCTTATCCTTCTCCTGCCTTCAATCTTTCCCAGCATCAGGGTCTTTCCCAATGAGTCAGTTCTTGACATCAGGTGGCCAAAGTATAGGCGTTTCAGGTTCAACATCAGTCCTTCCAATGAATATTCAGGACTGATTTCCTTTCGGATTGACTGGTTTGATCTCCTGCAGTCCAAGGGACTCTCAAGAGTCTTCTCTAACACCACAGTTCAAAAACATCAATTCTTTGGCATTCAGCTATCTTTACAGTCCAACTCTCACATCCATACATGACTAACGGAAAAGCCATAGCTTTGACTAGACATGCTTTTATTGGCAAAGTAATATCTCTACTTTTTAATGTGCTGTCTAGATTGATCACAGTTTTTCTTCCAAAGAGCAAGTATCTTTTAAACTCATGGCTGCAGTAACCATCTGCAGTAATTTTGGAGCCCCTCCAAAAATAAAGTCTGTCACTGTGTCCATTGTTTCCCCATCTATTTGCCAGAAGTGATTGCACTGGATGCTATGATCTTAGTTTTCTGAATGTTGAGTTTTAAGCCAACTTTTTCACTGTCTTCTTTCACTTTCATCAAGAGGCTCTTTAATTCCTCTTTGCTTTCTGTCATAAGGGTGCTGTCATCTACATATCTGAGGTTATTGATATTTCTCCCAGCAATCTTGATTCCAGCTTGTGCTTCTTCCAGTCTGCATTTCACATGATGTGCTCTGCATATAAGCTAAATAAGCAGGGTGACAATATACAGCCTTGACAAAATCCTTTCTCGATTTGGAACCAGTGTGTTCTTCCATGTCCAGTTCTAACTGTTGCTTCCTGAACTGCATACAGATTTCTCAAGACGCAGGTCAGGTGGCCTGGTATTCCCATCTCTTGAAGAAAATTCCACAGTTTGTGGTGATCCATACAGTCCAAGGCTTTAGCATAGTCAATAAAGCAGAAGTGGATATTTTTCTGGAAAACTGTTGCTTTTTTGTTGATCCAGTGGACCTTGGCATTTTGATCTCTGGTTCCTCTGCCTTTTCTAAAACCACCTTAAACATCTGGAAGTTCACGGTTCATGTATTGTTGAAGCCTGGCTTGGAAAATTTTGAGCATTACTTTGCTAGCGTGTGAGATGAGTTCAACTGTATGGTAGCTAGAACATTCTTTGACATTGCCTTTCTTTGGGATTGAAGTGAAAACTGACTTTTCCAGTCGCATTTTATCCAAATTTGACCTTGCTGAGTTATCCAAATATGCTGGCATATTGAGTGCAGCACTTTCACAGCATCATCTTTTAGGATTTGAAATACCTCAACTGGAGTTCCATCGCCTCCACTAGCTTGGTTCATGGAGATGCTTCCAAGGACCACTTGACTGCAGACTTCAGGATGTCTGGCTATAGGTGAGTGATCACAATATCATGATTATCAGCATCATGAAGATCTTGTTTTTTATTGTTCTTCTGTGTATTCTTATCACCTTTTTAAAATATCTTCAGCTTCTGTTAGGTCCATACAATTTCTGTCCTTTATTCTGCCTATCGTTGCATGAAATATTCCCTTGGTAGCTCTAATTTTCTTGAAGAGATCGCTAGGACTTCCCATTCTTTTCTTTTCCTCTACTTCTTTTCACTGATCACCAAGGAAGTCTTTCTTATTTCTCCTTGCTATTCTTTGGAACTCTGCATTCAAATGGGTATATCTTTCCTTTTCTCCTTTGTCTTTCACTTCCCTTCTTTTCTCAGCTACATGTAAGGCCTCCTCTGACAATCATTTTGCCTTTTTGCATTTCTTTTGCATGGGTATGGTCTTGATCACTGAAAAATGGAGTTAGGTAAGGTTTTGAAGAATTATAGCTATAATTCTCAGAGGGATAGAAAGGAATTATGCGCTAAAGCTTCCTTTTTGTGATTGCAGAAGTTATTCTTGGAACTGTGCATGAGGGGAAATGAGAAAAGAAGAGTGAAATAGAGAGACATTCTGTGGCCTAGAAATGGGGCAGTAATTATCTAGAGGGATTCTCTAGACAAAGAAGGTTGAACACCCACTCATATATCTATTTCACACAGGTGCAAGTAATTCCCCTACCAGTGTTTAGGAATCCCTTCAGTGACCCCAGCAATGCAGCCTCCACCCATTGGAGAACTGTCCATTCTCTGCACCCTGAAGTTAATTGTTCCAGGTCTCCCTTATTGGAAGCCATCATGTGACCTAGTGACTGCTTGGCAGGAGTGATGCTTGACTGTGCTCCATGACTTTGTATGCTCCCATCAGACTTTTCCGGTGTACACAACACTCCAACTCCATCCGTGTACCAAAGTAAATCCTTGAGTAAGACCATGGAGCTGAGGATACCTAGAGGGGTGGTTTATGTGTGAGGAAACCGTCTACACTGAATAGACCACCTCTGATATCCCCAAATTGGATGTAAATGTATCCCGATTACACAATTAAAAGTCTCTCTAGAATCAATATGCATGATTTCAAACATAGGTTCTACTGAGGTATCATACTAGTCAATTATACTATATTTAATCATGAATTGAATTCTTCTATAGGTTAAACACTGCCTTCACATTTCATTTCATCTTTGCAAACTTTAAGCCTCAATGAAAATACACCTTATGACTTCAAGTTTAGTGGCAATTGTTTGACATCTTGAAGGTGCTCATTCAACTTGTTCTTAACAGATAGAAGCTGGTTAGGAAATTATGGTCCTTAGGTTTTTAGAGAATATTACATGATTGTGATTCTCCCTGATTCTTCTGGAGGGCTACAATCTCTTCATGAAGTTTCATGCTCTCCTTTTGGAATTCCTCCTGGAGAAGTCGTCCCTGTTCCTAAAAGGGAAAGTGGAGACTGAACACACAACTTAAAACATTTGCCACAGTTGCTAAATTATACCTATATTAATCCCTCATGGGTTGTGAAACTTCTTTTCGAAGCATTTTCCTCCTTTAATATTCATTATATCCCTCTTTCTTAAGTCTACTATCAAAATTTTTCTGGGATTTATTTAGCTTCAGAAATATTCTTCTCTTACAGTTTCTAAAATATTAGTGAACCCTAGAATTAATTTTTTCTTCCTTCAACCTGAAACGACAGTCTTTTTTTAAAAAACGGTCTTTTTCTATCTCAGCTCTATATCACATGAACTGCCAAATGTATATCTAAGAAGGCAAGGAAGATGAAGGAACACCATAGGAAGAATACTACAAAATTCAGAATCACAGCAGGTGTTTGATCAGGCAATTTAGTACAAGTATCCAAATTTTGGTAGCAGAGATAACAGAAATAAGTCGAGGAGGTAAAGCCTACACTGCTCCATTCTATATTACAGGGTAGAAATCCCGACTCGGCACAGATTTGGAGAGTAGCCTGGAGAGCAGGAAGAAAGATGCAGCCTGGGTATGCAGCTAATTGTACGATATGGAATTTCCTGGTGTTTCAGATGGTAGAGAATCTCCCGGAAATGAAGGAGACCTGTGTTTGATCCCGGAGTCAGGAAAATCCCCTGGAGAAAGAAACAGCAACTCACTCCAGTATTTTTGTCTGGAAAATCTCATACACAGAGGAGTCTGGTAGGCTACAGTCCATGGGGTCGCAAAGAAGTCAGGGACAACTTAGCAATTAAACAACAAGATAGACTTCAATAACCAGAGATGGTTAGGGGTAGAAGCAGTAAGGGAATGAAATGTCTACCAGTGTTTGGGCTAGAACAGTCCTTAAACTGATATAATGCCCTAACTTTTAAGAGCTTTTGACTCAGCACAGTGGAAGGTAGAATGGAGATGCTACAGTTGAATACCGGAAGTTTAAGAGGCAGAACCCTCTCTTGATCTGCTATTAACTGGGCCCTCTCCTTTTCCATCTTCTCAGTCAGTTGCTTCATATGTTCCTGATAACTCGCTTCTTTTTCTTGCATCATCTGTTGATTCTTCTTTTGCATTTCCTCTAACATTTTCTTTGCAGCTTCCACAGCTTCAGACTTTATACGTTCCACTTAAGAAGAAAAATAAGCAGAGAAATATGAGAATCTTAAGTTATTTTTATAGCTTTACTTCTACTTTCTCCTTTTTTACTTGTTTGCTTGTCTCATGAAGAAAGACTCTTGTGTTTATTTTTGCACTGAGCAATCAGAATCTGACTGCCAGTGCAGGAGATGTGAGTTGGATCCCTTGGTGGAGATTCCCTGGAGGAGGGCATGGCAACCCACTCCAGTGTTCTTGCCTGGAGAATACCATGGACGGAGGAGCCTGGTAGGCTGCAGTCCATGGGGTCGCTAAGAGTCGGACACGACTGAGCGACTGCACTTTCATCTTTCACATTTCACTTTCATTGGAGGAGGAAATGGCAACCCACTCCAGTGTTCTTGCCTGGAGAATCCCAGAGACGGGGGAACCTGGTGGGCTTCCGACTATGGGGTCACACATAAGAATCAGACACGACTGAAGTGACTTAGCAGCAGCAGAGTGTTTTCAGCTGTTCTCATCTTCAGTCTCTTCTTCCTTTTCTGTCAGCGACTGATCAGTCTGTCGAAGTGCATCAGCCACACCCTCTTTGGAACCCAAATATTTCCTCAGTGTCTCTTCTGTCTATTGATGCAGATCAAGTTAGAATTAGGAAATAGAGATTATGGGTTAAAGGAAAACTTAGCAGTACATGTTTCAATTCAATTTCATTTTACCCGTTTTAGAATTTATTAATGAATACTATCTCAAACTGGCTTAAAACCCAACTCTAGATCCACCCTCAAATTTGCCTCATTCTCAGTCACCCCGATGTTAGAAAAGTAATCAGTAAAGCTTATCTTCTAATTGTATGGATTGCAAAACTTATGCCTGTTCTTTACATCAGCTAATGGTATATGCTTTGGCTTCAAAATAAAGCCAGCAAGAGCCCATCAGTTGTAACATATTCCTCCCAAACACACTGGTCCAGGATAGTATCTCTTCTTGCCTGGACCATGGTATTAGATTCATAATTCGTCTACCTACTTCCTTCTCCTCTTGCTCCCCTACTGTCTGATTTCCTGAGAGCAGCTAGTGTCGTATCACTTTAAAAAAGATCACTTCACTCTGATGCACCAAACCCTCTGCTGATTTTCCAACTCTTTTCAAGTAAAACTGAAACTACTCTCAGGGCCCTCCAGGATACTACCTGGTTATCCTCTGGCCTTAAGCAACTCTCGACCTTATCTCCTGCCACCACTTTCTTTGCTCATTGCCCTCTTGCCACGTTTGTTGGACATAAACCAATTCATCCTTCTGGGATTTTCTGTTGTTTGAAATTATCTTCTTCTAGATGCTCGCTTGGCTTACTTCCTGACTTCCTTGAAGACTGTTGAAACAGCACCTCACTAGAGAGGTCCTCTCTAAAATCCTACATATAAAATAGGACCATGTTCCCTTCCTCTCCTAGACCTGTGATAGCAGTCACCCTAATATTTTTCTTCCCTTCATTCTTAGTAATAGAACCTATTTTATTTTTTCCCAGTCGGGGCACATTATAGGCCATGATAAAACACTGCATTTTTTTTTAGCCAACCTCCCTGGTAGCTGGAGGTGGCCATAAGATTAAAATTTGGCTAATACCACTTATGCAATGGTATTATATTGGGCTTTTTACAGATCACCTTAAAGAGAGTTGATCCAGAGACATTTTCTGTTTTCCCCTTTTCTTCCCATCTGTAATATGGAAAGAATGGGTGAAACTCCAACAGCCATCTTATACCATGAATTGACCTTGAAGATGGAGGCTGGGTGCTAAGGTGCTGGAGCAGGACAGGAGAGTCTGGGAACAGCATGATTGTGGAATTGTCATAGCAGCCTGGACCCCTCTGCCTTACTTCTTGTATATAAGAGGGAAAGAAACTTCTCTGTTTTTAAGACACTCTTGTTTTGTTTTTAAATAATATGTGCCCAAACCTAATTCTAACTGATATAACCTGAGTATACTGGCACAGAAGCTTAGTTATGAGCCCAGAGTTTCCTATTAGAGTTTCCATTTCAGCTGTACCACTTAATACCTGTACATCTTAGGTGAGTTATTTTACTTCCCTCAGTTTTCTTATTTATAAAATGAGGACATTGATATCATGTACTTCATAGTGCTCTTATGAGGACTGAATGAGTTAAGCCCATTTCTTTCCTAACACAAAATAGGTCTATATGTGAGCTGCTGTTATTATTAGATTTGCTGTAAGCTATACTTTGTTGATTGCTGGTGAATACTTTGAAAGAACTTGCTTTTTTATTTAAACTGCACTAATCCCAGTTATAGACATATAGTTAGGCCTGAATAGAGAATTTTTGGATGATAGAATGACTAAATTATTGAATAAATTCTGCAAACGTTTTTGAGGGCTACCCACTGTGCTTCCAAGAAGCACTACCATGGGATGAATAGCAGATTCATCCCATGGTAGTCTGTCCTATTGAATAAACCCATAGTAGTCAATGAAACCACAGGCACCATTTACCCATTGCATTTTTGTTGTTCCCACTGTAGTTTGAAAGAGTCATATCAGCGAGGCCCCAGAAATGGTGATCAGTAGGTAATTTACCTGTACCCTCTTTCTGGGGACCTGGTGGTACTTTTCCTTCGGCTCATTCATCTTCTTAATAAATAGATAATAACCTCCTGGTTTAGAAAATGTTCCCTGCTTCACATCTTCATATAGAGGATGAAATATATCATCAATTAAAGCCATGCAGCAATCTGAGGATGCGTTCACGTTCTGTCTACAAAAGTCATGTCGCTTTGCTTCTAACTCGTCCTGTGAGGTGAAAAATAGCACAAGTGGTACCGTGAGCCATGATGAGGTTGTGAACCAAGGTGGATTACTGGGAAATGCTTCTCCTGCAGAGAAGGTGGCACATAAATATAACACACCCCTCATCATGTTGGGAGATTCTAGAAAACTGTTAGATAGAGTGTTGGTTTAAAAAATACATCTACTTCTCTTTGTTTTTATCTGAAGCTATTTTCCCCATGGTTTTTTTTTTCCTTTTTTTTTTTTTTTAGCTTCAGAGAATGAGTCTCAAAGCATAAACACTGCTCCATTTGAAACTTCTCTTTTTAAGTCCCTAAGAATTCACCACACAATGGTTGAGTATGGCAGGCCTGCAGGAAGTTCCTGATTCCACGGTTTGTGACTTAGTGACACTCAACCTTCATGAAATGAGATTTCTTTGTTGGTAAAATGCAGGAAATTGTATCCATCTCATAGATTCCCTGTCAGGATAGACTTGAACAACCAGAGATGGTTAGGGGTAGAAGCAGTAAGGGAATGAAATGTCTACCAGTGTTTGGGCTAGAACAGTCCTTAAACTGATATAATGCCCTAACTTTTAAGAGCTTTGATTCAGCACAGTGGAAGGTAGAATGGAGATGCTACAGTTGAATACCTGAAGTTTAAGGGCTAGAACCCTCTCTTGGTCTGCTATTAACTGGGCCCTCTCCTTTTCCCTCTTCTCAGTCAGTTGCTTCATATGTTCCTGATAACTCGCTTCTTTTTCTTGCATCATCTGTTGATACTTCTTTTGCATTTCCTCTAACATTTTCTTTGCAGCTTCCACAGCTTCAGACTTTATACGTTCCACTTAAGAAGAAAAATAAGCAGAGAAATATGAGAATCTTAAGTTATTTTTATAGCTTTATTTCTACTTTCTCCCTTTTTACTTGTTTGCTTGTCTCATGAAGAAAGACTCTTGTGTTTATTTTTGCACTGAGCAATCAGAATCTGACTGCCAGTGCAGGAGATGTGAGTTGGATCCCTTGGTGGAGATTCCCTGGAGGAGGGCATGACAACCCACTCCAGTGTTCTTGCCTGGAGAATACCATGGACGGAGGAGCCTGGTAGGCTGCAGTCCATGGGGTCGCTAAGAGTCGGACACGACTGAGCGACTGCACTTTCATCTTTCACATTTCACTTTCATTGGAGGAGGAAATGGCAACCCACTCCAGTGTTCTTGCCTGGAGAATCCCAGGGACAGGGGAGCCTGGTGGGCTTCCGACTAAGGGGTCACACATAAGAATCAGACACGACTGAAGCGACTTAGCAGCAGCAGAGTGTTTTCAGCTGTTCTCATCTTCAGTCTCTTCTTCCTTTTCTGTCAGCGACTGATCAGTCTGTCGAAGTGCATCAGCCACACCCTCTTTGGAACCCAAATATTTCCTCAGTGTCTCTTCTGTCTATTGATGCAGATCAAGTTAGAATTAGGAAATAGAGGTTATGGGTTAAAGGAAAACTTAGCAGTACATGTTTCAATTCAATTTCATTTTACCCGTTTTAGAATTTATTAATGAATACTATCTCAAACTGGCTTAAAACCCAACTCTAGATCCACCCTCAAATTTGCCTCATTCTCAGTCACCCCGATGTTAGAAATGTAATCAGTAAAGCTTATCTTCTAATTGTACGGATTGCAAACCTTGTGGCTGTTCTTTACATCAGCTAATGGAATTTGCTTTGGCTTCAAAATAAAGCCAGCAAGAGCCCATCAGTTGTAACATATTCCTCCCAAACACACTGGTCCAGGATAGTATCTCTTCTTGCCTGGACCATGGTATTAAAGATTCATAATTCGTGTCCTACTTCCTTCTCCTCTTGCTCCCCTACTGTCTGATTTCCTGAGAGCAGCTAGTGTCGTATCACTTTAAAAAAGATCACTTCACTCTGATGCACCAAACCCTCTGCTGATTTTCCAACTCTTTTCAAGTAAAACTGAAACTACTCTCAGGGCCCTCCAGGATACTACCTGGTTATCCTCTGGCCTTGAGCATCTCTTGACCTTACCTCCTGCCACCACTTTCTTTGCTCATTGCCCTCTTGCCACGTTTGTTGGACATAAACCAATTCATCCTTCTGGGATTTTCTGTTGTTTGAAGTTATCTTCTTCTAGATGCTCGCTTGGCTTACATCCTGACTTCCTTGAAGACTGTTGAAACAGCACCTCACCAGAGAGGTCCTATCTAAAATCTTGCATATAAAATAGGACCATGTTCCCTTCCTCTCCTAAACCTGTACCCTACTTTATTTTTCCTCAGTGCAATTTTTGTCTCTTTGATAGCAGCTTCTAGAGTCACCCTAATATTTTACTCCCCTTTGTTCATAATAATAGAACCTCATTTTTTTCCCACTCAGGGCACGTCATTGGCCATGATAAAATACTGCATTTTTTTTAGCCAACCTCCCTGGTAGCTGGCGGTGGCCATAAGATTAAAATTTGGTTAATACCACTTATGCAATGGTATTATATTGGGCTTTTTTCAGATCACCTTAAAGAGAGTTGATCCAGAGACCTTTTACTCTTCTGTTTTCCCCTTTTCTTCCCATCTGCAATATGGAAAGAATGGGTGAAACTCCAACAGCCATCTTATACCATGAATTGACCTTGAGGATGGAGGCTGGGTGCTAAGGTGCTGGAGCAGAACAGGAGAGTCTGGGAACAGCGTGATTGTGGAATTGTCATAGCAGCCTGGACCCCTCTGCCTTACTTCTTGTATATAAGAGAAAGAAACTTCTGTGTTCTTAAGGCACATTTGTTTTGTTTTTAAATAACATGTGCCCACAAAGATCTAAACAGACATTTCTCCACGAAGACATGCAGATGGCTAACAAACACATGAAAATATGCTCAATATCACTCATTATCAGAGAAATGCAAATCAAAACCTCAATGAGGTACCATTACACACCAGTCATGATGGCTGCTATCCAAAAGTCTATAAGCTATAAATGCTGGAGAGGATGTGGAGAATAGAGAACTCTCTTATACTGTTGGTGGGAATGCAAAGTAGTACAGCCGCTATGGAGAACAGTGTGGAGAGTCCTTAAAAAACTGGAAATAGAACTGCCATATGACCCAGCAATCCCACTCCTGGGCATATACACTGAGGAAACTAGTTCTGAAAGAGACATGTGTACCCCAATGTAGAGTCATGTGTACCCCAATGCTCAATGTAGCACTGTTTATAATAGCCAGGACATGGAAGCAACCTAGATGCCCATCAGCAGACGAATGGATAAGAAAGCTGTGGTACATATACACAATGGAATATTACTCAGGCATTAAAAAGAATACATTTGAATCAGTTCTAATGAGATGGATAAAATGGGCTCCATTATACAGAGTGAAGTAAGTCAGAAAGATAAACACCAATACAGTTTACTAATGCATATATTTAGAAATTTAGAAAGATGGTAATGATAACCCTATATGCAAGACTGAAAAAGAGACACAGATATATAGAACAGACTTTTGGACTCTGTGGGAGAAGGTGACGGTGGGATGATCTAAGAGAACAGCATTAAAACATGTATATTATCAAGTGTGAAACAGATCGCCAGCCTAGGTTGGATGCATGAGACATATGTTCGGGCTGGTACCCTGGCATGACCCAGAGGGATGGGATGGGGAAGGAGGTGGGAGGGGAGTTCAGGATGGGGAACACATGTAAATCCATGCCTGATTCATGTCAATGTATGAGAAAACCCACTACAATATTGTAAAGTAATTAGCCTCCAACTAATTAAAATAATTGGGGGAAAAAATATGTGCCCAAACCTAATTCTAACTGATATAACCTGAGTATACTGGCACAGAAGCAAAGTTATGAGCCCAGACTTTCCTGTTAGAGTTTCCATTTCAGCTGTACCACTTATTACCTGTACATCTTAGGTGAGTTATTTTATTTCCCTCAGTTTTTTAATTTATAAAATGAGGACACTGATGTCATGTACTTCATATTGCTCTTATGAGGACTGAATGATTTAAGCCCATTTCTTTCCTAACACAAAATAGGTCTATAAGTGAACTGCTATTATTATTAGATTTGCTGTAAGCTATAATTTGTTGATTGCTGAATACTTTGAAAGAACTTGCTTTTAAAAAAAAAAAAAAAAAAAACTGCACTAATCCCAGTTATAGACATAGAGTTAGGCCTGAGTAGAGAATTTTTGGATGATAGAATGACTAAATTATTGAATAAATTCTGCAAACGTTTTTGAGGGCTCCCATCTGTGCTTCCAAGAAGCACTACCATGGGATGAATCTGCTATTCATTTCATGGTAGTCTGTCCTATTGAATAAACCCATAGTAGTCAATGAAAGCCACAGGCACCATTTACCCATTGCATTTTTGTTGTTCCCACTGTAGTTTGAAAGAGTCATATCAGCGAGGCCCCAGAAATGGTGATCAGTAGGTAATTTACCTGTACCCCCTTTCTGGGGACCTGGTGGTATTTATCCTTCGGCTCATTCATCTTCTTAATAAATAGATAATAACCTCCTGGTTTAGAAAATGTTCCCTGCTTCACATCTTCATATAGAGGATGAAATATATCATCAATTAAAGCCATGCAGTAATCTGAGGATGCTTTCATGTTCTGTCTACAAAAGTCATGTCGCTTTGCTTCTAACTCGTCCTGTGAGGTGAAAAATAGCACAAATGGTACCATGAGCCATGATGAGGTTGTGAACCAAGGTGGATTACTGGGAAATGCTTCTCCTGCAGAGAAGGTGGCACACAAATATAACACACCTCTCATCATGTTGGGAGATTCTAGAAAACTGTTAGATAGAGTGTTGGTTTAAAAAATACATCTACTTCTCTTTGTGCTTATCTGAAGCCTTTTTCCTGATTTTTTTTTTAGCTTCAGAGAATGAGTCTCAAAGCATAAACACTGCTCCATTTGAAACTTCTCTTTTTAAGTCCCTAATAGTTCACCACACAATTGTCCAGTATGGCAGGCCTGCAGAAAGTTTCTGGTTCCAGCAATTTGTGACTTAGTGACACTCAACCTTCATGAAATGAGATTTCTTTGTTAAAACACAGGAAATTGTATCCATCTCATAGATTCCCTGTCAGGATTATATGCAGTGGTATAAAGTGTTAAGCCCAGTGACTTCTCTGTAAGTGCTCAAAAGGGTCAATGATTGGTGGTACGTTGTTTAAAATAATAGTATTTTGGCATATTTTCTCAATATAAGGCTAATGAAGGTAATGGAGATTGTAATGCAGTTAATGTCTGTATGGAGAAAGCCTACAGAACAGCATTTTTACCTGCATTCAATTATAGAAGAGAACTTGCAAGTATCTTTGGTCTAAAAAACATTCATAGTCTGCTGACCTTCACTATTTACTTTCATCAGAACCCTTGAAAGCAGGAAGGTACGATTTGTAAAATTCTACCCTACAAGTCCGGGAAGGGATTGTCATCTGTCAAGTGATAATTTGTCATACAACAATCCTTCCTTAATTTTAAAGAACTCAGACTTGAGTCCTCAAATAGCATTCTAATGATTGATTTCTCTTTCTTGTCTTTCTGAATATTTATTGTCGCTTTACATTAAGCACAATATGTTTTTAGGGTTTTCACAAAGAAGCGAATCCTTCTATATTATTAGCAGGGAATATGAAAGCACTGTGTCTTTGACTAACTTTAAATAAAAAAATAAAGTAAAACAATCTTATGTAAATACAGTCTTACAGTTTACTTGTTTGATTAAAATATGGCACCTATAGGGTAGAGATTAACAGATGAGGATATTCTTAATAACCATAGTTGGTCATGGTACCATAGTCTCCAGGACTAAGGGTAAGAACAGTCTATTCTTTTAGTAAAGAGTGCAAATGAGTACATATAACTGAGGGCTGCTATCCCTGGGTCTGGGAGGACTACTTGTAGCAAGAAAGGCTTGTTCACATTGTTGTGTGGAAGACACCAATACAATATTGTAAAGCAATTATCTTCCAATTGAAAACAAAAAAGAGAAATGCCCAGATTTTTCATCCTCTCATTAACCAGAATAGCAAACATACCGCTAATTTTTTCTGAAACACTTGGTTCACATCCTTGAAAGAGTTCTTCATGAAGACTTCAATGGCCTCTTTCTCACTGGCCCTGTGCAGGTCCAGCAGCTCCTGGAGGGTTTCCGTGAGCAACTTCAGCTTCTGGCCCATCTGCTGGTCATAGTGGGCAATGGCCTTTTGCACTGCAGCCAAGTTCTCGGTCTCGGCCAAGGTCAGGACTGCATTCTCCATGCAGGGCAGATCCCCACTGCTGATGGCATTGACATATGTCTGCACCAGGCTCTGTAGACCTATGAAGGAAATTTAAAAAACAGTGACTAAGAGTTAGTGAGACAGAGGAGCAAGCTGTGTTAGTTCGGTCCTGAGCATGCAAATTTAATCATTCTGAGTCAACTGATAGTGCACTTTTTGTGCTTTTCAAGTGTTACAAGCAGTAGTTTTAAGAATTTTAAAGAAGAACTGTGATGGGATATTTTGTTATACTCTAAGTTCAGTAGAGTTTGAAGCTTCCCTTTCCTCCTCCTTCCTTCACCAAAATGGAAGCTATTGGAATGAATGGGTTTGAGAAAGGGTATTTTGCAGACAATATGGTAAGTCTTAATTTTTTCTTAGCCTTCCTGAATCTCCCTTTCTTTTTTTAATGAGTTCCCCCTCCTTTCTCAATTCGAAGTAATATAAAGGTCAAGGAGACATTTTAATTTACACAAGCACGTGTGTGTGTAAATGTAAGTGTACATGTGATGCATCTCACTAGTTCTGGGTCTGGCCTAAATAAGAGGGTCTTCCTAGATATTCTTTCAGCAGAGCTCCATGCAGTGTGAGCAATTCATCCAAGTTTGCCAGGGAGTTCTGGTTTTAACACTGGAAGTCTTACATACCAGGAAATCCCAGCCTTGGGGAACTGGAGTGGTTTGTGGCCCTATAACTACTAGTTCTTGACTACAATAAGATATCACCTCATACTGGTCAGAATGCCATTGTTCAAAGGTCTACAGATACCAAATGCTGGAGAGCGTGTGAAGAAAAGGGGACCCTTGTACACTGTTGATGGGAATGTGAATTGATGCAGTCACTATAGAGAACAATATGGAGGTTCCCTAAAAAATGAAAAATAGAGTCCTCTTATGATCCTGCAATCCTAATCTTGGGCATATATACAGAGAAAACTATTATATGAAAAGATGCATGCACACCAATATTAATAGTAGCACTAAAATAGTAAGGACTTGCCCAGTCACTTTAGTCATGTCTGACTCTGCAACCCTATGGGTTGTAGCCCACAAGACCCCTCTGTCCATGGGATTCTCCAGACATGAATACTGGAGTGGGTTGCCGTACCCACCTCCAGGGGAATCTTCCTGACCCAGGGATCAAACCTAGGTCTCCCTCATTGCAGGTGGATTCTTTACCACTGAGCCACCAGGGAAGCCCATCAGGACACAGAAGCAACCAAATGTCCATCAACAATGAATGGATAAAGACAATATGGTACATATATACAATGGAATGTTACTCAGCCATAAAAATGAAACAATGTGATTTGCACCAACATAAATGGACCTAGAGATCATCATACTAAATGAAATAATCAGACAGTGAAAGACAAATATCACATGATAGCACTTATAGGCATGTGTGCTAAGTCACTTCAGTCATGTCCAACTCTTTGTGACCCTATGGACTGTAGCCTGCCAAGGTCCTCTGTCCATGGGATTCTCTAGGCAAGAATACTGATCTGGGTTGCCATTTCCTCCACCAGGGGATCTTCCCAACCCAGGGGTTGAACTCAAGTCTCTTATGTCTCCTGCATTGGCAGGAAGGAAAATCAGTACTAAATAATCCAGATCTAAACAACTTCATCCATTCTGGAAAACTATTCCTCCTCCATATATTTCTTTTAGTAAATAACATCTGTTCAAGTAGTTGCTTACGCTCAGAATCCTGGAGTCAGCTTAACACTGCCATATCATTTCTTCCACACACCCACATGCCTCCCATCAGCAAAACGCATGGATTTGACATTCAAAATATGTGAGGATTCTGTTAATTTTGACAGTCACTATTGCCACTATCTTAGCCTACATAGGCACCATTTATTAAAAAATATTGCAAGTACCATTCATCTTCTTGTTGCTTCATGTACATCTCTCCAGCACATTATCTATAAAACATTCTGAAGGACTGTATGAAACATAAATTACATATCTTTACCTCTTTGCCTGTCATTCCTCAAGATCTTTTCGTGGGCTCAGACTTTAACCTCTTTGAAGTCACCCAAACGTCCTTTCAGTTATGGTTCCCTGTACTTACCAGCATTTAATCATTAGGGTTACATAAATTATTTAAGTACCTATTGTTCCCATCATGTTGGAAAGAGGATTATGCCCAGTGCTTGGTACATGGCAGGCACTCCTAATCAGTGCCTAACTACACATTTTTGCATTTATTAACAAGAGAATTGTGTTAAGCTGAGAGGCAAAGCCTCACATACATGGAATATTTGCCTTTTCCTGACTTTGTCAATAATATACCTCTCCTGGAAGGAAATTTCATAAAAAGGGAGTTGAGAAGTTGGTGCAGAATTCTTGGATTAGATTCTTGTTCTTTCTGTTTGTTCATCTGACTTATGTGAATATTAGATAATACCAGAAATAGTTTTAGTTCATATGTAAAATTCACAATGTGACCCTTGTTCTGTGCTTTCCTTGGCATCATTAGACTCTGTATTTGTCAGAAGTAATCCTCGTGCCTCCCACTTCTGTTGTCTACAATGGGCAGTAGGAGAGTCTGGGTAAGGAAAGAGAGTAAGAGGGACTCACGAGGCCCATTGACTGTGATACCGCCTGAGAGAGTCTTGGCCTTGGAATGGCTGAGGATGTAGCAGCAGAAGTCTGCAACTTGTTCTCTGAATTCAGGGTTCAGATCTTCCTCTTGTAGCTGCTCCAGGTGAATAAGGTGCTTCCTATGAGCAGGGCGATCAAAGATGAAGCACTTCTTCTCTGGGAAGAACTTTCGGATACATAACCGAGGTTCATTAAAAGTTTTAGTTTTTTTATCATTTCCTAGAGGAAAGAAAATCAGAGGTTTTACAACTTCAGTCTACTTCAGATATATACCCTTCAACTTTGGAATTTGCACAAGTCCTATATAAAGAGGTAAAAATTACCTAATCATGGATCAGACCCAATAATTAAAGGGGTAGAGGAATGAAATTTCTTTCCTGCTCCAAGAAGGAAGTAACTTAAAATTAGATCACACTGATTTGTCTAAGAAATGTTTCATTTCCTCTAATAGAACAGCCAAGATAACAAAGTTATAAAATTATAATTTTCAGCATCTACATTGAAATGGTCATTCTGATACTGTTTTCTCTTTTTTTGTTTCCCAACCATAAGTCCTAGTAACCTTGCTTTAGCTTCAGTGACTTTTCCAGGTACTCATCAGCAGTGATGGGCTGTCCATCTGCTTCCAGTTCCAGGGAGAAATCTCTCAGAGTCCACACAAAGTCTGGAAAAAAGCTCACAAAGTTGGCTGAGTCTTGGACCTCATGTTTATCAGGTGAGGATTTTGCCCTGATTCGACGTGTCAGCTCTGTCACATAGCTGGGATTCTAACATAGGAAAACTGCAGAAAAGGACTAACACCTTTTATGCTATACTATTCCCCAAAGCTTATCTAAAATAATTTTTCTTAATTAGCTCATTCATTCATTCCACAAACATTTATTGAGCAGTTACTCTAAACCAGGAATTGTCCTAGGGACAAATAACATTGTGATGAGACAGAAAATGCTACCATCTACATTCTAGTGAGGGCTTCCCTGGTGGCTCAGAAGGTAAAGAATCTGCCTGCATTGCAGGAGACCCAGGTACAATCCCCAGGTTAGGAAGATTCCCTGGAGAATGGAATGGCAACCCACTCCAGTATTCTTGCCTGGAGAATTCCATGGCCAGAGGAGCCTGCCTGGTTACAGTCTATGGGGTCGCAAAGACTCAGACACAACTGAGTGACTAACACACACACACACACACACACACACACACACACACACACACACACACATTCTGGTGAGGGGGGACAGATGATAAACAAGTAAACAAAAATATAATAAACCTGAGATTTTGAAATAGTTGCCTTGAAGAAAAATGAACCTCAGCTAAACTTTAGAGAATAACTGTGTGTATCTGTGCATGGTGCTGGTTTATGTGGTAGCTCAGGTAAGTTCATTCTGAGGTGATCATTGTGCAGAAATCTAAGTGAACTGAGAGAAGCTGCCATGTACTAATCCACCAGAGAAATCTCACTGGCAGAGGAAATAGCTCCTGCAAAACCTCAGAGGGGAAACCGTTGAGTGTGTCTAACACATAGCGGGGAGGCCAGCGCGGCTAGGGCAGAAGTTCTGGAATAGCTAGGGTTCAGACTATGTAGGCACCGTAGGCCATAGAAAGTGTTTGAATTTTAATCTAAATTTAATGGGAAGGCACTGAGAAGCTTTAAATTGAGAGGGGAATATGACCTGATGTTTGTTTTTAAAACAAAAACTGGCAGGTGTTTTGCCTATGAGAGGCAAGAGAGAAGAGAAAGAGAAGGTTAGGCAGTTTAGAAGATAACCCGGAGGCAAGAAGATGGAAGCTTAAACTGAAATTACCATTGAAGAAGTGGTGGGAATTAGCCAGCCTGGGCAAATACCTATGGCAGGAGAGCTGACCAGACTGTGAGTAATAGTTTGTAGGAAATAAAGAAAGCAATTGCCTAGGATAAATACTAAGCTTTTGATCCAACAATCTCTATGAGTGCCATGGAAATTTACTGTGATGTTGAAAGAGTGCTTCTGGTCAAAAATTTAAGACTTTTCCAGAGATAATCCCACACACATATGGACACCTTATCTTTGACAAAGGAGGCGAAAATATTCAATGGAGAAAAGACAGTCTCTTTAAGTGCTGGGAAAACTGGTCAACCACATGTAAAAGACTGAAACTAGAACACTTTCTAACACCATACACAAAAATAAACTTGAAATGGATTAAAGATATAACTGTAAGACCAGAAACTATAAAACTCTAGAGGAAAACATAGGCAGAACACTCGATGACATAAATCACAGCAAGATCCTCTATGACCCACCTCCCAGAGTAATGGAAATAAAACCAAAAATAAACAAATGGGATTTCATTAAACTTAAAAGCTTTTGTACAATGAAGGAAACTATAGGCAAGCTGAAAAGACATCCTTCAGAATGGGATAAAATAACAGCAAATGAAACAACTGACAAAAAATTAATCTCCAAAATATTCAAGAAGCTCATGCAGCTCAATACCAAAAAAGCAAACAATCCAATCAAAAAGTGGGCAAAAGAATTAAGCAGAGATTTCTCTAAAGAAGAGATACAGATGGTTAATAAACACATGAAAAGATGTTCTACATCACTCATTATTAGACAAATGCAAATCAAAACCACAATGACGTATCATCTCATGCCAGTCAGAATGGCCGTCATCAAAATGCCTACAAACAACAAATGCTAGAGAGGGTGTGGAGAAAAGGGAACCCTTTTACACTGTTGGTGGGAATGCAAGCTGGTACAGCCACTATGGAGAACAGTATGGAGTTTCCTTAAAAAACTGGGAGCAGAAGTGCAATATGACCCAGTAATCTCACTGCTGGGCATACACCCCAAAGAAACCCAAATTGAAAGAGACACATGTACTCCAATGTTCATTATAGCACTATTTACAACAACTAGGACATGGAAGCAACCTAGATGTTCTTGGCAGACGAATGGATAAGGAAGTTGTGGTACATATACTCAATGGAATATTACTCAGCTATAAAAAGGAACATATTCAAGTCAGTTCTAATGAGGTGAATAAAACTGGAGCCTATTATACAGAATGAAGTAGTCAGAAAGAGAAACACAAATACTGTATATTAATGCATATGTATGGAATTTAGAAAGACAATAATGATGATCCTATATGGAGGGCAGCAAAAGAGAAACAGATGTAAAGAACCGACTTTTGGAGTCTATGGGAGAAGGCCAGGGTGGGATGATTTGAGAGAATAGCATTGAAACATGTATATTACCATAGGTAAAATAGATGGCCAGTGCAATTCAATGCATGAGACAGGACAACCAAAGCCGGTGCTCTGGGATAACCCAGTGGGGTGGGGTGGGGTGGGGTGAGAGGAGGGAGGGGAGGTTCAGAATAGAGGGACACGTGTGTAACTGTGGCTGATTAATGTCAATGTATGGCAAAAACCGTCACAACATTGTAAAGTAATTATCCTCCAATTAAAATATATTAATTTTTTTAAAAAAGAATCCCCCATATATTTCTACTTCAATAGTGTCAGAAGCATGATATTATTCAATTCATTATAGTCACTTAAATATTTAAGACTTTTGTGTTGTTTTTGCATGTTAAGTTTGAGATGTTTCTTACACATCTAAATGGAGACTTGTAATCAACTAGATACACAATTTTGTACCTGAGAGTGTGGTCATGATTGCTCATACAAATATTATGGTAACTGACATGGTGCTAGTAAAAGTCCGAGGCTGGATGAGATGGACTAGCAACTAAGAAAAGAAGAACAGAAGCCCAAGGATCAAAGAGGTACCATACTTAAAGGCCAAGAAGAAGCTGAAAGAGAACATGAGTTTTAGAGGATACCAAGGGTTTGGCAATAGATATTGTAGGGGAAAGTCATCAAATATGACTGAAGTTTTGTCCATTGAGATGGACCCAGACAAATGAAGTACGCTCACCCTCTTCTCCATCTTTGGAATGTGCACTGCACTTGCCTTCCCCATGCTGGAAGCTGCACAAGGACACAGCCTCCTTGAGATAGTAATGTGGTACTAAGTCCATCTGGACTGTGTACTCACCGGGTCCAGCTTAGGCATCTAAAAAGACTTTTAAAATTTGGCCGGTGGATGTGGGAACATGTTAATCTTCCGGTCACGTAAGAAAGGATACCTAAGTAAATTCCCTTGCTTATTAAACTTACCAGCTGCCAGTCTCAAGTGATCTGCCATTCTCTTTTGTCTCTCCTTACTGTCTGGGTGAGCTTCCCAGGTGGTACCAGTGGTAAAGAACCCTCCTGCCAATGCAGAAGACTTAAGAGACATAGGTTTAATCCCTGGGTTAGTAAGATCCTCTGGAGGACGGCATGGCAATCCACTGCAGAATTAGGGCCTGGAGAATTCCTTCGACAGACGAACCTCGTGGGCTTACAGTCCTTAGGGTCACAAACAATCAGACGTGACTGAATCGACTTAGCGCACACACACACACACACACACACACACACACATGCTGTCTAGGGACTGGGGTCAGCTTAAGATTACACACAGGAAGACCCTGAGGAGATTGTGACCCCAAAATATGAACTCAGATAGGAGGCATACAGAACCTTGTGCAGCTAAGTGTCTGAGGATGATGTGTGATCAGAAAGGCGTGGGCTTCTGGTGGTGACTGAGGTAAACAGGGATGGTGAGCATAAACATAATGGGGTTCATTAAGAAGGGGACTCCTGAATTCTTCTGCAGTGGACCACCACTGTAACTGGTGACAAAGTGAAGCTGTTCTTTTCCTGATTTCATGTTGTCTATTCACAAAAAGGATACTGTAGTTGGTCCATGGCCTGCTGATTGATGGTTCCTATGCTGTTGTATACAAAGGTGCTGCTCAGGAGAACCTCCAGGGCAAAGATCCAGGAGTCATTCTGGTTGTCTCCCTAGAAGTCATTGGAGAAGCCACACCAAGTTACTAAGAGCACATGATTCCAGTTCAGATGGACAGACTCTGAACCCAGCTGTCTCTATTTGGAGACACATTAATCATTTCCCTATGCAAAGTTTTATCCATATGTACATGATTTTAAAAACATAAAATCAATGGTGTAGTGAAATTTAAATAAGACTTTATATAACTGCATATGAACGTGTAAATCAAATAAGCACTTGATCAGGTAATAGAATTCAAACCTATCTCCTGAACTGTGATTATGATTTTCTGTTCCCATGATATGTCATGATGAAGCACTTTTTAGACAGTAGTTAAAATGTACCCCTTTAACAAGAGTTTTCTAAGACTTCTAAGAGTAGTGATGTTTGATCCTTTATGAACAAAGCTGTTGTTATCAGGTCTTATACTCTGCTTCTCTCACTAATTGTACAGCTGTGGATAACACTATTTCCACCATCTTTCTGGATTCTCACTCTGACAAGTGAGACATATTTATAAATTTTCCAGTTAGGTTTAGACACACCTTCAGTAGCTTTATCAGAATGTTTTCCTACAATATGAAAGGAAAATGACTTTAAAAGTCATTAGTCATTATTTTATGAGTTACAAAAAAATATCAGTGGGTCTTACTGACCACTCTCAATGCTTATATGTGTGGCTAAGATATGCAACAATTCTTAAATTAGCCCATTATTCTTATACTTAGCATTTAGTGCTCTCACATAAATCTCACTTTGGATTGCTTCAAATTGTATTTGAGGTCAAATCTTGAGCACAAACCAGTAAATAAAATAAAATAAAAATATAATACATTAATAGTATATATATATGTGAAGTACAATTCAAAGGGTGGGAAGTGACAGTGCAAGAAGGGCTACTGATTTGACGTAAACAGGATTAGAAGATTTGTTTCTTTACCTTCTCCACATCCCCCAGGCCCTCGGTATCAAGCAGAACCAGAGCGTGGTCTGGCTTCTCGGGATGAGGCATACACCACATCCAGATGCCCTTTGTATGTGACTGCACCGTGGAGCCCAGAGAGAAGCCTGCAAGAGGGTGTGGGGAAAAGAGAGGATGGATTTTTAATAGCAGGTGGGTTGGATCTGGAAATTGAGAGTTTAGTTAATAAAATCAAGGTTTAAAAAAATAAATGAAAGCATAATCAATATTGATCTTAATTATGAGAAAAAGAATTTAGAACATTCAGTACAAACTGAAATATTTCTATTCCCTTAGAGATCATTATAAGCTTGATGTTAATCCACATACATTTTAGTAAATTTCTTATTATTAACTATGCTAATTTCATCTGTAACTACCGTACTCCTTTCAGAAAGGCATGTTTATTCTCTAAAGAGGAAGTTAAGGCAAAGTGGGAAGAAAGAGTTGACTCTTGTCCTCCAGCACAGGATGAATGTTAGAAACCCTTTCCTCCCAGGCCTCTCACTTCCTCTCCTCACATCACTGTGCTGCGTGCTGGGAGGGTGGTTGGACAGAAGGGACTTGCCTGGGCTCTGCCCGTGTCACTCACCCTTGTTCTTCCCAGCCAGCTTGTTCATCAGGTAGGACTTGCCCGTGCGGTAGAGGCCCACGATAGCCACCACCACAACGGGCTGCCTGATGGCAGACAGGATCTTCGCAGTTACTGGATTAACCACCAGTCGCCCATTGATGTTCTCAATGAGGCACTCTGGGGCTGGCATGTGGATCTCTGAGGCCATGTCCAGGGTGTCTCCTGATCTTCAAGGGAAGAGACGGCATGGAAACCAACATTTAGTCAGTGAGCTGAGTGAGAACTCAGTTAGTACCAAAATTTGATTTTCTTTTTGAACTTTGTTCCTTGCGTGCTTTAAAAAGCCCCATGGCCTCTTTAAGCTTGTCCTGTAGACTAGCCCACTAGTTCTCTTTAAAAATAACTTTATTTTGAAGGAGCTTACCCTTACACAAAATCATACATTGGGTACAGAGAACTTCCATATGCCATTTCCCCAGCTACCCTATTATTAATATCTTATGTAACCACAGACAATGATTGAAACAGGACTTTCATATTGAAACAACACTATTAACTAAGCTACACACTTTCCCCCACGTCATCAGTTTTCCTTTTGCCCAGTTGTTTTCCTCCTAGCTTTCCCTTTGTTCCTAGTGTCCTTTTCTGACCCAGGATGCGATTCAGGATCCTTTGTCGCATTCACCCATTACCTTTGCTTAGGCTTCTCTCATCATTGGCCGTTCTTCATCTTTATTTTGTCTTTCATGACATTGTCATTTTAGAAGAGTATTGGCCTGTCATTTTGCAAAATATCCCTCTGGGTTTTTCTTATGGTTCCTCGTAATTAGATTGAGGTTATATTTTTTCTTTTTTTGGCAAGTATGCCGTGGTTGTGATGTTCTGCCAGTCTCAGTGTATCATATCAAAGTTTGTGTGATGTCTATAGAAGATACTCTGGGGCTGTGATGCTAACTTTGCTCAATTACTTTAGGTGTTGTCTGCCAGATTTCTCCACTGTAAAGTCACAATTACTTCCTTGCAAGTTAAAAGGTTAACACTGGGGCATATATTTTTGAGACTGCAGATATATTCTCCTCAAAGTTTCATATCTTTTTTTCAGTGCTGATTTTAACACTCACTAATAATGATTCTTGCTTGTAACAGTTATTACTGTGCTGCTTGACTGTAGGCCTTTTGTACTTCACCATTCCTTCAACATTAGCTGAGGTTCTACTTCAAACAAGAGCTGTCCCTTCTTCTCTATTTTTTACCCTCGTTTAATTATTTATTTGTATCAGTGTAGACTCATAGATATTTATTTTATTTTACTCTGTGAGGTTTAGTACTTTACTACCATTCCCTTGTGTCTCAGCAGTAAAGAATCCGCCTGCCAAGCAGGAACATCAGTTTTGAATCCTGGGTTGGAAAGATCCGGGAGAAGGAAAGACTAACCTCCTCCAATATTCTTGCCTGGAAAATCCCATGGAGAGAGGAACCTGGTGGGCTATAGTCCACGGGATCACAAAAAGTCAGACACAACTTAGTGACTGAACAACAACAACAAAATTGTTATTTACTTATTGCTTAATTTGCCCCAGATTTGTTCTTTGAGAGCTTCTTCAGCCTGGCCCCGGGGTGATTTGGCCATGCTTCCGTCATATTCTAAGCACTTTTTTACTTTGTGGCACCGCAAGGTATTCCTGGTCCATCTTGTTCTTTGCCTGAGTCAGCTCTAGATCTGACCATTTCTCCCAGAAACCTGATTCTTTTCTTTGGATAACAGAACTGTGATGCCAGGATATAACACTAGGTGTGCACCTTACTTCCAGGTCCCCTCAGTGGGCCAAATAAAGAAATACGTATGTGAATACTAGCACATGTAGATACATCTATATTTACTTCTTTCTGTATACAACCTTAATTTCCTGCTGATGTTTTTAATTGGAGGATAATTGCTTTAAGATGTTGTGTTGGTTTCTGCCATATAACAGCATGAATCATTCATAAGTATATATATATATCTCCCCTTCCTCTTGAGCCTCTCTCTCACCCCACCATCCCAACCCTCTAGGTTCTCACTGAGTGCCAGGCTGGATTCCCTGTGTTAGATACTGCTCATGCTTCTTATTGCAGTTCAACACAACAGGAATTACTCAAGCTTTACCTTTCACCTCCATACCCTGACTATGAAAGCCACAACTATTATTATCATAAATTTGCTTATGTGCTCAGTCCTAGTATATGTATAAAATAATTTCAAAATTGCTAATCTATATCTCGGTGACAGATTTACTAATTAAAGTGCATTATTAAGATACAGTTATTTTTGTCTCTAGCCTAATATATATAGCTAAAATACTGTATTCTAAAATTCTTAGATTAGTTCTTTCCTTCCTCATCCTCTTGAGCTGTTAGTTTATTCATTTGTAACACAGTCAGTTTCATTTGTTACTATTTGTGCTTCATTTAGGACTCACCCACATCTTGGTTGGGCTTCTGCTGTAGCTCAGAATCCTCCTGCCGTGGGAGAGATCTGGGTCAGTCCCTGGGTTGAGAAGATCGCCCAGAGAAAGAAATGGTTACCCACTCCAGTATTCTTGTTTGGAGTATTCCATGGACAGAGGAGCCTGGCAAGCTACAGTTCATAAGGTTGCAAAGAGTCGGACATGACTGAGTGACTAACGTTTTCACTTATTTCACATCTTGGTTTATTTTAGTATGTAATTATTTTTTGAGTATGTGAAATATTATGTAGTTCTAAGAGTCAAAGCTTTCCGAAAAAGTGAAAGTGAAAGAAAGTGAAGTCTCTCAGTCGTGTCTGACTCTTTGTGACCCCATGACTGCAGCCTACCAGCTTCTCTGTCCATGGGATTTTCCAGGCAAGGGTACTGGAGTGGGTTCCCATTTCCTTCTCCAGGGGATCTTCCCGACCCAGGAACTGGACGCAGGGCTCCCGCATTGCGGCAGATGCTTTACCTTCTGCGCCACTAGGGAAGCCTACTCCATTAAATGTATATACCATAGTTTACTTAACCACTCCTATGTGTGAGCACTTAGAATGCTTCTAGTGTTTTTCAATTATAGTGCTGCAATGAATAACCCTGCTTTCATTTTGTTGCAGCTGTTTCTACAGAACAGATTTCTGGGAATGAGGCTGCTCTGTCAAAAGGTAAGAGTATATACTTTTGTTGCTTATTGCCAAATTCTTTTCCAGAAGAAGGGTATACCAGACTGCATTTCCACTGGCTCAGCTTGTATCAGATTTCCATAACATGGAGATTTTTTTCCTTGTGTCTCACATCTTCTGACTTCATTACAAAATTTCCTTTCAAAGCTTTTAACCTTCAAATTTTGAGCTTTGGACAGGACACCCTGAGCTGTCTCACCTCAGGCATATATAAGAGGCAGCCTGCATCTGGGGAATATCATGTCAAACATTTATATAATGTGAAACACATGCCATCCTAACCCAGTCTTGGACCTGTTTTCTCCCAAGTCTATTCCTGGGCAAGCTCTGGATCAGACTGAGACTCAGGGTCCCCAGTGGCTTCCTCCTCTCAGGGAGAGGCACTCCTGAGCTGCCACAGCCCACCCTGTTTAGCGACTCACTGGTTCTTAACTGTTGATCTGCATCTGAATTCATGTGTCTTCACCCAAGACTGATCCCTGTAATCTGAATCTCACTCTTTATGACAAATTGAAATTACAATGTAAAATCACAGTTCAGACATACAAAATTCGAGTTGAGTGCCATTAAGAATTTAGTCTAAGATACGTCCTAGTACCATGGAAAGCTTGAATTTTCTCTGACCTGTATCACATCTAAGGACACCATCAGCTGTATTTGGGACAATATCTGCTACCTGCAACTTTATGGTTCAGGGTTCCCTCCTCCCCCCACGCTGTGGAACTTTAAAATCATTTCAGGAATTTAAACCAGTTTAAAATCAATTCAGCAACCAATTCATGTCCTTACTTTTTGCCTTATTTATAATCCTTAATGCACAATTGTAAATAACAGACCTTAGTTTTGATCTTTATAAACTTTTTCTATTTTGTAGTCAAGAGGAACACAAGTTTGTAAGTGCTTCTTGAACTCGTCTCCCAGGCTGCAATCCTAATAAACCTTCAATAAAACGCCTCTTCATTTTAATCAGGTCATCGTTTCTGAAATTTTTGTTAACACTCTACATTTCACTCAATTACGTTACCAGATTTTGACCTCCTGTGTTTGAAGATTGATTCTTTATTATCTCCGCACATATCAACTGGCATATTGCTTTTGATTACCTCAGGTAATGAAGCTATTCTTATGAAACATGATCTTATAAATGATCATGTTTCCTCTCTGAACTCTGTTCTATATAAAGTATTTATTTGCATGATTTTAGTCATGACCTCTTTAACCAGGACTTGATGCTTTGATAATTTTATAGCATTAAGAGAAGTTGAAGTTTTCTTTTAGTAATGCCTACTTACCTTGTTAACTTCAATGTCTCAATCCCTATAACTGAAAGTGATCATGATAAAATTTTATTAACTTTTTGAGATACCAACAAAGACAAAGGGATGCTGGTTTTTATTTTTATCCTATAAGAAAGCATAATTGCTTCTATTATAGTTGATTACCTCTGACTTCTGGCTGAAGGGTGGAATCTTATATGATGCCAGTCTTGACACCTATCTGGCTTCCCAATTCTCTAGGGATGGCTAAAACAAAACCTTTTTTTTTTTTTTCTGTGATAGTACTGTACTCATTTCCTCTTACAACAGTGGTCCACCAGGACCGCTGGCAAGAAGATTGTCTGGTTTTTAACATAAGACATGCACTTTTATAAAATGAGAATCAATCAATTACTGACCAGAAAAAGTGGCTGCACAAAGATTTTGTAAGCTCCCAAATAACAATAACCTGTAGCCTTTTTTTGTAGACCCCAAGTTCTAGCACGTGGAAAGTTTCCAATAAAGACAGAAGTGAACTCTGAGCTTTAGTTAGTGGGTTTTATCAAAGAGAAGACACTTTAATAAAGTATCAAGACAGAATCTTGACGCATCCCCGGCTCTCAGTTTAGACTCTGCCTTTGCTGGAACCTAATTCACCACAGAGCTCAGCAGTGGGCACTTAGAGGACACCCTGCCGCCCAACATCAGACTTTCATCTGAACTCATGACAGATCAGGCTCTGCCCAGCCTGTCTTGGTATGATTGCTTTAGAGAAAGTGTGCTGCTTCCTGTAAATCTCTTCCCACCCAGCCTCAGTCTTACCTGGTGGAGAGATTCTGTAGAGGTGAGCAGAAAGCTGCCTCAGCTGGAAGGTTAGAAGAGCTTGTTCTCTTTGTTTTTCTTCTGAGTTTAGCTGTGCTGGTTTCACTTTTCTTTCTCACTGGCAATTTGGGCTTTATTTTTATCCCTCCAATCTCCTGGCACTTCCCAGATTTTCCTCAGACTCCCGATGATAAGAAAGCAAAACTGTTGGGCAACGTCTGCAAAGAAATAGACAGCCCTGAAACTGAAAGTAGAATCTAAGGCTACAAAGGGACTGCAAGAGTTGTGCTAGTGAGAGAGCGTGACACGATTTCTCAACTGGAATCTTCACATTTTATAATTAGAAAACATCTTAGAGAATGCTGCAAAGAAAAATGAGAGAAAGATCCATTGGGCCAATTAAAATAATGCTGTTTATTTCTTGTTTGGAGACAGTTTGAAAAGTATTAGGATGAAAAAACCTAATATAACAATTTTCTAGGGCCAATTAGATTCAGTCACACTGTAGCTGGTTACTCGTGTTTAGTGAGTGAGGACTGTAAGTTCTCCGGGGGGAATGACTGTGTCATACATTTTTAATTATCCATACCTAACCCTAGTACTGGTGCTTAGTGCTTAATAAGTAATAAAAAATGAGGTTAGATTCCATTTTTTGCACACTTGATTCTTACCCAGTGACAACTTTACATATATTATCCCCTCTTAGTCTTATACCACAACATTTTTACCACAATATTATTTACTTTTACCACAATATTAGAGAGATTTATAATGTGTTAGAATCACAAGGTAGTAAGTATGATTGAACCCCGAAAGTCTTTCTCCAGAACCCATGCTATCAACCAACTCACTTAATACCTCTGATGTTGCCAAGTGAACAACAACAATAATAATATTTCTTATTTATCAATTTCTTCCTAGGCCAAACTCTTTACATATTATTGCCTACTGCATATAATATTTAGGCAGCTTGAGTTTGCAGTAGTCCTTGGGCCCTTTGGGGCTTCCCTGGTGGCTCAGCTGGTAAAGAATCTGCCTACAATGCAGGAGACCTGGGTTTGATCCCAGGGTTAGGAAGATCCCCTGGAGAAGGAAAAAGTTACCCACTCCAGTATTCTGCCCTGGAGAAGTCCGTGGACTGTATAGTCCATGGGGTCATGAAGAGTCAGACACAACTGAGTGACTTTCACTTTCACTTTCTTTCCCTCGGGCCCTTTTGATTGAGGACTTCCTTGGGACTTTGACATTCTTTTTGTGGCCTTCCAGCTGTTTCAAGGCCTCTGTGCCCTACATCAGGACGTCTAAGCCAGGATTCCCCAAAGGTCATTCTACTGAAGAGTGAGCCTCTGGAATGCTCCTTGATAAAAATATTTCATGGCCAAGTAAGTTTGAGAAATCTCTTGTTCCCCTGTTAGAGCTTTACCAGGAATAGAAAAGAGCAGAGGATGAAAGGAGGGAGGGAGGAAGGGTTCTATAGCTTACTTCTCACATAATCCTTTTTCTCCTTCAAGTAACTGATGCTTCTGTATACTGCTCTGTGTTGATTCACATAATCTTCTCTCAATGTTCTACCCATTTTCTGAGTTTGAGTTCAATTCTTTGAGTGGTTTCATTACCCTTTTCATGCTACCAAGGTCCCACTTATTAATCTGATTGTGGCACCTGGGAAGAGAAATTTCTCTTCTCTGTCTTTGGAAGTACCTAGCAAAGTTCTCAGCACACAGATGATGCACAAACACTTTTGATATAACAACCGATGATTGAAAAACACTGGCACCTAAATGTAATAAAATCCATACTATACACTTCCGGGAGCCAGCACAAGAGATCCCACCCATGACAAGATCATGAGGAGAAGACCTAACAAGCAAGGCAGATCAGGACTTCAGGGATTTCAAAAAACTGCCCTGGCGCTCACCTTAAAGATGATCTCTGTCTTTCTGATGCTTGCTATATTAGACTACTTCCTGATTTCTGTGACACGGGTAGAAGGCCTTCCCCGATCTCTTTCCAAGCAGAATCAACTTAGTACTTTAATCAATATGTCCCCTGGACGGTGGTATCCTATAAGATTACCCAGGATGGAAGGAGTGTTTCGATCTAGACTCCTTTACTGGCATTCTAGCCTGCTTGGCAAATGCGTACTAATGCACATGACTGCTCACAACACCTTAATCATGAACAACATAAAGAACCTGATCACACAAAAGGTCTAATAGGCACAGAGCCCTTCGGGGGATGAGGAAGCCCTATTAGAGAACACAAAAAATATTATTCTAAACATGGTTATTGGATCAACGTTTGCTTGTTGTGTTTTTGCTCTTAATGTGCTGAGGTTGTGCAGGGGAAACTATTGCTAATATAGTTAAAGATATAGAAAAATAAGAGTTTAGCCTTAGTGTGGAAACAATAAGATAATGGCTAATTTTAACCAAGAGTGCTAAGCAGAGGCTGCCTCACCAGAGCCACAGAGTCTCTGTGTGGTAAACTTTCTAGGTAAATTTAGCTGAGAACTTCTGCAAAAAGACTGACTTTTGTGTTAACAGGATTTTATTTCTACTATGTTGCAACCTGCTGTACCATGAGACTACAACTTTTCTGTTTTCTGCTAAGCTCAAGGCAAAAGAGAACAATAAAAAAATAGACTCCGGAAAACAGCTTTGTATTCACCTAGGTCATAAAAAGGAGAAGGCAATGGCACCCCACTCCAGTACTCGTGCCTGGAAAATCCCATGGACAGAGGAGCCTGGTAGGCTGCAGTCCATGGGATTGCGAAGACTGGACATGGCTGAGCGACTTCACTTTCACGTTTCACTTTTACGCATTGGAGAAGGAAATGGCAACCCACTCCAGTGTTCTTGCCTGGAGAATCCCAGGGATGGGTCACACAGAGTCGGACAGGACTGAAGTGACTTAGCAGTAGCAGTTAGCAGGTCATAAAATGCCAATGGGCCCCAAGGCCAGAAGATAATGTACTGAAATCTACTATGGAAAAAGACTCTCATAAACAAAAAAATGTGCAAAAAACATCCTGGTCTCGTAAAGGGCAAACTGATGTAATGTTAAACTAAATCAGTATGCTTATCTTTCACCTCCCCTTAAAAAATGTACTAACTTAGGGTATAAAGGCTACAGTGAGAAATAAAGCAAGACCAGACCCTGCTGCAGACCCCAGTCTGCTCTCTCTCTCCCTCCCTCTCTCTCTCTCTCTCTCTCTCTCTCTCTCTCTCTCTCTCTGTCGTCGACACCATTCATCCTGAGGGTACCCCTGGATCCTGCTGAGGCCGGACCCCGGCAATACACCAACCTTTGTTCCATGCATTTGGTATTAGTATTAGAAAGAATAAATGCAGAAATAAAAGCAAAGTACTAGGTTTGTCCCCATTCTACAGATGATAAAATCTGGAGACTGTGAATTGTCAGAAGTCCAAGACTAGTAAATGTGAATGTGGACCTGAATTTGAAGCCATCTAGATTTGTCTGACTTTGAAGCCAATGCTCTTTGTATCAATGTGTAGTTTAAGGCTCATAACAATACTTCAGATATGGGACACTTATTACCCCCATAGTTAATGAGGAAAAAAGAGTCAGAAGGTAAGAACTAAGTCAGCCTAAATATTCTTGTGTACTTTAAAATATACCCTTTGTATGTTGGCTACAGTGTTCTATGGATATTCAATAGATATTCAATAGAACTTAATAGAACTCAGTGGAATTCCTTTCTTTGCTCTTCATCCCGTTCTATGTCTCCAAATTTCCATCTAGCAATTTTTACAAATAAATAGTTATATAACATAAATATGAATAAAACTAATCTTCACCTGAAAAATTACCTCCTATTAAGTTGAACAGAGAGTTAAATAATAAACTACTAAATGGCAAAGATTAGAATCAGTGGGAATAAAAAAGAGCAAGTGTGGACAGAACATATTGTAATGCTAATGCTATGGTGGATTCTCATTTAAAATATTATCTCAGGCTTATGCCTCAACTGACAGCTTGAGGACCGCCAGTAATCATTTAAAACTGGCATAAATGATGATTTTTAAATGAATGGTCCTAGGCCAATGAATATCCACAAAGAAAAATGAGAAAATGACTTCCATGCCATACCAAACACAAAAAGTTATTCCAGAAAGATTATAGAATTCAATTTAAAAGAGAAAAAAAATAGCCTCTAGAAAATAATATGGAAGAATAATTTCAAATATTTGAGGATCAGTTCAGTTCAGTTCAATTCAGTCTCTCAGTTGTGTCTGACTCTTTGTGACCCCATGAATCACAGCACGCCAGGCTTCCCTGTCCATCACCAACTCCTGGAGTTCACACAAATTCATGTCCATCGAGTCAGTGATGCCATCCAGCCATCTCATCCTCTTTCATCCCCTTCACCTCCTGCCCCCAATCCCTCCCAGCATCAGGGTCTTTTCCAGTGAGTCAACTCTTCATATGAGATGGCCAAAGTATTGGAGTTTCAGCTTCAGCATCAGTCCTTCCAATTAATACCCAGGACTGGCCTCCTTTAGGATGGACTGGTTGGATTTGCTTGCAGTCCAAGGTACTCTCAAGAGTCTTCTCCAGCACCACAGTTCAAAAGCATAAATTTTTCAGCACTCAGTTTTCTTCACAGTCCAACTGTTGCATTCATACATGACTATTGGAAAAACCATAGCCTTCACTAGACGGACTTTTGTTGGCAAAGTAATATCGCTGCTTTTTAATATTCTATCTAGGTTGGTCATAACTTTCCTTCAAAGCAGTAAGCATCCTTTAATTTCATGGCTACAATCACCATCTGCAGTGATTTTGGAGCCCCCCAAAATAAAGTCTGACACTTTTTCCCCATATATTTCCCAGGAACTGATGAGACCAGATGTCATGATCTTAGTTTTCTGAAGATTGAGCTTTAAGTCAACTTTTTCAATCTCCTCTTTCACTTTCGTCAAGGGACTTTTTAGTTCCTCTTCACTTTCTGCCATGAAGGTGGTGTCATCTGCATATCTGAGGTTATTGATATCTCTCCCAGCAATCTTGATTTCAGCTTGTGCTTCTTCCAACCCAGCGTTTCTCATGATGTACTCTGCATAGACGTTAAATAAGCAGGGTGACAATATACAGGCTTGACATACTCTTTTTCCTATTTGGAACCAGTCTGTTGTTCCATGTCCAGTTCTAACTGTTGCTTCCTGATCTGCATACAGGTTTCTCAAGAGGCAGATCAGGGGGTCTGGTATGCCCATCTCTTTCAAAATTTTCCACAGTTTGTTGTGATCCACACAAAGGCTTTGGAAGAGCCAATAAAGCAGAAATAGATGTTTTCTGGAACTCTCTTGCTTTTTCAATGATCCAGCAGATTTTGGCAATTTGATCTCTGGTTCCTCTGCCTTTTCTAAAACCAGCTTGAACACCTGGAAGTTCACGGGTCATGGATTGCTGAAGCCTGGCTTGCAGAATTTTGAGCATTACTTTACTAGCATGTGAGATGAGTGCAATTGTGCGGTAGTTTGAGCAATCTTTGGCATTGCCTTTCTTAGGGATTGGAATGAAAACTGATCTTTTCCAATCCTGTGGCCACTGCTGAGTTTTCCAGATTTGGTGGCATATTGAGTGCAGCACTTTCACAGCATCATCTTTCAGGACGTGAAATTGCTCCACTGGAATTCCATCACCTCCACTAGCTTTGTTCATAGTGATGCTTTCTAAGGCCCACTTGACTTCACATTCCAGGATGTCTGGCTCTAGGTGAGTGATCACACCATTGTGATTATTTGGGTCATGAAGATCTTTCTTGTACAGTTCTTCTGTGTATTCTTGCCACCTCTTCTTAATATCTCTGCTTCTGTTAGGTCCATACCATTTCTGTCCTTTATTGTGCCCATCTTTGCAAGAAATGTTCCCTTGGTATCTCTAATTTTCTTGAAGAGATCTCTATTCTTTCCCATTCTGTTGTGTTCCTCTATTTCTTTGCACTAATCGCTGAGGAAGGTTTTCTTATCTCTCCCTGTTATTCTTTGGAACTCTGCATTCAAATGGGAATATCTTTCCTTTTTTCCTTTGCTTTTTGCTTCTCTTCTTTTCACAGCTATTTAGAAAGCCTCCTGAAACAGCCATTTTGCTTTTTTGCATTTCTTTTCCATGGGGATGTTCTTGATCCCTGTCTCCTGTACAATGTCATGAACCTCCATCCATACTTCATCAGGCACTCTGTCTATCAGATCTAGTCCCTTAAATCTATTTCTCACTTCCACTGTATAACCATAAGCGTTTTGATTTAGTTCATACCTGAATGGTCTAGTGGTTTTCCCTACTTTCTTCAGTTTAAGTCTGAATTTAGCAATAAAGAGTTCATGATCTGAGCCACAGTCAGCTACCCGTCTTGTTTTTGCTGATTGTATAGAGTTTCTCCATTTTTGGCTGCAAAGAATATAATCAATCTGATTTCGGTGTTGACCATCTGGTGACAGAAAATTTGAGGATAGGAAAGGTAGTTTTAGGGCATAAAATGTGTGAAGCAGTTGTAAAGATTAACAAATTTGACTATATGAAAATTAAGATATATTGTTAATAAAAGATGCTCTAATAATAGAAAAAGGTAAACTGCATATGGGAAGACATATATAAATGATAAATGACCACATACAAACATATAAATAACTTCTAGAAAGATAGGTACTCAATAGAAAATTGAAAATGATAATTCAGTTCTTCAAAAAGAAGGTATCCAAATGATCATAGCATTTGAAAAAGATCTAACAGCATAAATCATAAGATAAATCAAGTTAACGTCACTAGGCTATTGTAGCACACACCTATTACAGTGGCCTGAATTAACAATACTGATAAATGGAAATGTAGACAAAGACATGGAGCTACTAGAATTCTTAGACATAGTTCCTGAGTAAATTTAGTACAACCACTCAGGTAGGTTTGGTAGTGACATTGGTGGCACCAGAAGACATCTAGTACTTATGCCCTGTGTAGTCCCCTCCACATTACGTTTATGTTTTGCCGTGTGACTTGACAATGATATGTCAGCAAACATGACCCAGGGTTGAGAAGTATTCCTGCAACTTTCATTTCCTATTAACATAAGTGAAAGTGAATGTGAAAGTAGGACAGGGCTGATCTGAAATAGGATTAATGCTGAGAAATCACCTGTTGCTTCTCCAGACCAATGAAATCTGTTGCTTATATCAGGCAACAAGAAGTAATTCCAGAAACAGTTTAGTCTTCCTGTGAATTATATGTAATGAGAGTGTGCTCTCTTGTCCAAAGGTGCCCCACTAAAAGGTCTGAATGTGTATATTTGTAAAACATGTGATTTTATAGTTCAAAATAATCACTATCATTTGGAGGCTCATTTTTTTCACTGGAATGAATGCAGATTTGGGGGAACCAGAGTTTATATCCTTGGGGACTTCACTTAGAATGATGCATAAATAAAAATTCAAAGTCAATCAGTTGCTGTATAGCAGAAATTAATACATTGTAACTCAACAATGCTTTAATTTTTAAAATTTTAAAAATAAGAAAAAAATTCAAAAGTGCATATTTATTTAAGTGTGCAAAGCAACCATAACCAATAGATTTTTCATATCTGTCAAATCATCAAACAGTTTCTCTCAGCTTCCATTTTTTCTTCTATAGGATGCTTCTAATAATCATTGAGTATTAGTGTAATAATTCTGGAGAAGCTAAAAATATACAAATATAAGGCACTCCCCTGTACTGAATTAGTGAACTAAAACTACATGATCCATTACCTGACATCTGTTGGCCTCTGTATGGATACAGATAGGAACTGTGTCATGGAATCTTTGTGCACACTGGTTCATCAGCCACTTTGCCCAGAATATTCTGAGTGGATGACAAGACATTAAAAATGGTAATTCCATTTTCAGCAATATCTTTGTGTAAATTTCACTCAGCCGATACTGTTAAAAAAAAAACAAAACTACTAAGATATTAGAGATTCACTTTTGGTAATACTGTTAAAAAAAGATTCTTAAAATGACAAATGAATCAAGAAAGATTTTACATGGAAAAAATTCAGAAAAAAAAACACCTGAAAAAAAAACACCTAAAAGAAAAACACCTTGGGAGTGAGGTGGGAGGGGGGATCGGGATGGGGAATACGTGTAACTCTATGGCTGATTCATATCAATGTATGACAAAACCCACTGAAATGTTGTGAAGTAATTAACCTCCAACTAATAAAAAAAAAAAAAAAAAAAAAACCACACATTGGATATTTCTGGGCGTGGAAGCACCCAGGATAAGAAAGTCAGAATTCAGATTTACACAAATGTAAGGCAATAAAACTTTCAGGTTGAGAAAGCAAAATAAATGCCATGTTGCTTGCAAGTTGGGATGAAAGTTGTATTACCAAAACATACACCCTTTATTTAGTTTCAGTGTCTCTGGAACATAAGATTTAAAGGGAAAACTTGGTAACAAAGGCTTTTAACTTATAGGATAGCTACTTAGAAAAGAAGCCTTAAGTAAGACCCAGGTATTGACATGTTAGAGTTACATATTTATGTTTACAAAGTCAGGGTTGGTTTGCATGCCACTTTCTGAGAGGCTCCAGCCAGTTCCCTGGTCCCTTCTGAAGCTGGTTCTGCCCATAGTGATCCCTTACACACATCTACCCCAGCAAGAGGTAAGAAGAGCCTTGTCTCACATCACTGATGTTACTGCTGGCTAACGCTTGAGACTCCTGGTCATGCTTCCTGTCAGGGGGCCCTTCACAGACTCACTGACCTCCCTAGAGAAAAATTCAGTGATTTGTAAACGGGTTGAGGTTAAAAAACAAACCAAAAAAACCCTTATCCATCTTCCCAAGATCCAATCTAGAAAAGATCGTATTAAGAGTCAACTGATGTGCCCTCTCCATGGGTGATGCATTGGTTTTGGTGAGGAGGGAAAGTGTTCCTAATTCTCAGTTCCACTGAGGTAGCATCTAACAAATAATGGAAACCGTTAACCCTGTATAAATCACTGGGTAACAAAGTGAAGTGTGTTAGTCACTCTTCGTGACATGATGGACTGCTGTAGCCTGCCAGGCTCCTCTGTTCATGGAATTCTCTAGGCAAAAATACAGAGTAGGTAGACATTCCCTTCTCCAGGGACTCTTCCTGACCTCAGGATCAAACCTGTGTGGGTCTCCTGCTTTGCAGGCAGATTCTTTACCGTCTGAGTCACCAGGGAAGCCCAGGTTAAATTAAAGAAAGTATATTCCTCAGTGTTTGTAAATGCAACAGGTTTTAGAAATGTCCACATCCTGTATTCCATATTGACCAAGCCTGATACTTGTAAGTCTAGATCTATCTATTTCGGGTCTCTCTGATAGTTGTACCAAGAAAATTAGGAAGGGTAGGCTAAGGCTACATTAGGTTAAGGCTCTATTCATTTAGGACCCAATGAGGCCATCCTATAATCGACATACATAGAAGCCCAGCTCCCTGGGAGATGTTACATGTACACTCTAAAGCCTAACATAACAGAAAATGGTGGACTCTTATAGATTTAAGGGCTTCAGCAGAATCCAGACGGATTTGAGGCAGTTGGTGAGTCATAAGCCATTTGTGTTTTTCTCTGAGACCATGACTTCACTTATAATTTGGGGTCAGTACTTCATGAAATGCCTTGGCATTATTCATCAGGCATTGCCCAGGTCTGATCTAGACTTAACTTCAGTTGGTGCTTCGGCATTCTTTCCCATTCTCTCAGCCTTGAGTCAGGGTCTATTCTCCTTAACGTTTCAATTTTTATTTTTTAATTTTTAGAATGTATTTCTTCTTAAATGGAAGATAATTGTTTTACAATGTTGTGTTGGTTTCTGCCATACAGCAACATGAATCAGCCATAGGTATACATACGTCCCCTCCCTCCTGAACCTTCCTCTCACCCTATCCCGCCCCTTTAGGTTGTCACAGAGCACTGGGTTTGAGCTCCCTGTGTCATACAGCAAATTCCCACTGCCTACTTATTTTATGGGTATTGTGCATACATATGGTATTGTGTATGTTTCAGTGCTATTGCCTTAGTTTGTCCCACCCTGCCTTCCCAGGTGGCACTGGTAGTGAAGAACCCACCTGCCAATGCAGGTAGACGAAAGATACACGGGTTCGATCCCTGGGACAGGAAGATCCCCTGGAGGAGATCTGGAGTATTCTTGAGAAGACGCTCGACTGGAGTATTCTTGAGAAGACTCTCGACTGGAGTATTCGTGCCTGGAGAATCCCATGGACAGAGAAGCCTGGCAGGCTGCAGTTCTTAGGACTTCACAGAATCGGACATGACTGAGTCAACTTAGTATGCACTCCTTCCCTTACTGTGTCCACAAGTCTATTCTCCATGTTGGTGTCTCAATTGCTGCCCTGCAAATGGGTTCATCAGTACCATTTTTCTAGATTCCAGTTACACCTGTTACTATGGAATTTTTTTTTTTACTTTCTGACTTACTTCAGTCTGTACAAGAGGATCTAGGTTCATCTACCAAAGGTTCACTCTTGAGCCATCATCTGTTGCTGCTTCTTTCACAGTTTCTGACTTAGTAGCTCCCATTCCTTCTGAACTGTTTCCTTAGCCCAGTCTACTACCCATGAAGTTTTTATGAAAAAAAGCAACAGTTAGACCTATGCTTTGCTGTCCTGAGACCAGAGAAATAATGTTAAGAATAGTTGCAAAATTTCTGAATCCATTCAGTGTACACACCATCAAAAGCATGTGTCAGAATGTGATGGGCAAGGCAAGGCCTGTCTCGCTGGACATCCAACTATAACTTCACTTGTTTTTTTCAGATAAGGCAGAATGTGTTCCACAGAAAGAGATGATGTTCCTCATTATAGGAATATACCCCACTCAAATATGTCAGAAGGCACTGCCAAAACCTACTCATTTGCTGTGACCTGAGCCCTGCCCCTATACCTGCTAGGGCCTTCTCTCCATTGGTGAGAGCTCTGTCTCTCTGCAGGATGGATTCCTCTATTGTTTTCTGTGACTGCAGGGAACACTGGGAGACCTCTGTCACCTGAAGAAACAGGGAACAAAAATATTTCAGGTAAGAAAGATCTAGAGGGCTTCCTAGTGTCGCAGCAGTTAAAAAAAAAAAGTCCACCTGCAATGCAGGAGATGTAGAAGAGATAGATTTGACTGGGTCGGGAAGATCCCTTGAAGAAGGGAATGGCTACCCACGCCAGTATCCTTGCCTGGAGAATCCCATGGACAGAGGAGCCTGGTGGGCTACAGTCCATAGGGTAATAAAGAGTTGGATAGGGCTGAAGTGACTGAGAATGCATGCACATGAAAGATCTAAACTCTTGTTAGGGAAATTAAAATGCCAAATCTGACCTTGTAAACTTTGTATCTGTTAGAACAATTAAATAGATAGCCTTGTTCAGGCTTCAGAGAGAAAACAGAGCTGGACTTGACCCTGCTTCTAACCTTCCTGGACACTGTCTTGATTGTGAGTACCGTGACTGCCTGCTGAGAGTTCAAGCCTTGAGGCCCCATATAAGATAGAGGACAAATCTTGAGATTGTTGAGTCTCTGGAGGGAGTCTGGCCAATGAAGCCCAAGACTTAACAACATTACAAGATTTTACACAAAACAAACAGCATTAACAAGAAATCAGAACTGCAATTTGCTGACAGATTGATGATGATATCAGTTTGCCTCCTGTGATTATAAGCAGGAATCCCAAATTGCAATTTTTGACGTCTCACCCATGAAGAAGACACATTGCCTGGGACATTTTCCCAATCGGAACTCCAGATGTGCTGTGTCATGGGACTTGCCAGCACTATTTAAGTCTGAGTGTTGGTCAAAACCCAATTTGGTGACATATCCTCTACTGTTTCTATTTCTCTTTTCTTTTAATGTTAGTATATTGAAAACTTCCATAGTGGCTCAAGCAGGAAAGAATTCACCAGCAATGTAGGAGCTGCGGGAGACGTAGGTTCAATGCCTGGGTTGGGAAGATCCCCTGGAGGAGGGCATGGCAACCAACTCCAGTATCCTTGCCTGAAGAATCCCATGGACAGAAGAGCCTGGCAGCTACAGTCCATGGGGTCCCAGAGTCAGACACGACTGAAGGGACTTAGCACACACACATTTGAAAGTAAGCCAAATAATTCTCTAATAAATATTGGTATTATTTATTAGTACTTGGCTTATTTTAACAAATCCTTTGAATGTCAGATGAAAGTGAAAATTTTCTGCAAAACAGCACCCAAAGATCTTGCTTTGTTTCTTCTTCCCCATCACTCACAAACAACAAACATTTGTTCCTTGCAATTCTGGAGTCTGGGAAGTCCAAGATCAAGTTGCCAGAAAATGGGTGTGTACTGAGAGTTGCTTCCTGGTTCATAAACAGTGCCTTCTCGTCATGTCCTGACATGAGTAAGTTGTGGGGGAGCTCTCTGGGTCCTCTTTTATAAGAGCACTAATCCCACTCATGAAGCATATGTCCTCATGACTTAATCAACTCCCAGAGTCTCACCTTCAAATACTTTAGGGATTAGATTTTAGCACATGAATTTTGGAGGGAGAAAAATATTCTGTCTGTAGCACCAAGGAACTGTTAACAGATTGACACTAAGGAGATGTGACAACTAAATACACTTTGGGTCCTGGCACAGAAGGACACTCAAAGATATGTCAAATAAATGATTGGTGTCTGGATTTTCATAATAGAAGCAGAATTGGTCTCCAGTACAAGAATCTTCAGAGAAACTGTAACTGTTCATATCGATGAGAACCCTTGTGTCCTGAGAAATCAGATCATGGAACTAGAGTGAAATACAGTCTGTTTTGGCTGAATTTCCAGGCTATGCTGTCTCTCTGGGCTCCTTTGGATGGTTTGAGGTTCTAGTGCTCATCTGTGAAGACAAGATGTGTGTAGATGAAGGTGCAGATAATGAGACACCAGCCCAAGTGTTGTAGGTCTGGAAAAGCACTGGTGGAAAGCTTTGTCCTGAAAACAGAATCCTTTCTGGAACAGTCCTGGCAGGACATCATGGGGCCTATGTTCAAGCACTTGGCTGATGGGTCCCTGTGGTTCTGCAGGTGGCCCAGCAGGGACTTGGTCCACATTTGTGTCTTTATGTCCCTGACCATAATATACATTCCAAGCTCTTTGGTGGGACATACAAACCCTCCTTTGCTTTTTACTTCTCTGCTTTTCACAGCTATTTCTAAGGCCTCCTCAGACAGCCATTTTGCTTTTTTGCATTTCTTTTTCTTGGGGATGCTCTTGATCCCTGACTACTGTACAATGTCACGAACCTCTGTCCATAGTTCATCAGGCTCTCTGTCTATCAGATCTAGTCCTCAAAATCTATTTCTCATTTCTACTTTACAATCATAAGGGATTTGATTTAGGTCATACCTGAATGGTTTAGAGGTTTTCCACACTCTCTTCAATTTAAATCTGAATTTGCCAAAAAGGAGTTCATGATCTGAGCCACAGTCCACTCCCAGTCTTGTTTTTGCTGATTGTATAGAGCTTCTCCATTATGACTGCAAGGAATATAATCAATCTGATTTCGGTGTTGACCATCTTGTGATGTCCATGTGTAGAGTCTTTCTTGTGTTGTTGGAAGAGGGTGTTTGCTATGACCAGTGCGTTCTCCTTGCAGAACTCTATTAGCCATTTCCCTGATTGATTCTGTACTCCAAGGCCAAATTTGCCTGTTACTCCAGGTGTTTCTTGACTTCCTACTTTTGCATTCCAGTCCCCTAAAATGAAAAGGATATCTTTTTTGGGTGTTAGTTCTAGAAAGTCTTATAGGTCTTCATAGAAACATTCAACTTCAGCTTCTTCAGCACTACTGGTCAGGGCATTGACTTGGATTACGGTGATATTAAATGGTTTGTCTTGGAGATGAACAGAGATCATTCTCTCATTTTTGAGATTGCATCCAAGTACTGCATTTTAGACTCTTTTGCTAACTATGATGGCTACTCCTTTTCTTTTAAGGGATTCCTGCCCACAGCATTAGATATAATGGTCATCTGAGTTAAATTCACCCATTCCGGTCCATGTTAGTTTGCTGATTCCCAAAATGTCAATGTTCACTCTTGCCATTTCCTGTTTGATCACTTCCAATTTGCCTTGATTCATGTACCTAATATTCAGAAAAAGAAACGCAAAAAAGCAAAGTGGCTGTCTGAGGAGGCCTCACAGATACCTGTTAAAAGAAGAGAAGCAAAAATCAAAGGAGAAAAGAAAAGATATACCCATTTGAATGCAGAGTTCCAAAGAATAGCAAGGAGAGATGAGAAAGCCTTCTTCAGCAAAGAAACAGAGGAAACAAGAGAATGAGAAAGACTAGGGATCTCTTCAAGAAGAATAGAGATACCAAGGGAAGAGTTCATGCAAAGAAGGGCTCGATAAAGGCCCAAAATGGTATGAACCTGACAGAAGCAGAAGATATTAAGAAGAGGTGGCAAGAATACATAGAACTGTACAAAAAAGATCTTCACAACCCAGATAATCATGATGGTGTGATCTTTTACCTAGTGACAGACACCCTGGAATGCAAAGTCAAGTGGGCCTTAGGAAGCATTACTGCAAATAAAGCTAGTCGGGGTGATGGAATTCCAGCTGAGCTATTTCAAATTCTAAAAGATGCTGCTGTGAAAGTTCTGCACTCAATATGTCAGCAAATTTGGAAAACTGAGCAGTGGCCACAGGACAAGAAAAGGTCAGTTTTCAATCCAATCCCAACGAAAGGAAATGTCAATGAATGCTCAAATTACCACACAATTGCACTCATCTTACATGCTAGTAAAGTAATGCTCAAAATTCTCCAAGCCAGGCTTCAATAATACACGAACCATGAACTTCCAAATGTTCAAGCTGGTTTTTGAAAAGGCAGAGGAACCAGAGATCAAATTCCCAACATCCGTTGGATCATCAAAAAAGCAAGAGAGTTCCAGAAAAACATCTATTTCTGCTTTATTGACTATTCCAAAGCCTTTGGCTGTGTGGATCACCACAAACTGTGGAAAATTCTGAAAGAGATGGGAATATCAGAACACCTGACCTGCCTCTTGAGAAACCTGTATGCAGGTCAGGAAGCAACAGTTAGAACTGGATATGGAAAAACAGACTGGTTCCAAATAGGAAAAGGAGTATGTCACGCCTGTATATTGTCACCCTGCTTATTTAACTTATATGCAGAGTACATCATGAGAAACTCTGGGCTGGAAGAAGCACAAGCTGGAATCAACATTTCCAGGAGAAATATCAATAACTTCAGATATGCAAATGACACTACGTTATGGCAGAAAGTGAAGAAGAACTAAAGAGCCTCTTGATGAAAGTGAAAGAAGGGAGTGAAAAAGTTGGCTTAAAGCTTAACATTCAGAAAACTAAGATTGTGGCATCTGGTCCCATCACTTCATAGCAAATAGATGGGGAAACAGTAGCTGACTTTATTTTTCTGGACTCCAAAATCACTGCAGATGGTGATTGCAACCATGAAATTAAAAGATGCTTGCTCCTTGGAAGGGAAATAATGACCCACCTAGACAGTATATTAAAAAGTAGAGACATTCCTTTGCCAACAAAGGTCCATCTAGTCAAGGATATAGTTTTTCCAGTAGTCATGTATGGATGTGACAGTTGGACTATAAAGAAAACTGAGCACAGAAGAATTGATGCTTTGGAACTGTGGTGTTGGAGTAGACTCTTGAGAGTCCCTTGGACTGCAAGGAGATCCAACCAGTCCATCCTAAAGGAGATCAGTCCTAGGTGTTCATTGGAAGGACTGGTGCTGAAGCTGAAACTCCAATACTTTGGCCACCTGATGCGAAGAGCTGACTCATTGGAAAAGACCCTGATCCTGGGAATGATTGAGGGCAGGAGGAGAAGGGGACGACAGAGGATGAGATGGTTAGATGGCATCACCAACTCAATGAACATGAGTTTGGATAAACTCCGGGTGTTGGTGATGGACGGAGGCCTGGTGTGCTGCGGTTCATGGGGTCACAGAGTCAGACATGACTGAGCAAGTGAACTGAACTGAACAAACCCTCCATCACAGTTTTTTCTCTAGCTTTCCATCCTTATCTCTTAAGTGATGCCTCCCACCTCCCATTGAGTTATAACATACAAGAACGCAATCTCTATTTTTTCATATATTTGTACATACTTTTTCTTGTGCCTTGATGCTCATCCACCCTTTCTCAACCACTTAGCACACTGAGTCATACTACTTCTAGTATCTTGTATCTCTTCTTACCCCAATTTTTCTTAAGCTCCCTTCCCGATTTGGAATGGCTGTCAAGTACTTTGAGTCGGTCCTTAGCTATACTCCATGCTGGATGTGTGACTTTGAATAACTTAACTTCTTTGTGCATCACATTTGTCAGTTGTATATTGTGGGTAGCAGTAGAATCGAATGCATAATATTATTCTTGAGTCTTAACTTGGTAATCCAGCAAAAGCACTTTAGAATATGCCTGACACAAAAATTGCATACTGAATATGTATTAGCTGTTAGGAACTTTTCTTCTTATACTATTCCTTGTCAATCATCATCATCATCTGTGCATTCTAGTATGATAACTCTTTTTAAACTAGACTCAATGAACTATTATCTTTGTTTACATTTCAGATAATAACCACTGTGCAATCAAAAGTGTGTCTTAAATATTGTATCCCATTTTTAGAAAAAGTCAGTACAAGAAGGAAATCTCATTTACTTGGATTCATTATTCTAAACTATTTTTACAAATATTTGTGGTCTCTTCAAGAATATCTAATTATGGTTATAAAAAGATAAAAAGTCAAGCTATCATCATGTTCCACTTCCCCCCTATAGCTGGTACTGTTTGGTCTTAGGCCTTCAGAAAGAGGGATAAAGACCATTTGACTTCTTTCATTTACCCATCTCTGATCTCTCCTTGAGCTTCCCTAGGGGCTCAGATGGTAAAGAATTTGCCTACAATGCAGGGGACCTGGGTTTGATCCCTGGGTCGGGAAGATCCTCTGGAGAAGGGAACGGCAACCCGCTCCACTCTTGCCTGGGAAATACCTTGAATTGAGGAGCCTGGCGGGCTAATCCACAGAGTTGCAAAGATTCCTTATCTTAACTCCTTTCTTGGGCACTAATTAATAGTCAAGTTCAACCTTTTCTTTGCCTCTGAGTAAAGATTGTGTCCTCCAGAAACAGAGAAATTTGCCGAAATAGTCTCCACTGTGGGCTCTAAAAGCAGTTTCAGCTCAGCCTGGCAATAACTGACAGATACCTTTTCATTCTGCAACAATAAATCATCCTTCCTTTTTCTATAGTATCTTGCCAGGGAAATGTAGAAAAATACAATATAAAGAAGTTGTTATTAACAGAAAGGATTCTCCAGCTGTGATTCTCTTGGACAAAATAGCCTGATGGCTTTAGAGTGGCTGGAATTTGGAATGGGCAAGGTATCTAGAAACCTGTTTTAGAGCCAGCCACTTCTGACTAATTTTCGAGGTTACCTATGGAAATTCTCTTCATTCCCTGGGGCCAATCTCATTATCCATAAAATGATGAGTTTGGCAACCATGAACTCGAGATACCCTAGTACAACTGTAGTACAACTGTAGTATGATTAATAGTGACCCAACACCCAATAATGAGCAATAAAATGGTGGATTGTGGCTGAAAGCAGAACTTTCTCAAATAATTTGTATTGCTATGAATGAAAATTTACATGTAGAAAAATAACTTGCCCAGTAATGGCTCCAAGCACTCTGAACATAGGGTGGAACCTTTCATGAGTACTTTGAATGATGACCTGAAGGTGTGAAGATATGGAAATGGACTAGATCCCTTGCTCTTGACAATTACAATTCAGATTGTTTTCTGGCACTTTATCAATATCAACTAAGACTTTTTTGGTCAGACGTTATTTAGTCTGATTCTGTTGATATACAGCAGAAACCAACACAACACTGTAAAGCAATTATCCTCCAATTAAAACTGAATAAATTAAAGAAAAGGAAGTTTTATAGGCAAAAAAAAAAAAAACAAAAACAAAAAAAGTTTTCAGTGATTGTGTCTCTGGTAAGAAGAATTAAAAAGTCCCTGAAGATATCTCTCCTCTAATATATATACACTGTATTGTCCCTGGAAATAGGCTGTTTTCATCCTATGCTTAGGCTACATTATAGAACACAACTTAACTTTTAAGAAATTGGAGGCTGACCAGGGTGGCATTACCTAATCACATGAGACTATTTCCTGGTGCTCTCCAGAACTGTGGCGCTCAGGCCTGTCCCCAACAACTTGCATAGCCTCAGGAGTGGAGGGAATACAACCGATAAAAATCATTCTGAGCAGCTTTAAATTGGTGATAATCGATCTCCATTTGGAAGGGCTGCCTGAGGGGTCTTGGGATTCTCCGGAAATCAAGGCTGCTGAGAGTCTCTTTTTGGAGGATACCTGAGCTAGCCGCCCAATTCTCCCAGGTAAGGAAGTCCAGATTTTCTCAGTTCTGCCTTTAGGGGAATATGGGAATTTGTGTACGTTAGGTCTTGGAATTACATAGATACCTTGAACCCCAAGAGTCTGCTCCTATGAACAGGTTTCTCCTGACACTTGCTCTGTGCCAGGTCCCTAGCTACCCTGATCTGCTCGGCCCACCCATGCACGATACAAACATTGTTAGCCAGACTTGGGAAGCCTAAAGTTTTATTTCTCTCTTGTGTAAGAGTTGGAAAGCCTTGCATGGCACAGGGAACTCTGCTCAATAATTATTGCCTATGAAAGCATGAAAAAGATCTTAGCTCTGTGAGCCTCCATGTTCTTAAGAATAGGTAGGTAAAACAATAACTCCTCCTGGATTTGTTACTGTACAGGTTGATAACAAATAGCTTAATAAATAATTTTTATTTAGCCAGGATTAATATACTACTTCTTCAGTGAGCAAGTGAAGCCATGAGTTCATATGTCCGTAAGTCCTGTAAACTGTAAAATGCCTAGAAATCTGATTGATAGATTATTTTGTCAGAAAAAAATTATAGATTGGCTTAACACTTCTCTGTATGAAATATTTTATTTCATTTTATCTGTTGGTGAGCAGTATGGAGTAAAGCAGGGTTTTTTGTTTTGTTTTGTTTTGTTTTTTTGGTGTCTTATAAGCAGGAGAATTTAAAGAATTCTTAGAGTTAATATTTCAAAAAGCTTTGGGGAAGAGTAGATGAGTTTACACGACTGGGTATCTCAGGTGTTTTGTTTGCTTGCTTTTGTTTTTCGCTTTTACTGTAAAGGAGATATCCAAGCAAATAAACTTTAAACTTCAATTAAACAGGTGAATTAGATTATTAGATTGTGTAGATCATTAACAGTTTCCAAAAGTTATTATCCGTAAAGTCTCCGTGATGATTAAAAATGTCCCAAATCCCTATTTACAGCAAGTTACCACAGTTGATTCTGATGTAACTTGTGCATGAGCCATGCTTTTAAAAAGTGCATGCTAAATGAGTAAACTTTATAGCTATTTTTAACAGTTGGTGAGCGTAAATGTGAATGAATTATTTCATATATTAGAGCTTTGAAGAATTTATGAAATTAAATATAGTTATTACAAAAATAAGCAAGAAATAACCTACTGGGGTGTAAACAGTCTGAAGGTAGGGGCCCTCTAGTCTTTTTTTCTCAGGTTTCTCCAACGCCTGGTAGGGGGCAGTTAGAAAATGCTCGAAGAAGGGAGGAGGAGACGGGAGGAAGGGACGCCACCCCGCACCTCAGCAAAGGGGCTGAGTTTTGGTCCTCAGTCAGAGAAAGGATATCAGCCTCCTTTCCGCAGTTGAGGTAGGATTCATTTCTCTTCCTTTGTAGGGCTTTTTGTGCAGCCCCCAGGGGGATGCCGGAGGAGGAGCAGCGCATCTTACTTTGGTCTCGCAACCGCAACCACCACACACAGCATCGCCGCGCGGCCGCCAACTACCTTTCAGCTTGCAGGGGAAGCGAGGGTACTCCAGTGCGGTCTGTGCTGGAAAATTTTTGTTGTTCGCTAACGGAAACGTGCCTGGAAGACTATACCGAGAAGCGAATTGTGTATTGCGCGGGGGAGCTGTAGCTGGGGGACAGGTTCTCAGTTCTCAGCTGCCTTTGCTCGCCCCTCGCGCTCTCCCCGCGTCTGGCTTCGGAAATCGACTGTTCAGTAGCTGAAAATCAAGAATGGATGTTATAGCCCTCCTGCTTGGAGAAGAGGCGAACCGAAAGAAGAGCTCATTTTGTGGTTTAACTGTCGGAGTTTTTAACGTTGGTGGTTTTTTGTTTTTGTTTTTTTTCCTTTTCCTTTTTTTTTTTTAATTGGGGAACGGATTGTGGGAGGAGGCTGGTGACAAGTCGGCTTGGCTCCTCTACACCTGGCATTGGAAACCCAGGTATCACCAAACGAGACCTGGCCCGGTTTTTACGGTTGGCTTGGGTTTCTTTGGCCGCGCAATACAGAGCAGCAGCCGTGAATGTGACAAAGTAACTGTGGGGTGAAATAGTTCAACAGACCGTTTCTCAGGGGTGCTTTGCTGGGAAAGAGGTTTGAGGTTTTGTTTGCGTGAATGGTTAATTTTGGTAATTTTTGCTTACGCATTTCCTGTCTGTTTTCTGTCTCCCACAGCTTTTAAAAAGAGTACTTTTGTAGTTAACATACCTACTCTATTCATAACAATAAAAATATGTGCAGTATGTTCGTGCATATATGAAACCTTGATATTATAGATTACACAAAGATAATCACTGTGATTTTGATGTACATTCTCCTGATTTTTTTCCTTTCTTATATTAAGGTATATCTGTATTTTGATACCCTGAAGCTTATATAATTTGGAGTTCTGCTTTAGAGAAAATAAAAAATAAAAATTCAAAAAAAATTAAAATTAGCAAATAAATTCTAAGTAACATTTTCTTAAAGCCGAGAGGGCTACAGAACTTTATATTACCTTCTTCTTTTTTTTTTTTTTTTTTTTTGCACATGTTAGAATACTTTCTTCTTATTTCTTATCATATTTGAATTTCATTGTGCACAATAATTTCTGGCATTCTTAATAATGTTGAGCCCTACAGAAGAAACATTTTTAGTACATGTTAAAATTTCATTTCATTATACTGAGCAACTGAATGACAGTTATAATTAAATTAACCTTTTACTATTTTTGTTGTCTTCTGAATAGTTATAGGTAGGAGCTGTTTTGCTAGAACAGCGTGGTCTTTGGTTCATTAGCTAGCTTTCTTTTTTAATTTATTTTTTAAATGGCGAATAATTGCTTTACAATGTTGTGTTGGCTTCTGCCATAAACAATGTGAATCAGTCATTTTAAATATATATATACTCCCTCTTGAGCCTCCCCCCATCCTGTCCCTCTAGGGTCACAGAGCACAGAGGCTGAACTCCCTGTGTTATAAAGCAGCTTCCCACTAACTATCTATTTCACACATGATATTGTATAAATGGAAATGCTACTTTCTTAGTTTCTCCCACCCCCTCCTCCTGCTGCTGTGTCCACAAGTCTGGACACATGACTCCACCCCCCCTCCATCTGTCTTATGGTTCTTTAGATCTTTAGTGGTAGATCTTTTCCAGAAGGTTCCAGTTTTTTTAATCCATGGTTGTTCTGCAAATGGTATGACTTTGCTATGCCTATCAGAGGAGGTGAGCTCAGATGAGTGTCTTTCTACTCTATCATCTTGTGTGGTCTCCTGAATTTAATATTGAGGTATAAAAATCCTTTTTTCTTTTATATTTGATGTAATGCTATTCATCACATTTTCTTAGGAAAGTTTACCTTTAAGTTGTGATTATATACCATCTTTCCTAATGTTAAAGCTAAAATGTACTCGTCCAATACAGTATCATGGTGAAATCAGATGATAAGTGCTTTCTTTTAAAAAAAAAAAAAAAAACTTTACAAAATGTATGAAGTAAACATAATTTTCTATTTCAACATTGCCAGTATTTCATCTTTTGACATTAGTCCACTCAGAGTCTGAAAGGACTTTGGGAATTCTGTTAGTTTTTCTTAGCTGCAGTTTATTTATCTCTAAGTGGATTTAGCTAATCTCTAGTATTTGTTTGTACTTTTCCAATTTATGATATTAAAATCAATGCAGATTTTCAATTCGCTTAACTCTAAGTTGGCAATAAAAATATTGTTTCCTCAATATGTACCTCAAAGGTTTGCTACATATGTGAGCTTTTAGAATGAATCTTCCAAGCAATAATTGGCATTAAACTGAAAGCTATATTTCTTTTTTTAAGAACTATTTTAACACTTGGTGTGTACCCACAAAGATGGACTACTTTAATCTTTTAGTCAGTTTTAAAAAATCAGTACAAGTAAATGAGTAATAAATGTGATTGATTCTATATTGATTCAGTTCAATTTGACAGACATTTAATTGCATAATTATTATATGCTTATCCCTGTAATAGATATAGACTGTGACATGGTCCCAGATATTAAAGTGTTTACAGTCTTGAAAGGTGAGAGTTTTATAAGAAAAACATACAAAGGTAATCTGGTGGTGGTTTAGTTGCTAAGTCACATTTGATACTAATTCAAATAATAATTAGTATATGAATACATATGTGTTAACATGAATGTATACACATGAATGAGTATATGCATATAAAATTTCAGGTGAAAATGAAGAATGGTAACAAGTATATGTGTAATGGGCATAGGGGGTAGCTATTCTAGCTCTGTTAGTCAAAAAAGGATTCTCTGAAGAGGTAACATATATAAAAGTTGTAAATAAAGGGAGGGGGTAAGCCATTTGAAGAGGTAGTGGAATAATGTTTCAGGCAGGGGATCAGCAGGTTGCTGAGGTGAAAACAAGCTTGGTGTGCTCAGGAAACCATGAGATAATTTTGTTATAACACCAAAAATATATGCAACAAAATATCACAAAATTTTTTAATGAATCCTGAAAAAGTCTTGGCCATTTTGAAACCTGAACCCAAGCTGGGCTAAGTATAGTGGCCCTGTACTTCTGAGACACAGAGATTGATGTAGAAGGAGGATGGGCACATGACCCAGACCTGAATGTTAACAGTCCTTTATCTCCTCACTGGATCCAAGAGGTCATCCTTTCTCTCTTATGTTTTTGGCTTTATTTTTAATATGGTTTATTGAGGCTATAAAGATGGGTTTCTAGAAAAGAATATCTAAGGAGAGTTAGTTCTTTTTTGAATGTAAACAAGATATTTTTAATATTTAATAATGCAGGCAAAAATAAATTCAGATTATTTCTTTCAGATTCCATGATTTGTAAATGTTCCAAAGAATATTTGTTTTAATTACACTCAAAAGTTCAGTTATAAGAGTATAATATTGGTAAAGGAAATTTTATTAAAATGGCTTATTAAACTGGTAGAATTTAATGGGGCTGCATTTAAGTGATATGAAATTTTTCATATTCTATTAGTGAATTCCAGAAAAAAAATGGTCTAGCATCTTGTTTTAGAAATGGTGGGGTTCTTTGAAACCTAGGGTACTCAGCCATTGGGCGTAATGAAAATATTCAGACAGGAGCAATCTCATTATTCAACATCCTGCTACACAAAGTTTGGGAAAGTTGAAAAAGCTGACCTCCATCAGGTGCTCACAGAAAATATTAAGTGTAGGGCAGGAGGCATGAGGGAGCTGCCGTGGTGGGGCAGGCAGGCTGGACATTTCTTGGTTTGAGGTTATGCCTCTGTACCTAGAGAAGAGAGATGACTGATGTCACCAGGAGACTTGAGCTGAATTACAGATAATTGCAGCCCACCATTGGGATAGGAACAAGATCATAAAGAAATAAAAGACCCATATGATGCAGGTGTTCAGAGTCTGCTAAAATTGGGAGTAGAACAGCAATACTGAGAAAAACCTTTTGACTCTCCAGGTTTTACATAAAGAACAATGTAATTGCAGAACTCCACTGGAGAAATTTGAGGCTTTATTCACTTAAATTAGCTATAGAACAAACAAAACCCATGTCCACCTGAACTGCAACTATACTGAATCATCTTAACAGAAAAGAGATGTACCCATTTCTAAGCATAAGTACTATGTCAGTCCCAACTGTTTTTTACACAGTCACCAGGATTCAGTAAAAAATTATGAGACACAGAAAAAAAATGAAGTAAAAGCTATCCATTGTGAAGACACAAAGCAAGCAACAGAAATAGTGATAGACCAAGTGCTGGAACCATCAGACAGCCCTTTTAAAATCACTATAATTATTATGTTAAAGGATCTAGTGAGAAGATAAACACAGTAGACAGATGTGAATTTTCAGTGGAGAACTGGAAACTATTAGAAGAGTCAGATGGAAATACTGTAAATGACAATCAAGGTGTCCTTTATAGCCTTGTGGGCTATAGTCCATGGGGTCGCAAAGAGTCAGACACGACTGAGCGACTAACACACACTTTAATGGGTTTAGCAGATGACCGAATGAATACCCAGTGGAGGAAAGAATCAGAGCACTTTAGATAGGTCAATTGAATTTAAACTGACCGTGAAGTTATTCAAGGAGTGAAAGAAATAGTTGAGCATCCAGTAGCTCAGTTATCATAAAACAATATCAGAAGATTTGCTATACATGTGATATGAAAAAATCAAAAGCCAAGAGAACCTTCCAAAATTACTGAAAGACAGCACACTACAGGTTCAGAAGCTCAGAGAAACCCAGGCAGGATAAATACAAAGAAAAACACAACATAGGCAGAGCAATGAGATCTAAACAAAAAGATCTTGAAGGCTATGAGAAAAACAGATGATGCTGCTGCTAAGTCACTTCAGTCATGTTCGACTCTGTGCAACCCCATAAATTTCAGTCCACCAGGCTCCCCTATCCCTGGGATTCTCCAGGCAAGAGTACTGGAGTGGGGTGCCATTGCCTTCTCCAAAAACAGACGCTACATACAGGGAAACAAGGGTAAGAATATGAACAACTTCTTTCTGGAAACTCTGCCAGTTAGGGAACGTGGAAAAACATTTCTGAAGTACTAAATAAAACAATAGTAACTCAGATTTCTTTACTCAGTAAAAAAGACTCCAAATGGATATAAAAATACAGAGGTTTCATAGCAAAGTTGATAGATACATATTTTAATGGACTCAGTGTAAATCCAATGAAAATTTATGCTATTGTTGGTGGAAGAAAAGTGACTCTAAAATTTATATGAAGATTTCTTACTTGTAGAATAAATACAAGAAAGTATCCCACTAAATGTGGCATCACATATTTGTGAATGTGAAGAAGACAAAAGGCTCTCTTCTGTCACTCCTTGAGAGGCACTGATGTCCCTTCTGTCCCTTTTCCTTCAACACAGATTCAGCTGTTCTTTTCTAAGGCTGAGTATTTTCCTGTGAAGCCACATCACTGATGGTGACCATAAACACTACTGCAGATACAGCCCTGGAGTCTGGAGTGTTCCTCATTTGCCCTAACAGCATTCCAGAGGAACAGATTTGGTGCCTCTCAATTGAGGCCAGTTGGAAGTAGTATCTTCACCTCTTGGTCTTAAGATCCAATCTGTGAAATTAAAACAACAGTTATATAATTTGGCTTCCTTTGTTTCCTATGACATCTATTTCCAAAGGTGAAGATGTATATGAGAAGATTATCATAAATTTGAAAGTGTCCATTATACACTTCTAAAACATTTCAAGGCTACTTCATTTTAGGTTAAGAAATTTTCAAATTTGTGACTTGGGTGTCATGTCAATCAAACATCTCTGTCAAAAGCAATTGATTTGCATCTTGCCTATCACTTCCCTGGTGGTTCAGACGGTAAAGTGTCTGCCTGCAATGCTGGAGACCCGGGTTCAATCCCTGGGTCCGGTAGATCCCTTGCAGAAAGAAATGGCAACCCACTCCAGTACTCTTGCCTGGGAAATTCTATGGACTGAGGAGCCTGGTAGGCTACAGTCGGTGGGGTCGCAAAGAGTCAGACAGGACTGAGTGACTTCACTTTAAATTTCACTTATATGTCATTATTATAGCTCCAGTGCCATCAAAACCAGTATTTGTATTGATAAACAGAGTTAATAGACACAGCATAGTCTATTGCTGTGTCTTCCTTAAGAGAAGTATACTGGAGATCTGACAATTTGTAATATGCTCTACATTAACAGTACCAAACTTGGAACTTTCGATAAGTGACTTAATTTTACCCAATCTCAGCTTTTAGAAATCTCTGTAAGAGAAGTAATAATGAAATCAGTATTGATTTTGAAGATAGTGTTCTTTTCAACCAAGACAGTTCCTTGGATACTAAATTGTACATTATCATTTTCCTTTATGAATTGTACAGCTTGCAAAGGCAGTTATAAAGTATTATTAGTAAGTGCTCCAGCAAAATAGGCTGTGGTCTTTGGTACCTTTGAAAGTTCAGTTCAAGTCTGGAAGTACAGCTGAACAGTAAGAACAAGACCCTATCTGATTATGGGAAATTCAGCCTAATAAAACTCTGCAAAGAACAGGGAAAAAGACAGATGTTAAAATATTTGCTTTTCTTTCTTTAATAATAAATCATATTTTGAGCAACTAAAAATTTCAAACTCCTATAATGTAACCCAATTGGGTAATTCATAAAAGCCCACCAGGGCTTCCCTGGTGGCTCAGTGGTAAGATTCGCAAATTGCAATGCAGGAGACCCTGGTTCAGTCCCTGGGTCAGAAAGATCACCTGGAGAAGGGAATGGCAACCCAGTTCGGTATTCTTGCCTGGAGAATCCCATGGGCAGAGGAGTCTGGTGGGCTACAGTCCATGGGGTTGCAAAGAGTCCAGACACACTGACCTGCTACATTTCACTTTTTCTGTATTTTTTCTATAGGCTTCCCAGGTGGTGCTAGTGGTAAAGAACCTGCCTGCCAATACAGTAGACATAAGAAATGTGAGGTTCCATCCCTGCATTGGGAAGATCCCCTGGAAGAGGGCACAACAACCCACTCTAGTATTCTTGCCTGGGAAATCTGTGGACTGAGAAGTCTGGTGGACTACAGTCCAATAGGTTGCAGAATCGGATATGACTGAGGTGACTTAGCACACATGCACCATAATATTTCTATAATTTTTAAGACCTATTTTGCTGGAACTCCTTTTTTCAAGAATTTCTTATTGCAAAATTCAGACTTAAATAGAAGAAAGTACGGAAAGCCACTAGATGATTCAGGTGTGATCTAAATGAAATACCTTACGATTATACAGTGGAATTGACAAGTAGATTCAAGGGATTAGATCTGATACACAGAGTGCCTGAGGAACTATGGATGGAGGTTTGTGACATTACACAGGAGGCAGTGATCAAGACCATCCCCAAGAAAAAGAAATGCAAAAAGGCAAAATGGTTTTCTGAGGAGGGCTTACAGAGTTGAGAAAAGAAGAGAAGCAAAAGGAATAGGAGAAAAGGAAAGATATACCCATTCGATGCAGAGTTCCAAAGAATAGTATGGAGAGATAAGAAAGCCTTCTTCAGTGATCGATGCAAAGAAATAGAGGAAAACAATACAATGGGAATGAGTAGAGATCTCTTCAAGAAAATTAGAGATACCAAGGGATCTTTTCATGCAAAGATGGGCACAATAGAGGACAGAAATGGTATGGACCTAACAGAAGCAGAAGATACTAAGAAGAGGTGGCAAGAATACACAGAATTACAATACAAAAAAGAACTTCCTGACCCAGATAATCACGATGGTGTGATCACTCACCTAGAGTCAGACATCCTGGAATGCAAAGTCAAGTGGGCCTTAGGAAGCATCGTTATGAACTAGTGGGGGTGATGGAAGTCCAGTTGAGATATTTCAAATCCTAAAAGATGATGCTGTGAAAGTGCTGCACTCAATATGTCAGCAAATTTGGAAAACTCAGCAGTGGCCCCAGGACTGGAAAAGGTCAGTTTTCATTCCAATCCCAAAGAAAGGCAATGCCAAAGAATATTAAAACTACCACACAATTGCACTCATCTCATATGCTAGCAAGTTAAGTTCAGTCAGTCGCTCAGCTGGGTCTGACTCTTTGCGATCCCATGGACTGCAACACACCAGGTTTCCCTGTCCCATCACCAACTCCAAGAGCCTACTTAAATTCATGTCCATTGCATCAGTGCTGCCATCCAATCATCTCATCTTCTGTCGTCCCCTTCTCCTCCTGCCCTCAATCTTTCCCAGCATCAGGGTCTTTTCCAATGAGTCAGTTCTCTGCATCAGGTGGCCAAAGTATTGGAGTTTCAGCTTCAACATCAGTCCTTCCAATGAATATTTAGGACTCATTTCTTTTGTGATTGACAGGTTGGATCTTCTTTCAGTCCAAGGGACTCTCAAGAGTCTTCTCCAACACCACACTTCAAAAGCATCAATTCTTTGGCACTCAGCTTTCTTTAGAGTCCAACTGTCACATCCATACATGACTACTGGAAAAACCATAGCTTTGACTAGATGGAACTTTGCTGGTAAACCAATGTCTCTGCTTTTTAATATGCAGTCCAGGTTGGTCATATTTTTTCTTCCAAGGAGCAAGCGTCTTTTAATTTCATGGCTACAATCACCACCTGCAGTGATTTTGGAGCCCCCCAAAATAAAATCTTTCACTGTTTCCATTGTTTCCCCATCTATTCCCCAGCATGAAGTAATGGGACTGGATGCCATGATCTGAGTTTTCTGAATATTGAGTACTAAGTCAACTTTTTCACTCTCCTCTTTCACCTTCATCAAGAGCCTCTTTAGTTCTTCTTCATGTTCTTCCATAAGGGTGGTGTCATTTGTGTATCTGAGGTTATTGATATTTCTCCCAGCAATCTTGATTCCAGCTTGTGCTTCATTCAGTCCGGCATTTCACATGATGTTCTCTTCATATAAGTTAAATAAGCAGGGTAACAATATACAACCTTGATGTACTCCTTTCCCAATTGGAACCAGTCTGTTGTTCCATGTCCAGTTCTAACTGTTGCTTCTTGACCTGCATTCTTATTTCTCAGGAGGCAGGTCAGGTGGTCTGGTATTCCCATCTCTTTCAGAAGTTTCCACAGTTTGTTGTGATCCAGACAGTCGAAGGCTTTGGTATAGTCAATAAAGCAAAAGTAGATTTTTTTCTGGAACTCGCTTGCTTTTGCAATGATCCAGTGGATGTTGGCAATTTGATCTCTGATTCCTCTGCCTATCTAAATCCAGACTAAACATCTGGAAGTTCATGGTTCATGTACTGTTGAAGCCTGGCTTGGAGAATTTTGAGCATTACTTTCCTAGCATGTGAGATGAGTGCAATTGTGTGGTGGTTTGAGCATTCTTTGGGATTGTCTTTCTTGGGATTGGAATGAAAACTGACCTTCCCATCCCCTGGTCACTGCTGAGTTTTCCAGATTTGCTGGCATATTGAGTGCAGCACTTTCACAGGATCATCTTTTAAGATTTGAAATAGCTCAGCTGGAATTCCGTCACCTCCACTAGCTTTGTTCATAGTGATGCTTCCTAAGGCCCACTTGACTTTGCATTCCAGGATGTCTGACTCTAGGTGAGTGATCATACCATCGTGGTTACCTGGGTCATGAAGATCTTTTTTGTGCAGTTCTTCTGTGTATTCTTGCCACCTCTTCTTTGTATCTTCTGCTTCTGTTAGGTCCATACCGTTTCTGTCTACAAGAAACCCACCTCAAAACAAGAGACATACAGACTAAAAGTGAAGGGCTGGAAAAAATATTTCACGCAAACGGAGACCAAAAGAAAGCAGGAGTCGCAATATTCATATCAGATAAAATAGACTTTCAAATAAAGGATGTGAAAGGAGACAAAGAAGGACACTACATAATGATCAAAGGATCAATCCAAGAAGAAGATATAACAATTATAAATATATATGCACCCAACATAGGAGCACCGCACTATGTACAGCAAATGCTACCGAGTATGAAAGAATTAATAGTAACACAATAATAGTGGGAGACTTTAATACCCCACTCACAACTATGGATAGATCAACTAAACAGAAAATTAACAAGGAAACACAAACCTTAAATGACACAATGGACCAGCTAGACCTAATTGATATCTATAGGACATTTCACCCTAAACCAACAACTTCACCTTTTTCTCAAGTGCACACGGAAACTTCCCCAGAATAGATCATACCCTGGGCAATAAATCTGGTCTTGGAAAATTCAAAAAAATTGAAATCATTCCAGTCATTTTTCTGACCACAGTGCAGTAAGATTAGATCTCAATTACAGGGAAAAAATTGTTAAAAATTCAAACATATGGAGGCTAAATAACACGCTTCTGAATAACTAACAAATCATAGGAGAAATCAAAAAAGAAATCAAAATATGCATAGAATGAATGAAAATGAAAACACAACAATCCAAAACCTATGGGACACTGTAAAAGCAGTGCTAAGGGGAAGGTTCATAGCATTACAGGCTTACCTCAAAAAATAAGAAAAAAGCCAAGTAAATAACCTAACTCTACACCTAAACCAACAAGAGAAGGAAGAAATGAAGAACCCCAGGGTTAGTAGAAGGAAAGAAATCTTAAAAATTAGGGCAGAAATAAATGCAAAAGAAACTGAAGAGACCATAGCAAAAATCAACAAAGCTAAAACCTGGTTTTTTGAAAAAATAAACAAAATTGACAAACCATTAGCAAGACTCATTAAGAAACAAAGAGAGAAGAACCAAATCAACAAAATTAGAAATGAAAATGGAGAGATCACAACAGACAACACTGAAATACAAAGGATCATAAGAGACTACTACCAGCAGCTCTATGCCAATAAAATGGACAACTTGGAAGAAATGGACAAATTCTTAGAAAAGTATAACTTTCCAAAACTGAACCAGGAAGAAATAGAAGATCTTAACAGACTCATCACAAGCAAGGAAATTGAAACTGTAATCAGAAATCTTCCAGCAAACAAAAGCCCAGGACCAGATGGCTTCACAGCTGAATTCTACCAAAAATTTAGAGAAGAGCTAACACCTATATTACTCAAACTCTTCCAGAAAATTGCAGAAGAAGGTAAACTTCCAAACTCATTCTGTGAGGCCACCATCACACTAATCCCAAAACCAGACAAAGATGCCACAAAAAGGAAAACTACAGGCCAATATCACTGATGAACATAGAGGTAAAAATCCTTAACAAAATTCTGGCAAACAGAATCCAACAACATATTAAAAAAATCATACACAATGACCAAGTGGGCTTTATCCCAGGAATGCAAGGATTATTTATTATCTGCAAATCAATCAATGTAATACACCACATTAACAAATTGGAAGATAAAAACCATATGATTATCTCAATAGATGCAGAGAAAGCCTTTGACAAAATTCAAAACCCATTTATGATTAAAATTCTCCAGAAAGCAGGAATAGAAAGAAAATACCTCAACATAATAAAAGCTATATATGACAAACCCACAGCAAGCATTACCCTCAATGGTGAAAAATTGAAATCATTTCTCCTGAAATCAGGAACAAGACAAGGGTGCCTACTCTCACCACTACTATTCAACATAGTTATGGAAGTTTTGGCCACAGCAATCAGAACAGAAAAAGAAGTAAAGGAATCCAGATAAAAAAAGATGAAGTGAAACTCTCGCTGCTTGCAGATGACATGATTCTCTACATAGAAAACCCTAAAGAATCTACCAGAAAATTACTAGAGCTAATCAACGAATATAGTAAAGTTGCAGGATATAAAATTAACACACAGAAATCCCCTGCATTCTTATACACTAACAATGAGAAAACAGAAAAAGAGATTAGGGAAACAATACCATTCACCACTGCAACAAAAAGAATAAAATACTTAGAAGTATATCTACCTAAAGAAACAAAAGACCTATACATAGAAAACTATAAAACACTGATGAAAGAAATCAAAGAGGACACAAACAGATGGAGAAACATACCGTGTTCATGGATTGGAAGAATCAATATTGTCAAAATGGCTATTCTACCCAAAGCAATCTATAGATTCAATGCAATTCCTATCAAGCTACCAATGGTATTTTTCACAGAACTAGAACAAATAATTTCACAATTTGTATGGAAATACAAAAAACCTCGAATAGCCAAAGTAATCTTGAGAAAGAAGAATGGAACTGGAAGAATCAACCTGCCTGACTTCTGGCTCTACTACAAAGCCACAGTCATCAAGACAGTATGGTACTGACACAAAGACAGAAATATAGATCAATGGAACAGAATAGAAAGCCCAGAGATAAATCCACGAACCTATGGACACCTTATCTTCGACAAAGGAGGCAAGGATATACAATGGAGAAAAGACAACCTCTTTAACAAGTGGTGCTGGGAAAACTGGTAAACCAGTTGTAAAAGAAGAAACTTGAACACTTTCTAACACCATACACAAAAATAAACTCAAAATGGATTAAAGATCTAAATGTAAGTCCAGAAACTATAAAACTCCTAGAGGAGAAGATAGGCAAAACACTCTCCGACATGAATCACAGCAGGATCCTCTATGACCCACTTCCCAGAATATTGGAAATAAAAGCAGAAATAAACAAATGGGAACTAATGAAACTTAAAAGCTTTTGCACAACAAAGGAAACTATAAGAAAGGTGAAAAGACAGCCTTCAGATTGGGAGAAAATAATAGCAACTGAAATAACAGACAAAGGATTAATCTCAAAAATATACAAGCAACTCCTGCAGCTCAATTCCAGAAAAATAAATGACCCAATCAAAAAATAGGCCAAAGAACTAAACAGACAGTTCTCCAAAGAAGACATATAGATGGCTAACAAACACTTGAAAAGATGCTCAACATCACTCATCAGAGAAATGCAGATCAAAACCACAATGAGGTACCATTACATGCCAGTCAGGATGGCTGCTATCCAAAAGTCTACAAGCAATAAATGCTGGAGAGGGTGTGGAGAAAAGGGAAGCCTCTTACCCTGTTCATGGGAATGCAAGCTAGTACTGCCGCTATGGAGAAGAGTGTGGAGATTCCTTAAAAACTGGAAATAGAACTGCCATATGACCCAGCAATCCCACTCCTGGGCATACACACTGAGGAAACTAGATCTGAAAGAGAGCCGTGCACCCCAATGTTCATTCCATCACTGTTTATAATAGCCAGGACATGGAAGCAACCTAGATGCCCATCAGCAGATGAATGTATAAGGAAGCTGTGGTACATATACACCATGAAATATTACTCAGCCATTAAAAAGAATTCATTTGAATCAGTTCTAAAAAGATGGATTAAACTGGAGCCCATTATACAGAGTGAAGTAAGCCAGAAAGATAAAGAACATTACAGCATACTAACAGATATATATGGAATTTAGAAAGATGGTAATGATAACCCTACATGCAAAACAGAAAAAGAGACACAAATGTACAGAACAGACTTTTGGACTCTGTGGGAGAAGGCGAGGGTGGGATGTTTTGAGAGAACAGCATGAATATTATCTATAGTGAAACAGATCACCAGCCCAGGTAGGATGCATGAGACAAGTGCTCAGGCCTGGAGCACTGGGAAGACCCAGAGGAATCAGGTGGAGAGGGAGGTGGGAGGGGGTATCAGGATGGGGAATACATGTAACTCCATGGCTGATTCATGTAAATGTATGGCAAAACCCACTGCAATATTGTGAAGTAATAGCCTCCATCTAATAAAAATAAATGGAAAAAAAAAAAAAAAAGAATGAAACACAATCCTGGTAATATATGTTCTGATTTCCAGGGTGACAACCAGAATGACTCCTGGATCTTTGCCCTAACAATACTCTCGAGCAGCACTTTTGTGTACAATATTATGGGAACTATCAACCATCAGACCATGGGCCAACTGCAGTATCCTTTTGGGATCCAAACCACATCAAAGTCAGAGGGCAGACCAATATTTAAAAAACAGCTGACTAACTATGAATCCTGGTGAAACAAACACAAGGAATATAAAAAAGAATTCAATGGCAAGGGGAAAATCCTATAACCTACTGAAGAATTGATACTGGGGATACTTGGGTTAAGGACAAAGGAGATAAAGGTTTATATGTGGGACTAATGTAGGACTGCAGAGGGTTTACTGTTCATTCATGCCAGTTTTCCTTATTTTGCTACTCAGTCATGTGATAGAGCTGACAGACAGAATCAGGACAAAATCCACACCTGATGTGGATGGGTTTGAGGATTCAGCTGACTTTGTGAGCCTCTTTCCAGACTTCGTACGGACACTGAGGGATTTCTCCCTCGACTTGGAAGCAGATGGACAGTCCATCACAGCCAAAGAGTACCTGGAGAATTCACTCAAGCTTAAGAAAGGTAAAGGTGAATTGGTAAACAGATGACAAAACACTAAAAACTTTTGTTCCTTAGTTTTCTGTCAACAGTTGTCTTCTGATTATAGTTTCTATTTCTTCTCAAGGGGTGATTACTAAGAAGTAATGCTTGTTTATTATCTGAATTAATAGATTTGGTTTTAGATTACTTTTCTCCCTGTTCTAAGAATAAATTTCTTTTTCTTTCACCTTCCCTGTGCTGTGATTAGATTGATATCTCCATGCTTAGGACTTGTGGTGCTCTAATTAGCCAAAGAATAGGAGTAGAATCGTCATTTATTTGAAGAAAAGAAATGCAAGTGTGAACCATGCACAGTTCAGGGGTGGTAAAGGATTGTCACAGGCAAATATTGTCCAATCTAGCCTGCCAGTTGGTTTTGTAAATAAGATTTTATTGGAATAATGTCATACCCATTCATTTATAGTTTCTCTATGACTGCTTTTAGGCTACAATAAGAGACTTGAATACTCAGAAAAAGAGACCATCTATCTGGCTTGCAAAGTCTAAAATATTTACTGTTTGACCCTTTATGGGAAATGTTTGCAAGATCCTACATTAGGCAAATTCCTTTTTTCTTCTTCCAGGTACCAGCCCGAAAGATAAAACTTTTAATCTGCCTCGACTCTGTATCCGAAAGTTCTTCCCAAAGAAGAAATGCTTCATCTTTGATCGGCCCACTCACCGGAAGAAATTGGCCCAGCTTGAGGAACTGTGTGACGATGAGCTGGACTCTGAATTTGTGCAACAAGCTGCGGTCTTCTGTTCCTACATCTTTAGCAATTCCAAAACTAAAACTCTCTCAGGAGGCATCAAGGTGGATGGACCTCGTGAGTCCTATCCCCAGTCTTCACTCTCACTGTTAAGACTAAAGGATGGTGTGATAACATCCATATAGCTTCAACTTTGAAAACTGCACATCTACTGCTATTATCGTGTTAAATTCTAGGTGGCATCAGCACTTCTGATAGGTTTTATTAGTCAGACTTCATAGTTGAGAAAAGATACAAAAGCAAAGAATAAAAGCTCTAAGAGCTTACAATTGTCCTAGTAAACTGGATCTGCCCTGTCCAACATGGCTGTCACTAGACAGGTGTGCCTATCTAAATGTAGCTAATGAAAAATATACAAATTTAACATTCTGATCACACAGCTATGTCTCAAGGGCTCACACCTACGTGAGGCTAGTGGCTCCCACCATGGACAGCACACACAGAACACTTCCATCATCACAGAAATTTCTCCTATAATGCTCTGCTAGAATAAGCAAAATGGAGGACTCATTTTGATTTGCTCCACAAATATTAATCAAATGTTTCCCATGGACTTACCAGTGCTGATGGTACAGACATAAGTGAGAGAGAGATGGTTTCTGGCCTAACAGTACCTGCAGGTGAAGTAAATGTACTCAATAAACACAAAAGTTTCTCAACCTTTGATGTATATATACCACCTGAGGATCTTGCCAAAGAGGAGGGTCTGAGTCAGTCAAACTGGGGCAGAGGCTGAGAGTCTGCATTTTTAGCAAGTTTTCCAGTGATTCTGTAAAATAAATGGTTGGTAATAAACAACACTAGAATTAGACAGAATAGAAAGTTTCCTCACTCTGCCTACAGTAAACATCATCATTGTTTTCTGTCGTAGGTCTAGAGACCCTGGTGCAGACCTATGTTAGTACCATCAACAGTAGAGATCTGCCCTGCATGCAGAATGCAGTCCTGGCCTTGGCTGTGATCAAGAACGCAGCCGGAGTACAAAAGGCCGTTGTCCACTATGACCAGCAGATGGGCCAGGAGCTGCAACTACCCACAGAAACCCTCCAGGAGCTGCTGGACCTGCACAGGGCCAGTAGGAAGAGACCACTGAAGTCCTCATGAAGAGTTCCTTCAAAGACATAGACCAATTGTTTCAAAAAGAATTGGCAGTAATTTTTTCCTCAAGTTTATACACATTAGACTCTTGGAAAGTAAAGTATTACTAGAAAATGAAATAGGTGCTTATTTTGTGAAAAGCAACTTTTCTAGACAAACATTATTTGCTATCATAAGAGGAACCAATTTTATTATGATATACTTTATTATGAGGCATTGAAACTTTTTTCTTTCATGAATAAACTAATAATCTTCCCTATAATTTCATTACATGCATACAGGTAATAATCAGAGCTTTTAATCAATCACATACTCATTTTTATCAGACTGATTGGCTATTTTGGCCAAAAGCAAAGAATATTTTTTTCTTAGTTATCATGAGCAGGTTTATTTTGAGCTACATTTATTTCACATGCAATCATTTGTCCAGTTGGAAAATTAGGAGTTTTCTCCAAAGGTGAAGCATGTAGCTAGTAATCTCTGCTCCAAAGTTTACCCTCATGGAGAAAGGGGCTTCTGTAGAAAGTCAGGATCAGAAGGAAGGATATGATTTTGTTGCATTTCTGTGAATTCTTCTAGTGGTCACAGACCTTTTTTACTTTTATTTTTTTGAGAAGCTTTCCCAGAAATTTGGAGGTCAAGATAACCTCTTTTAATACTTCTGTTAATAAATACTTCTTATTTTTTACATTAAAGACCCAGCTAGATAAAAAGCGAGATGACTTATGTAATCAGAATCTTAAAGCATCAGAAGATCATTGCTCTGCTTTACTGAAGGATGTTTTCAGTCCTCTAGAAGAAGAAATGAAACAGGGGATTTATTTGAAACCAGGGGGCTATCGCCTCTTCATTGAGAAGATGCAAGAGCTGAAGAAGAAGTATTTTCAGGAGCCCAGAAAGGGCATACAGGTAACCAAGTTTGATTCTGGGAAGCTACTGATGCCTCCTTGAGGTGACAGTTTGAACACGTGTATTGTATACAGATGCGCAATTACAGGACCAACAGCATTCAGGCTTTCATTCTATAAACACGTACAGGGAGCCTGTTACACCAGATATAACCAATGTGTTCATCCAAGAGCATACACTAAGTTAACAATTGAGTTATAAACTGGATTACCAGATGTATCCAAAATTTCAAATAATGTCATCATTTACCTCTCTGCCTGTGGCTCTCCCCAGCCCCAGACGTCCGTCCTTCCCAGTCTCCCTCTACCCCCTTTATTCAGATCCACTTTATCCATGATGCCTTCCTTCTCCAACAAGCTCATGCCGTATGGGACCACAGCACCCACAGCTCCAAAATCAGAGCCCTCAGTTTACAAGAACAGAGAATCACTATTTACATGTATGTCAACCTCTTATAAAGGATTCTGCTCAGGAGGGCACCTTGCTTGGCCAGTCTGGAGCATATGCTTATCTGAGTGCTAGGAAACCTGATCACCAGGCACACCAGGGCCAAGAGGAACAGTTCTTAGAGGGAAAGGTGGTGGGCAAACAGGAATGAGTGCTTACAGCCATTTCCTAATACTAACCCTATTTTGTCTGGGTCCCAGGCTGAGATTTCTTCAGGAATACTTGAAGTCCAAGGAGTCTGTTACCGATGCAGTTCTACAGACAGACCAGATGCTCTCAGAGAAGGAAAAGTTGATAGAAGGTGAGGAGCTAGTCAAGAGTCTAGACAGCCCTGAAAGCTCCTAAATGTTCTAGCTAATTCAGCTAGGTGAACCAAGGAGCCTTAAACTATAGCAACATGAGAAAAGATGTCTCTTGTTTGCTAATATCTTTTCTGAATAGGGTGTATGCAGCTAGTAGCAACAGTGATAGGTAACTGTAGATGGAAGAAAGAAGCAACTTGGTCTCCACATACATTTTTCTTTTTCCTCTTCCTCCTGACAGTGGAACGTGTGAAAGTTGAATCTGCACAGGCTGCAGCAAAAATGCTGGAGGAAATGCAAATAAAGAACCAGCAGATGATGGAACAGAAAGAAAAGAGCTATCAGGAACATGTGAAACAACTGACTGAGAAGATGGAGAGGGATAGGACCCAGTTACTGGAAGAGCAAGAGAGAACTCTTGCTGTCAAACTGCAGGTATTTAATTGCAACACCATGTGGCTCCTGTTATTCTGTTTTCCGTCTACATTCTCTGGTCACAAATGTGACCCAGCAGTGAGAACTTGAAGCCCAGAAGAAGGACCTTGCTTGCTCACTTGTACTTTTCAAACCCCATTTGTCTGCCTGAACTGGCCCCTACAGTGTCTTGTTTCTAAAAGATTTTACTTGCAGTTATGTCACAACTAGTCTTTTATCACTATATCTGTCAATCATGGTAGCTGTTATCTGCTAGGCATTAAAAAAAGGGGGTCTTCTCCATATCAAAGCAAGAGCTGTCATGTCCTTAATACTTAGGAGATGAAAGAGAGGTTAAGACAAGACTAAATAACTTTTATAGGGTCACAATGCTTGGGAAGATATCTGAACTGTCTTCACCACTTAGAGGAATACATGATTTTTTTTTTTTTTCTGTCACAACTGGTATGACTTTTAGCTATAAGAAATCCTTCATTAGCAGGACTCCTTAACCGTCACACCACTGTGTCCATCTGGTTTCCTATGCCCTGCTCCTAGTATGTGTTGAGTTGTGCAGAAATCCAGTATGTCAAGTCTGGGGCCCTGATTCCCTCACCTATATTTTGGTCCTCCTGCCACCAAGTTGTGGAAGGTTAGATCAAATTTCCTGATCTAAGATTCAGACAATGTATCAGATTTTGGAAATCTGTCTGTTTCTGTGCTGTGTGTGTACGTGTGTGTGTATTAAAAAATAAAAATACATAGATAAGACTCAAAGCCAAACATTTCATTAAGATTGTCTACAAAGGTTGTATACAAATAATGGGAGAAAAAATTAAGACTGCTAATTGAGATTTATCAACATATCAGGATGAACTTATATCAGGAGATATAAGTCAAAAATCTTTCTTAACTCAGGGAGACTCAGGAAAAGCAATCACAGAGATAGAAGATGTAAGAGAAGGTATAATGATAATTAATGATAGGGAAAATTTCAAGAAGAAACTAAATATTTTTGAGTAACATGGAAACTTACATTACCATATGTAAAATAGACAGCCAATGGGAATTTGCCATATGGCTCAGGAAACTCAAACAGGGGCTCTGTATCAACCTGGAGGGGTAGGATGGGGAGGGAGTTGGGAGGGAGCTTCAAAAGGGAGGGATATACGTATACCTATGGCTGATTCATGTTGAGGTTTGACAGAAAACAGCAAAATTCTGTAAAGCAATTATCCTTTGATAAAAAAATAAACTAATTAAAAGTAAAAATGAAAAAATAAAAAATCCTTGAATGTGGAAACTAGATAGTAGTTAGAGATTTACTTAATTATATACACTACTCAGTCTCCATTTGTATTTTTTTAGGAACAGTCCCGACTACTACAGGAAGGATTTCAAGAAGAGACAAGACTACTTCATAATGAAATACAGAATCTCCAGAAGAACATGAATAAACCAAAAAAGGAATGTTTCCTAAGCTAAAGAATTAAAGAATAGAGCTTTCCTTGTCACTCTTACACAAGGCATTACTCAAGAAGTTTAAAACTGAGAAAAATGTCACCATACTTGATAATATTTAGGTTTTGCATTTTTACTACACTAAAATTTGCAAAGACACGCAGTTCTATAATTGAAATCATGTACATCTTCCTCACAATATTGCAAACTGTGTAGCAAATGCACTTTACCTCTGTGCCAGCACAGGAGGTATCATAAACTGGTACCACCCAGGAACTTCTTCCAGATGACCACTAGTTAAACAAGTGGATACTGAGCAAAGTCTTATGTCAAAGTCTTGGGACATAGTTGGTAATGAGTTTGACCAAATGCACAAAAGGTTGGGAAGAACCATTTTAGCTTCTAGTGAAGGCAGTGTATGGTGTCCCATTGCTTCAAGACTGCACAGTTTGTCAGTAGGGATGTGACTCCTGGATACCTGGAATGGGCAGTGCTTACTGGTGAATCCCAAGCTAAAGCAAATCACCTTGCATAGTGATCTAGAAGGTCTACAGAATTTCCACAGGAAGATGGAAGAAACCATTAGCATGATTATGACTTGGATCATAAAGAAGTGGGCTAAAAAAAGAAACTTTCCCTTCTTGTTCATTTCACCCAGATTATAATTTTAATTACTTAATTAATAATTTTAATGGGATACTTTAGAACTTTAAGTGACACTAGACTAAACATAGTGACAGGATGGCAATTATACATTGTGTTTGTAGCCATTTCTAACTTGCAAAAGTGAGTTTGAAATGATGACAGATAATGTGTTAGAAAACTGAGCTAAATTAATTATTAAATTGTTCATAACCCTGAAGTTTAGGCTATTGTTTCCCAATTCTTGAGTCACACTTGAAAGTCTCCTTACTTTCCCCCAAGAGAATATGGGTTGTTTTTTACTTCCTTTGATCAGAAAAATAATGCTCTTGGTATTACTTAGGACTTTATCACAACTGTCAAAAGCCCTAGGTAAGTGCTCAAAACTTTTCAGAGCAATGAAGAATTATTTCAGTCTGGAACTAAAAATGTAAAATGTTGAACTTTACATTTCTGATTTTTTATAGTTTTTCACCAAAAAAAAAAAAAAAATGTTTTAGTTTATATAGCCATAATTGGCTAATGTTTTAAAACCTGAGATAGTAACTATTCATGAGTATGTCCTCAACTCTGCCATAAAGCAACCACAGATGACACATAAATGGATGGTATGCCTGTGTTCCAAGAAAACATTGTTTTAAAATACAGCTTGCACTAGGAAGCCATAGTTTGCAGACTCTTGCTTTATATAATAGAAACATTAATCAAAGTTTTTTACAGCTGCCTTATGTTCCCTGCATTTGTAAGGAATATAGGGATTACATCACATATGTTAGCATTGTGAAAAAGATTATGCAGTGTTTCAAAATATTACATGATGAGAGAAAAGCACAGGAGCAGCTAATGCCACTGAATCTACATTTATAGACCTGCTTGTTCTGGTTGCCTTGGGACCTTTTTTCCCATTGAGTCTTCCCTTCGTTTCCCATCAGCATGGAGAATACCTCTTCCACAGTTAGGCAAGTGCTGATAAACAGTAGCCTTTTACTCAAACTGCAGCTTCATAGGGGACTGCATAAGACTGAAGCATGTTAAGTGGAGTATTTATGTAAATACACTCTTGTAGTTCCCACACTGCACTGCAAAAAAAGAGTAAAGCAAATACATTTTTACTACTTAAAGAGACTTCATTGTAGAAAAAAATGACACTGCATTTAAAACCTAATAGTGGTTTCTTTGTTAATCATTTAAAAATAAGAAAATTAAAGCTAAACAAAAGTAACTTCTTTCTAGTTTTGTAGCATGGATTTCTTTCTTTCTTTTTATTGCTCTTTTCATTTATTTTTATTAGTTGGAGGCTAATTACTTTACAATATTGTAGTGATTTTTGCCATACATTAACATGAATCAGCCATAGATTTACATGTGTTCCCCATCCCGATCCCCCCTCCCACCTCCCTCTCCATCCCATCCCTCTGGGTCTTCCCAGTGCATCAGCCCTGAGCACCTGTCTCATGCATCCAACCTGGGCTGGTGATCTGTTTCACCCTTGATAGTATACTTGTTTCAAAGCTATTCTCTCAGAACATCCCACCCTCGCTTTCTCCCATAGAGTCCAAAAGTCTGTTCTGTACATCTGTGTCTCTTTTTCTGTTTTGAACATAGGGTTATCGTTACCATCTTTTAAAATTCCATATACATGCATTAGTATACTGTATTGGTGTTTGTCTTTCTGGCTTACTTCACTCTGTATAATGGGCTCCAGTTTCATCCATCTCATTAGAACTGATTCAAGTGAATTCTTTTTAATGGCTGAGTAATATTCCACAGCTTCCTTATCCATTCGTCTGCTGATGGGCATCTAGGTTGCTTTCATGTCCTGACTATTATAAACAGTGCTGCAATGAACATTGGGGTGCACGTGTCTCTTTCAGATCTAGTTTCCTCAGTGTGTATGCCCAGGAGTGGGATTGCTGGGTCATATGACAGTTCTATTTCCAGGTTTTTAAGGAATCTCCACACTGTTCTCCATAGCGGCTGTACTAGTTTGCATTCCCACGAACAGCGTAAGAGGGTTCCCTTTTCTCTACACCCTCTCCAGCATTTATTGCTTGTAGACTTTTGGATAGCAGCCATCCTGACTGGCGTGTAATGGTACCTCATTGTGGTTTTGATTTGCATTTCTCTGATAATGAGTGATGTTGAGCATCTTTTCAAGTGTTTGTTAGCCATCTGTATGTCTTCTTTGGAGAATTGTCTGTTTAGTTCTTTGGCCCATTTTTTGATTGGGTCATTTATTTTTCTGGAACTGAGCTGCAGGAGTTGTTTGTATATTTTTGAGACTAATCCTTTGTCTGTTTCTTCATTTGCTATTATTTTCTCCCTATCTGAGGGCTGTCTTTTCACCTTTCTTATAGTTTCCTTTGTTGTGCAAAAGCATTTAAGTTTCATTAGTTCCCATTTGTTTATTTTTGCTTTTATTTCCAATATTCTGGGAAGTGGGTCATAGAGGATCCTGCTGTGATTCATGTCGGAGAGTGTTTTGCCTATGTTTTCCTCTAGGAGTTTTATAGTTTCTGGACTTACATTTAGATCTTTAATCCATTTTGAGTTTATTTTTGTGTATGGTGTTAGAAAGTGTTCAAGTTTCATTCTTTTACAAGTGGTTTACCAGTTTTCCCAGCACCACTTGTTAAAGAGGTTGTCTTTTCTCCATTGTATATCCTTGCCTCCTTTGTCGAAGATAAGGTGTCCATAGGTTCATGGGTTTATCTCTGGGCTTTCTATTCTGTTCCATTGATCTATATTTCTGTCTTTGTGCCAGTACCATACTGTCTTGATGACTGTGGCTTTGTAGTAGAGCCTGAAGTCAGGCAGGTTGATTCCTCCACTTCCATTCTTCTTTCTCAGAATTGCTTTAGCTATTCAAGGTTTTCTGTATTTCCATGCAAATTGTGAAATTATTTGTTCTAGTTCTGCAAAAAATACCATTGATAGCTTGATAGGGATTGCATTGAATCTATAGATTGCTTTGGGTAGAATGGCCATTTTGACAATATTGATTCTTCCAATCCATGAGCACGGTATATTTCTCCATCTATTTATGTCTTCTTTGATTTCTTTCATCTGTGTTTTATAGTTTTCTACATACAGGTCTTTCATTTCCTTAGGTAGATATACTCCTAAGTGTTTTATTCTTTTTGTTGCAATGGTGGATGACATTGTTTCCTTAATTTCTCCTTCTCTTTTCTCATTGTTAGTGTATAAGAATGCAAGGGATTTCTGCATGTTAATTTTATATCCTGCAACATTACTCTATTCATTGATTAGCTCTAGTAGTTTTTTGGTCGAGTCTTTAGGGTTTTCTATGTAGAGAATCATGTCATCTGCAAACAGTGAGGGTTTTAATTCTTCTTTTCCTATCTGGATTCTTAAATCTTTTTCTGCTCTGATTGCTGTGGTCAACACTTCGAAAACTATGTTGAATAGTAGTGGTGAGAGTGAGCACCCTTGTCTTGTTCCTGACTTTAAGGGAAATGCTTTCAATTTTTCACCATTGAGGACAATGTTTGCTATGGGTTTGTCATATATAGCTTTTATCATGTTGAGGTATGTTCCTTCTATGCCTACTTCTAGAGAGTTTTTTTTTTTTTTAATCATAAATGGATGTTGAATTTTGTCAAAGGATTTTTCTGCATCTATTGAGATAATCATATGGTTTTCAATCATTCAATTTGTTAAAGAGGTGTATTACATTGATTGATTTGTGGATATTAAAGAATCCTTGCATTCCTGGGATAAAGCCCACTTGGTCATGATGTATGATCTTTTTAATATGTTGTTGGATTCTGTTTCCTAGAATTTTGTTAAGGATTTTTGCATCTATATTCATCAGTTATATTGGCCTGAAGTTTTATTTTTTTGCAGCATGTTTATCTCGTTTTGGTATTAGGGTGATGGTGGCCTCATGGAATGAGTTGGGAAGTTTGCCTTCAGCAATTTTCTGGAAGAGCTTGAGTAAGATAGGTGTTAGCTCTTCTCTAAATTTTTGGTAGAATTCAGCTGTGAAGCCATCTGGTCCTGGGCTTTTGTTTGCTGGAAGATTTCTGATTACAGTTTCAATTTCCTTGCTTGTGATGAGTCTGTTAAGATCTTCTATTTCTTCCTGGTTCAGTTTTGGAAAGTTATACTTTTCTAAGAATTTGTCCATTTCTTCCAAGTTGTCCATTTTATTGGCATAGAGCTGCTGGTAGTAGTCTCTTATGATCCTTTGTATTTCAGTGTTGTCTGTTGTGATCTCTCCATTTTCATTTCTAATTTTGTTGATTTGGTTCTTCTCTCTTTGTTTCTTAATGAGTCTTGCTAATGGTTTGTCAATTTTGTTTATTTTTTCAAAAAACCAGGTTTTAGCTTTGTTGATTTTTGCTGTGGTCTCTTCAGTTTCTTTTGCATTTATTTCTGCCCTAATTTTTAAGATTTCTTTCCTTCTACTAACCCTGGGGTTCTTCATTTCTTCCTTCTCTTGTTGGTTTAGGTGTAGAGTTAGGTTATTTATTTGATTTTTTTCTTGTTTCCTGAGGTAAGCCTGTAATGCTATGAACCTTCCCCTTAGCACTGCTTTTACAGTGTCCCATAGGTTTTGCGTTGTTGTGTTTTCATTTTCATTCATTTCTATGCATATTTTGATTTCCTTTTTTATTTCTTTTGTGATTTGTTAGTTATTCAGAAGCATGTTATTTAGCCTCCATATGTTGGAATTTTTAATAGTTTTTTTTTCCCCATATTTGAGATCTAATCTTACTGTACTGTGATCAGGAAAGATGACTGGAATGATTTCAATTTTTTTGAATTTACCAAGGCTAGATTTATGGTCCAGGATGTGGTCTATTCTGGAGAAGGTTTCATGTGCACTTGAGAAAAGGTGAAATTGATTGTTTTGGGGTGAAATGTCCTATAGATATCAATTAGGTCTAGCTGGACCATTGTGTCAAGAAAAGTTTGTGTTTCCTTGTAAATTTTGTTTAGTTGATCTATCCATAGGTGGGGGTGGGGTATTAAATTCTCCCACTATTACTGTGTTATTGTTAATTTTCCCTTTCATTCTTGTTAGCGTTTGCCTTACCTATCATGGTACTTCTATGTTGGGTGCATATATATTTATAATTGTTATATCTTCTTTTTGGATTGATCCTTTGATCATTATGTAGTGCCCTTCTTTGTCTCTTTTCATAGGCTTTATTTTAAAGTCTATTTTATCTGACATGTGTATTGCAACTCCTGATTTCTTTTGGTCTCCATTTGCGTGAAATATTTTTTTCCAGCCCTTCACTTTCAGTCTGTATGTGTCCCTTGTTTTGTGGTGGGCCTCTTGTAGACAGGATATATAGGAATCTTGCATTTGTATCTATTTAGCCGGTCTTTGTCTTTTGGTTGAGGCATTCAACCCATTTACATTTAAGGTAATTATTGATAAGAATGTTCCTGTTGCTATTTGTTTTGTTGTTTTGGTTTTGTGTTCATACAACATTTCTGTATTTCCTGTCTAAAGAAGATCCCTAGCATTTGTTGAAGGGCTGGTTTGGTGGTGCTGAATTCTCTCAGCTTTTGCTTGTCTGTAAAGCTTTTGAATTCTCCTTAATATCTGAATGAGATCCTTGCTGGGTACAGTAATCTGAGTTGGAGGCTATTCTCTTTCATTACTTTAAGTATGTCCTGCCATTCCCTTCTGGCCTGAAGGGTTTCTATTGAAAGATCAGCTGTTATCCTTATGGGAATCCCCTTGTGCATTATTTGTTGTTTCTCCCTTGCTGCTTTTAATATTAGTTCTTTGTGTTTGATCTTTGCTAATTTGACTAATATCTGTCTTGGGGTGCTTCGCCTTGGGTTTATCCTGTTTGGGACTCTCTGGGTTTCTTGGACTTGTGTCACTATTTCCTTCCCCATTTTTGGGAAGTTTTCAGCTATTATCTCCTTGAATATTTTCTCATGGCCTTTCTTTTTGTCTTCTTCTTCTGGGACTTCTATGATTTGAATGTTTGGGCGTTTCACATTGTCCCAGATGTCCCTGAGGTTGAACTCATTTCTTTTGATTCTTTTTTCTTTTTTCCTCTCTGCTTCATTTATTTCCACCATTTTATCTTCTACCTCACTTATCCTATCTTCTGCCTCCGTTATTCTACTGTTGGTTCCCTCCAGAGTGTTTTTGATCTCATTTATTGCATTACTCATTTTTAATTGACTCTTTTTTATTTCTTTAGGTCCTTGTTAAACATTTCTTGCATCTTCTCAATCCTTGTCTCCAGGATATGTATCTGTAACTCTATTTTGTTTTCAAGATTTTGGATCATTTTTATTATCATTATTCTAAATTCTTTTTCAGGTAAATTTCCTATCTCCTCCTCTTTTGTTTGGCTTGGTGGGCATTTTTCATGTTCCTTTACCTGCTGGGTATTTCTCTGCCTTTTCATCTTAGTTAGATTGCTGTGTTTAGGGTGGCCTTTCTGTATTCTGGTAGTCTGTGGTTCCTTTTTGTTGTGGAAGTTTCTCCCAGTGGGTCGTGCTAGATGTTTGGCTTGTTGGGAGTTGCTGGTTACGGAAGCTTGCGTCAGTGTTCTGGTGGGTGGAGCTGGATTTCTTCTCTCTGGAGTGCAATGGAGTGTCCAGTAGTGTTTTGAGATGGGTCCATGAGTTTCGTGTGACTTTGGGCAGCCTGTATATTGACACTCAGGGCTATGTTCCTGCATTGCTGGAGAATTTGCATGGTATGTCTTGCTCTGGAATTTATTGGCTCTTGGATGGTGGTTGGTTTCAGTGTAGGTATGGAGGCTTTTGGGTGATCTCTTACTAATTAATGTTCCCTGTAGCCAGGAGTTCTCTGGTGTTCTCAGGTTTTGGGCTTAAGCCTCTTGCCTCTGGACTTCAGTCTTATTCTTCCAGTAGCCTCAAGACTTCTCCATCCATACAGCACTGATAAGAAAACTTCTAGGTTAATGGTGAAAGGATTCTCCACAGTGAGGGACACCCAGAGATGTTCACAGAGTTATATGAAGAAGAGGAGAGGGAGGAAGGAGATAGAGGTGAGCAGGAGGAGAAAAGAGGGGATTCAAGAGAAGAGAGACACATCTACGCAGTACTCTGTTCCCTAAGTGTTCTCCACAGCCCAGAACACCCAGAGAGATTCACAGAATTGGACTGAAAAGAGAAGGGGAAGGGAGGAAATACAGGTGATCTGGGGAAGCAAAAGGAGAGAAAAAAGGGGGAGAGCGATCAAACCAGTAATCACACTCCTGAGTCAAAATGGGTACTGAGGTTTGGATTCTTAAATGTCCAAAATTGATATCAAATACTGAAAAACAAATATTAAAAATCTAGACTCTGAAAAATACAATATTAAAGAACAACAGAAACACAAAACATGTAAGAAATATATATGAAGTTTGCTTTAAAAATGGAGTCCATTTTTTATTTTGCCAGGTTATAGTGGGTTATAAAAATGAATATTAAGGAGTAATAGAGGACTTTAAAAAAAAAGAAAAGGAAAACGAAAGAAATTTTTAATTAAAAACAATAATAATAATAGTAAAAGTATATCTAGGAATTTCTCTGGAGCTGTTGCAGGCAGTGTGGGTTCAGTTCAGTTTCAGATAGCTCCTCGTTCCAGCTTACACTTCTCGATACCTATAGGCTCCTTCTGGTGTAGTCGGTGTTAACTACAGGGATTTTAATCTGTTTCACCCGTCACTTCTGAAGCGGTTCCCTTTGTTTATTTGGCTTCTGTTTGCCGGTCTCTTCAGTGTCTAATTTCTGCCCTGACACAAGGCGGCGGAGGTGGTCTCTTGTTTAGGTAGCTAGTTCAGTCCTGCTGCGGGGAGGGAGGGGCGCTGCAGACAAGTGTCACTGGCCTGTGTGGGGAGCACTCGCAGTGTTCTGGCCACAGTGGGTATGCCCCTGATCACGGTGTGTGTGCTTTCCCGTCTAGACTGCTCAGGATCCAGGCTGCTCTACAGGGAGTGGGCCCTGAGTTGCATGCACTTCCCAGGCCTAAGCCGCTCAGGTTCAGGTTTTTGGGTACTCCACAAAGGCACAGATTCAGTTAGGCCTGCATTTTGTGCCTTCCCCGCCGGAACAGCTCAGACAGCCAGGAGCTTGAGGAGCGCACTCTCCCCGGGTGGGTGCGGTGTACCTTCTCCCCTCCGTGGTCCCAGACTCAGTTTACGGGCGCGCCAGTCGTGAGCGCCTTGCGTCCCTTCTGGGAAGCTGGTCTCTAGTTGCGACCCTCCTGTCGGATGTCAACCATCCAGAATCTCAAGAAGTCTTTGGTTAGAGACTGGAAGCCTGTTTGCACTTTGGTAGGGGATGCCTTCTCTGGGGCCGAATTTGCCCCTTTCCCCTCGCCCCTGACTCCTGCCTCTGGCGGTGGATGGGCCAGTCCGCAGCCGGCTAGTTCTTCTCTGGTATTTACTCAGTCCTTTGTTCTGGGGAGGGGCAAGTAGTGCCTTAGTTTAGGGCTTTTTCCCAGGTTAATTCTCTCTCCCTTGCTATCCCATAGTTTAAGTTGCTATCTCTCCTTAGCTCCCTCAGATTGCCCTCAGGGCTTTCAGGCCCCATCCTTACCCTAAGCAATACCAGCCGCTCCTTTTCATTCAGCACCCCCTTGCAGGTGGCAGATGCAAGCGTCTGGGGTACTTTTCTGCTGGGAGTTGCTTTTAGGCACCTAATACGTGGGTTTTATTTATTTTTCCTCCCAGTTAGGTTGCCCTCCGAGATTTGAAAACTTCCCCCAGAGCCACCAGTGAGAGGGTTTCCTGGTGTTTGGAAACTTCCTCTATTAAGACTCCTTTCCCGGGACGGATCTCCATCCCTAACTCTATTGTCTCTCTTTTTATCTTTTATATTATGTCCTACTTCCTTTCAAAGACAATGGGCTGCTTTTCTGGGTGTCTGATGTCCTCTGCTAGCAATCAGAAGTTGTTTTGTGGAGTTTGCTCAGTGTTCAAATGACCTTTTGATGAATTTGTGGGGAACAAAGTGGTATCCACTTCCTATTCCTCTGCCATCTTAGCTCCCTGCCCTGTAAGCAAATTCGTGTTTTTTTTTTTTTTTTTTTTTTTTTCATTCACAAAGCAGATACGAAGCTTTAATTCACTGTGGGCATTTCTGACTATTCACTATATAATACATAAACTTTTCACATTTCTTCACACAGATAAATCTTTATAAGACTTCTTTTCCGTCCAAGTACTGTGTACCATAACACCACTGCATTTAACTAGCTAAGGACATATTATAAATACCATGAGCCACTGACTAAATACAGAAAATGACACATGAGAAAGTGTAAATTAAAGATGCTTAAGAAGGGCTGAATACAATGAAAGTTTACATGTATTCTTTAATTTTAGTTATCACATCACAGAGACAACCAACTACAATAAAATCAAAACTTCTTCTAGATGACAATACATTCAAATTTCTAACATCCAATTATTTTCACTTCCACATTCCACACTGTTAATACTACAGGCTTAACCCAATCAGCTATTGGACTGAAGACCAAGTTTCTTTTTCTTTTTTTTTTTAATGTATTTTTACTAGTTGGAGGCTAATTACTTTATAATATTGAAGTGGGTTTTGTCATACATTGACATGAATCAGCCATGGAGTTGCATGTATTCCCCATTCCGATCCCCCCTCCCACCTCCCTCTCCACCTGATTCCTCTGGGTCTTCCCAGTGCACCAGGCCCGAGCACATGTCTCATGCATCCAACCTGGTCTGGTGATCTGTTTCACTATAGATAATATACATGTTTTGATGTTTTTCTTTTGAAACATCCCACCCTCGCCTTCTCCCACAGAGTCCAAAAGTCTGTTCTGTACATCTGTGTCTCTTTTTCTGTTTTGCATATAAGGTTATCATTACCATCTTTCTAAATTCCATATATATCTGTTAGTATGCTGTAATGTTCTTTATCTTTCTGACTTACTTCACTCTGTATAATGGGCTTCAGTTTCATTCATCTCATTAGAACTGATTCAAATGAATTCTTTTTAATGGCTGAGTAATATTCCATGGTGTATATGTACCACGGCTTCCTTATCCATTCGTCTGCTGATGGGCATCTAGGTTGCTTCCATGTCCTGGCTATTATAAACAGTGCTGCGATGAACATTGGGGTGCACATGTCTCTTTCAGATCTAGTTTCCTCAGTGTGCATGTCCAGGAGTGGGATTGCTGGGTCATATGGCAGTTCTATTTCCAGGTTTTTAAGGAATCTCCACACTGTTCTCCATAGTGGCTGTACTAGCTTGCATTCCCACCAACAGTGTAAGAGGGTTCCCTTTACTCCACACCCTCTCCAGCATTTATTGCTTGTAGACTTTTGGATAGCAGCCATCCTGACTGGCGTGTAATGGTACCTCATTGTGGTTTTGATTTGCATTTCTCTGATAATGAGTGATGTTGAGCATCTTTTCAAGTGTTTGTTAGCCATCTGTATGTCTTCTTTGGAGAACTGTCTGTTTAGTTCTTTGGCCCCTTTTTTGATTGGGTCATTTAATTTTCTGGAATTGAGCTTCGGGAGTTGCTTGTATATTTTTGAGATTAATCCTTTGTCTGTTGCTTCATTTGCTATTATCTTCTCCCAATCTGAGGGCTGTCTTTTCACCTTTCTTATAGTTTCCTTTGTTGTGCAAAAGCATTTAAGTTTCATTAGGTCCCATCTGTTTAGTTTTGCTTTTATTTCCAATATTCTGGGAAGTGGGTCATAGAGGATCCTGCTGTGATTCATGTCGGAGAGTGTTTTGCCTATGTTTTCCTCTAGGAGTTTTATAGTTTCTGGACTTACATTTAGATCTTTAATCCATTTTGAGTTTATTTTTGTGTATGGTGTTAGAAAGTGTTCAAGTTTCATTCTGTTACAAGTGGTTTTCAGGTTTTCCCAGCACCACTTGTTAAAGAGGTTGTCTTTTCTCCATTGTATATCCTTGCCTCCTTTGTCGAAGATAAGGTGTCCATAGGTTCGTGGATTTATCTCTGGGCTTTCTATTCTGTTCCATTGATCTATATTTCTGTCTTTGTGTCAGTACCATACTGTCTTGATGACTGTGGCTTTGTAGTAGAGCCTGAATCAGGTAGATTGACTCCTCCAGTTCCATTCTTCTTTCTCAAGATTACTTTGGCTATTCGAGGTTTTTTGTATTTCCTTACAATTTGTAAAATTATTTGTCCTGGTTCTGTCAAAAATACCGTTGGTAGCTTGATAGGGATTGCATTGAATCTATAGATTGCTTTGGGTAATATAGCCATTTTGACAATATTGATTCTTCCAATCCATGAACACGGTATGTTTCTCCATCTGTTTGTGTCCTCTTTGATTTCTTTCATCAGTGTTTTATAGTTTTCTATGTATAGGTCTTTTGTTTCTTTAGGTAGATATACTCCTAAGTATTTTATTCTTTTTGTTGCAATGGTGAATGGTATTGTTTCCTTAATTTCTCTTTCTGTTTTCTCATTGTTAGTGTATAGAAATGCAAGGGATTTCTGTGTGTTAATTTTATATCCTGCAACTTTACTATATTCGTTGATTAGCTCTAGTAATTTTCTGGTAGAATCTTTAGGGTTTTCTATATAGAGGATATTCATCTGCAAACAGCGAGAGTTTCACTTCTTCTTTTCCTATCTGGATTCCTTTTACTTCTTTTTCTGCTCTGACTGGTGTGCTCAAAACTTCCAAAACTATGTTGAATAGTAGTGGTGAGAGTGGGCACCCTTGTCTTGTTCCTGATTTCAGGGGAAATGATTTCAATTTTTCACCATTGAATGTGATGCTTACTGTGGGTTTGTCAAATATAGCTTTTATTATGTTGAGGTGTGTTCCTACTATTCTTGCTTTCTGGAGAGTTTTAATCATAAATGGGTGTTGAATTTTGTCAAAGTCTTTCTCTGCATCTATTGAGATAAATATATGATTTTTATCTTTCAATTTGTTAATGTGGTGTATTACATCGATTGATTTGCAGATATTAAATAATCCTTGCATTCCTGGGATAAAGCCCACTTGGTCATGGTGTATGATTTTTTAGTATGTTGTTGGATTCTGTTTGCTAGAATTTTGTTCAGAATTTTTGCATCTATGTTCATCAGTGATTTTGGCCTGTAGGTTTCTTTTTTTGTGGCATCTTTGTCTGGTTTTGGAATTAGAGTGATGGTGGCCTCATAGAATGAGTTTGGAATTTTACCTTCTTCTGCAATTTTCTGGAAGAGTTTGAGTAAGATAGGTGTTAGCTCTTCTCTAAATTTTTGGTAGAATTCAGCTGTGAAGCCTTCTGGTCCTGGGCTTTTGTTTGCTGGAAGATTTCTGATTACAGTTTCGATTTCCTTGCTCGTGATGGCAGACCAAGTTTCTTGTGTAATAATAAGAACAAAGTTTCTTGTGTAATAATAATTACTATCTTGATCATGACCAGAAGTAACCAAATTTATTTATACTGTACTGTACAGAGATGAGACTTTATTAAGTATAATATGAAACTCTTTATAAAGGTGTTCAAGAGAAATTCAAATAGTAGCCTGAAAATGAGTTTTAATTGCTATTTATTCTACATACATTCCATTAAAATATGAAGTCGCTGTCAAAACATTTATAAATAAGTATACAGTATAATAGCTCTTCCCCTTCCAAAATACCAGCTGGGAAAAAATTTCCAAGGTGACCCAAGGAGGGAAAAAATGGGGGGGGGGGGGGAAAGGCCTCAGAAAACAAACGTTATATGGCCTTGTAAGCGGCAATCTTCCAGAGTCTATTTTCAATTGGAATAAATTCTGCAGCCAATTCTACCTTGCTTCGGTGTCCACAGTCCAGAGTCCTTGAATATCTAGTTCAGTATTCTACAGAAATCTGCAAGGACTCCTAAACACCCCTCAACTAATTACACAGGAAAAACAGATCATGTTCTCTATTAAGACTTCTGTGAAAATTGAACATAGTCATAGCCATTCTTTAAACAGTGATGCTGGAATAAGTGATGAAATATACGCACAGCTGTACACGAATCACCATTAAACACAGGAACAAAACACCATTTGATGCATATCAAATAAGCTCCCCAAAAGCCAATGTGAATATATTTATTTTCATTTACTTTGATACAGCATTGGAAGGGTCTGCATATAATTACGGAGACTGCTGCAAACAATATTTGATGCTATTAAGTGTTCCATTAAGCATCAGGCATGCACAATAATTACTTTAAAGAATTTCTCATGTATGTACCTTAACATTTCTGTTTATAAGCTACAATATGTTTAAAGCATTTAGTAATCTTTAAACCAATTATTTAAATTGACCTACACCTAAGTGGGGAAAAACAACAACAAAAAACTTCATCTCAACACCTGAAGGTAATATTTAAACTTTACTCCCCCAAATTATGTAAATTTTTTTAATATGTCATCCTTAAAATTCCAAACATGACAAAAATTCTTATCACTACTTAATTAGAAGTATGATTTCTCAGCAGCAGTCTACCCACCACAAACTTAGAGCATGCCACACTTCAGGGGTTTACATGATAAGAGTGATGTGCTGGTGGATGCAGATGACCATAATTGAACATATCAGTCTCTTCTCTTCATTCTGGATCTTTTATTTCAAACTAAATAAAGTGCAAATTCTTTAACGTCTGAGCCACCAGGGAAGCACAATGATTTGAAGAGGCTAATTAGCAAGTTGAACAAATAGATATTTTATATGTTGATAATTGTGATCAAACACTGCAGAAAACATGTTTTTTCAGGCTAACAAATTAAAGTCGAGCAGAGTATACCAATTTACCATAATGCTATGTTAAAAAAATATTCCCTGGTGGCTCAGATGATAAAGAATCTGCCTGAAATGCAGGAGACCCATGTTCAATCCCTGGGATGGGAAGATCCCCTGGAGAAGGGAATGGCTACCCATTCCACAATTCTTGCCTGGAGAATCCTATGGACAGAGGAGCCTGGCAGGCTACACTTCATGGGGTTTGCAAAGAGCTGGACATGATTGAGCAACTAACACTTTCACCTTTCAATGTTATAAAACAGTGACAAAAAGATAACTAAAGATTCTTGTATTTTTATATTACAATTCTAGTTAATATATGGGTCACAGAAAATTTTATTTTGAAAAATATAAAATATTTTTAAATGAGTAATACTGATAATACCAGGTATCAGACTTCAAGATGCAGTTAAATCACTAATTTCAGTGAAATTCATATCCTCAAAGCTATAAAGTAAATACATAGTAAAGAATTAAAGTAGAAAACAAGCTAAATACCAATCTCTTCAAGTGAACCAAATGCAGAAAAAGTAGAAGAAACCAAAATAAAAACAAAACAATGAAGTAGAAAACCAATATATAATAAGAGAGTCAAAGCAACCAAACTGTTTGTAAAATTGGTAGTTTATGAAATTGGTAAAGCTAGAGTGACTAATCAAGAGAAATGAGATCCATGTTCCAAACTACTAAGAATTCAAAATGTCTCAAGAGAACATTGCTCCAACCTGAAAAGAAAAAAGGTCCAAATAATCTATAAAATCATGCTTTTAAGAAACCATCCCAAGTGAGGTCGCAAAACAAGAAGATAAAATCTCAAAGAGTTGCAATCCCTTTTGAGGAGATGAGCCACATATACAAGTTATCTTTTATCTGATTACAGATATTAGAATAACAAAATTTTTAGTAAACATCCTGCATATTGCACAATGGCCGAATCCGCAATAAACTTTGACATAAGAGAAATTCACACATACTCATAAAATCTTCCATTGGCCTCTATCAGGTATCATAAGAAATAGTAGGTGCAGGGCAGGAGATATGCAATAACACTTGTTGAGTAGACTGGCTGAACTTTTCAAAGTTTGAGGTGCAACAGATTTACCTAGAAAACCTACGTGTATGCAGGCATTCAACAAAGCCTTGCAATGAGTAGATAGACAAAAACAAAAAACAAAAACAGCAGTCTACCACTGGAATAGGTCAAGAGCACCAAGACTGCCCACATGACAAGTATGCAGGGCCTGCTAAAGGTTGAGGATGGAACAGGGAAACTAAGAGAATCTTCTGGTGCTTCAGGTCTTCCACTACAAATAGTAGAATTCCACTGGAGGAATGTGAAGCTTGTGGTGGACTTGATGTAGTGTAGCAACAACAAAACTCAGCACAGATGAATTACTACACTGAATAAATGCCCCCCACAATCATCCTAACCAAAATAGAGATTGTGCTATTTGTCGAATATAAATCTTATTATCTCAATATCCACTTATTTTTTTTTAAACAGGGCTAAGCACACAATAAAAATGGAGTCAAGCAAGAAGAAGAAACAAACAAAAACAAACAAACAAAAAAACCCAAGTTAAAACTATGCATCATAATGAGATAAGACAAAGAACAGAAACAAAATCAGAAATAAACCTAATGTGGAACAATCAGGGCCTTTGAAATCACAATTACTATGTTGAAAGATCTAATGGAAAAGTGAATAACACACATGAACACATTAAAAATTTTTTAAGACTGCATGCTGTTAATAGAGTTAAGTGGAAATCCTATAAAAGTAAAGCACAGTATCAGTGACTAAGAATTATTTTAAAAAAATTAACAGATGATATATGAACAAATTGGTATAAGAACCATATAATCTGAGACAGATCGATAGTCATTAACCACATGGAAACACAGAAATAAAGAGACAAAAGTATTCTGAGCCTTCAGTAGTTTAGGATAACCCCCAGTACAATGACAAAAGGTTTCTTGTACACATAATTGGAAAAATAAAAATAGAAGTAAGGAAAGAGGCAGGAAAAATACTTGAAGAGAAAATTTCCCAAAATTAATAAAAGAGACAAATGGCCAATTGAAGGTTCACAGAACCCCAAACTAAACAAATATAAGATAAATATGGCCTTGCACCCAACAGACTAGTAATAAAAGCATATTATGAAGAGAAAATCTTAAAGAAAAGCAGTAAAAAATGAAACATTACATACAGAAGAACAAAAGCTAGGTTTGGAAAGAACATTGCTAGAAATTATATAAGCTAGGAGAAAGTGGAATAACATCTCTATTAAAGTGTTGAATGAAAAATGTCAACCAGAATTATCTACAGAGTAACAATGCCTTTAAAATGAATGCAAAAGACTTTTAAAATGTAGCGTTTGTATGTTCCCTATTGGTGGGAATGTAAATTGATGGAGCCACTATGGAAAACAGTATGAAAGTTCCTCAAAAGACTAAAATTATAGCTAACATAGCAAGGGTACGGTATGAGGATGGTAGATAGTATGAGTTTATGTAAGCATTACACTTATTCATGATTGTTCTGTACTCATGAACTAATCGCTTCCTAAAGGTCCCACCACGAAAACCCAGCACATTGGGCATAAGTTTTTCAACATATGATATTTGGGGAGACATATGCACACCAGGCCGCCCTGTCAAACACCAACTCCTGGAGTTTACTCAAACTCGAGTCCACCGAGTCCGTGATGCTAATCCAACCATCTCATCCTCTGTCGTCCCCTTCTCCTCCTGCCCACAATCCCTCCCAGCATCAGGGTCTTTTCCAATGAGTCAACTCTTCGCATGAGGTGGCCAAAGTATTGGAGTTTCAGCTTCAGCATCAGTCCTTCCAATGAATACCAGGACTGATCTCCTTTAGGATGGACTGGTTGGGTCTCCTTGCAGCCCGAGTCTTCTCCAACACCACAGTTCAAAAGTATCAAATTTTTGGTGCTCGGCTTTCTTCCCAGTCCAACTCTCACATCTATACACAACCACTGGAAAAACCATAGCCTTGACTAGACAGACCTTTGCTGGCAAAGTAATGTCTCTGCTTTTTAATATGCTATCTAGTTTGGTCATAACTTTCCTTCCAAGGAGTAAGCGTCTTTTAATTTCATGGCTGCAGTCACCATCTGCAGGGATTTGGGAGCCCGAAAAAATAAAGTCTGACACTGTTTCCACTGTCTCCCCATCTATTTGCCATGAAGTGATGGGACCAGATGCCATGATCTTAGTTTTCTGAATGTTGAGCTTTAAGCCAACTTTTTCACTCTTCTCTTTCACTTTCATCTTCATGGGGTCACAAAGAGTCAGACATGACTGAGTGACTGAACTGAACTGAACTGAATTAGATGGTAGTAGAAAAGTTCTCTAGGGTGGGCAGGGGTCCCCAACACCCCCCACCCCCTGCTGCAGACTGGTACTAGTCCATGGCCTGTTAGGAACTTGGCTGCACACCAGCAGGTGAGATGCAGGGCAAGAAAGGGAAGCTTCATGTGGTACGCCCCATCACTAGTATTACCACTTGAACTATCCTCTACCTCCACTTCCACTGTCTTCCATAAGACCAGTCCCTGGTTCCAAAATGTTTGGGGCCACTCTTCTAGGGAAACCAAAAGATAGCAGAGACAAAAACATTAACAGTAAGGAAATTTTATTTCCTGACACAGCAGCCAAAACTAGTGGTAAACACAATCTAACCTGTAGACAGTTAACATAAAACCTCACGCTAGAGACGTATTTACCTCAGGTCCTTCAAAATATTAAACTATGCCAGCTTTCAACAAAAAATTACTAGACATGCTAAAAGACCTAAAAGCAGTCTGATGAGTCAAATCAAGCATCAGAACCAGATTCAGAAATGGCAGAAATTTACAAATTATCAGACAGCTAAATTTAAAATGACTGTGATTAATATGCTAAGAAATCTAATGGAGAAAGAGGAAAATGTGAATGAACAGGTGAGTAATATATAGAGAGAAATGGAAACTCCCACACTTTTAAGGAAATACAAGAAACTAAAAACATGGTGACAGAATGAAGAATGTCTCTGGTAGGTTCATCAGTAGACTGAACATGATTGGGATGGACTCAGTGAATTTGGAGGTGTGTGAATAGAAACTTTTCAGATTGAAGAGCACATCATATTCAACTACAGAAAACCAAAGGCAAAGAGAAAATCTTGAAATAAGCCAGAGATTTTATTTTACTCACAGAGGCACTAGGTTAATAATTATATCAGACGTCTCCTTTGAAAGCATACAAGCAAGAAGAAAATGGAGTGAAATAATTAAAACCTCAAAAGAAATAGTAACACCAAATTAGAATTCTGTATCTACTGAAATTATTCTTCTGAGTGAAGAAGAAATAAGTACTTCCTCAGAAAAGCAAAAATTGAGGGAATCTGTCACCAGGAACCCTGAATTGTAAGAAATGTTTAAAGTTCTTCAGAGGAGGAAAATAATATATCAGAAATTTGGATCTACATAAAGAGTAAAATAGCACCAAAGGAGGAATAAATGGCAAGGAAATAAAAATATATTTTTCTTATTCTAAGTTGATCTAACATACAATTTATTAAAACAATAATAGCACCAATATATTTGAAGATTGTGGTGTATGTAGGAATGAAATGAATTATAGCAATGATACAAAAGACCGGACAGAAGAGTCAGGAATATTTTGTTATTTTAAGGTGTTTGTGCTATTGGTGATGTGGTATAGTGTTAACTGACACTGAACATGGATTGTTTAGAAACGTATATTGCAATTTCTAGGGTAAACAGTTTAAAAAAAAACATTTTAAGAGGTATAATTGCTATGCTAAGAAAAGATAGAAAATGGAATCATATAAAATGCATAATTAAAACCAAAATTTAGAAAAGGACTGAAAGATAAAATATTGACAAAGATGTGGGCAATGAATAGCAAAAAGTACCAAGTAAGGTGGATATTAATCCTACTCTATCAGTAATCAATTTCAATATCAATGATCTAAATACACGAATTAAAAGACAGAGACTGCCAGAGTGGATTAAAAACACAAGACTCAATTATCTGTTGTGTACAAGGAACCCACTTTATGAAGACAAAGGTAGACTAAAGGGATGGAGACTATGGTATATCATATGGGGTATATACAGATTATAGTATATATCTTGTATGGTATATATAGATGATGGTAGATAACATTAATTCAGTTCAGTTCAGTTCAGTCTCTCAGTCGTGTCCGACTCTGCAACATGACGGACTGCAGCACGCCAGGCTTCCCTGTCCATCACCAACTGCAGGAGCTTGCTCAAACTCATGTCCATCAAGTGGGTGATGCCATCTAACCATCTTATCCTTCTCCTGCCTTCAATCTTTCGCAGCATCAGGGTCTTTCCCAATGAGCCAGTTCTTCACATCAGGTGGCCAAAGTATAGGAGTTTCAGGTTCAACATCAGTCCTTCCAATGAATATTCAGGACTGATTTCCTTTAGGATTGACTGGTTTGATCTCCTGCAGTCCAAGGGACTCTCAAGAGTCTTCTCTAACACTACAGTTCAAAAACATCAATTCTTTGGCATTCAGCTTTCTTTACAGTCCAACTCTCACATCCATACATGACTAACAGAAAAGCCATAGCTTTGACTAGACATAATTTTATTGGCAAAGTAATATCTCTACTTTTTAATGTGCTGTCTAGATTGATCACAGTTTTTCTTCCAAAGAGCAAGCATTTAATTTCATGGCTGCAGTAACCATCTGCAGTAATTTTGGAGCCCCTCCAAAAATAAAGTCTGTCACTGTGTCCATTGTTTCCCCATCTATTTGCCAGAAGTGATTGCACTGGATGCTATGATCTTAGTTTCCTGAATTTTGAGTTTTAAGCCAACTTTTTCATTGTCTTCTTTCACTTTCATCAAGAGGCTCTTTAATTCCTCTTTGCTTTCTGTCATAAGGGTGCTGTCATCTGCATATCTGAGGTTATTGATATTTCTCCCAGCAATCTTGATTCCAGCTTGTGCTTCTTCCAGTCTGCATTTCACATGATGTGCTCTGCATATAAGTTAAATAAGGAGGGTGACAATATACAGCCTTGAGAAAATCCTTTCTCGATTTGGAACCAGTGTGCTGTTCCATGTCCAGTTCTAACTGTTGCTTCCTGACCTGCATACAGATTTCTCAAGACGCAGGTCAGGTGGCCTGGTATTCCCATCTCTTGAAGAAGTTTCCACAGTTTGTGGTGATCCATACAGTCCAAGGCTTTAGCATAGTCAATAAAGCAGAAGTGGATATTTTTCTGGAAAACTGTTGCTTTTTTGTTGATCCAGTGGGCATTGGCATTTTGACCTCTGGTTCCTCTGCCTTTTCTAAAACCAGCTTAAACATTTGGAAGTTCACGGTTCATGTATTGTTGAAGCCTGGCTTGGAGAATTTTGAGCATTACTTTGCTAGCGTGTGAGATGAGTTCAACTGTATGGTAGCTAGAACATTCTTTGACATTGCCTTTCTTTGGGATTGAAGTGAAAACTGACCTTTTCCAGTCCCATTTTATCCAAATTTGGCCTTGCTGAGTTATCCAAATTTGCTGGCATATTGAGTGCAGCACTTTCACAGCATCATCTTTTAGGATTTGAAATACCTCAACTGGAGTTCCATCGCCTCCACTAGCTTGGTTCATGGTGATGCTTCCAAGGACCACTTGACTGCAGACTTCAGGATGTCTGGCTATAGGTGAGTGATCACAATATCATGGTTATCAGCATCATGAAGATCTTGCTTTTTATTGTTCTTCTGTGTATTTTATCACCTTTTTAAAATATCTTCAGCTTCTGTTAGGTCCATACAATTTCTGTCCTTTATTCTGCCTATCGTTGCATGAAATATTCCCTTGGTAGCTCTAATTTTCTTGAAGAGATCGCTAGGCCTTCCCATTCTTTTCTTTTCCTCTACTTCTTTTCACTGATCACCAAGGAAGTCTTTCTTATTTCTCCTTGCTATTCTTTGGAACTCTGCATTCAAATGGGTATATCTTTCCTTTTCTCCTTTGTCTTTCACTTCCCTTCTTTTCTCAGCTACATGTAAGGCCTCCTCTGACAATCATTTTGCCTTTTTGCATTTCTTTTGCATGGGTATGGTCTTGATCACTGAAAAATGGAGCTAGGTAAGGTTTTGAAGAATTATAGCTATGATTCTCGGAGGAATAGAAAGGAATTATGAGCTAAAGTTTCCTTTTTGTGATTGTAGAAGTTATTCTTGGAACTGTGCATGAGAGACATTCTGTGGCCTAGAAATGGGGCAGTAATTATCTAGAAGGATTCTCTAGACAAAGAAGGTTGAACACCCACTCATATATCCATTTCACACAGGTGCAAGTAATTCCCCTACCAGTGTTCAGGAATCCCTTCAGTGACCCCAGCAATACAGCCTCCACCTAATGGAGAACTGTCCATTCTCTGCACCCTGAAGTTAATTGTTCCAGGTCTCCCTTATTGGAAGCCATCATGTGACCTAGTGACTGCTTGGCAGGAGTGATGCTTGACTGTGCTCCATGACTTTGTATGCTCCCATCAGACTTTTCCGGTGTACACAACACTCCAACTCCATCCCAGTACCAAAGTAAATCCTTGAGTAAGACCATGGAGCTGAGGATACCTAGAGGGGTGGTTTATGTGTGAGGAAACAGTCTACACTGAATAGAACACCTCTGATATCCCCAAATTGGATGTAAATGTATCCCAATTACACAATTAAAAGTCTCTCTAGAATCAATATGCATGATTTCAAATATAGGTTCTACTGAGGTATCATACTAGTCATTTATACTATATTTAATCATGAATTGAATTCTTCTATAGGTTAAACACTGCCTTCACATTTTATTTCATCTTTGCAAACTTTAAGCCTCAATGCAAATGCATCTTATGACTTCAAGTTTAGTGGCAATTGTTTGACATCTTGAAGGTGCTCATTCAACTTGTTCTTAACAGATAGAAGCTGGTTAGGAAATTATGGTCCTTAGGTTTTTAGTGAATGTTACATGATGGCAATTCTCCCTGATTCTTCTGGAGGGCTATAATCTCTTGATGAAGTTTCATGCCCTCCTTTTGGAATCCCTCCTGGAGAAGTCGCCCCTGTTCCTAAAAGGGAAAGTGGAGACTGAACACACAACTTAAAACATTTCCCACAGTTGCTAAATTATACCTATATTAATCCCTCATGGGTTGTGAAACTTCTTTTTGAAGTCTTTTCCTCCTTTAATATTCATTATATCCCTCTTTCTTAAGTCTACTAACAAAATTTTTCTGGGATTTATTTAGCTTCAGAAATATTCTTCTCTTATAGTTTCTAAAATATTTGTGAACCCTAGAATTAATTTTTTACTTCCTTCAACCTGAAACAACAGTCTTTAAAAAAAAAAAAAACTGTCCTTTTCTATCTCAGCTCTATATCACATGAACTCCCAAATGTATATCTAAGAAGGCAAGGAAGATGAAAGAACACCATAGGAAGGTTACTACAAAATTCAGAATCACAGCAGGTGTTTGATCAGGCAATTTAGTACAAGTATCCAAATTTTGGTAGCAGAGATAACAGAAATAAGTTGAGGAGGTAAAGCCTACACTGGTCCATGCTATATTACAGGGTAGACATCCCAACTTGGCACAGATTTGGAGAGTAGCAAGAAGAAAGATGCAGCCTGGGTATGCAGCTAATTGTACGATATGGAATTTCCTGGTGTTTCAGATGGTAGAGAATCTCCCTGAAATGCAGGAGACCTGTGTTTGATCCCTGAGTCGGGAAAATCCCCTGGAGAAAGAAACAGCAACTCACTCCAGTATTTTTGTCTGGAAAATCTTATGGACAGAGGAGTCTGGTAGGCTACAGTCCAAGGGGCCGCAAAGAAGTCAGGAACAACTTAACAACTAAACAACAAGATAGACTTCAATAACCAGAGATGGTTAGGGGTAGAAGCAGTAAGGGAATGAAATGTTTACCAGTGTTTGGGCTAGAACAGTCCTTAAACTGATATAATGCCCTAACTTTTAAGAGCTTTGATTCAGCACAGTGGAAGGTAGAATGGAGATGCTACAGTTGAATACCTGAAGTTTAAGGGCTAGAACCCTCTCTTGGTCTGCTATTAACTGGGCCCTCTCATTTTCCATCTTCTCAGTCAGTTGCTTCATATGTTCCTGATAACTCGCTTCTTTTTCTTGCATCATCTGTTGATTCTTCTTTTGCATTTCCTCTAACATTTTCTTTGCAGCTTCTGCAGCTTCAGACTTTACACGTTCCACTTAAGAAGAAAAATAAGCAGAGAAATATGAGAATCTTAATTTATTTTTATAGCTTTATTTCTGCTTTCACCCTTTTTACTTGTTTGCTTGTCTCATGAAGAAAGACTCTTGTGTTTATTTTTGCACTGAGCAATCAGAATCTGACTGCCAGTGCAGGAGATGTGAGTTGGATCCCTTGGTGGAGATTCCCTGGAGGAGGGCATGACAACCCACTCCAGTGTTCTTGCCTGGAAAATACCATGGACGGAGGAGCCTGGTAGGCTGCAGTCCATGGGGTCGCTAAGAGTCGGACACGACTGATCGACTGCACTTTCATCTTTCACATTTCACTTTCATTGGAGGAGGAAATGGCAACCCACTCCAGTGTTCTTGCCTGGAGAATCCCAGGGACAGGGGAGCCTGGTGGGCTTCCGACTAAGGGGTCACACATAAGAGTCAGACACGACTGAAGTGACTTAGCAGCAGCAGAGTGTTTTCAGCTGTTCTCACCTTCAGTCTCTTCTTCCTTTTCTGTCAGCGACTGATCAGTCTGTCGAAGTGCATCAGCCACACCCTCTTTGGAACCCAAATATTTCCTCAGTGTCTCTTCTGTCTATTGATGCAGATCAAGTTAGAATTAGGAAATAGAGGTTATGGGTTAAAGGAAAACTTAGCAGTACATGTTTCTATTCAATTTCATTTTACCCGTTTTAGAATTTATTAATGAATACTATCTCAAACTGGCTTAAAACCCAACTCTAGATCCACCCTCAAATTTGCCTCATTCTCAGTCACCCCGATGTTAGAAATGTAATCAGTAAAGCTTATCTTCTAATTGTATGGATTGCAAACCTTGTGGCTGTTCTTTACATCAGCTAATGGAATTTGCTTTGGCTTCAAAATAAAGCCAGCAAGAGCCCATCAGTTGTAACATATTCCTCCCAAACACACTGGTCCAGGATAGTATCTCTTCTTGCCTGGACCATGGTATTAGATTCATAATTCGTCTACCTACTTCCTTCTCCTCTTGCTCCCCTACTGTCTGATTTCCTGAGAGCAGCTAGTGTCGTATCACTGTAAAAAAGATCACTTCACTCTGATGCACCAAACCCTCTGCTGATTTTCCAACTCTTTGCAAGTAAAACTGAAACTACTCTCAGGGCCCTCCAGGATACTACCTGGTTATCCTCTGGCCTTGAGCATCTCTTGACCTTACCTCCTGCCACCACTTTCTTTGCTCATTGCCCTCTTGCCACGTTTGTTGGACATAAACCAATTCATCCTTCTGGGATTTTCTGTTGTTTGAAATTATCTTCTTCTAGATGCTCGCTTGGCTTACTTCCTGACTTCCTTGAAGACTGTTGAAACAGCACCTCACTAGAGAGGTCCTCTCTAAAATCCTACATATAAAATAGGACCATGTTCCCTTCCTCTCCTAGACCTGTGATAGCAGTCACCCTAATATTTTTCTTCCCTTCATTCTTAGTAATAGAACCTTTTTATTTTTTCCCAGTCGGGGCACATTATAGGCCATGATAAAACACTGCATTTTTTTTAGCCAACCTCCGTGGTAGCTGGAGGTGGCCATAAGATTAAAATTTGGCTAATACCACTTATGCAATGGTATTATATTGGGCTTTTTACAGATCACCTTAAAGAGACTTGATCCAGAGACATTTTCTGTTTTCCCCTTTTCTTCCCATCTGTAATATGGAAAGAATGGGTGAAACTCCAACAGCCATCTTATACCATGAATTGACCTTGAAGATGGAGGCTGGGTGCTAAGGTGCTGGAGCAGGACAGGAGAGTCTGGGAACAGCATGATTGTGGAATTGTCATAGCAGCCTGGACCCCTCTGCCTTACTTCTTGTATATAAGAGGGAAAGAAACTTCTGTGTTTTTAAGACACTCTTGTTTTGTTTTTAAATAATATGTGCCCAAACCTAATTCTAACTGATATAACCTGAGTATACTGGCACAGAAGCTTAGTTATGAGCCCAGAGTTTCCTGTTAGAGTTTCCATTTCAGTTGTACCACTTAATACCTATACATCTTAGGTGAGTTATTTTACTTCCCTCAGTTTTCTTATTTATAAAATGAGGACATTGATATCATGTACTTCATAGTGCTCTTATGAGGACTGAATGAGTTAAGCCCATTTCTTTCCTAACACAAAATAGGTCTATATGTGAGCTGCTGTTATTATTAGATTTGCTGTAAGCTATACTTTGTTGATTGCTGGTGAATACTTTGAAAGAACTTGCTTTTTTTTTTAAAACTGCACTAATCCCAGTTATAGACATATAGTTAGGCCTGAGTAGAGAATTTTTGGATGATAGAATGACTAAATTATTGAATAAATTCTGCAAACGTTTTTGAGGGCTACCCACTGTGCTTCCAAGAAGCACTACCATGGGATGAATAGCAGATTCATCCCATGGTAGTCTGTCCTATTGAATAAACCCATAGTAGTCAATGAAAGCCACAGGCACCATTTACCCATTGCATTTTTGTTGTTCCCACTGTAGTTTGAAAGAGTCATATCAGCGAGGCCCCAGAAATGGTGATCAGTAGGTAATTTACCTGTACCCTCTTTCTGGGGACCTGGTGGTACTTTTCCTTCGGCTCATTCATCTTCTTAATAAATAGATAATAACCTCCTGGTTTAGAAAATGTTCCCTGCTTCACATCTTCATATAGAGGATGAAATATATCATCAATTAAAGCCATGCAGCAATCTGAGGATGCGTTCACGTTCTGTCTACAAAAGTCATGTCGCTTTGCTTCTAACTCGTCCTGTGAGGTGAAAAATAGCACAAGTGGTACCGTGAGCCATGATGAGGTTGTGAACCAAGGTGGATTACTGGGAAATGCTTCTCCTGCAGAGAAGGTGGCACATAAATATAACACACCCCTCATCATGTTGGGAGATTCTAGAAAACTGTTAGATAGAGTGTTGGTTTAAAAAATACATCTACTTCTCTTTGTTTTTATCTGAAGCTATTTTCCCCATGGTTTTCTTTTTCCTTTTTTTTTTTTTTAGCTTCAGAGAATGAGTCTCAAAGCATAAACACTGCTCCATTTGAAACTTCTCTTTTTAAGTCCCTAATAGTTCACCACACAATGGTCGAGTATGGCAGGCCTGCAGGAAGTTCCTGATTCCACGGTTTGTGACTTAGTGACACTCAACCTTCATGAAATGAGATTTCTTTGTTGGTAAAATGCAGGAAATTGTATCCATCTCATAGATTCCCTGTCAGGATAGACTTCAATAACCAGAGATGGTTAGGGGTAGAAGCAGTAAGGGAATGAAATGTCTACCAGTGTTTGGGCTAGAACAGTCCTTAAACTGATATAATGCCCTAACTTTTAAGAGCTTTGATTCAGCACAGTGGAAGGTTGAATGGAGATGCTACAGTTGATACCTGAAGTTTAAGGGCTAGAACCCTCTCTTGGTCTGCTATTAACTGGGCCCTCTCCTTTTCCAACTTCTCAGTCAGTTGCTTCATATGTTCCTGATAACTCGCTTCTTTTTCTTGCATCATCTGTTGATACTTCTTTTGCATTTCCTCTAACATTTTCTTTGCAGCTTCCACAGCTTCAGACTTTATACGTTCCACTTAAGAAGAAAAATAAGCAGAGAAATATGAGAATCTTAAGTTATTTTTATAGCTTTATTTCTGCTTTCACCCTTTTTACTTGTTTGCTTGTCTCATGAAGAAAGACTCTTGTGTTTATTTTTGCACTGAGCAATCAGAATCTGACTGCCAGTGCAGGAGATGTGAGTTGGATCCCTTGGTGGAGATTCCCTGGAGGAGGGCATGACAACCCACTCCAGTGTTCTTGCCTGGAGAATACCAAGGACGGAGGAGCCTGGTAGGCTGCAGTCCATGGGGTCGCTAAGAGTCGGACACGACTGAGCGACTGCACTTTCATCTTTCACATTTCACTTTCATTGGAGGAGGAAATGGCAACCCACTCCAGTGTTCTTGCCTGGAGAATCCCAGGGACAGGGGAGCCTGGTGGGCTTCCGACTAAGGGGTCACACATAAGAGTCAGACACGACTGAAGCGACTTAGCAGCAGCAGAGTGTTTTCAGCTGTTCTCACCTTCAGTCTCTTCTTCCTTTTCTGTCAGCGACTGATCAGTCTGTCGAAGTGCATCAGCCACACCCTCTTTGGAACCCAAATATTTCCTCAGTGTCTCTTCTGTCTATTGATGCAGATCAAGTTAGAATTAGGAAATAGAGGTTATGGGTTAAAGGAAAACTTAGCAGTACATGTTTCAATTCAATTTCATTTTACCCGTTTTAGAATTTATTAATGAATACTATCTCAAACTGGCTTAAAACCCAACTCTAGATCCACCCTCAAATTTGCCTCATTCTCAGTCACCCCGATGTTAGAAATGTAATCAGTAAAGCTTATCTTCTAATTGTATGGATTGCAAACCTTGTGGCTGTTCTTTACATCAGCTAATGCAATTTGCTTTGGCTTCAAAATAAAGCCAGCAAGAGCCCATCAGTTGTAACATATTCCTCCCAAACACACTGGTCCAGGATAGTATCTCTTCTTGCCTGGACCATGGTATTAAAGATTCATCATTCGTGTCCTACTTCCTTCTCCTCTTGCTCCCCTACTGTCTGATTTCCTGAGAGCAGCTAGTGTCGTATCACTTTAAAAAAGATCACTTCACTCTGATGCACCAAACCCTCTGCTGATTTTCCAACTCTTTTCAAGTAAAACTGAAACTACTCTCAGGGCCCTCCAGGATACTACCTGGTTATCCTCTGGCCTTGAGCATCTCTTGACCTTACCTCCTGCCACCACTTTCTTTGCTCATTGCCCTCTTGCCACGTTTGTTGGACATAAACCAATTCATCCTTCTGGGATTTTCTGTTGTTTGAAATTATCTTCTTCTAGATGCTCGCTTGGCTTACTTCCTGACTTCCTTGAAGACTGTTGAAACAGCACCTCACTAGAGAGGTCCTCTCTAAAATCCTACATATAAAATAGGACCATGTTCCCTTCCTCTCCTAGACCTGTGATAGCAGTCACCCTAATATTTTTCTTCCCTTCATTCTTAGTAATAGAACCTATTTTATTTTTTCCCAGTCGGGGCACATTATAGGCCATGATAAAACACTGCATTTTTTTTAGCCAACCTCCGTGGTAGCTGGAGGTGGCCATAAGATTAAAATTTGGCTAATACCACTTATGCAATGGTATTATATTGGGCTTTTTACAGATCACCTTAAAGAGACTTGATCCAGAGACATTTTCTGTTTTCCCCTTTTCCTCCCATCTGTAATATGGAAAAATGGGTGAAACTCCAACAGCCATCTTATACCATGAATTGACCTTGAGGATGGAGGCTGGGTGCTAAGGTGCTGGAGCAGGACAGGAGAGTCTGGGAACAGCGTGATTGTGGAATTGTCATAGCAGCCTGGACCCCTCTGCCTTACTTCTTGTATATAAGAGGGAAAGAAACTTCTCTGTTTTTAAGACACTCTTGTTTTGTTTTTAAATAATATGTGCCCAAACCTAATTCTAACTGATATAACCTGAGTATACTGGCACAGAAGCTTAGTTATGAGCCCAGAGTTTCCTGTTAGAGTTTCCATTTCAGCTGTACCACTTAATACCTATACATCTTAGGTGAGTTATTTTACTTCCCTCAGTTTTCTTATTTATAAAATGAGGACATTGATATCATGTACTTCATAGTGCTCTTATGAGGACTGAATGAGTTAAGCCCATTTCTTTCCTAACACAAAATAGGTCTATATGTGAGCTGCTGTTATTATTAGATTTGCTGTAAGCTATACTTTGTTGATTGCTGGTGAATACTTTGAAAGAACTTGCTTTTTTATTTAAACTGCACTAATCCCAGTTATAGACATATAGTTAGGCCTGAGTAGAGAATTTTTGGATGATAGAATGACTAAATTATTGAATAAATTCTGCAAACGTTTTTGAGGGCTACCCACTGTGCTTCCAAGAAGCACTACCATGGGATGAATAGCAGATTCGTCCCATGGTAGTCTGTCCTATTGAATAAACCCATAGTAGTCAATGAAAGCCACAGGCACCATTTACCCATTGCATTTTTGTTGTTCCCACTGTAGTTTGAAAGAGTCATATCAGCGAGGCCCCAGAAATGCTGATCAGTAGGTAATTTACCTGTACCCTCTTTCTGGGGACCTGGTGGTACTTTTCCTTCGGCTCATTCATCTTCTTAATAAATAGATAATAACCTCCTGGTTTAGAAAATGTTCCCTGCTTCACATCTTCATATAGAGGATGAAATATATCATCAATTAAAGCCATGCAGCAATCTGAGGATGCGTTCACGTTCTGTCTACAAAAGTCATGTCGCTTTGCTTCTAACTCGTCCTGTGAGGTGTAAAATAGCACAAGTGGTACCGTGAGCCATGATGAGGTTGTGAACCAAGGTGGATTACTGGGAAATGCTTCTCCTGCAGAGAAGGTGGCACATAAATATAACACACCCCTCATCATGTTGGGAGATTCTAGAAAACTGTTAGATAGAGTGTTGGTTTAAAAAATACATCTACTTCTCTTTGTTTTTATCTGAAGCTATTTTCCCCATGGTTTTTTTTTTCCTTTTTTTTTTTTTTTTAGCTTCAGAGAATGAGTCTCAAAGCATAAACACTGCTCCATTTGAAACTTCTCTTTTTAAGTCCCTAATAATTCACCACACAATGGTTGAGTATGGCAGGCCTGCAGGAAGTTCCTGATTCCACGGTTTGTGACTTAGTGACACTCAACCTTCATGAAATGAGATTTCTTTGTTGGTAAAATGCAGGAAATTGTATCCATCTCATATATTCCCTGTCAGGATAGACTTCAATAACCAGAGATGGTTAGGGGTAGAAGCAGTAAGGGAATGAAATGTCTACCAGTGTTTGGGCTAGAACAGTCCTTAAACTGATATAATGCCCTAACTTTTAAGAGCTTTGATTCAGCACAGTGGAAGTAGAATGGAGATGCTACAGTTGAATACCTGAAGTTTAAGGGCTAGAACCCTCTCTTGGTCTGCTATTAACTGGGCCCTCTCCTTTTCCATCTTCTCAGTCAGTTGCTTCATATGTTCCTGATAACTCGCTTCTTTTTCTTGCATCATCTGTTGATACTTCTTTTGCATTTTCTCTAACATTTTCTTTGCAGCTTCCACAGCTTCAGACTTTATACGTTCCACTTAAGAAGAAAAATAAGCAGAGAAATATGAGAATCTTAAGTTATTTTTATAGCTTTATTTCTACTTTCTCCCTTTTTCCTTGTTTGCTTGTCTCATGAAGAAAGACTCTTGTGTTTATTTTTGCACTGAGCAATCAGAATCTGACTGCCAGTGCAGGAGATGTGAGTTGGATCCCTTGGTGGAGATTCCCTGGAGGAGGGCATGACAACCCACTCCAGTGTTCTTGCCTGGAGAATACCAAGGACGGAGGAGCCTGGTAGGCTGCAGTCCATGGGGTCGCTAAGAGTCGGACACGACTGAGCGACTGCACTTTCATCTTTCACATTTCACTTTCATTGGAGGAGGAAATGGCAACCCACTCCAGTGTTCTTGCCTGGAGAATCCCAGGGACAGGGGAGCCTGGTGGGCTTCCGACTAAGGGGTCACACATAAGAGTCAGACACGACTGAAGCGACTTAGCAGCAGCAGAGTGTTTTCAGCTGTTCTCACCTTCAGTCTCTTCTTCCTTTTCTGTCAGCGACTGATCAGTCTGTCGAAGTGCATCAGCCACACCCTCTTTGGAACCCAAATATTTCCTCAGTGTCTCTTCTGTCTATTGATGCAGATCAAGTTAGAATTAGGAAATAGAGGTTATGGGTTAAAGGAAAACTTAGCAGTACATGTTTCAATTCAATTTCATTTTACCCGTTTTAGAATTTATTAATGAATACTATCTCAAACTGGCTTAAAACCCAACTCTAGATCCACCCTCAAATTTGCCTCATTCTCAGTCACCCCGATGTTAGAAATGTAATCAGTAAAGCTTATCTTCTAATTGTACGGATTGCAAACCTTGTGGCTGTTCTTTACATCAGCTAATGCAATTTGCTTTGGCTTCAAAATAAAGCCAGCAAGAGCCCATCAGTTGTAACATATTCCTCCCAAACACACTGGTCCAGGATAGTATCTCTTCTTGCCTGGACCATGGTATTAAAGATTCATAATTCGTGTCCTACTTCCTTCTCCTCTTGCTCCCCTACTGTCTGATTTCCTGAGAGCAGCTAGTGTCGTATCACTTTAAAAAAGATCACTTCACTCTGATGCACCAAACCCTCTGCTGATTTTCCAACTCTTTTCAAGTAAAACTGAAACTACTCTCAGGGCCCTCCAGGATACTACCTGGTTATCCTCTGGCCTTGAGCATCTCTTGACCTTACCTCCTGCCACCACTTTCTTTGCTCATTGCCCTCTTGCCACGTTTGTTGGACATAAACCAATTCATCCTTCTGGGATTTTCTGTTGTTTGAAGTTATCTTCTTCTAGATGCTCGCTTGGCTTACATCCTGACTTCCTTGAAGACTGTTGAAACAGCACCTCACCAGAGAGGTCCTATCTAAAATCTTGCATATAAAATAGGACCATGTTCCCTTCCTCTCCTAAACCTGTACCCTACTTTATTTTTCCTCTGTGCAATTTTTGTCTCTTTGATAGCAGCTTCTAGAGTCACCCTAATATTTTACTCCCCTTTGTTCATAATAATAGAACCTCATTTTTTTCCCACTCAGGGCACGTCATTGGCCATGATAAAATACTGCATTTTTTTTAGCCAACCTCCCTGGTAGCTGGCGGTGGCCATAAGATTAAAATTTGGTTAATACCACTTATGCAATGGTATTATATTGGGCTTTTTACAGATCACCTTAAAGAGACTTGATCCAGAGACATTTTCTGTTTTCCCCTTTTCTTCCCATCTGTAATATGGAAAGAATGGGTGAAACTCCAACAGCCATCTTATACCATGAATTGACCTTGAAGATGGAGGCTGGGTGCTAAGGTGCTGGAGCAGAACAGGAGAGTCTGGGAACAGCGTGATTGTGGAATTGTCATAGCAGCCTGGACCCCTCTGCCTTACTTCTTGTATATAAGAGAAAGAAACTTCTGTGTTCTTAAGGCACATTTGTTTTGTTTTTAAATAACATGTGCCCACAAAGATCTAAACAGACATTTCTCCACGAAGACATACAGATGGCTAACAAACACATGAAAATATGCTCAATATCACTCATTATCAGAGAAATGCAAATCAAAACCTCAATGAGGTACCATTACACACCAGTCATGATGGCTGCTATCCAAAAGTCTACAAGCTATAAATGCTGGAGAGGGTGTGGAGAATAGAGAACTCTCTTATACTGTTGGTGGGAATGCAAAGTAGTACAGCCGCTATGGAGAACAGTGTGGAGAGTCCTTAAAAAACTGGAAATAGAACTGCCATATGACCCAGCAATCCCACTCCTGGGCATATACACTGAGGAAACTAGTTCTGAAAGAGACATGTGTACCCCAATGTAGAGTCATGTGTACCCCAATGCTCAATGTAGCACTGTTTATAATAGCCAGGACATGGAAGCAACCTAGATGCCCATCAGCAGACGAATGGATAAGAAAGCTGTGGTACATATACACAATGGAATATTACTCAGGCATTAAAAAGAATACATTTGAATCAGTTCTAATGAGATGGATAAAATGGGCTCCATTGTACAGAGTGAAGTAAGTCAGAAAGATAAACACCAATACAGTTTACTAATGCATATATTTAGAAATTTAGAAAGATGGTAATGATAACCCTATATGCAAGACTGAAAAAGAGACACAGATATATAGAACAGACTTTTGGACTCTGTGGGAGAAGGTGACGGTGGGATGATCTAAGAGAACAGCATTAAAACATGTATATTATCAAGTGTGAAACAGATCGCCAGCCTAGGTTGGATGCATGAGACATATGTTCGGGGCTGGTACCCTGGCATGACCCAGAGGGATGGGATGGGGAAGGAGGTGGGAGGGGAGTTCAGGATGGGGAACACATGTAAATCCATGCCTGATTCATGTCAATGTATGAGAAAACCCACTACAATATTGTAAAGTAATTAGCCTCCAACTAATTAAAATAATTGGGGGAAAACATATGTGCCCAAACCTAATTCTAACTGATATAACCTGAGTATACTGGCACAGAAGCAAAGTTATGAGCCCAGACTTTCCTGTTAGAGTTTCCATTTCAGCTGTACCACTTATTACCTGTACATCTTAGGTGAGTTATTTTACTTCTCTCAGTTTTTTAATTTATAAAATGAGGACACTGATGTCATGTACTTCATATTGCTCTTATGAGGACTGAATGAGTTAAGCTCATTTCTTTCCTAACACAAAATAGGTCTATAAGTGAACTGCTATTATTATTAGATTTGCTGTAAGCTATAATTTGTTGATTGCTGAATACTTTGAAAGAACTTGCTTTTAAAAAAAAAAAAAAAAAACTGCACTAATCCCAGTTATAGACATAGAGTTAGGCCTGAGTAGAGAATTTTTGGATGATAGAATGACTAAATTATTGAATAAATTCTGCAAACGTTTTTGAGGGCTCCCATCTGTGCTTCCAAGAAGCACTACCATGGGATGAATCTGCTATTCATCTCATGGTAGTCTGTCCTATTGAATAAACCCATAGTAGTCAATGAAAGCCACAGGCACCATTTACCCATTGCATTTTTGTTGTTCCCACTGTAGTTTGAAAGAGTCATATCAGCGAGGCCCCAGAAATGGTGATCAGTAGGTAATTTACCTGTACCCCCTTTCTGGGGACCTGGTGGTATTTATCCTTCGGCTCATTCATCTTCTTAATAAATAGATAATAACCTCCTGGTTTAGAAAATGTTCCCTGCTTCACATCTTCATATAGAGGATGAAATATATCATCAATTAAAGCCATGCAGTAATCTGAAGATGCTTTCATGTTCTGTCTACAAAAGTCATGTCGCTTTGCTTCTAACTCGTCCTGTGAGGTGAAAAATAGCACAAATGGTACCATGAGCCATGATGAGGTTGTGAACCAAGGTGGATTACTGGGAAATGCTTCTCCTGCAGAGAAGGTGGCACATAAATATAACACACCTCTCATCATGTTGGGAGATTCTAGAAAACTGTTAGATAGGGTGTTGGTTTAAAAAATACATCTACTTCTCTTTGTGCTTATCTGAAGCCTTTTTCCTGATTTTTTTTTAGCTTCAGAGAATGAGTCTCAAAGCATAAACACTGCTCCATTTGAAACTTCTCTTTTTAAGTCCCTAATAGTTCACCACACAATTGTCCAGTATGGCAGGCCTGCAGAACGTTTCTGGTTCCAGCAATTTGTGACTTAGTGTCACTCAACCTTCATGAAATGAGATTTCTTTGTTAAAACACAGGAAATTGTATCCATCTCATAGATTCCCTGTCAGGATTATATGCAGTGGTATAAAGTGTTAAGCCCAGTGACTTCTCTGTAAGTGCTCAAAAGGGTCAATGATTGGTGGTACGTTGTTTAAAATAATAGTATTTTGGCATATTTTCTCAATATAAGGCTAATGAAGGTAATGGAGATTGTAATGCAGTTAATGTCTGTATGGAGAAAGCCTACAGAACAGCATTTTTACCTGCATTCAATTATAGAAGAGAACTTGCAAGTATCTTTGGTCTAAAAAACATTCATAGTCTGCTGACCTTCACTATTTAGTTTCATCAGAACCCTTGAAAGCAGGAAGGTACGATTTGTAAAATTCTACCCTACAAGTCCGGGAAGGGATTGTCATCTGTCAAGTGATAATTTGTCATACAACAATCCTTCCTTAATTTTAAAGAACTCAGACTTGAGTCCTCAAATAGCATTCTAATGATTGATTTCTCTTTCTTGTCTTTCTGAATATTTATTGTCGCTTTACATTAAGCACAATATGTTTTTAGGGTTTTCACAAAGAAGCGAATCCTTCTATATTATTAGCAGGGAATATGAAAGCACTGTGTCTTTGACTAACTTTAAATAAAAAAATAAAGTAAAACAATCTTATGTAAATACAGTCTTACAGTTTACTTGTTTGATTAAAATATGGCACCTATAGGGTAGAGATTAACAGATGAGGATATTCTTAATAACCATAGTTGGTCATGGTACCATAGTCTCCAGGACTAAGGGTAAGAACAGTCTATTCTTTTAGTAAAGAGTGCAAATGAGTACATATAACTGAGGGCTGCTATCCCTGGGTCTGGGAGGACTACTTGTAGCAAGAAAGGCTTGTTCACATTGTTGTGTGGAAGACACCAATACAATATTGTAAAGCAATTATCTTCCAATTGAAAACAAAAAAGAGAAATGCCCAGATTTTTCATCCTCTCATTAACCAGAATAGCAAACATACCGCTAATTTTTTCTGAAACACTTGGTCCACATCCTTGAAAGAGTTCTTCATGAAGACTTCAATGGCCTCTTTCTCACTGGCCCTGTGCAGGTCCAACAGCTCCTGGAGGGTTTCCGTGAGCAACTTCAGCTTCTGGCCCATCTGCTGGTCATAGTGGGCAATGGCCTTTTGCACTGCAGCCAAGTTCTCGGTCTCGGCCAAGGCCAGGACTGCATTCTCCATGCAGGGCAGATCCCCACTGCTGATGGCATTGACATATGTCTGCACCAGGCTCTGTAGACCTATGAAGGAAATTTAAAAAACAGTGACTAAGAGTTAGTGAGACAGAGGAACAAGCTGTGTTAGTTCGGTCCTGAGCATGCAAATTTAATCATTCTGAGTCAACTGATAGTGCACTTTTTGTGCTTTTCAAGTGTTACAAGCAGTAGTTTTAAGAATTTTAAAGAAGAACTGTGATGGGATATTTTGTTATACTCTAAGTTCAGTAGAGTTTGAAGCTTCCCTTTCCTCCTCCTTCCTTCGCCCAAATGGAAGCTATTGGAATGAATGGGTTGGAGAAAGGGTATTTTGCAGACAATATGGTAAGTCTTAATTTTTTCTTAGCCTTCCTGAATCTCCCTTTCTTTTTTTAATGAGTTCCCCCTCCTTTCTCAATTCGAAGTAATATAAAGGTCAAGGAGACATTTTAATTTACACAAGCACGTGTGTGTGTAAATGTAAGTGTACATGTGATGCATCTCACTAGTTCTGGGTCTGGCCTAAATAAGAGGGTCTTCCTAGATATTCTTTCAGCAGAGCTCCATGCAGTGTGAGCAATTCATCCAAGTTTGCCAGGGAGTTCTGGTTTTAACACTGGAAGTCTTACATACCAGGAAATCCCAGCCTTGGGGAACTGGAGTGGTTTGTGGCCCTATAACTACTAGTTCTTGACTACAATAAGATATCACCTCATACTGGTCAGAATGCCATTGTTCAAAGGTCTACAGATACCAAATGCTGGAGAGCGTGTGAAGAAAAGGGGACCCTTGTACACTGTTGATGGGAATGTGAATTGATGCAGTCACTATAGAGAACAATATGGAGGTTCCCTAAAAAATGAAAAATAGAGTCCTCTTATGATCCTGCAATCCTAATCTTGGGCATATATACAGAGAAAACTATTATATGAAAAGATGCATGCACACCAATATTAATAGTAGCACTAAAATAGTAAGGACTTGCCCAGTCACTTTAGTCATGTCTGACTCTGCAACCCTATGGGTTGTAGCCCACAAGACCCCTCTGTCCATGGGATTCTCCAGACATGAATACTGGAGTGGGTTGCCGTACCCACCTCCAGGGGAATCTTCCTGACCCAGGGATCAAACCTAGGTCTCCCTCATTGCAGGTGGATTCTTTACCACTGAGCCACCAGGGAAGCCCATCAGGACACAGAAGCAACCAAATGTCCATCAACAATGAATGGATAAAGACAATATGGTACATATATACAATGGAATGTTACTCAGCCATAAAAATGAAACAATGTGATTTGCACCAACATAAATGGACCTAGAGATCATCATACTAAATGAAATAATCAGACAGTGAAAGACAAATATCACATGATAGCACTTATAGGCATGTGTGCTAAGTCACTTCAGTCATGTCCAACTCTTTGTGACCCTATGGACTGTAGCCTGCCAAGGTCCTCTGTCCATGGGATTCTCTAGGCAAGAATACTGGTCTGGGTTGCCATTTCCTCCACCAGGGGATCTTCCCAACCCAGGGGTTGAACTCAAGTCTCTTATGTCTCCTGCATTGGCAGGAAGGAAAATCAGTACTAAATAATTCAGATCTAAACAACTTCATCCATTCTGGAAAACTATTCCTCCTCCATATATTTCTTTTAGTAAATAACATCTGTTCAAGTAGTTGCTTACGCTCAGAATCCTGGAGTCAGCTTAACACTGCCATATCATTTCTTCCACACACCCACATGCCTCCCATCAGCAAAACGCATGGATTTGACATTCAAAATATGTGAGGATTCTGTTTATTTTGACAGTCACTATTGCCACTATCTTAGCCTACATAGGCACCATTTATTAAAAAATATTGCAAGTACCATTCATCTTCTTGTTGCTTCATGTACATCTCTCCAGCACATTATCTATAAAACATTCTGAAGGACTGTATGAAACATAAATTACATATCTTTACCTCTTTGCCTGTCATTCCTCAAGATCTTTTCGTGGGCTCAGACTTTAACCTCTTTGAAGTCACCCAAACGTCCTTTCAGTTATGGTTCCCTGTACTTACCAGCGTTTAATCATTAGGGTTACATAAATTATTTAAGTACCTTTTGTTCCCATCATGTTGGAATGAGGATTATGCCCAGTGCTTGGTACATGGCAGGCACTCCTAATCAGTGCCTAACTACACATTTTTGCATTTATTAACAAGAGAATTGTGTTAAGCTGAGAGGCAAAGCCTCACATACATGGAATATTTGCCTTTTCCTGACTTTGTCAATAATATACCTCTCCTGGAAGGAAATTTCATAAAAAGGGAGTTGAGAAGTTGGTGCAGAATTCTTGGATTAGATTCTTGTTCTTTCTGTTTGTTCATCTGACTTATGTGAATATTAGATAATACCAGAAATAGTTTTAGTGCATATGTAAAATTCACAATGTGACCCTTGTTGTGTGCTTTCCTTGGCATCATTAGACTCTGTATTTGTCAGAAGTAATCCTCATGCCTCCCACTTCTGTTGTCTACAATGGGCAGTAGGAGAGTCTGGGTAAGGAAAGAGAGTAAGAGGGACTCACGAGGCCCATTGACTGTGATACCGCCTGAGAGAGTCTTGGCCTTGGAATGGCTGAGGATGTAGCAGCAGAAGTCTGCAACTTGTTCTCTGAATTTAGGGTTCAGATCTTCCTCTTGTAGCTGCTCCAGGTGAATAAGGTGCTTCCTATGAGCAGGGCGATCAAAGATGAAGCACTTCTTCTCTGGGAAGAACTTTCGGATACATAACCGAGGTTCATTAAAAGTTTTAGTTTTTTTATCATTTCCTAGAGGAAAGAAAATCAGAGGTTTTACAACTTCAGTCTACTTCAGATATATACCCTTCAACTTTGTAATTTGCACAAGTCCTATATAAAGAGGTAAAAATTACCTAATCATGGATCAGACCCAATAATTAAAGGGGTAGAGGAATGAAATTTCTTTCCTGCTCCAAGAAGGAAGTAACTTAAAATTAGATCACACTGATTTGTCTAAGAAATGTTTCATTTCCTCTAATAGAACAGCCAAGATAACAAAGTTATAAAATTATAATTTTCAGCATCTACATTGAAATGGTCATTCTGATACTGTTTTCTCTTTTTTTTTTCCCAACCATAAGTCCTAGTAACCTTGCTTTAGCTTCAGTGAATTTTCCAGGTACTCATCAGCAGTGATGGGCTGTCCATCTACTTCCAGTTCCAGGGAGAAATCTCTCAGAGTCCACACAAAGTCTGGAAAAAAGCTCACAAAGTTGGCTGAGTCTTGGACCTCATGTTTATCAGGTGAGGATTTTGCCCTGATTCGACGTGTCAGCTCTGTCACATAGCTGGGATTCTAACATAGGAAAACTGCAGAAAAGGACTAACACCTTTTATGCTATACTATTCCCCAAAGCTTATCTAAAATAATTTTTCTTAATTAGCTCATTCATTCATTCCACAAACATTTATTGAGCAGTTACTCTAAACCAGGAATTGTCCTAGGGACAAACAACATTGTGATGAGACAGAAAATGCTACCATCTACATTCTAGTGAGGGCTTCCCTGGTGGCTCAGAAGGTAAAGAATCTGCCTGCATTGCAGGAGACCCAGGTACAATCCCCAGGTTAGGAAGATTCCCTGGAGAATGGAATGGCAACCCACTCCAGTATTCTTGCCTGGAGAATTCCATGGCCAGAGGAGCCTGCCTGGTTACAGTCTATGGGGTCGCAAAGACTCAGACACAACTGAGTGACTAACACACACACACACACACACACACACACACACACACACACACATTCTGGTGAGGGGGGACAGATGATAAACAAGTAAACAAAAATATAATAAACCTGAGATTTTGAAATAGTTGCCTTGAAGAAAAATGAACCTCAGCTAAACTTTAGAGAATAACTGTGTGTATCTGTGCATGGTGCTGGTTTATGTGGTAGCTCAGGTAAGTTCATTCTGAGGTGATCATTGTGCAGAAATCTAAGTGAACTGAGAGAAGCTGCCATGTACTAATCCACCAGAGAAATCTCACTGGCAGAGGAAATAGCTCCTGCAAAACCTCAGAGGGGAAACCGTTGAGTGTGTCTAACACATAGCGGGGAGGCCAGCGCGGCTAGGGCAGAAGTTCTGGAATAGCTAGGGTTCAGACTATGTAGGCACCGTAGGCCATAGAAAGTGTTTGAATTTTAATCTAAATTTAATGGGAAGGCACTGAGAAGCTTTAAATTGAGAGGGGAATATGACCTGATGTTTGTTTTTAAAACAAAAACTGGCAGGTGTTTTGCCTATGAGAGGCAAGAGAGAAGAGAAAGAGAAGGTTAGGCAGTTTAGAAGATAACCCAGAGGCAAGAAGATGGAAGCTTAAACTGAAATTACCATTGAAGAAGTGGTGGGAATTAGCCAGCCTGGGCAAATACCTATGGCAGGAGAGCTGACCAGACTGTGAGTAATAGTTTGTAGGAAATAAAGAAAGCAATTGCCTAGGATAAATACTAAGCTTTTGATCCAACAATCTCTATGAGTGCCATGGAAATTTACTGTGATGTTGAAAGAGTGCTTCTGGTCAAAAATTTAAGACTTTTCCAGAGATAATCCCACACACATATGGACACCTTATCTTTGACAAAGGAGGCGAAAATATTCAATGGAGAAAAGACAGTCTCTTTAAGTGCTGGGAAAACTGGTCAACCACATGTAAAAGACTGAAACTAGAACACTTTCTAACACCATACACAAAAATAAACTTGAAATGGATTAAAGATATAACTGTAAGACCAGAAACTATAAAACTCTAGAGGAAAACATAGGCAGAACACTCGATGACATAAATCACAGCAAGATCCTCTATGACCCACCTCCCAGAGTAATGGAAATAAAACCAAAAATAAACAAATGGGATTTCATTAAACTTAAAAGCTTTTGTACAATGAAGGAAACTATAGGCAAGCTGAAAAGACATCCTTCAGAATGGGATAAAATAACAGCAAATGAAACAACTGACAAAAAATTAATCTCCAAAATATTCAAGAAGCTCATGCAGCTCAATACCAAAAAAGCAAACAATCCAATCAAAAAGTGGGCAAAAGAATTAAGCAGAGATTTATCCAAAGAAGAGATACAGATGGTTAATAAACACATGAAAAGATGTTCTACATCACTCATTATTAGACAAATGCAAATCAAAACCACAATGACGTATCATCTCATGCCAGTCAGAATGGCCGTCATCAAAATGTCTACAAACAACAAATGCTAGAGAGGGTGTGGAGAAAAGGGAACCCTTTTAGACTGTTGGTGGGAATGCAAGCTGGTACAGCCACTATGGAGAACAGTATGGAGTTTCCTTAAAAAACTGGGAGCAGAAGTGCAATATGACCCAGTAATCTCACTGCTGGGCATACACCCCAAAGAAAGCCAAATTGAAAGAGACACATGTACTCCAATGTTCATTATAGCACTATTTACAATAACTAGGACATGGAAGCAACCTAGATGTTCTTGGCAGACGAATGGATAAGGAAGTTGTGGTACATATACTCAATGGAATATTACTCAGCTATAAAAAGGAACATATTCAAGTCAGTTCTAATGAGGTGAATAAAACTGGAGCCTATTATACAGAATGAAGTAGTCAGAAAGAGAAACACAAATACTGTATATTAATGCATATGTATGGAATTTAGAAAACCAGTAATGATGATCCTATATGGAGGGCAGCAAAATAGAAACAGATGTAAAGAACCGACTTTTGGAGTCTATGGGAGAAGGCCAGGGTGGGATGATTTGAGAGAATAGCATTGAAACATGTATATTACCATAGGTAAAATAGATGGCCAGTGCAATTCAATGCATGAGACAGGACAACCAAAGCCGGTGCTCTGGGATAACCCAGTGGGGTGGGGTGGGGTGGGGTGAGAGGAGGGAGGGGAGGTTCAGAATAGAGGGACACGTGTGTAACTGTGGCTGATTAATGTCAATGTATGGCAAAAACCGTCACAACATTGTAAAGTAATTATCCTCCAATTAAAATATATTAATTTTTTTAAAAAAGAATCCCCCATATATTTCTACTTCAATAGTGTCAGAAGCATGATATTATTCAATTCATTATAGTCACTTAAATATTTAAGACTTTTGTGATGTTTTTGCATGTTAAGTTTGAGATGTTTCTTACACATCTAAATGGAGACTTGTAATCAACTAGATACACAATTTTGTACCTGAGAGTGTGGTCATGATTGCTCATACAAATATTATGGTAACTGACATGGTGCTAGTAAAAGTCCGAGGCTGGATGAGATGGACTAGCAACTAAGAAAAGAAGAACAGAAGCCCAAGAATCAAAGAACTACCATACTTAAAGGCCAAGAAGAAGCTGAAAGAGAACATGAGTTTTAGAGGATACCAAGGGTTTGGCAATGGATATTGTAGGGGAAAGTCATCAAATATGACTGAAGTTTTGTCCATTGAGATGGACCCAGACAAATGAAGTACGCTCACCCTCTTCTCCATCTTTGGAATGTGCACTGCACTTGCCTTCCCCATGCTGGAAGCTGCACAAGGACAGAGCCTCCTTGAGATAGTAATGTGGTACTAAGACCATCTGGACTGTGTACTCACCGGGTCCAGCTTAGGCATCTAAAAAGACTTTTAAAATTTGACCGGTGGATGTGGGAACATGTTAGTCTTCCGGTCACGTAAGAAAGGATACCTAAGTAAATTCCCTTGCTTATTAAACTTACCAGCTGCCAGTCTCAAGTGATCTGCCATTCTCTTTTGTCTCTCCTTACTGTCTGGGTGAGCTTCCCAGGTGGTACCAGTGGTAAAGAACCCTCCTGCCAATGCAGAAGACTTAAGAGACATAGGTTTAATCCCTGGGTTAGTAAGATCCTCTGGAGGACGGCATGGCAATCCACTGCAGAATTATGGCCTGGAGAATTCCTTCGACAGACGAACCTCGTGGGCTTACAGTCCTTAGGGTCACAAACAATCAGACGTGACTGAATCGACTTAGCGCACACACACACACACACACACACACACACACACACACACACATGCTGTCTAGGGACTGGGGTCAGCTTAAGATTACACACAGGAAGACCCTGAGGAGATTGTGACCCCAAAATATGAACTCAGATAGGAGGCATACAGAACCTTGTGCAGCTAAGTGTCTGAGGATGATGTGTGATCAGAAAGGCGTGGGCTTCTGGTGGTGACTGAGGTAAACAGGGATGGTGAGCATAAACATAATGGGGTTCATTAAGAAGGGGACTCCTGAATTCTTCTGCAGTGGACCACCACTGTAACTGGTGACAAAGTGAAGCTGTTCTTTTCCTGATTTCATGTTGTCTATTCACAAAAAGGATACTGTAGTTGGTCCATGGCCTGCTGATTGATGGTTCCTATGCTGTTGTATACAAAGGTGCTGCTCAGGAGAACCGCCAGGGCAAAGATCCAGGAGTCATTCTGGTTGTCTCCCTAGAAGTCATTGGAGAAGCCACACCAAGTTACTAAGAGCACATGATTCCAGTTCAGATGGACAGACTCTGAACCCAGCTGTCTCTATTTGGAGACACATTAATCATTTCCCTATGCAAAGTTTTATCCATATGTACATGATTTTAAAAACATAAAATCAATGGTGTAGTGAAATTTAAATAAGACTTTATATAACTGCATATGAACGTGTAAATCAAATAAGCACTTGATCAGGTAATAGAATTCAAACCTATCTCCTGAACTGTGATTATGATTTTCTGTTCCCATGATATGTCATGATGAAGCACTTTTTAGACAGTAGTTAAAATGTACCCCTTTAACAAGAGTTTTCTAAGACTTCTAAGAGTAGTGATGTATGATCCTTTATGAACAAAGCTGTTGTTATCAGGTCTTATACTCTGCTTCTCTCACTAATTGTACAGCTGTGGATAACACTATTTCCACCATCTTTCTGGATTCTCACTCTGACAAGTGAGACATATTTATAAATTTTCCAGTTAGGTTTAGACACACCTTCAGTAGCTTTATCAGAATGTTTTCCTACAATATGAAAGGAAAATGACTTTAAAAGTCATTAGTCATTATTTTATGAGTTACAAAAAAATATCAGTGGGTCTTACTGACCACTCTCAATGCTTATATGTGTGGCTAAGATATGCAACAATTCTTAAATTAGCCCATTATTCTTATACTTAGCGTTTAGTGCTCTCACATAAATCTCACTTTGGATTGCTTCAAATTGTATTTGAGGTCAAATCTTGAGCACAAACCAGTAAATAAAATAAAATAAAAATATAATACATTAATAGTATATATATATGTGAAGTACAATTCAAAGGGTGGGAAGTGACAGTGCAAGAAGGGCTACTGATTTGACGTAAACAGGATTAGAAGATTTGTTTCTTTACCTTCTCCACATCCCCCAGGCCCTCGGTATCAAGCAGAACCAGAGCGTGGTCTGGCTTCTCGGGATGAGGCATACACCACATCCAGATGCCCTTTGTATGTGACTGCACCGTGGAGCCCAGAGAGAAACCTGCAAGAGGGTGTGGGGAAAAGAGAGGATGGATTTTTAATAGCAGGTGGGTTGGATCTGGAAATTGAGAGTTTAGTTAATAAAATCAAGGTTTAAAAAAATAAATGAAAGCATAATCAATATTGATCTTAATTATGAGAAAAAGAATTTAGAACATTCAGTACAAACTGAAATATTTCTATTACCTTAGAGATCATTATAAGCTTGATGTTAATCCACATACATTTTAGTAAATTTCTTATTATTAACTATGCTAATTTCATCTGTAACTACCGTACTCCTTTCAGAAAGGCATGTTTATTCTCTAAAGAGGAAGTTAAGGCAAAGTGGGAAGAAAGAGTCGACTCTTGTCCTCCAGCACAGGATGAATGTTAGAAACCCATTCCTCCCAGGCCTCTCACTTTCTCTCCTCACATCACTGTGCTGCGTGCTGGGAGGGTGGTTGGACAGAAGGGAATTTCCTGGGCTCTGCCCATGTCACTCACCCTTGTTCTTCCCAGCCAGCTTGTTCATCAGGTAGGACTTGCCCGTGCGGTAGAGGCCCACGATAGCCACCACCACAACGGGCTGCCTGATGGCAGACAGGATCTTCGCAGTTACTGGATTAACCACCAGTCGCCCATTGATGTTCTCAATGAGGCACTCTGGGGCTGGCATGTGGATCTCTGAGGCCATGTCCAGGGTGTCTCCTGATCTTCAAGGGAAGAGACGGCATGGAAACCAACATTTAGTCAGTGAGCTGAGTGAGAACTCAGTTAGTACCAAAATTTGATTTTCTTTTTGAACTTTGTTCCTTGCGTGCTATAAAAAGCCCCATGGCCTCTTTAAGCTTGTCCTGTAGACTAGCCCACTAGTTCTCTTTAAAAATAACTTTATTTTGAAGGAGCTTACCCTTACACAAAATCATACATTGGGTACAGAGAACTTCCATATGCCATTTCCCCAGCTACCCTATTATTAATATCTTATGTAACCACAGACAATGATTGAAACAGGACTTTCATATTGAAACAACACTATTAACTAAGCTACACACTTTCCCCCACGTCATCAGTTTTCCTTTTGCCCAGTTGTTTTCCTCCTAGCTTTCCCTTTGTTCCTAGTGTCCTTTTCTGACCCAGGATGCGATTCAGGATCCTTTGTCGCATTCACCCATTACCTTTGCTTAGGCTTCTCTCATCATTGGCCGTTCTTCATCTTTATTTTGTCTTTCATGGCATTGTCGTTTTAGAAGTGTATTGGCCTGTCATTTTGCAAAATATCCCTCTGGGTTTTTCTTATGGTTCCTCGTAATTAGATTGAGGTTATATTTTTTCTTTTTTTGGCAAGTATGCCGTGGTTGTGATGTTCTGCCAGTCTCAGTGTATCATATCAAAGGTTGTGTGATGTCTATAGAAGATACTCTGGGGCTGTGATGCTAACTTTGCTCACTTACTTTAGGTGTTGTCTGCCAGATTTCTGCACTGTAAAGTCACAATTACTTCCTTGCAAGTTAAAAGGTTAACACTGGGGCATATATTTTTGAGACTGCAGATATATTCTCCTCAAAGTTTCATATCTTTTTTTCAGTGCTGATTTTAACACTCACTAATAATGATTCTTGCTTGTAACAGTTATTACTGTGCTGCTTGACTGTAGGCCTTTTGTACTTCACCATTCCTTCAACATTAGCTGAGGTTCTACTTCAAACAAGAGCTGTCCCTTCTTCTCTATTTTTTACCCTCATTTAATTATTTATTTGTATCAGTGTAGACTCATAGATATTTATTTTATTTTACTCTGTGAGGTTTAGTACTTTACTACCATTCCCTTGTGTCTCAGCAGTAAAGAATCCGCCTGCCAAGCAGGAACATCAGTTTCGAATCCTGGGTTGGAAAGATCCGGGAGAAGGAAAGAGTAACCTCCTCCAATATTCTTGCCTGGAAAATTCCATGGAGAGAGGAACCTGGTGGGCTATAGTCCACGGGATCACAAAAAGTCAGACACAACTTAGTGACTGAACAACAACAACAAAATTGTTATTTACTTATTGCTTAATTTGCCCCAGATTTGTTCTTTGAGAGCTTCTTCAGCCTGGCCCCGGGGTGATTTGGCCATGCTTCCGTCATATTCTAAGCACTTTTTTACTTTGTGGCACCGCAAGGTATTCCTGGTCCATCTTGTTCTTTGCCTGAGTCAGCTCTAGATCTGACCATTTCTCCCAGAAACCTGATTCTTTTCTTTGGATAACAGAACTGTGATGCCAGGATATAACACTAGGTGTGCACCTTACTTCCAGGTCCCCTCAGTGGGCCAAATAAAGAAATACGTATGTGAATACTAGCACATGTAGATACATCTATATTTACTTCTTTCTGTATACAACCTTAATTTCCTGCTGATGTTTTTAATTGGAGGATAATTGCTTTAAGATGTTGTGTTGGTTTCTGCCATATAACAGCATGAATCATTCATAAGTATATATATATATCTCCCCTTCCTCTTGAGCCTCTCTCTCACCCCACCATCCCACCCCTCTAGGTTCTCACTGAGTGCCAGGCTGGACTCCCTGTGTTATATACTGCTCATGCTTCTTATTGCAGTTCAACACAACAGGAATTACTCAAGCTTTACCTTTCACCTCCATACCCTGACTATGAAAGCCACAACTATTATTATCATAAATTTGCTTATGTGCTCAGTCCTAGTATATGTATAAAATAATTTCAAAATTGCTAATCTATATCTCGGTGACAAATAGATTTACTAATTAAAGTGCATTATTAAGATACAGTTATTTTTGTCTCTAGCCTAATATATATAGCTAAAATACTGTATTCTAAAATTCTTAGATTAGTTCTTTCCTTCCTCATCCTCTTGAGCTGTTAGTTTATTCATTTGTAACACAGTCAGTTTCATTTGTTACTATTTGTGCTTCATTTAGGACTCCCCCACATCTTGGTTGGGCTTCTGTTGTAGCTCAGAATCCTCCTGCGGTGGGAGAGATCTGGGTCAGTCCCTGGGTTGAGAAGATCGCCCAGAGAAAGAAATGGTTACCCACTCCACTATTCTTGTTTGGAGTATTCCATGGACAGAGGAGTCTGGCAAGCTACAGTTCATAAGGTTGCAAAGAGTCGGACATGACTGAGTGACTAACGTTTTCACTTATTTCACATCTTGGTTTATTTTAGTATGTAATTATTTTTTGAGTATGTGAAATATTATGTAGTTCTAAGAGTCAAAGCTTTCCGAAAAAGTGAAAGTGAAAGAAAGTGAAGTCTCTCAGTCGTGTCTGACTCTTTGCGACCCCATGACTGCAGCCTACCAGCTTCTCCGTCCATGGGATTTTCCAGGCAAGGGTACTGGAGTGGGTTCCCATTTCCTTCTCCAGGGGATCTTCCCGACCCAGGAACTGAACGCAGGGCTCCCGCATTGCGGCAGATGCTTTACCTTCTGCGCCACTAGGGAAGCCTACTCCATTAAATGTATATACCATAGTTTACTTAACCACTCCTATGTGTGAGCACTTAGAATGCTTCTAGTGTTTTTCAATTATAGTGCTGCAATGAATAACCCTGCTTTCATTTTGTTGCAGCTGTTTCTACAGAACAGATTTCTGGGAATGAGGTTGCTCTGTCAAAAGGTAAGAGTATATACTTTTGTTGCTTATTGCCAAATTCTTTTCCAGAAGAAGGGTATACCAGACTGCATTTCCACTGGCTCAGCTTGTATCAGATTTCCATAACATGGAGATTTTTTTCCTTGTGTCTCACATCTTCTGACTTCATTACAAAATTTCCTTTCAAAGCTTTTAACCTTCAAATTTTGAGCTTTGGACAGGACACCCTGAGCTGTCTCACCTCAGGCATATATAAGAGGCAGCCTGCATCTGGGGAATATCATGTCAAACATTTATATAATGTGAAACACATGCCATCCTAACCCAGTCTTGGACCTGTTTTCTCCCAAGTCTATTCCTGGGCAAGCTCTGGATCAGACTGAGACTCAGGGTCCCCAGTGGCTTCCTCCTCTCAGGGAGAGGCACTCCTGAGCTGCCACAGCCCACCCTGTTTAGCGACTCACTGGTTCTTAACTGTTGATCTGCATCTGAATTCATGTGTCTTCACCCAAGACTGATCCCTGTAATCTGAATCTCACTCTTTATGACAAATTGAAATTACAATGTAAAATCACAGTTCAGACATACAAAATTCGAGTTGAGTGCCATTAAGAATTTAGTCTAAGATACGTCTTAGTACCATGGAAAGCTTGAATTTTCTCTGACCTGTATCACATCTAAGGACACCATCAGCTGTATTTGGGACAATATCTGCTACCTGCAACTTTATGGTTCAGGGTTCCCTCCTCCCCCCACGCTGTGGAACTTTAAAATCATTTCAGGAATTTAAACCAGTTTAAAATCAATTCAGCAACCAATTCATGTTCTTACTTTTTGCCTTAATTATAATCCTTAATGCACAATTGTAAATAACTGACCTTAGTTTTGATCTTTATAAACTTTTTCTATTTTGTAGTCAAGAGGAACACAAGTTTTTAAGTGCTTCTTGAACTCGTCTCCCAGGCTGCAATCCTAATAAACCTTCAATAAAACGCCTCTTCATTTTAATCAGGTCATCGTTTCTGAAATTTTTGTTAACACTCTACATTTCACTCAATTACGTTACCAGATTTTGACCTCCTGTGTTTGAAGATTGATTCTTTATTATCTCCGCACATATCAACTGGCATATTGCTTTTGATTACCTCAGGTAATGAAACTATTCTTATGAAACATGATCTTATAAATGATCATGTTTCTTCTCTGAACTCTGTTCTATATAAAGTATTTATTTGCATGATTTTAGTCATGACCTCTTTAACCAGGACTTGATGCTTTGATAATTTTATAGCATTGAGAGAAGTTGAAGTTTTCTTTTAGTAATGCCTACTTACCTTGTGAACTTCAATGTCTCAATCCCTATAACTGAAAGTGATCATGATAAAATTTTATTAACTTTTTGAGATACCAACAAAAACAAAGGGATGCTGGTTTTTATTTTTATCCTATAAGAAAGCATGATTGCTTCTATTATAGTTGATTACCTCTGACTTCTGGCTGAAGGCTGGAATCTTATATGATGCCAGTCTTGCCACCTATCTGGCTTCCCAATTCTCTAGGGATGGCTAAAACAAAAGCTTTTTTTTTTTTTCCTGTGATAGTACTGTACTCATTTCCTCTTACAACAGTGGTCCACCAGGACCACTGGCAAGAAGATTGTCTGGTTTTTAACATAAGACATGCACTTTTATAAAATGAGAATCAATCAGTTACTGACCAGAGAAAGCGGCTGCACAAAGATTTTGTAAGCTCCTAAATAGCAATAACCTGTAGCCTTTTTTTGTAGACCCCAAGTTCTAGCACATGGAAAGTTTCCAATAAAGACAGAAGTGAACTCTGAGCTTTAGTTAGTGGATTTTATCAAAGAGAAGACACTTTAATAAAGTATCAAGACAGAATCTTGAAGCATCCCCGGCTCTCAGTTTAGACTCTGCCTTTGCTGGAACCTAATTCACCACAGAGCTCAGCAGTGGGCACTTAGAGGACACCCTGCCGCCCAACATCAGACTTTCATCTGAACTCATGACAGATCAGGCTCTGCCCAGCCTGTCTTGGTATGATTGCTTTAGAGAAAGTGTGCTGCTCCTGTAAATCTCTTCCCACCCAGCCTCAGTCTTACCTGGTGGAGAGATTCTGTAGAGGTGAGCAGAAAGCTGCCTCAGCTGGAAGGTTAGAAGAGCTTGTTCTCTTTGTTTTTCTTCTGAGTTTAGCTGTGCTGGTTTCACTTTTCTTTCTCACTGGCAATTTGGGCTTTATTTTTATCCCTCCAATCTCCTGGCACTTCCAAGATTTTCCTCAGACACCCGATGATAAGAAAGCAAAACTGTTGGGCAACGTCTGCAAAGAAATAGACAGCCCTGAAACTGAAAGTAGAATCTAAGGCTACAAAGGGACTGCAAGAATTGTGCTAGTGAGAGAGCGTGACACGATTTCTCAACTGGAATCTTCACATTTTATAATTAGAAAACGTCTTAGAGAATGCTGCAAAGAAAAATGAGAGAAAGATCCATTGGGCCAATTAAAATAATGCTGTTTATTTCTTGTTTGGAGACAGTTTGAAAAGTATTAGGATGAAAAAACCTAATATAACAATTTTCTAGGGCCAATTAGATTCAGTCACACTGTAGCTGGTTACTCGTGTTTAATGAGTGAGGACTGTAAGTTCTCCGGGGGGAATGACTGTGTCATACATTTTTAATTATCCATACCTAACCCTAGTACTGGTGCTGAGTGCTTAATAAGTAATAAAAAATGAGGTTAGATTCCATTTTTTGCACACTTGATTCTTACCCAGTGACAACTTCTTTACATATATTATCCCCTCTTAGTTTTATACCACAACATTTTTACCACAATATTATTTACTTTTACCACAATATTAGAGAGATTTATAATGTGTTAAAATCACAAGGTAGTAAGTATGATTGAACCCCAAAAGTCTTTCTCCAGAACCCATGCTATCAACCAACTCACTTAATACCTCTGTTGTTGCCAAGTGAACAACAACAATAATAATATTTCTTATTTATCAATTTCTTCCTAGGCCAAACTCTTTACATATTATTACCTACTGCATATAATATTTAGGCAGCTTGAGTTTGCAGTAGTCCTTGGGCCCTTTGGGGCTTCCCTGGTGGCTCAGCTGGTAAAGAATCTGCCTACAATGCAGGAGACCTGGGTTTGATCCCAGGGTTAGGAAGATCCCCTGGAGAAAGAAAAAGTTACCCACTCCAGTATTCTGCCCTGGAGAAGTCCGTGGACTGTATAGTCCATGGGGTCATGAAGAGTCAGACACAACTGAGTGACTTTGACTTTCTTTCCCTCGGGCCCTTTTGATTGAGGACTTCCTTGGGACTTTCACATTCTTTTCGTGGCCTTCCAGCTGTTTCAAGGCCTCTGTGCCCTACATCAGGACGTCTAAGCCAGGATTCCCCAAAGGTCATTCTACTGAAGAGTGAGCCTCTGGAATGCTCCTTGATAAAAATATTTCATGGCCAAGTAAGTTTGAGAAATCTCTTGTTCCCCTGGTAGAGCTTTACCAGGAATAGAAAAGAGCAGAGGGAGGAAAGGAGGGAGGGAGGAAGGGTTCTATAGCTTACTTCTCACATAATCCCTTTTCTCCTTCAAGTAACTGATGCTTCTGTATACTGCTCTGTGTTGATTCACATAATCTTCTCTCAATGTTCTACCCATTTTCTGAGTTTGAGTTCAATTCTTTGAGTGGTTTCATTACCCTTTTCATGCTACCAAGGTCCCACTTATTAATCTGATTGTGGCACCTGGGAAGAGAAATTTCTCTTCTCTGTCTTTGGAAGTACCTAGCAAAGTTCTCAGCACACAGATGATGCACAAACACTTTTGATATAACAACCGATGATTGAAAAACACTGGCACCTAAATGTAATCAAATCCATACTATAAACTGCCGGGAGCCAACACAAGAGATCCCACCCATGACAAGATCATGAGGAGAAGACCTGACAAGCAAGGCAGATCAGGACTTCAGGGATTTCAAAAAACTGCCCTGGCGCTCACCTTAAAGATGATCTCTGTCTTTCTGATGCTTGCTATATTAGACTACTTCCTGATTTCTGTGACACGGGTAGAAGGCCTTCCCCCATCTCTTTCCAAACAGAATCAACTTAGAACTTTAATCAATATGTCCCCTGGACGGTGGTATCCTATAAGATTATCCAGGATGGAAGGAGTGTTTCGATCTAGACTCCTTTACTGGCATTCTAGCCTGCTTGGCAAATGCGTACTAATGCACATGACTGCTCACAACACCTTAATCATGAACAGCATAAAGAACCTGATCACACAAAAGGCCTAATAGGCACAGAGCCCTTTGGGGGATGAGGAAGCCCTATTAGAGAACACAAAAAATATTATTCTAAACATGGTTATTGGATCAACGTTTGCTTCTTGTGTTTTTGCTCTTAATGTGCTGAGGTTGTGCAGTGGAAACTATTGCTAATATAGTTAAAGATATAGAAAAATAAGAGTTTAGCCTTAGTGTGGAAACAATAAGATAATTGCTAATTTTAACCAAGAGTGCTAAGCAGAGGCTGCCTCACCAGGGCCACAGAGTCTTTGTGAGGTAAACTTTTTAGGTAAATTTAGCTGAGAACTTCTGCAAAAAGACTGACCTTTGTGTTAACAGGATTTTATTTCTACTATGTTGCAACCTGCTGTACCATGAGATTGCAACTTTTCTGTTTTCTGCTAAGCTCAAGGCAAAAGAGAACAATAAAAAAATAGACTACGGAAAACAGCTTTGTATTCACCTAGGTCATAAAAAGGAGAATGCAATGGCACCCCACTCCAGTACTCGTGCCTGGAAAATCCCATGGACAGAGGAGCCTGGTAGGCTGCAGTCCATGGGATTGCGAAGATTGGACATGGCTGAGCGACTTCACTTTCACGTTTCACTTTTACGCATTGGAGAAGGAAATGGCAACCCACTCCAGTGTTCTTGCCTGGAGAATCCCAGGGATGGGTCACACAGAGTCGGACAGGACTGAAGTGACTTAGCAGTAGCAGTTAGCAGGTCATAAAATGCCAATGGGCCCCAAGGCCAGAAGATAATGTACTGAAATCTACTATGGACAAAGACTCTCATAAACAAAAAAATGTGCAAAAATCATCCTGGTCTCGTAAAGGGCAAACTGACGTAATGTTAAACTAAATCTATATGCTTATCTTTCACCTCCCCTTAAAAAATGTACTAACTTAGGGTATAAAGGCTACAGTGAGAAATAAAGCAAGGCCAGACCCTGCTGCAGACCCCAGTCTGGTCTCTCTCTCTCTTTCTCTCTCTCTCTCTCGCCGACACCATTCATCCTGAGGGTACCCCTGGATCCTGCTGAGGCGGGACCCTGGTAATACACCAACCTTTGTTCCATGCATTTGGTATTAGTATTAGAAAGAGTAAATGCAGAAATAAAAGCAAAGTACTAGGTTTATCCCCATTCTACAGATGATAAAATCTGAGGCTCTCAGAGACTGTGAATTGTCAGAGTCCAAGACTAGTAAACGTGAATGTGGACCTGAATTTGAAGCCATCTAGGTCTGTCTGACTTTGAAGCCAATGCTCTTTGTATCAATGTGTAGTTTAAGGCTCATAACAATACTTCAGATATGGGACACTTATTACCCCCATAGTTAATGAGGAAAAAGAGTCAGAGGTAAGAACTAAGTCAGCCTAAATATTCTTGTGTACTTTAAAATATACCCTTTGTATGTTGGCTACAGTGTTCTATGGATATTCAATAGATATTCAATAGAACTTAATAGAACTCAGTGGAATTCCTTTCTTTGCTCTTCATCCCGTTCTATGTCTCCAAATTTCCATCTAGCAATTTTTACAAATAAATAGTTATATAACATAAATATGAATAAAACTAATCTTCACCTGAAAAATTACCTCCTATTAAGTTGAACAGAGAGTTAAATAATAAACTACTAAATGGCAAAGATTAGAATCAGTGGGAATAAAAAAGAGCAAGTGTGGACAGAACATATTGTAATGCTAATGCTATGGTGGATTCTCATTTAAAATATTATCTCAGGCTTATGCCTCAACTGACAGCTTGAGGACCGCCAGTAATCATTTAAAACTGGCATAAATGATGATTTTTAAATGAATGGTCCTAGGCCAATGAATATCCACAAAGAAAAATGAGAAAATGACTTCCATGCCATACCAAACACAAAAAGTTATTCCAGAAAGATTATAGAATTCAATTTAAAAGAGAAAAAAATAGCCTCTAGAAAATAATATGGAAGAATAATTTCAAATATTTGAGGATCAGTTCAGTTCAGTTCAATTCAGTCTCTCAGTTGTGTCTGACTCTTTGTGACCCCATGAATCATAGCACGCCAGGCTTCCCTGTCCATCACCAACTCCTGGAGTTCACACAAATTCATGTCCATCGAGTCAGTGATGCCATCCAGCCATCTCATCCTCTTTCATCCCCTTCACCTCCTGCCCCCAATCCCTCCCAGCATCAGGGTCTTTTCCAGTGTTTCAACTCTTCATATGAGGTGGCCAAAGTATTGGAGTTTCAGCTTCAGCATCAGTCCTTCCAATTAATACCCAGGACTGGCCTCCTTTAGGATGGACTGGTTGGATTTGCTTGCAGTCCAAGGTACTCTCAAGAGTCTTCTCCAGCACCACAGTTCAAAAGCATAAATTTTTCAGCACTCAGTTTTCTCCACAGTCCAACTGTTGCATTCATACATGACTATTGGAAAAACCATAGCCTTCACTAGACGGACTTTTGTTGGCAAAGTAATATGGCTGCTTTTTAATATTCTATCTAGGTTGGTCATAACTTTCCTTCAAAGCAGTAAGCATCCTTTAATTTCATGGCTACAATCACCATCTGCAGTGATTTTGGAGCCCCCAAAAATAAAGTCTGACACTTTTCCCCCATATATTTCCCAGGAACTGATGAGACCAGATGTCATGATTTTAGTTTTCTGAAGATTGAGCTTTAAGTCAACTTTTTCAATCTCCTCTTTCACTTTCGTCAAGGGACTTTTTAGTTCCTCTTCACTTTCTGCCATGAAGGTGGTGTCATCTGCATATCTGAGGTTATTGATATCTCTCCCAGCAATCTCGATTTCAGCTTGTGCTTCTTCCGACCCAGCGTTTCTCATGATGTACTCTGCATAGAAGTTAAATAAGCAGGGTGACAATATACAGGCTTGACATACTCTTTTTCCTATTTGGAACCAGTCTCTTTTTCCATGTCCAGTTCTAACTGTTGCTTCCTGATCTGCATACACGTTTCTCAAGAGGCAGGTCAGGGGGTCTGGTATGCCCATCTCTTTCAAAATTTTCCACAGTTTGTTGTGATCCACACAAAGGCTTTGGAAGAGCCAATAAAGCAGAAATAGATGTTTTCTGGAAATCTCTTGCTTTTTCAATGATCCAGCAGATTTTGGCAATTTGATCTCTGGTTCCTCTGCCTTTTCTAAAACCAGCTTGAACACCTGGAAGTTCACGGGTCATGGATTGCTGAAGCCTGGCTTGCAGAATTTTGAGCATTACTTTACTAGCATGTGAGATGAGTGCAATTGTGCGGTAGTTTGAGCAATCTTTGGCATTGCCTTTCTTAGGGATTGGAATGAAAACTGATCTTTTCCAGTCCTGTGGCCACTGCTCAGTTTTCCAAATTTGCTGGCATATTGAGTGCAGCACTTTCACAGCATCATCTTTCAGGACGTGAAATTGCTCCACTGGAATTCCATCACCTCCACTAGCTTTGTTCATAGTGATGCTTTCTAAGGCCCACTTGACTTCACATTCCAGGATGTCTGGCTCTAGGTGAGTGATCACACCATTGTGATTATTTGGGTCATGAAGATCTTTCTTGTACAGTTCTTCTGTGTATTCTTGCCACCTCTTCTTAATATCTCTGCTTCTGTTAGGTCCATACTATTTCTGTCCTTTATTGTGCCCATCTTTGCAAGAAATGTTCCCTTGGTATCTCTAATTTTCTTGAAGAGATCTCTATTCTTTCCCATTCTGTTGTGTTCCTCTATTTCTTTGCACTAATCGCTGAGGAAGGTTTTCTTATCTCTCCCTGTTATTCTTTGGAACTCTGCATTCAAATGGGAATATCTTTCCTTTTTTCCTTTGCTTTTTGCTTCTCTTCTTTTCACAGCTATTTATAAGGCCTCCTGAAACAGCCATTTTGCTTTTTTGCATTTCTTTTCCATGGGGATGTTCTTGATCCCTGTCTCCTGTACAATGTCATGAACCTCCGTCCATACTTCATCAGGCACTCTGTCTATCAGATCTAGTCCCTTAAATCTATTTCTCACTTCCACTGTATAATCATAAGGGTTTTGATTTAGTTCATACCTGAATGGTCTAGTGGTTTTCCCTACTTTCTTCAGTTTAAGTCTGAATTTGGCAATAAAGAGTTCATGATCTGAGCCACAGTCAGCTCCCCGTCTTGTTTTTGCTGATTGTATAGAGTTTCTCCATTTTTGGCTGCAAAGAATATAATCAATCTGATTTCGGTGTTGACCATCTGGTGACAGAAAATTTGAGGATAGGAAAGGTAGTTTTAGGGCATAAAATGTGTGAAGCAGTTGTAAAGATTAACAAATTTGACTATATGAAAATTAAGATATATTGTTAATAAAAGATGCTCTAATAATAGAAAAAGGTGAACTGCATATGGGAAGACATATATAAATGATAAATGACCATATACAAACATATAAATAACTTCTAGAAAGATAGGTACTCAATACAAAATTGAAAATGATAATTCAATTCTTCAAAAAGAAGGTATCCAAATGATCATAGCATTTGAAAAAGATCTAACAGCATAAATCATAAGATAAATCAAGTTAACGTCACTAGGCTATTGTAGCACACACCTATTACAGTGGCCTGAATTAACAATACTGATAAATGGAAATGTAGACGAAGACATGGAGCTACTAGAATTCTTAGACATAGTTCCTGAGTAAATTTAGTACAACCACTCAGGTAGGTTTGGTAGTGATATTGGTGGCACCAGAAGACATCTAGTACTTATGCCCTGTGTAGTCCCCTCCACATTAAGTTTATGTTTTGCCGTGTGACTTGACAATGATATGTCAGCAAACATGACCCAGGGTTGAGAAGTATTCCTGCAACTTTCATTTCCTATTAACATAAGTGAAAGTGAATGTGAAAGTAGGACAGGGCTGATCTGAAATAGGATTAATGCTGAGAAATCACCTGTTGCTTCTCCAGACCAATGAAATCTGTTGCTTAGATCAGGCAACAAGAAGTAATTCCAGAAACAGTTTAGTCTTCCTGTGAATTATATGTAATGAGAGTGTGCTTATAAACCAGGAAAAGTTCATTTCCCTATCCACTTTTCAGAGGTTCTATTTTCTTCAGAAACTAATAGATCATTTCTTTTCTCTAAACATCTAAATGTCAATAAAAGTCTAGGGTCAAATTAAAATTACTGGCAGCTTTAACACTCAGAGAAGTCTCCAAGTATCTAGGCTTCACCCATATTGAAAACTGACTACCCAGAAAGCTAAAGCTTCAGGCTCCCTAACACTTTGGGAGTTTAACCTAAGTTCAGTCTTGGCTAAAGCTATTTCTACGTAGGGAGATAAGAAAAGTTTTATATTATTCTTTCAGATGAGAGAAATTAACGGGTAGCTACCTCAATTGTCCAGTGAGATTAGGGTGAACTCTGTAAAGGAAGGCATGGGAAGTTCTGGATGTCATAGCAAATGGTGCTGCCCCGTACTCACTGGAAAACAGGATACTGTTGACCCAGGGAAATGTGTCACATGTTAGGTAAAACAGTGCAAAAGAATCTTACCTGTTTGGCTATATAAAAAGTGTAACATCTCATCCTACTTACTAGTCACTTTCAGTCTATCTATATGCATGTACTTAATTCTTTTTACCCTAAAATGAGATAGTCTTCTTTTTTTTCTAAATTGTCATTTTAAAATTTTAATGCACCAAAAATATGAAACAATTGAATTTGCATTATACTCCAAATCCCTTTCCAGATGAGCTAAAGATATTTATCATAATAAATTTGGAATTTTGTTTAAGAATAATTTAATTTATGGTAGGTATAAAATTACTTATGAAAAATTTATAAATCAGTAATCAGTATAGAAAAGGCTGGAAGCATATATTGTATACTCCAAAATTAATCTTATTTTTCACTAATTTATGGCACTAGAGATTATTTTCCCACTTCAGTACTCTTGCCTGGAGAATCCCATGGATGGAGAAGCCTGGTAGGCTTCAGTCCATGGGGTCTCTAAGAGTTGGACATGACTGAGCAACTTCACTTTCACGTTTCACTTTCATGCACTGGAGAAGGAAATGGCAACCCACTCTAGTGGGTTTAAGAAGTTTAAGAACACAGGGAACATGGAGTTCCCACACCTAGGAGAGAACAGCACAGCAGGTTCAGATGGGAGAGCGTATCCTTTCTGCCTCAGAGAGTTCCATCTGCACTAGTTCCTAAATTGTGACCTGTATTTTGAGAACCCTGAAGAGCAGGGAATAGAGTGGAGGCATGGTAAATTGAATGGCAGTTCTTTATTTATTCAACTTACACCAGTTTTTTTATGTGGTGGATTCTATACCAGGAAATAAAGAAATATGATGGAGACCAAATACCTGAGATCAAGAGACAGGGGAGACAAAACTTCACAACAGTTTCCATTTCACAATGATATAAAACGTGCTGCTGTAGGAGTGACAACATGCAAGGCACAGTGTCAGCGCGGAGGTGGTCACCCATCCAGGCTCAGGAGGTTAGGCAGTATGGGACCATGAGGAGGAACAGAAATAAGAAGTAAGGAGTATCCGATGGGGAAGCAAGAATGCCTTTTTAAGAAATCTGTTCATTGTGCTGCAAAAGCCTAGAGTTAAGAGAATATGTCCTGCTTGTAGAATTACAAGATTACATTGCACTTGACAATGCCTTACAGAGCCATTTTGTGCTCCTTACTAGGTATTTAACAAACATTTGTGAATGGAATGAGTAAATGAATGAGTAAACAAAAATGGATATTCTTTCTTGGTCCCATCAGTTATCCATTGTGCCAAATACAACAAATGTATTAAAATTATAATAGCAAAATGAGTACTGTTGTGTGTGAGGTTGTAGAATGAGTAGTTAAGTCCTGAGGAAAGTAAAATAAAAGATGTGATAGTCTTCTGGAAGGATACATCATTTAGGGGGAAACATTTAGGTATAAATATCCTTTCTCTGATAGATGCAACTGTCTAGGGACTAGTAAAATATGCATTATGAAATAGTTTTTAAATGACATAATTTTATTTCTTGAGACTCTATGTTTATTAACCAATGCTCTGATGAATTCTTTTTGGGATTAAAGAACAGGAAAAAATAGAATAAGGAATATATATATGTGAGCCGTGGGAAGTTATAGCACTTACTATAAGCTGGAAAATTATTTTCATGGTATCAATTGGTATACAATTATTTGTGCCAACATTGGTTCTCAAATTTTGGGATTGTTCATTTTATGAGTCAAAAAGCCAAAGGATGCCTAGAGAGCTTGCAAAACATTTTTTCTGAGTAGGTCTGTGAGGGGGTTTCTGGAAGAGATTAACATTTGATTCAATGCACTAAGTGAAGAAGGTCCACTCTCAGCAACATCAGTGGGCCTCACTCAATCCCTTAACAACTCAAGTAAAACAAAAAGAAAAAGCGAAAACAAAGTTCCTTCATTCTCCTACATCCTTCAACATCAGGAGGATGTAGGAACTGGCATTAAATCAGCCTCCCTCTACTTCTTAGACCCTCAGCCTTGGACTGAGTGTTATATACCATCAGTTTCCCTTGTCTCATTCTTTCAGACTCAAACTGAATTTTACCACTGACTTTCTTTTTCTTTAGCTTATAGAGCATGGTACTACTTGGCCTCCATAATTGGAAGAAACAATTCCTGTAATTTCTATAATTATATACAGTTTTTCTGGAGAATCTTGACTACTTCTTCAGTAAGCTTATCCAGCATAAGAATTGAATATTAATCACCAATTGCCACTTAACAATCACTGCTATTAGTATGAATCTCATTTCAGGCTCAGAAGTTGAAGTCAAGTTCAGAATGATGGTACTTAGTTGATCCTAACCACTGCTGAAACCTCCACCATCCAGGCCATGCTCTGACACCTAAAATCAATTTCAAGGCATCTTCCAAGTACTCCTATCTTTATCTCCAAGGCAAAAACAAGATAGGCCAAACAAAATTTGGAAAGACATTTAAAACCTCTGTGGAGTCTTTTATTTCACCAGGTTTCAAGGAACATTTTGTTCTAATTAGCTCTGTTAGTTGAGTCACATAGCTGGGAAATTAGATAAGGGAGCCAAAGTATTCTACATCCCACTGTCCAGATCGCAGAAAAAAATTATAAACATTAACTTTTGTCTCAGGCCCCTTTTCAACCATGACAACTGAGGCACAGAAAAGAATAGTCTCAGTTGCCATATTTTAACTGAACAACACAGGGTTAGTTCATTCACTTGGTTATTGATGGTGCCCATACTACTATAGACAAAATCATTACTCAGAAGCACAGCTTATGCCAGGATCTAAGAGTCATTCTTACAGTCACTTTAGAAACTATATTAAAGGATAAGAAGTCATTCTTTCATTCATTAACTCACTGTTTAATTCACTAATTAAAGACTAGAATATAGTAGGTGTGAACTAATAAGCAAAGAATGATATCTCTAGCAAATTTAATCCATCATGGCAATATTAGAAACACAGAGCTATTCAACGAAACTCAAGGACTATTCATTGGGCATCTACTAAATGCCAGGCAGCATATTTAGTTGTGTTTTTAAAAAAGTTCCTTATGATAGTCCCTCCACCCAAAAAGATGACTTTGTAGATGGGCAGACCAGTAAGTAAATGTACAACTGCAAACAAGTTTAATATCTCTGCCAGGAGGGAAACCAAAGCTATAATGAAAAAGAAAAAGGAGCAAATCCAGTTAACATAAAAATATGTAACAAGAATATATCTTATTATGAAATGACAGTAGTAGGCAAAAAAAGAAAAACGTTGAGCATGAAAGAAGTGGTAGAATATGGACTTGTGGAGACAAAAGGATCATGCAAGTGAGAGGACCAACACAAGCCAAGTCAGAATTCTTAAAAGCACCATCATATGAAGGTATTATAAAGTCATTATATTTGACTGAAGCATTGGATACCTCTTTGGGAATGGAAGTCAGGGAAATTTAGGCAAGACGTGAAAGACCCTGAAGGTTGAACAAATAGCACTGGACACTACTCAAATCACACTCTGGGTCCTGAAGTTAACAAGCAATTTTATTTCCATTGTCATGAATAATTTGATGTGATTTGGTGCCTTGAAAAATGTAGCTAGATTAAAATAACTAAGTTTAAGTTAAGTTAAATAAGTTTAAATTAAAGAAATGCAAAAAGGCAAAATGGCTGTCTGAGGAGGCATTACAAATAGCTGTGAAAAGAACAGAAGCAAAAAGCAAAGGAGAAAAGGAAAGATATTCCCATTTGAATGCAGAGTTCCAAAGAATAGCAAGGAGAGATATGAAAACCTTCCTCAGCGATCAATGCAAAGAAATAGAGGAAAACAACAGAATGGGAAAGAATAGAGATCTCTTCAAGAAAATTAGAGATACCAAGGGAACATTTGAGGCCAAGGTGGGTTCGATAAAGGACCTAAATGGTATGAACCTAACAGAAGCAGAAGATATTAAGAAGAGGTGGCAAAATACACAGAAGAACTGTATAAAAAAGATCTTCACGACTCAAATAATCACAATGGTGTGATCACTCACCTAGAGCCAGACATCAGGGAATGTGAAGTCAAGTGGGCCTTAGAAAGCATCCCTATGAACAAAGCTAGTAGATGTGATGGAATTCCCATTGAGCTATTTCAAATCCTGAAAGATGATGCTGTGAAAGTGCTGCACTCAATATGCCAGCAAATTTGGAAAACTAAGCAGTGGCCACAGGACTGGAAAAGGTCAGTTTTCATTCCAATCCCTAAGAAAGGCAATGCCAAAGAATGCTCAAACTACCGCACAATTGCACTCATCTCACATGCTAGGAAAGTAGTGCTCAAAATTCTGCAAGCCAGGCTTCAGCAATCCATGACCCGTGAACTTCCAGGTGTTCAAGCTGGTTTTAGAAAAGGCAGAGGAACCAGAGATCAAATTGCCAAAATCCGCTGGATCATCAAAAAGCAAGAGAGTTCCAGAAAACCTCTATTTCTGCGTTACTGACTATTCCAAATCCTTCGACTGTGTGGCTCACAATAAACTGTGGAAAATTTTGAAAGAGATGGGCATACCAGACCCCCTGACCTGCCTCTTGAGAAACCTGTATGCAGGTCAGGAAGCAACAGTTAGAACTGGACGTGGAACAACAGACTAGTTCCAAATAGGAAAAGGAGTATGTCAAGCCTGTATATTGTCACCCTGCTTATTTAACTTATATGCAGAGTACATCAAGAGAAACCCTGGGCTGGAAGAAGCACAAACTGGAATCAAGATAGCCGGGAGAAATATCAATAACCTCAGATATGCAGATGACACCACCCTTATGGTAGAGGTGAAGAGGAACTAAAAAGCCTCTTGATGAAAGTGAAAGAGGAGAGTGAAAAAGTTGGCTTAAAGCTTAACATTCAGAAAACCAAGATCATGGCATCTGGTCCCATCACCTCAAGGGAAATAGATGGGGAAACAGTGGAAACAGTGTCAGACTTTATTTTTTGGGGCTCCAAAATCACTGCAGATGCTGACTGCAGCCATGAAATTGAAAGATGCTTACTCCTTGGAAGGAAAGTTATGACCAACTTAGATAGCATATTAAAAAGCAGAGGCATTACTTTGCCAAGAAAGGTCCATCTGGTCAAGGCTATGGTTTTTCCCGTGGTCATGTGTGGATGTGAGAGTTGAACTGTGAAGAAAGCTGAGTGCTGAAAAATTGATGCTTTTGAACTGTGGAGTTGGAGAAGACTCTTGAGAGTCCCCTGGACTGCAAGGAGATCCAACCAGTCCATCCTAAAGGAGATCAGTCCTGGGCGTTCATTGAAATGACTAGTGCTGAAGCTGAAACTCCAATACTTTGGCCACCTCATACAAAGAGTTGACTCATTGGAAAAGACCCTGATGCTGGGAGGGATTGGGGGCAGGAGGAGAAGAGGACGACAGAGGATGAGATGGCTGGATGGCATCACTGACTCAATGGGCATGAGTTTGAGTAAACTCCGGGAGTTGGTAATGGACAGGGAGGGCCTGGCGTGCTGCAGTTCATGGGGTTGCAAGGAGTCGGACACGATTAAGTGACTGAACTGAACTGAAGTTAAAGTACACTCTATTTCAACACTAGGAGTCCATCTTAGCTTTATACTTTACTTTGAAAACTTTAAATATCATTAGCTTGAATATTTTAAAACTTTTAAAATTAAAGATAATTTTAATTCAGAATTTTTTAATTATTTCTATTTTTTTCAGTAAAGGAAGCCTATTGTCTTGGTACTATACTCAATGTAGATTCAGACTCAGTCTAACATAAAAATGACTGATTTCACCTACTGTATAAAGTCAGTGTACCGAACATTATCACATTTACTATGTTTTTCATTGCTTAAACTTGTGCTTTTGACAGTAAAAAGACAATAAAGAATCAATCTTCAAAGCCCAAAATTTGCACCAAAATCTTTATGAATGTTTCTATAGCAGTTAAAGCCTTACTAGATACAGTTTAAATATCTTTCTTTACAGTTTAAATATATTGAAAGCCTATTTTCAAGGCTCCTGTACCCAACCTCATAACTCCACACATTTTAACTGGTGGCTCCTACTGACCTCACATGTTACAGTTTAGAGATCGTCTCACAGTGAAACTTTCTCTACGTGTATAACAGGGCTGCACCAATGGCATCCTATACTGATCACACTCTGTACTGTCATCTCCCAAACTAGACTCTGGTCCTTTCTCCACTGCAGTGTCTGTAAGACTTAATACAGAGCCCAGCATTCCACCATTCAGTAAAGCATTTATTAAATTGTGTTATTCTTTCCAGTGTTAAAAATCAGATGAAAATCTTGCCTTAAAATACAGATGTTTCTACTGATCAAGAAAACATGTTTAAGGTAAGAGAATTTTACTTTATTTTCCAACATTAAAGTTCGATGGATAATGTTGGCTTCCCAGTTGGTGCTAGAGGTAAAGAATCCTCCCCACCAATGCAGGAGATGCAAGAGATGGGGGTTCAACCCTGGGTTGGAAGTTCCCCTGGAGAAGGGAGCTGCAGCCCACTCCAGTATTCTTGCCTGGGAAGTCCCATGGACAGAGGAACCTGGTGGGCTATCCCCCATGGGGTCGCAAAGAGTCGGACACAACTGAGTGACTGAGCACATGCACGCCCAGCATTTAGGGTTACAATTTGCAGGAAGACGTCACAAAGGTTGAATTAGGAGGGCAAATTAAAAGGCCAGGGAAAATAAGATTTTTTTCCATGATCCTCATTGTCCAAATCCTCTGTGTCCATAAGAAACACTATTTGTAGGAATGGAGTACATAACATTTAGATGACCTTGGATTCAGATCACACTGTGGATCCCAGATAGAAACCTGTAAAGGAAGAGAAGTACATGACATTAAGTCACAGCTGGTCATCCAGGTGGCCCCAGGGCTAAAGGAATTAAACTAGTAAGAAATTAAGGGCCCAACAGGGAAAGAAGTTGCTTCCATTTCAGCAAAGACAGCCAATCAAAACTTTATACATATCAAATACTTTCTTAGGAAACATGCTCTGCTCCCTATTCACTACACATCTTTATAAGCTAAACTCTGTAACATTACAGAATAAATGCAACCTCTATAAATCTACATATTTTTCCTGATGCCCCACAAAGAAGGGAAAGACCTGCATCATGTCTAGAGAAAGTTATATGCCAAGGTTTAATTTAATTAACTGGTAGGAGAAGACATTTCTTGTTTATAGGTTGACAGGAAGAGAGAAAAAATAGTGAGGGTGTCTGGGGATCTCCCAGGTCTGACAAGAGTCCCACCTCTGAGGGAGGCTCTCCTTTGTATTTTTTCATCTCAATGAGTGGGACATTTCATGACCTCAAGATACAGAGAGTAAAAAGCATGGTTACCCCTTTATTCAAAGGCAGTGCTATGCAGCATTCACATGTTCTCACACTGCTTCCAGTCCTCTGCCTAAGCTGGGGTAACTTTAGACAGTCATTCAGGCCCTCCTGGAGCCCATGTCAGAGGAGCTCTCTTGTCCAAAGGTGCCCCACTAAAAGGTCTGAATGTGTATATTTGTAAAACATATGATTTTATAGTTCAAAACAATCACTATCATTTGGAGGCTCATTTTTTTCACTGGAATGAATGCAGATTTGGGGGAACCAGATTTTATATCTTTGGGGAATTCACTTTGAATGATGCATAAATAAAAATTCAAAGTCAATCAGTTGCTGTATAGCAGAAATTAATACATTGTAACTCAAATATGCTTTAATTTTTAAAATTTTAAAAATAAGAAAAAAATTCAAAAGTGCATATTTATTTAAGTGTGCAAAGCAACCATAACCAATAGATTTTTCATATCTGTCAAATCATCAAACAGTTTCTCTCAGCTTCCATTTTTTCTTCTATAGGATGCTTCTAATAATCATTGAGTATTAGTGTAATAATTCTGGAGAAGCTAAAAATATACAAATATAAGGCACTCCCCTGTACTGAATTAGTGAACTAAAACTACATGATCCATTACCTGACATCGGTTGGCCTCTGGATGGATACAGATAGGAACTGTGTCATGGAATCTTTGTGAACGTTGGTTCATCAGCCACTTTGCCCAGAATATTCTGAGTGGATGACAAGACATTAAAAATGGTAATTCCATTTTCAGCAATATCTTTGTGTAAATATGACTCAGACAATACTGTTAAAAAAAAAAACCAACTACTAAGATGTTAGAGATTCACTTTTGGTAATACTGTTAAAAAAAGATTCTTAAAATGACAAATGAATCAAGAAAGATTTTACATGGAAACAATTCAGAAAAAAAACACCTAAAATAAAAACACATTGGGAGGGAGGTGGGAGGGGGGATCGGGATGGGGAATACGTGTAATTCTATGGCTGATTCATATCAATGTATGACAAAACCCACTGAAATGTTGTGAAGTAATTAACCTTTAACTAATTAAAAAAAAAAAAAAAAAAAAAACCTTAGATATTTCTGGGCATGGAAGCACCCAGGATAAGAAAGTCAGAATTCAGATTTACACGAATGTAAGGCAATAAAACTTTCAGGTTGAGTCAGCATAATAAATGCCATGTTGCTTGCCAGTTGGGATGAAAGTTGTATTACTAAAACATACACCCTTTATTTAGTTTCAGTGTCTCTGGAACATAAGATTTAAAGGGAAAACTTGGTAACAAAGGCTTTTAACTTGTAGGATAGCTACTTAGGGAGAAAAGAAGCCTTAAGTAAGACCCAGGTATTGACATGTTAGAGTTACATATTTGCAAGTTTACAAAGTCAGGGTTGGTTTGCATGCCACTTTCTGAGAGGTTCCAGCCAGTTCCCTGGTCCCTTCTCCAAGCTGGTTCTGTCCATAGTGATCCCTGACACACATCTACCCCAACAAGAGGTAAGAAGAGCCTTGTCTCACATCACTGATGGTTACTGCTGGCTAACGCTTGAGACTCCTGGTCATGCTTCCTGTCAGGGGGCCCTTCACAGACTCACTGACCTCCCTAGAGAAAAATTCAGTGATTTGTAAACGGGTTGAGGTTAAAAAACAAACCAAAAAAACCCTTATCCATCGTCCCAAGATCCAATCTAGAAAAGATTGTATTAAGAGTCAACAGATGTGCCCTCTCCATGGGTGATGCATTGGTTTTGGTGTGGAGGGAAAGTGGTCCTAATTCTCAGTTTCACTGAGGTAGCATCTAACAAATAATGGAAACTGTTAACCCTGTATAAAACCCTGTATAAAACAAAGTGAAGTGTGTTAGTCACTCTTCGTGACATGATGGACTGCTGTAGCCTGCCAGGCTCCTCTGTTCATGGAATTCTCTAGGCAAGAATACAGAGTAGGTAGACATTCCCTTCTCCAGAGACTCTTCCTGACCTCAGGATCAAACCCATGTGGGTCTCCTGCTTTGCAGGCAGATTCTTTACCATCTGAGTCACCAGGGAAGCCCAGGTTAAATTAAAGAAAGTATATTCCTCAGTGTTTGTAAATGCAACAGGTTTTAGAAATGTCCACATCCTGTATTCCATATTGACCAAGCCTGATACTTGTAAGTCTAGATCTATCTATTTCGGGTCTCTCTGATAGTTGTACCAAGAAAATTAGGAAGGGTAGGCTAAGGCTACATTAGGCTAAGGCTCTATTCATTTAGGACACAATGAGGCCATCCTATAATCAACATACATAGAAGCCCAGCTCCCTGGGAGATGTTACATGTACACTTTAAAGCCTAACATAACAGAAAATGGTGGACTATTATAGATGTAAGTGCTTCAGCAGAATCCAGACGGATTTGAGGCAGTTGGTGAATCATAAGCCATTTGTGTTTTCCTCCGAGACCATGACTTCACTTATAATTTGGGGTCAGTACTTCATGAAATGCCTTGGCATTATTCATCAGGCATTGCCCAGGTCTGATCTAGTCTTAGCTTCGGCATTCTTTCCCAGTCTCTCAGCCTTGAGTCAGGGTCTATTTTCCTTAACGTTTCAATTTTTATTTTTTAATTTTTAGAATGTATTTCTTCCTAAATGGAAGATAATTGTTTTACAATGTTGTGTTGGTTTCTGCCATACAGCAACATGAATCAGCCATAGGTATACATATGTCCCCTCCCTCCTGAACCTTCCTCTCACCCTATCCTGCCCCTTTAGGTTGTCACAGAGCACTGGGTGTGAGCTCCCTATGTCATAGAGCAAATTCCCACTGCCTATTTATTTTATGGGTATTGTGCATACATATGGTATTGTGTATGGTTCAGTGCTATTGTCTGAATTTGTCCCACCCTGCCTTACCAGGGGGCACTGGTAGTAAAGAACCCACCTGCCAATGCAGGTAGACGAAAGATACACGGGTTCGACCCCTGGGAAAGGAAGATCCCCTGGAGGATATCTGGAGTATTCTTGAGAAGACTCTTGACTGGAGTATTCTTGCCTGGAGAATCCCATGGACAGAGAAGCCTGGCAGGCTGCAGTTCTTAGGACTTCACAGAATCGGACATGACTGAGGCAACGTAGTATGCACTCCTTCCCTTACCGTGTCCACAAGTCTATCTCCATGTTAGTGTCTCAATTGCTGCTCTGCAAATAGGTTCATCAGTACCATTTTTCTAGATTCCAGATACACGTATTAATATGGAACTTTTTTTAAATTTCTGACTTACTTCAGTCTGTACAAGAGGATCTAGGTTCATCTACCAAAGGTTCACTCTTGAGCCATCATCTGTTGCTGCTTCTTTCATAGTTTCTGACTTAGTAGCTCCCATTCCTTCTGAACTGTTTCCTTAGCCCAGTCTACTACCCATGAAGCTTTTATGAAAAAAAGCAACAGTTAGACCTATGTTTTGCTGTCCTGAGACCAGAGAAATAAAGTTAAGAATAGTTGCAAAATTTCTGAATCCACTCAGTGTACACACCATCAAAAGCATATATCAGAATGTGATGGGCAAGGCAAGGCCTGTCTCGCTGGACTTCCAACTATAACTTCACTTGTTTTTTTCAGATAAGGCAGAATGTGTTCCACAGAAGGAGATGATGTTCCTCATTATAAGAAGATACCCCACTCAAATATGTCAGAAGGCACTGCCAAAACCTACTCATTTGCTGTGACCTGAGCCCTGCCCCTATACCTGCTAGGGCCTTCTCTCCATTGGTGAGAGCTTTGTCTATCTGCAGGATGGATTCCTCTATTGTTTTCTGTGACTGCAGGGAACACTGGGAGACCTCTGTCACCTGAAGAAACAAGGAACGAAAATATTTCAGATAAGAAAGATCTAGAGGGCTTCCTAGTGGCGCAGCAGTTAATAAAAAATAGGTCCACCTGCAATGCAGGAGATGTAGAAGATGTAGATTTGACTGGGTCGGGAAGATCCCTTGAAGAAGGGAATGGCTACCCACGCCAGTATCCTTGCCTGGAGAATCCCATGGACAGAGGAGCCTGGTGGGCTACAGTCCATAGGGTAATAAAGAGTTGGATAGGGCTGAAGTGACTGAGAATGCATACACATGAAAGATCTAAACTCTTGCTAGGGAAATTGAAATGCCAAATCTGACCTTGTAAACTTTGCATCTGTTAGGAAAATTAACTAGATAGCCTTGTTCAGGCTTCAGAGAGAAAACAGAGCTGGCCTTGACCTTGCTTCTAACCTGCCTGGACACTGCCCTGATTGTGAGCACCCTGACTGCCTGCTGAGAGTACAAGCCTTGAGGCCCCATATAAGATAGAGGACAAATCTTGAGATTGTTGAGCCTCAGGAGGGGGTCTGGCCAATGAAGCCCAAGACTTAACAACATTACAAGTTTTACACAAAGCAAACAGCATTAACAAGTAATCAGAACTGCAATTTGCTGACAGATTGATGATGATATCAGTTTGCCTCCTGTGATTATAAGCAGGAATCTCAAATTGCAATTTTTGACGTCTCACCCATGAAGAAGACACATTGCCTAGGACATTTTCCCAGTCGGGACTCCAGATGTGCTGTGTCATGGGACTTGCCAGCACTATTTAAGTCTGAGTGTTGGTCAAAACCCAATTTGGTGACATATCCTCTACTATTTCTATTTCTCTTTTCTTTTAATGTTAGTATATTGAAAACTTGCCTAGTGGCTCAAGCAGTAAAGAATCCATCAGCAATGCAGGAGCTGCAGGAGACGCAGGTTCAATGCCTGGGTTGGGAAGATCCCCTGGAGGAGGGCATGGCAACCAACTCCAGTATCCTTGCCTGAAGAATCCCATGGACAGAAGAGCCTGGCAGCTACAATCCATGGGGTCCCAGAGTCAGACACGACTGAAGGGACTTAGCACACACACATTTTGAAAGTAAGCCAGATAATTCTCTAATAAATATTGGTATTATTTATTAGTACATCACAAGTGGCTTATTTTAACAAATCCTTTGAATGTCAGATGAAAGTGAAAATTTTCGGCAAAACAGCACCCAAAGATCTTGCTTTCTTTCCTCTTCTTCCCCATCACTCACAAACAACAAACATTTGCTCCTTGCAATTCTGGAGTCTGGGAAGTCCAAGATCAAGTTGCCAGAAAATGGGTGTGTAGTGACAGTTGCTTCCTGGTTCATAAACAGTGCCTTCTCGTCATGTCCTGATGTGAGGAAGTTGTGGGGGAGCTCTCTGGGTCCTCTTTTATAAGAGCACTAGTCCCACTCATGAAGCATATGTCCTCATGACTTAATCAACTCCCAAGAGTCTCACCTCCAAATACTTTAGGAATTAGATTTTAGCATATGAATTTTGGAGGGAGAAAAATATTCTGTCTGTAGCACCAAGGAACTGTTAACAGATTGACACTAACTAAGGAGATGTGACAACTAAATACATTTTGGGTCTTTCTTGGCACAGAAGGACACTCAAAGATGTGTAAAATAAATGATTGGTGTCTGGATTTTCATAATAGAAGAAGAATTGATCTCCAGTACAAGAATCTTCAGAGAAACGGCAACTGTTCATATCGATGAGAAAGCCTTGTGTCCTGAGAAATCAGATCATGGAACTAGAGTGAAATACAGTCTGTTTTGGCTGAATTTCCAGGCTATGCTGTCTCTCTGAGCTCCTTTAGATGGTTTGAGGTGCTAGCGCTCTTCTGTGAAAACAAGATGTGTGTAGATGAAGGTGCAGATAATGATACACCAGTCCAACTGTTGTAGGTCTGGAGAAGCACTGGAGGAAAGCTTTGTCCTGAAAACAGAATCCTTTCTGGAACAGTCCTGGCAGGACATCATGGGGCCTGTGTGTAAGCACTTAACTGATGGGTCCCTGTGGTTCTGCAGGTGGCCCAGCAGGGACTTGGTCCACATTGGTGTCTATGTCCCTGACCATAATATACATTCGAAGCTCTTTGGTGGGACATACAAACCCTCCTTTGCTTTTTACTTCTCTTCTTTTCACAGCTATTTCTAAGGCCTCCTCAGACAGCCATTTTGCTTTTTTGCATTTCTTTTTCTTGGGGATGCTCTTGATCCCTGACTCCTGTACAATGTCACGAACCTCTGTCCATAGTTCATCAGGCTTTCTGTCTATCAGATCTAGTCCTCAAAATCTATTTCTCATTTCCACTTTATAATCATAAGGGATTTGATTTAGGTCATACCTGAATGGTTTAGAGATTTTCCACACTCTCTTCAATTTAAATCTGAATTTGCCAAAATGAGTTCATGATCTGAGCCACAGTCCACTCCCAGTCTTGTTTTTGCTGATTGTATAGAGCTTCTCCATTATAACTGCAAAGAATATAATCAATCTGATTTCGGTGTTGACCATCTGGTGATGTCCATGTGTAGTGTCTTTCTTGTGTTGTTGGAAGAGGGTGTTTGCTGTGACCAGTGCGTTCTCCTTGCAGAATTCTATTAGCCATTTCCCTGATTCATTCTGTACTCCAAGGCCAAATTTGCCTGTTACTCCAGGTGTTTTTTGACTTCCTACTTTTGCATTCCAGTCCCCTAAAATGAAAAGGATATCTTTTTTGGGTGTTAGTTCTAGAAGGTCTTATAGGTCTTCATAGAAACATTCAACTTCAGCTTCTTCAGCACTACTGGTCAGGGCATTGACTTGGATTATGGTGATATTAAATGGTTTGTCTTGGAGATGAACAGAGATCATTCTGTCATTTTTGAGATTGCACCCAAGTACTGCATTTTAGATTCTTTTGCTAACTATGATGGCTACTCCTTTTCTTTTAAGGGATTCCTGCCCACAGCATTAGATATAATGGTCATCTGAGTTAAATTCACCCATTCCAGACCATTTTAGTTCGCTGATTCCTAAAATGTCAATGTTCACTCTTGTCATTTCCTGTTTGATCACTTCCAATTTGCCTTGATTCATGTACCTAATATTCAGAAAAAGAAACACAAAAAAGCAAAATGGCTGTCTGGGGAGGACTCACAGATACCTGTGAAAAGAAGAGAAGCAAAAATCAAAGGAGAAAAGAAAAGATATACCCATTTGAATGCAGAGTTCCAAAGAATAGCAAGGAGAGATGAGAAAGCCTTCTTCAGCAAAGAAACAGAGGAAACAAGAGAATGAGAAAGACTAGGGATCTCTTCAAGAAGATTAGAGATACCAAGGGAAGATTTCATGCAAAGAAGGGCTCGATAAAGGACCAAAATGGTATGGACCTGACAGAAGCAGAAGATATTAAGAAGAGGTGGCAAGAATACATAGAACTGTACAAAAAAGATCTTCACAACCCAGATAATCATGATGGTGTGATCATTCACCTAGCGACAGACATCCTGGAATGCAAAGTCAAGTGGGCCTTAGGAAGCATCACTGCAAATAAAGCTAGTCGAGGTGATGGAATTCCAGCTGAGCTATTTCAAATCCTAAAAGATGCTGCTGTGAAAGTTCTGCACTCAATATGTCAGCAAATTTGGAAAACTGAGCAGTGGCCACAGGACTAGAAAAGGTCAGTTTTCAATCCAATCCCAATGAAAGGAAATGTCAATGAATGCTCAAATTACCAGACAATTGCACTCATCTCACACGCTAGTAAAGTAATGCTCAAAATTCTCCAAGCCAGGCTTCAATAATACACGAACCATGAACTTCCAAATGTTCAAGCTGGTTTTTGAGAAGGCAGAGGAACCAGAGATCAAATTGCCAACATCCGTTGGATCATCAAAAAAGCCAGAGAGTTCCAGAAAAACATCTATTTCTGCTTTATTGACTGTTCCAAAGCCTTTGGCTGTGTGGATCACCACAAACTGTGGAAAATTCTGAAAGAGATGGGAATATCAGAACACCTGACCTGCCTCTTGAGAAACCTGTATGCAGGTCAAGAAGCAACAGTTAGAACTGGATATGGAAAAACAGACTGGTTCCAAATAGGAAAAGGAGTATGTCACGCCTGTATATAGTCACCCTGCTTATTTAACTTATATGCAGAGTACATCATGAGAAACTCTGGGCTGGAAGAAGCACAAGCTGGAATCAACATTTCCAGGAGAAATATCAATAACCTCAGATATGCAAATGACACTACCTTATGGCAGAAAGTGAAGAAGAACTAAAGAGCCTCTTGATGAAAGTGAAAGAAGGGAGTGAAAAAGTTGGCTTAAAGCTTAACATTCAGAAAACTAAGATCATGGCATCTGGTCCCATCACTTCATGGAAAATAGATGGGGAAACAGTAGCTGACTTTATTTTTCTGGGCTCCAAAATCACTGCAGATGGTGATTGCACCCATGAAATTAAAAGATGCTTGCTCCTTGGAAGGGAAATAATGACCCACCTAGACAGTATATTAAAAAGTAGAGACATTCCTTTGCCAACAAAGGTCCATCTAGTCAAGGATATAGTTTTTCCAGTAGTCATGTATGGATGTGACAGTTGGACTATAAAGAAAGCTGAGCACAGAAGAATTGATGCTTTGGAACTGTGGTGTTGAAGAAGACTCTTGAGAGTCCCTTGGACTGCAGGGAGATGCAACCAGTCCATCCTAAATGAGATCAGTCCTAGGTGTTCATTGGAAGGACTGGTGCTGAAGCTGAAACTCCAATATTTTGGCCACCTGATGCGAAGAGCTGACTCATTGGAAAAGACCCTGATCCTGGGAATGATTGAGGGCAGGAGGAGAAGGGGACGACAGAGGATGAGATGGTTAGATGGCATCACCAACTCAATGAACATGAGTTTGGATAAACTCCGGGTGTTGGTGATGGACGGAGGCCTGGTGTGCTACAGTTCATGGGGCCACAGAGTCAGACATGACTGAGCAAGTGAACTGAACTGAACAAACCCTCCATCACAGTTTTTCCTCAGCTTTCCATCCTTATCCCTTAAGTGATGCCTCCCACCTCCCATTGAGTTATAACATACAAGAACACAATCTCTATTTTTTCTCATGTTTGTACATACTTTTTCTTGTGCCTTGATGCTCATCCACCCTTTCTCAACCACTCAGCACACTGAGTGATACTACTTCTAGTATCTTGTATCTCTTCTTACCCCAATTTTTCTTAAGCTCCCTTCCCGATTTGGAATGGCTGTCAAGTACTTTGAGTCAGTCCTTAGCTATACTCCATGCTGGATGTGTGACTTTGAATAACTTAACTTCTTTGTGCATCACATTTCTCAATTGTATATTGTGGGCAGCAGTAGAATCGAATTCATAATATTATTCTTGAGTCTTAACTTGGTAAATCCAGCAAAAGCACTTTAGAAAATGCCTGGCACATACTGAATATGTATTAGCTGTTAGGAACCTTTCTTCTTATACTATTCCTTGTCAATCATCATCATCATCTGTGCATTCTAGTATGATAACTCTTTTTAAACTAGACTCAATGAACTATTATCTTTGTTTACATTTCAGATAATAACCACTGTGCAATCAAAAGTGTGTCTTAAATATTGTATCCCATTTTTAGAAAAATTCAGTACAAGAAAGAAATCTCATTTACTTGGATTCATTATTCTAAACTATTTTTAGAAATATTTGTGGTCTCTTCAAGAATATCTAATTGTGGTTATAAAAAGATAAAAAGTCAAGCTATCATCATATTCCACTTCCCCCCTACAGCTGGTACTGTTTGGTCTTAGGCCTTCAGAACGAGGAATAAAGACCATTTGACTTCTTTCATTTACCCATCTCTGATCTCTCCTTGAGCTTCCCTGGGGTCTCAGATGGTAAAGAATTTGCCTACAATGCAGGGGACCTGGGTTTGATCCCTGGGTCAGGAAGATCCTCTGGAGAAGGGAATGGCAACCCGCTCCACTCTTGCCTGGGAAATCCCTTGAATTGAGGAGCCTGGCGGGCTAAAGTCCACAGAGTTGCAAAGATTCCTTATCTTAACTCCTTTCTTGGGCACTAATTTATAGTCAAGTTCAACCTTTTCTTTGCCTCTGAATAAAGATTGTGTCCTCCAGGAACAGAGAAATTTGCTGAAATAGTCTCCACTGTGGGCTCTAAAAGCAGTTTCAGCTCAACCTGGCAATAACTGACAGATACCTTTTCATTCTGCAACAATAAATCATCCTTCCTTTTTCTATAGTATCTTGCCAGGGAAATGTAGAAAAATACAATATAAAGAAGTTGTTATTAACAGAAAGGATGCTCCAGCTGTGATTCTCTTGGACAAAATAGCCTGATGGCTTTAGAGTGGCTGGAATTTGGAATGGGCAAGGTATCTAGAAACTTGTTTTCGAGCCAGCTACTTCTGACTAATTTTCGAGGTTACCTATGGAAATTCTCTTAATTCCCTGGGGCCAATCTCATTATCCATAAAATGATGAGTTTGGCAACCATGAACTCAAGATACCCTAGTACAACTGTAATATGATTAATAGTGACCCAACACCCAATAATGAGCAATAAAAAGGTGGATTGTGGCTGAAAGCAGAGCTTCCTCAAATAACCTGCATTGCTATGAATGAAAATTTACATGTAGAAAAATAACTTGCCCAGTAATGGCTCCAAGCACTCTGAACATAGGGTGGAACCTTTCATGAGTACTTTGAATGATGACTTGAAGGTGTGAAGATATGGAAATGGACTAGTTCCCTTGCTCTTGACAATTACAATTCAGATTGTTTTCTGGCACTTGATCAATATGAACTAAGACTTTTTTGGTCAGATGTTATTTAGTCTGATTCATGTTGATATACAGCAGAAACCAACACAACACTGTAAAGCAATTATCCTCCAATTAAAACTGAATAAATTAAAGAAAAGGAAGTTCTATAGGTAAAAAACAACAAAAAAAAACCAAAAAAAGCTTTCAGTGATTGTGTCTCTGGTAAGCAGAATTAAAAAGTACCTGAAGATATCTCTCCTCTAATATATATACACTGTATTGTCCCTGGAAATAGGCTGTTTTCATCCTGTGCTTAGGCTACATTATAGAACACAACTTAACTTTTAAGAAATTGGAAGCTGACCAGGGTGGCATTACCTAATCACATGAGAATATTTCCTGGTGCTCTCCAGAACTGTGGCGCTCAGGTCTGTCCCCAACAACTTGCATAGCCTCAGGAGTGGAGGGAATACAACCGATAAAATCATTCTGAGCAGCTTTAAATTGGTGATAGTCGATCTCCATTTGGAAGGGCTGCCTAAAGGGTCTAGGGATTCTCCGGAAATCAAGGCTGCTGAGAGTCTCTTTTTGGAGGATACCTGAGCTAGCCGCCCAATTCTCCCAGGTAAGGAAGTCCAGATTTTCTCAGTTCTGTCTTCAGGGGAATATGGGAATTTGTGTACGTTAGGTCTTGGAATTACATAGATACCTTGAACCCCAAGAGTCTGCTCCTATGAACAGGTTTCTCCTGACACTTGCTCTGTGCCAGGTCCCTAGCTACCCTGATCTGCTCGGCCCATCCATGCACGATACAAACATTGTTAGCCAGACTTGGGAAGCCTAAAGTTTTATTTCTCTCTTGTGTAAGAGTTGGAAAGCCTTGCATGGCACAGGGAACTCTGCTCAATAATTATTGCCTATGAAAGCATGAAAAAAGATCTTAGCTCTGTGAGCCTCCATGTTCTTAAGAATAGGTAGGTAAAACAATAACTCCTCCTGGATTTGTTACTGTACAGGTTGATAACAAATAGCTTAATAAATAATTTTTATTTAGCCAGGATTAATATACTATTTCTTCAGTGAGCGAGTGAAGCCATGAGTTCATATGTCTGTAAGTCCTGTAAATTGTAAAATGCCTAGAAATCTGATTGATAGATTATTTTGTCAGGAAAAAAGTATAGATTGGCTTAACCCTTCTCCTCTGTATGAAATATCTTATTTCATTTTATCTGTTGGTGAGCAGTATGGAGTAAAGCAGAGTTTTTTGTTTTTTGGTTGTTTTTTTTTTTTGGGGGGGGTGTCTTATAAGCAGGAGAATTTAAAGAATTCTTAGAGTTAATATTTCAAAAAGCTTTGGGGAAGAGTAGATGAGTTTACACGACTGCATATCTCAGGTGTTTTGTTTGCTTGCTTTTGTTTTTCGCTTTTACTGTAAAGGAGATATCCAAGCAAATAAACTTTAAACTTCAATTAAACAGGTAAATTAGATTATTAGATTGTGTAGATGATTAACAGTTTCCAAAAGTTATTATCCGTAAAGTCTCCGTGATGATTAAAAATGTCCCAAATCCCTATTTACAGCAAGTTACCACAGCTGATTCTGATGTAACTTGTGCATGAGCCATGCTTTTAAAAAGTGCACGCTAAATGAGTAAACTTTATAGCTATTTTTAACTGTTGGTGAGTGTAAATGTGAATGAATTATTTCATATATTAGAGCTTTGAAGAAGTTATGAAATTAAATATAGTTATTACAAAAATAAGCAAGAAATAACCTACTGGGGTGTAAACAGTCTGAAGGTAGGGGCCCTCTAGTCTTTTTTTCTCAGGTTTCTCCAACGCCTGGCAGGGGGCAGTTAGAAAATGCTGGAAGGAGGGAGGAGGAGACGGGAGGAAGCGACCCCACCCTGCACCTCAGCAAAGGGGCTGAGTTTTGGTCCTCAGTCAGAGAAAGGATATCAGCCTCCTTTCCGCAGTTGAGGTAGGATTCATTCCTCTTCCTTTGTAGGGCTTCTTGTGCAGCCCCCAGGGGGATGCCGGAGGAGGAGCAGCGCATCTTGCTTTGGTCTCGCAACCGCAACCACCACACACAGCATCGCCGCGCGGCCACCAGCTACCTTTCAGCTTGCAGGTGAAGCGAGGGTACGCCAGTGCGGTCTGTGCTGGGAAATTCTTGTTGTTCGCTAACGGAAACGTGCCTGGAAGACCACACCGAGAAGCGAATTGTGTATTGCGCGGGGGAGCTGTAGCTGGGGGACAGGTTCTCAGTTCTCAGCTGCCTTTTGCTCGCCCCTCGCGCTCTCCCCGCGTCTGGCTTCGGAAATCGACTGTTCAGTAGCTGAAAATCAAGCAGGGATGTTATAGCCCTCCTGCTTGGGGAAGAGGCGAACCGAAAGAAGAGCTCATTTTGTGGTTTAACTGTCGGAGTTTTTAACGTTGGTGGTTTTGTTTTTTCGTTTTTTAAAAAATTGGGGAACGGATTGTGGGAGGAGGCTGGTGACAAGTCGGCCTGGCTCCTCTACACCTGGCATTGGAAACCCAGGTATCCCAAAAACAGACCTGGCCCGGTTTTTACGGTTGGCTTGGGTTTCTTTGGCCTCGCAATACAGAGCAGCAGCCGTGAATGTGACAAAGTAACTGTGGGGTGAAATAGTTCAACAGACCGTTTCTCAGGGGTGCTTTGCTGGGAAAGAGGTTTGGGGTTTTGTTTGCGTGAATGGTTAATTTTGGTAATTTTTGCTTACGCATTTCCTGTCTGCTTTCTGTCTCCCACAGCTTTTAAAAAGAGTACTTTTGTAGTTAACATACCTACTCTATTCATAACAATAAAAATATGTGCAGTATGTTCGTGCATATATGAAACCTTGATATTATATATATAGATTACCCAAAGATAATCACTACGATTTTGATGTACATTCTTCCTGACTTTTTTCCTTTCTTATATTAAGGTATATCTGTATTTTGATACCCTGAAGCTTATATAATTTGGAGTTCTGCTTTAGAGAAAATAAAAAATAAAAATTCAAAAAAAATTAAAATTAGCAAATACATTCTAAGTAACATTTTCTTAAAGCCGAGAGGGCTACAGAACTTTATATTACCTTCTTTTTTGTTTTTTTTTTTTTTGCACATGTTAGAGTACTTTCTTCTTATTTCTTCTCATATTTGAATTTCATTGTGCACAATAATTTCTGGCATTCTTAATAATGTTGAGCCCTACAGAAGAAACATTTTTAGTGCATTTTAAAATTTCATTTCATTATACTGAGCAACTGAATGACAGTTATAATTAAATTAACCTTTTACTATTTTTGTTGTCTTCTGAATAGGTATAGGTAGGAGCTGTTTTGCTTGAACAGCGTGGTCTTTGGTTCATTAGCTAGCTTTCTTTTTTATTTTTTAATTGGCGAATAATTGCTTTACAATGTTGTGTTGGCTTCTGCCATAAACAACGTGAATCAGTCATTTTAAATATATATATATATATACTTCCTCTTGAGCCTCCCCCCATCCTGTCCCTCTAGGGTCACAAAGCACAGAGGCTGAACTCCCTGTGTTATAAAGCAGCTTCCCACTAACTATCTATTTCACACATGATAGTGTATATATGGAAATGCTACTTTCTTAGTTTCTCCCACCCCCTCCTCCTGCTGCTGTGTCCACAAGTCTGGACACATGACTCCCCCCCTCATCTGTCTTATGGTTCTTTAGATCTTTAGTGGTAAATCTTTTCCAGAAGGTTCCAGTTTTTTTCATCCATGGTTGTTCTGCAAATGGTTATGACTTTGGTATGCCTATCAGAGGAGGTGAGCTCAGATGAGTGTCTTTCTACTCTATCATCTTGTGTGGTCTCCTGAATTTAATATTGAGGTATAAAAATCCTTTTTTCTTTTATATTTGATGTAATGCTATTCATCACATTTTCTTAGGAAAGTTTACCTTTAAGTTGTGATTATATACCATCTTTCCTAATGTTAAAGCTAAAATGTACTCACCCAATATAGTATCATGGTGAAATTAGATGATAAGTGCTTTCTTTTTTAAAAAAAAAAAAACTCTACAAAATGTATGAAGTAAACATAATTTTCTATTTCAACATTGCCAGTATTTCATCTTTTGACATTAGTCCACTCAGAGTCTGAAAAGACTTTGGGAATTCTGGTAGTTTTTCTTAGCTGCAGTTTATTTATCTCTAAGTGGATTTAGCTAACCTCTAGTATTTGTTTGTACTTTTCCAATTTATGATATTAAAATCAATGCAGATTTTCAATTCACTTAACTCTAAGTTGGCAATAAAAATATTATTTCCTCAATATGTACCTCAAAGGTTTGCTACATATGTGAGCTTTTAGAATGAATCTTCCAAGCAATAATTGGCATTAACCTGAAAGCTGTATTTCTTTTTTTCAAAACTATTTTAACACTTGGTGTGTACCCACAAAGATGGACTCTTTAATCTTTTAGTCAGTTTAAAAAAATCAGTACAAGTAAATGAGTAATAAATGTGATTGATTCTATAATGATTCAGTTCAATTTGACAGACATTTAATTGCATAATTATTATATGCTTATCCCTGTAATAGATATAGACTGTGACATGGTCCCAGATATTGAAGTGTTTACAATCTTGAAAGGTGAGAGTTTTATAAGAAAAACATACAAAGGAAATCTGGTGGTGGTTTAGTTGCTAAGTCACATCTGATACTAATTCAAATAATAATTAGTATATGAATATGTATGTGTTAACATGAATGTATACACATGAATGAGTATATGCATATAAAATTTCAGGTGAAAATGAAGAATGGTAACAAGTATATGGGTGATGGACATAGCGGGTAGCTATTCTAACTCTGTTAGTCAAAAAAGAATTCTCTGAAGAGGTAACATATATAAAAGTTGTCAGTAAAGGGAGGGGGTAAGCTATTTGAAGAGGTAGTGGAATAGTGTTTCAGGCAGGGGATCAGCAGGTTGCTGAGGTGAAAACAAGCTTGGTGTGCTCAGGAAACCATGAGATAATTTTGTTATAACACCAAAAATATATGCAACAAAATATCACAAATTTTTTTAATGAATCCTGAAACAGTCTTGGCCATTTTGAAAGTTAAACCCAAACTGGGCTAAATATAGTGCCCCTGTACTTCTGAGACACAGAGATTGATGTAGAAGGAGGGTGGGCACATGACCCAGACCTGAATAATAACAATCCTTTATCTCCTCACTGGATCCAAGAAGTCCTCCTTTCTCTCTTATGTTTTTGGCTTTATTTTTAATATGGTTTCTTGAGGCTATAAAGATGGGTTTCTAGAAAAGAATAGTCTAAGGAGAGTTAGTTCTTTTTTGAATGTAAACAAGATATTTTTAATATTTAATAATGCAGGCAAAAATAAATTCAGATTATTTCTTTCATATTCCATGGTTTGTAAATGTTCCAAAGAATATTTGTTTTAATTACACTCAAAAGTTCAGTTATAAGAGTATAATATTGGTAAAGGAAATTTTATTAAAATGGCTTATTAAACTGGTAGAATTTAATGGGGCTGCATTTAAGTGATATGAAATTTTTCATATTCTATTAGTGAATTCCAGAAAAAAATGGTCTAGCATCTTGTTTTAGAAATGGTGGGGTTCTTTGAAACCTAGGGTACTCAGCCATTGGGTGTAATGAAAATATTCAGACAGGAGCAATCTCATTATTCAACATCCTGCTACACAAAGTTTGGGAAAGTTGAAAAAGCTGCCCTCCATCAGGTGCTCACAGAAAATATTAAGTGTAGGGCAGTAGGCATGAGGGAGCTGCCTTGGTGGGGCAGGCAGGCTGGACATTTCTTGGTTTGAGGTTATGCCTCTGTACCTAGAGAAGAGAGATGACTGATATTGTCACCAGGAGACTTGAGCTGAATTACAGATAATTGCAGCCCACCATTGGGATATGAATAAGATCATAAAGAAATAAAAGACCCATATGATGCAGGTGTTCAGAGTCTGCTAAAATTGGGAGTAGAACAGCAATACTGAGAAAAACCTTTTGACTCTCCAGGTTTTACATAAAGAACAATGTAATTGCAGAACTCCACTGGAGAAATTTGAGGCTTTATTCACTTAAATTAGCTATAGAACAAACAAAACCCATGTCCACCTCAACTGCAACTATACTGAATCATCTTAACAGAAAAGAGATGTACCCATTTCTAAGCATAAGTACTATGTCAGTCCCAACTGTTTTTTACACAGTCACCAGCATTCAGTAAAAAATTGTGAGACACAGAAAAAAAGTGAAGTAAAAGCTATCCATTGTGAAGACATAAAGCAAGCAACAGAAATAGTGATAGACCAAGTGCTGGAACCATCAGACAGCCCTTTTAAAATCACTATAATTATTATGTTAAAGGATCTAGTGGGAAGATAAACACAGTAGACAGATGTGAATTTTCAGTGGAGAACTGGAAACTATTAGTAGAGTCAGACAGAAATACTGTAAATGACAATCAAGGTGTCCTTTAAAGCCTTTTGGGCTATAGTCCATGGGGTCGCAAAGAGTCAGACACGACTGAGCGACTAACACACACTTTAATGGGTTTAGCAGATGACCAAATGAGTACCCAGTGGAGGAAAGAATCAGAGAACTTTAGATAGGTCAATAGAATTTAAACTGAACCGTGAAGTTATTCAAGGAGTGAAAGAAATAGTTGAGAATCCAGTAGCTCAGTTATCATAAAACAGTATCAAAAGATTTGCTATACATGTGATATTAAAAAATCAAAAGGAAAGAGAACCTTCCAAAATTACTGAAAGACAGCACACTACAGGTTCAGAAGTTCAGAGAAACCCAAGTGGATAAATAAAAGAAAAACACAATATAGGCAGAGCAATGAGATCTAAACAAAAAGATCTTGAAGGCTATGAGACAAACAGATGATGCTGCTGCTAAGTCACTTCAGTCATGTTCGACTCTGTGCGACCCCATAAATTTCAGTCCACCAGGCTCCCCGATCCCTGGGATTCTCCAGGCAGGAGTACTGGAGTGGGGTGCCATTGCCTTCTCCAAAAACAGATGCTACATGCAGGGAAACAAGGGTAAAAATATGAACAACTTCTTTCTGGAAATGCTGCAAGTTAGGGAAAGTGGAAAGACATTTCTGAAGTACTAAATAAAACAATATTAACTCAGATTTCTTTACTCAGTAAAAAAAAAGTCTCCAAATGGATATAAAAATACAGAGATTTCATAGCAAAGCTGATAGAAATATATTTTAATGGACTCAGTGTAAATCCAATGAAAATTTATGCTATTGTTGGTGGAAGAAAGGTGACTCTAAAATTTATATGAAGATTTCTTATTTGTAGGATAGATACAAGAAAGTATCCCTCTAAATGTGGCATCACATATTTGTGAATGTGAAGAAGATGAAAGGCTCTCTTCTGTCACTCCTTGAGAGGCACTGATGTCCCTTCTGTCCCTTTTCCTTCAACACAGGTTCAGCTGTTCTTTTCTAAGGCTGAGTATATTCCTGTGAAGCCACATCACTGATGGTGACCATAAACACTACTGCAGATACAGCCCTGGAGTCTGGAGTGTTCCTCATTTGCCCTAACACCATTCCACAGGAACAGATTTGGTGCCTCTCAATTGAGGCCAGTTGGAAGTAGTATCTTCACCTCTTGGTCTTAAGATCCAATCTGTGAAATTAAAACAACAGTTATATAATTTGGCTTCCTTTGTTTCCTGTGACATCTACTTCCAAAGCTGAAGATGTCTATGAGAAGATTATCATAAGTTTGAAAGTGTCCATTATACACTTCTAAAACATTTCAAGGCTACTTCATTTTAGGTTAAGAAATTTTCAAATTTGTGACTTGGGCCTCATGTCAATCAAATTTCTCTGTCAAAAGCAATTGATTTGCATCTTGCCTATCGCTTCCCTGGTGGCTCAGACGGTAAAGTGTCTGCCTGCAATGCTGGAGACCCAGGTTCAATCTTTGGGTTGAGAAGATCCCCTGGAGAAAGAAATGGCAACCCAATCCAGTACTCTTGCCTGGGAAATTCCATGGACTGAGGAGCCTGTAAGGCCACAGTCCATGGGGTCGCAAAGAGTCAGACAGGACTGAGTGACTTCACTTTCACTTTCACTTAAAAGTCATTATTATAGCTCCAATGCTATCAAAACCAGCATTTGTATTGATAAACAGAGTTAATAGACACAGCATAGTCTATTGCTGTGTCTTACTTAAGAGCAGTAAGTATACTGGAGATCTGACAGTTTGTAACATGCTCTACATTAACAGTACCAAACTTGGAACTTTCGATAAGTGACTTAATTTTACCCAATCTCAGCTTTTAGAAATCTCTATAAGAGAAATAATATTGAAATCAATATTGATTTTGAAGATAGTGTTCTTTTCAACCAAGACAGTTCCTTGGATATTAAATTGTACATTATCATTTTCCTTTATGAATTGTACAGCTTGCAAAGGCAGTTATAAAGTATTATTAGTAAGTGCTCCAGCAAAATAGGCTGTGGTCTTTGGTACCTTTGAAAGTTCAGTTCAAGTCTGGAAGTACAGCTGAACAGTAAGAACAAGACCCTATCTGATTGTGGGAAATTCAGCATAATAAAACTCTGCAAAGAACAGGGGGAAAGACAGATGTTAAAATATTTGCTTTTCTTCCTTTAATAATAAGTCATATTTTGAGCAACTAAAAAATTTCAAACTCCTATAATGCAACCCAATTGGGTAATTCATATAAAACTCCACCAGGGCTTCCCTGGTGGCTCAGTGGAAAGAATCTGCAAATTGCAATGCAGGAGACCATGGTTCAGTCCCTGGGTCAGAAAGATCACCTGGAGAAGGGGATGGCAACCCAGTTTGGTATTCTTGCCTGGAGAATCCCATGGGCAGAGGAGTCTGGTGGGCTACAGTCCATGGGGTTGCAAAGAGTCCAGACACACTGACCTGCTACGTTTCACTTTTTCTGTAATTTTTCTATAGGCTTCCCAGGTGGTGCAAGTGGTAAAGAACCTGCCTGCCAATACAGTAGACATAAGAAATGTGGGTTCCATCCCTGCGTTGGGAAGATCCCCTGGAAGAGGGCACAGCAACTCACTCTAGTATTCTTGCCTGGGAAATCTGTGGACTGAGAAGTCTGGTGGACTACAGTCCAAAGGGTTGCAGAATCGGATATGACTGAGGTGACTTAGCACACATGCACCATAATATTTCTATAATTTTTAAGAACTATTTTGCTGGAACTCCTTTTTACAAGAATTTGTTATTGCAAAATTCAGACTTAAATAGAAGAAAGTAGGGAAAGCCACTAGATGATTCAGGTATGATCTAAATGAAATACCTTACGATTATACAGTGGAATTGACAAATAGATTCAAGGGATTAGATCTGATACACAGAGTGCCTGAAGAACTATGGATGGACGTTTGTGACATTACACAGGAGGCAGAGATCAAGCCCATCCCCAAGAAAAAGAAATGCAAAAAGGCAAAATGGTTGTCTGAGGAGGGCTTACAGAGTTGAGAAAAGAAGAGAAGCAAAAGGAATAGGAGAAAAGGAAAGATATACCCATTCGATGAAGAGTTCCAAAGAATAGTATGGAGAGATAAGAAAGCCTTCTTCAGTGATCGATGCAAAGAAGTAGAGGAAAACAATACAATGGGAATGAGTAGAGATCTCTTCAAGAAAATTAGAGATATGAAGGGAAATTTTCATGCAAAGATGGACACAATAGAGGACAGAAATGGTATGGACCTAACAGAAGCAGAAGATACTAAGAAGAGATGGCAAGAATACACAGAAGAACAATACAAAAGAGATCTTCATGACCCAGATAATCATGATGGTGTGATCACTCACCTAGAGTCAGACATCCTGGAATGCAAAGTCAAGTGGGCCTTAGGAAGCATAGTTATGAACTAGTGGAGGTGATGGAATTCCAGTTGAGATATTTCAAATCCTAAAAGATGATGCTGTGAAAGTGCTGCACTCAATATGTCAGCAAATTTGGAAAACTCAGCAGTGGCCCCAGGACTGGAAAAGGTCAGTTTTCATTCCAATCCCAAAGAAAGGCAATGCCAAAGAATATTAAAACTACCACACAATTGCACTCATCTCATATGCTAGCAAGTTAAGTTCAGTCAGTCGCTCAGCTGCATCTGACTCTTTGCGATCCCATGGACTGCAAGACACCAGGTTTCCCTGTCCATCACCAATTCCAAGAGCCTACTCAAATTCATGTCCATTGCATCAGTGCTGCCATCCAATCATCTCATCCTCTGTTGTCACCTTCTCCTCCTGCCCTCAATCTTTCCCAGCATCAGGGTCTTTTCCAATGAGTCAGTTCTCTGCATCAGGTGGCCAAAGTATTGGAGTTTCAGCTTCAACATCAGTCCTTCCAATGAATATTCAGGACTCATTTCCTTTAGGATTGACAGGTTGGATCTTCTTGCAGTCCAAGGGACTCTCAAGAGTCTTCTCCAACACCACACTTCAAAAGCATCAATTCTTTGGCACTCAGCTTTCTTTAGAGTCCAACTCTCACATCCATACATGACTACTGGAAAAACCATAGCTTTGACTAGATGGAACTTTGCTGGTAAAGCAATGTCTCTGCTTTTTAATATGCTGTCTAGGTTGGTCATATTTTTTCTTCCAAGGAGCAAACATCTTTTAATTTCATGGCTGCAATCACCACCTGCAGTGATTTTGGAGCCCCCCAAAATAAAATCTTTCACTGTTTCCATTATTTCCCCGTCTATTCCCCAGCATGAAGTGATGGGACTGGATGCCATGATCTGAGTTTTCTGAATATTGAGTACTAAATCAACTTTTTCACTCTCCTCTTTCACCTTCATCAAGAGGCTCTTTAGTTCTTCTTCATGTTCTTCCATAAGGGTGGTGTCATTTGTGTATGTGAGGTTATTGATATTTCTCCCGGCAATCTTGATTCCAGCTTGTGCTTCATTCAGTCCGGCATTTCTCATGATGTTCTCTTCATATAAGTTAAATAAGCAGGGTAACAATATACAGCCTTGATGTACTCCTTTCCCAATTTGGAACCAGTCTGTTGTTCCATGTCCAGTTCTAACTGTTGCTTCTTGACCTGCATTCTTATTTCTCAGGAGGCAGGTCAGGTGGTCTGGTATTCCCATCTCTTTCAGAAGTTTCCACTGTTTGTTGTGATCCAGACAGTCCAAGGCTTTGGTATAGTCAATAAAGCAAAAGTAGATTTTTTTCTGGAACTCGCTTGCTTTTGCAATGATCCAGTGGATGTTGGCAATTTGATCTCTGATTCCTCTGCCTTTTCTAAATCCAGATTAAACATCTGGAAGTTCATGGTTCATGTACTGTTGAAGCCTGGCTTGGAGAATTTTGAGCATTATTTTCCTAAATTGTGAGATGAGTGCAATTGTGTGGTAGTTTGAGCATTCTTTGGGATTGTCTTTCTTGGGATTGGAATGAAAACTGACCTTCCCGTCCCCTGGTCACTGCTGAGTTTTCCAGATTTGCTGGCATATTGAGTGCAGCACTTTCACAGGATCATATTTAAGATTTGAAATAGCTCAGCTGGAATTCCATCACCTCCACTAGTTTTGTTCATAGTGATGCTTCCTAAGGCCCACTTGACTTTGCATTCCAGGATGTCTGACTCTAGGTGAGTGATCACACCATCGTGGTTACCTGGGTCATGAAGATCTTTTTTGTATTGTTCTTCTGTGTATTCTTGCCACCTCTTCTTAGTATCTTCTGCTTCCGTTAGGTCCATACCATTTCTGTCTACAAGAAACCCACCTCAAAACAAGAGACACATACAGACTAAAAGTGAAGGGCTGGAAAAAATATTTCACGCAAACGGAGACCAAAAGAAAGCAGGAGTCGCAATACTCATATCAGATAAAATAGACTTTTAAATAAAGGATGTGAAAGGAGACAAAGAAGGACACTACATAATGATCAAAGGATCAATCCAAGAAGAAGATATAACAATTATAAATATATATGCACCCAACATAGGAGCACCGCACTATGTACAGCAAATGCTACCGAGTATGAAAGAATTAATAGTAACACAATAATAGTGGGAGACTTTAATACCCCACTCACAACTATGGATAGATCAACTAAACAGAAAATTAACAAGGAAACACAAACCTTAAATGACACAATGGACCAGCTAGACCTAATTGATATCTATAGGACATTTCACCCTAAACCAACAACTTCACCTTTTTCTCAAGTGCACACGGAAACTTCCCCAGAATAGATCATACCCTGGGCAATAAATCTGGTCTTGGAAAATTCAAAAAAATTGAAATCATTCCAGTCATTTTTCTGACCACAGTGCAGTAAGATTAGATCTCAATTACAGGGAAAAAATTGTTAAAAATTCAAACATATGGAGGCTAAATAACACGCGTCTGAATAACTAACAAATCATAGAAGAAATCAAAAAAGAAATCAAAATATGCATAGAAATGAATGAAAATGAAAACACAACAATCCAAAACCTATGGGACACTGTAAAAGCAGTGCTAAGGGGAAGGTTCATAGCATTACAGGCTTACCTCAAGAAACAAGAAAAAAGCCAAATAAATAACCTAACTCTACATCTAAAGCAATTAGAGAAGGAAGAAATGAAGAACCCCAGGGTTAGTTAGAAGGAAAGAAATCTTAAAAATTAGGGCAGAAATAAATGCAAAAGAAACTGAAGAGACAATAGCAAAAATCAACAAAGCTAAAAGCTGGTTTTTTGAAAAAATAAACAAGATTGACAAACCATTAGCAAGACTCATTAAGAAACAAAGAGAGAAGAACCAAATCAACAAAATTAGAAATGAAAATGGAGAGATCACAACAGACAACACGGAAATACAAAGGATCAGGAGAGACTACTACCAGCAGCACTATGCCAATAAAATGGACAACTTGGAAGAAATGGACAAATTCTTAGAAAAGTATAACTTTCCAAAACTGAACCAGGAAGAAATAGAAGATCTTAACAGAGCCATCACAAGCAAGGAAATTAAAACTGTAATCAGAAATCTTCCAGCAAACAAAAGCCCAGGACCAGATGGCTTCACAGCTGAATTCTACCAAAAATTTAGAGAAGAGCTAACACCTATATTACTCAAACTCTTCCAGAAAATTGCAGAAGAAGGCAAACTTCCAAACTCATTCTGTGAGGCCAACATCACCCTAATTCCAAAACCAGACAAAGATGTCACACAAAAGTAAAACTACAGGCCAATATCACTGATGAACATAGAGGCAAAAATCCTTAACAAAATTCTAGCAAACAGAAGCCAACAACACATTAAAAAAATCATAACCATGACCAAGTGGGCTTTATCCCAGGAATGCAAGGATTATTTAATATCTGCAAATCAATCAATGTAATACACCACATTAACAAATTGGAAGATAAAAACCATATGATATTCTCAATAGATGCAGAGAAAGCCTTTGACAAAATTCAAATCCCATTTATGATTAAAATTCTTCAGAAAACAGGAATAGAAAGAAAATACCTCAACATAATAAAAGCTATATATGACAAACCCACAACAAGCATTACCCTCAATGGTGAAAAATTGAAATAATTTCTCCTGAAATCAGGAACAAGACAAGGGTGCCCACTCTCACCACTGCTATTCAACATAGTTTTAGAAGTATTGGCCACAGCAATCAGAGCAGAAAAAGAAGTCAAGGAATCCAGATAGGAAAAGATGAAGTGAAACTCTCACTGCTTGCAGATGACCTGATTCTCTACATAGAAAACCCTAAAGAATCTACCAGAACATTACTAGAGCTAATCAACAAATACACTAATGTTGCAATATAAAATTAACACACAGAAATCCCCTGCATTCTTACACACTAACAATGAGAAAACAGAAAAAGAGATTAGGGAAACAATACCATTCACCACTGCAACAAAAAGAATAAAATACTTAGGAGTATATCTATCTAAAGAAACAAAAGACCTATACATAGAAAACTATAAAACACTGATGAAAGAAATCAAAGAGGACACAAACAGATGGAGAAACATACCGTGTTCATGGATTAGAAGAATCAATATTGTCAAAATGGCTATTCTACACAAAGCAATCTATAGATTCACTGCAATTCCTATCAAGCTACCAATGGTATTTTTCACAGAACTAGAACAAATAATTTCACAATTTGTATGGAAATACAAAAAACCTCGAATAGTCAAAGTAATCTTGAGAAAGAAGAATGGAACTGGACAAATCAACCTGCCTGACTTCTGGCTTTACTACAAAGCCACAGTTATCAAGACAGTATGGTACTGGCACAAAGACAGAAATATAGATCAATGGAACAGAATAGAAAGCCCAGAGATAAATCCACGAACCTATGGACACCTTATCTTCGACAAAGGAGGCAAGGATATACAATGGAGAAAAGACAACCTCTTTAACAAGTGGTGCTGGGAAAACTGGTCAACTACTTGTAACAGAATGAAACTTGAACACTTTTTAACACCATACACAAAAATAAACTCAAAATGGATTAAAGATCTAAATGTAAGACCAGAAACTATAAAACACCTAGAGGAGAACATAGGCAAAACACTCTCCGACATGAATCACAGCAGGATCCTCTATGACCCACTTCCCAGAATATTGGATATAAAAACAGAAATAATCAAATGGGAACTAATGAAACTTAAATGCTTTTGCACAACAAAGGAAACTATAAGAAAGGTGAACAGACAGCCCTCAGATTGGGAGAAAATAATAGCAACTGAAACAACAGACAAAGGATTAATCTCAAAAATATACAAGCAACTCCTGAAGCTCAATTCCAGAAAAATTAATGACCCAATCAAAAAATAGGCCAAAGAACTAAACAGACAGTTCTCCAAAGAAGACATACAGATGGCTAACAAACACATGAAAAGATGGTCAACATCACTCATTATCAGAGAAATGCAAATCAAAGCCACAATGAGGTACCATTACACGCCAGTCAGGATGGCTGCTATCGAAAAGTCTACAAGCAATAAATGCTAGAGAGGGTGTGGAGAAAAGGGAACCCTCTTACGCTGTTCGTGGGAATGCAAGCTAGTACAGCCGCTATGGAGAACAGTGTGGAGATTTCTTAAAAACCTGGAAATAGAACTGTCATATGACCCAGCAATCCCACTCCTAGGCATACACACCGAGGAAACTAGATCTGAAAGAGACACGTGCACCCCAGTGTTCATTGCAGCACTGTTTATAATAGCCAGGACATGGAAGCAACCTAGATGCCCATCAGCAGACAAATGGATAAGGAAGCTGTGGTACATATACACCATGAAATATTACTCAGCCATTAAAAAGAATTCACTTGAATCAGTTCTAATGAGATGGATGAAACTGGAGCCCATTATACAGAGTGAAGTAAGACAGAAAGATAAAGAACATTATGGCATACTAACACATATATATGGAATTTAGAATGATGGTAATGATAACCCTATATGCAAAACAGAAAAAGAGACACAGATGTACAGAACAGACTTTTGGACCCTGTGGGAGAAGGCGAGGGTGGGATGTTTTGAGAGAACAGCATGAATATTATCTATAGTGAAACAGATCACCAGCCCAGGTTGGATGCATGAGACAAGTGCTCAGACCTGGTGCACTGGGAAGACCCAGAGGAATCAGGTGGAGAGGGAGGTGGGAGGTGGTATCAGGATGGGGAATACATGTAACTCCATGGCTGATTCATGTCAATGTATGACAAAACCCACTGCAATGTTGTGAAGTAATAGCCTCCAACTAATAAAAATAAATGGAAAAAAAAAAAAAAAAAAAAAGAATGAAACACAATCCTGGTAATATATGTTCTGATTTCCAGGGTGACAACCAGAATAACCCCTGGATCTTTGCCCTAGCAATACTCTCGAGCAGCACTTTTGTGTTCAATAGTATGAGAACTATCAACCAGCAGGCCATGGACCAACTGCAGTATCCTTTTGGGATCCAAACCATATCAAAGTCAGAGGGGAGACCAATATTTAAAAAACAGCTGACTAACTATGAATCCTGGTGAATCAAACACAAGGAATATAAAAAAGAATTCAATGGCAAGGGGAAAATCCTATAACCTACTGGAGAATTGATGCTTGGGATACTTGGGTTAAGGACAAAGGAAATAAAGGTTTGTATGTGGGACTAATGTAGGACTGCGGAGGGTTTACTGTTCATTCACGCCAGTTTTCCTTATTTTGCTACTCAGCTATGTGATAGAGCTGACAGACAGAATCAGGGCAAAATCCACACCTGATGTGGATGGGGTTGAGGATTCAGCTGACTTTGTGAGCTTCTTTCCAGACTTCGTATGGACACTGAGGGATTTCTCCCTCGACTTGGAAGCAGATGGACAGTCCATCACAGCCAAAGAGTACCTGGAGAATTCACTCAAGCTTAAGAAAGGTAACGGTGAATTGGTAAACAGATGACAAAACACTAAAAACTATTGTTCCTTAGTTTTCTATAAACAGTTGTCTTCTGTTTATAGTTTCTATTTCTTCTCAAGGGGTGATTACTAAGAAGTAATGCTTGTTTACTATATGAATTAATAGATTTGGTTTTAGATTATTTTTCTCCCTGTTCTAAGAATAAACTTCTTTTTCTTTCACCTTCCCTATGCTGTGATTAGATTGATATCTCCATGCTTAGGACTTGTGGTGCTGTAATTAGCCAAAGAATAGGAGTAGAATCGTCATTTATTTGAAGAAAAGAAATGCAAGTGTGAACCATGCACAGTTCAGGGGTGGTAAAGGATTGTCACAGGCAAATATTGTCCAATCTAGCCTGCCAGTTGGTTTTGTAAATATAATTTTATTGGAATAATGTCATACCCATTCATTTACAGTTTCTCTATGACTGCTTTTAGGCTACAATAGGAGACTTGAGTACTCAGAAAAAGAGACCATCTATCTGGCTTGCAAAGTCTAAAATATTTACTGTTTGACCCTTTATGGGAAATGTTTGCAAGATCCTACATTAGGCAAATTCCTTTTTTCTTCTTCCAGGTACCAGCCCGAAAGATAAAACTTTTAATCTGCCTCGACTCTGTATCCGAAAGTTCTTCCCAAAGAAGAAATGCTTCATCTTTGATCGGCCACTCACCGGAAGAAATTGGGCCAGCTTGAGGAACTGTGTGACGATGAGCTGGACTCTGAATTTGTGCAACAAGCTGCGGTCTTCTGTTCCTACATTTTTAGCAATTCCAAAACTAAAACTCTCTCAGGAGGCATCCAGGTGGATGGACCTCGTGAGTCCTATTCCCAGTCTTCACTCTCACTGTTAAGACTAAAGGATGGTGTGATAACATCCATATAGCTTCAACTTTGAAAACTGCACATCTACTGCTATTATCGTGTTAAATTCTAGGTGGCACCAGCACTTCTAATAGGTTTTATTAATCAGACTTCATAGTTGAGAAAAGATACAAAAGCAAAGAATAAAAGTTCTAAGAGCTTACAATTGTCCTAGTAAACTGGATCTGCCCTGTCCAACATGGCTGTCACTAGACAGTTGTGCCTATCTAAATGTAGCTAATGAAAAATATACAAATTTAACATTCTGATCACACAGCTATGTCTCAAGGGCTCACACCTACGTGAGGCTAGTGGCTCCCACCATGGACAGCACACACAGAACACTTCCATCATCACAGAAATTTCTCCTATAATGCTCTGCTAGAATAAGCAAAATGGAGGACTCATTTTGATTTGCTCCACAAATATTAATCAAATGTTTCCCATGGACTTACCAGTGCTGATGGTACAGACATAAGTGAGAGAGAGATGGTTTCTGGCCTAACAGTACCTGCAGGTGAAGTAAATGTACTCAATAAACACAAAAGTTTCTCAACCTTTGGTGTATATATACCACCTGAGGATCTTGCCAAAGAGGAGGGTCTAAGTCAGTCAAACTCGGGCAGAGGCTGAGAGTCTGCATTTTTAGCAAGTTTTCAGGTGATTCTGTAGAATAAATGGTTGGTAATAAACAACACTAGAATTAGACAGAATAGAAAGTTTCCTCACTCTGCCTACAGTAAACATCATCATTGTTCTCTGTCGTAGATCTAGAGACCCTGGTGCAGACCTATGTCAGTACCATCAACAGTGGAGATCTGCCCTGCATGGAGAATGTAGTCCTGGCCTTGGCTGAGATCAAGAACACAGCCGCACTACAAAAGGCCATTGTCCACTATGACCAGCAGATGGGCCAGGAGCTGCAGCTACCCACAGAAACCCTCCAGGAGCTGCTGGACCTGCACAGGGCCAGTAGGAAGAGACCACTGAAGTCCTCATGAAGAGTTCCTTCAAAGACATAGACCAATTATTTCTAAAAGAATTGGCAGTAATTTTTTCCTCAAGTTTATACACATTAGGCTCTTGGAAAGTAAAGTATTACTAGAAAATGAAATAGGTGCTTATTTTGTGAAAAGCAATTTTTCTAGACAAATATTATTTGCTATCATAAGAGGAACCAATTTTATTATGATATACTTTATTATGAGGCATTGAAACTTTTTTCTTTCATGAATAAACTAATAATCTTCCCTATAATTTCATTACATGCATACAGGTAATAATCAGAGCTTTTAATCAATCAACATACTCATTTTTATCAGACTGATTGGCTATTTTGGCCAAAAGCAAAGAATATTTTTTTCTTAGTTATCATGAGCAGGTTTATTTTGAGCTACATTTATTTCACATGCAATCATTTGTCCAGTTGGAAAATTAGGAGTTTTCTCCAAAGGTGAAGCATGTAGCTAGTAATCTCTGCTCCAAAGTTTACCCTCATGGAGAAAGGGGCTTCTGTAGAAAGTCAGGATCAGAAGGAAGGATATGATTTTGTTGCATTTCTGTGAATTCTTCTAGTGGTCACAGACCTTTTTTACTTTTATTTTTTTGAGAAGCTTTCCCAGAAATTTGGAGGTCAAGATAACCTCTTTTAATTCTTCTGTTAATTAATACTTCTTATTTTTTACATTAAAGACCCAGCTAGATAAAAAGCAAGATGACTTATGTAATCAGAATCTTAAAGCATCAGAAGATCATTGCTCTGCTTTACTGAAGGATGTTTTCAGTCCTCTAGAAGAAGAAATGAAACAGGGGATTTATTTGAAACCAGGGGGCTATCGCCTCTTCATTGAGAAGAGCAAGAGCTGAAGAAGAAGTATTTTCAGGAGCCCAGAAAGGGCATACAGGTAACCAAGTTTGATTCTGGGAAGCTACTGATGCCTCCTTGAGGTGACAGTTTGAACACGTGTATTGTATACAGATGCGCAATTACAGGACCAACAGCATTCAGGCTCTCATTCTATAAACACGTACAGGGAGCCTGTTACACCAGATATAACCAATGTGTTCATCCAAGAGCATACATTAAGTTAACAATTGAGTTGTAAACTGGATTACCAGATGTATCCAAAATTTCAAATAATGTCATCATTTACCTCTCTGCCTGTGGCTCTCCCCAGCCCCACACTTCCCTCCTTCCCAGTCTCCCTCTACCCCCTTTATTCAGATCCACTTTATCCATGATGCCTTCCTTCTCCAACAAGCTCACGCCATATGGGACCACAGCACCCACAGCTCCAAAATCAGAGCCCTCAGTTTACAAGAAGAGAATCACTATATACATATATATCAACCTCTTATAAAGGATTCTGCTCAGGAGGGCACCTTGCTTGGCCAGTCTGGAGCATGTGCTTATCTGAGTGCCAGGAAATCTGATCATCAGGCACACCAGGGCCAAGAGGAGCAGTTCCTAGAGGGAAAGGTGGTGGGCAAACAGGAATGAGTGCTTACAGCCATTTCCTAATACTAACCCTATTTTGTCTGGGTCCCAGGCTGAGATTTCTTCAGGAATACTTGAAGTCCAAGGAGTCTGTGACCGATGCAGTTCTACAGACAGATCAGATGCTCTCAGAGAAGGAAAAGTTGATAGAAGGTGAGGAGCAAGTCAAGAGTCTAGACAGCCCTGAAAGCTCTTAAAAGTTCTAGCTAATTCAGCTAGGTGAACCGAGGAGCCTTAAACTATAGCAACATGAGAAAAGATGTCTCTTGTTTGCTAATATCTTTTCTGAATAGGGTGTATGCAACTAGTAGCAACAGTGATAGGTAACTGTAGATGGAAGAAAGAAGCAACTTGGTCTCCACATACATTTTTCTTTTTCCTCTTCCTCCTGACAGTGGAACGTGTGAAAGCTGAATCTGCACAGGCTGCAGCAAAAATGCTGGAGGAAATGCAAATAAAGAACCAGCAGATGATGGAACAGAAAGAAAAGAGCTATCAGGAACATGTGAAACAACTGACTGAGAAGATGGAGAGGGATAGGACCCAGTTACGGGAAGAGCAAGAGAGAACTCTTCCTGTCAAACTGCAGGTATTTAATTGCAACACCATGTGGCTCCTGTTATTCTGTTTTCTGTCTACACTCTCTGGTCACAAATGTGGCCCAGCAGTGAGAACTTGAAGCCCAGAAGAAGGACCTTGCTTGCTCACTTGTACTTTTCAAACCCCGTTTGTCTGCCTGAACTGGCCCCTACAGTGTCTTGTTACTAAAAGATTTTACTTGCAGTTATGTCACAACTAGTCTTTTATCACTATATCTGTCAATCATGGAAGCTGTTATCTGCTAGGCATTAAAAAAAGGGGGTCTTATCCATATCAAAGCAAGAGCTGTCATGTCCTTAATACTTAGGAGATGAAAGAGAGGTTAAGACAAGACTAAATAACTTTTATAGGGTCACAATGCTTGGGAAGATATCTGAACTGTCTTCACCACTTAGAGGAATACATGATTTTTTTTTTTTCTGTCACAACTGGTATGACTTTTAGCTATAAGAAATCCTTCATAAGCAGGACTCCTTAATCCTCACACCAATGTGTCCATCTATCACTCCTACTGGTTTCCTATGCCCTGCTCCTAGTATGTGTTGAGTTGTGCAGAAATCCAGTATGGTCAAGTCTGGGGCCCTGATTCCCTCACCTATATTTTGGTCCTCCTGCCACCAAGTTGTGGAAGGTTAGATCAAATTTCCTGATCTAAGATTCAGACAATGTATCAGATTTTGGAAATCTGTCTGTTTCTGTGCTGTGTGTGTACGTGTGTGTGTATTAAAAAATAAAAATACATAGATAAGACTCAAAGCCAAACATTTCATTAAGATTGTCTACAAAGGTTGTATACAAATAATGGGAGAAAAAATTAAGACTGCTAATTGAGATTTATCAACATATCAGGATGAACTTATATCAGGAGATATAAGTCAAAAATCTTTCTTAACTCAGGGAGACTCAGGATAAGCAATCACAGAGATAGAAGATGTAAGAGAAGGTATAATGATAATTAATGATAGGGAAAATTTCAAGAAGAAACTAAATATTTTTGAGTAACATGGAAACTTACATTACCACATGTAAAATAGACAGCCAATGGGAATTTGCTATATGGCTCAGGAAACTCAAACAGGGGCTCTGTATCAACCTGGAGGGGTAGGATGGGGAGGGAGTTGTGAGGGAGGTTCAAAAGGGACGGATATACGTATACCTATGGCTGATTCATGTTGAGGTTTGACAGAAAACAGCAAAATTCTGTAAAGCAATTATCCTTTGATAAAAAATAAACTAATTAAAAGTAAAAATGAAAAAATAAAAAATCCTTGAATGTGGAAACTAGAGAGTAGTTAGAGATTTACTTAATTATATACACTACTCAGTCTCCATTTGTATTTTTTAGGAACAGTCCCGACTACTACAGGAAGGATTTCAAGAAGAGACAAGACTACTTCATAATGAAATACAGAATCTCCAGAAGAACATGAATAAACCAAAAAAGGAATGTTTCCTAAGCTAAAGAATTAAAGAATAGAGCTTTCCTTGTCACTCTTACACAAGGCATTACTCAAGAAGTTTAAAACTGAGAAAAATGTCACCATACTTGATAATATTTAGGTTTTGCATTTTTACTACACTAAAATTTGCAAAGACACACAGTTCTATAATTGAAATCATGTACATCTTCCTCACAATATTGCAAACTGTGTAGCAAATGCACTTTACCTCTGTGCCAGCACAGGAGGTATCATAAACTGGTACCACCCAGGAACTTCTTCCAGATGACCACTAGTTAAACAAGTGGATACTGAGCAAAGTTACGTCAAAGTCTTGGGACATAGTTGGTAATGAGTTTGACCAAATGCACAAAAGGTTGGGAAGAACCATTTTAGCTTCTAGTGAAGGCAGGGTATGGTGTCCCATTGCTTCAAGACTGCACAGTTTGTCAGTAGGGATGTGACTCCTGGATACCTGGAATGGGCAGTACTTACTGGTGAATCCCAAGCTAAAGCAAATCACCTTGCATAGTGATCTAGAAGGTCTACAGAATTTCCACAGGAAGATGGAAGAAACCATTAGCATGATTATAACTTGGATCATAAAGAAGTGGGCTAAAAAAGGAAACTTTCCCTTCTTGTTCATTTCACCCAGATTATAATTTTAATTACCTAATTAATAATTTTAATGGGATACTTTAGAACTTTAAGTGACACTAGACTAAACATAGTAACAGGATGGCAATTATACATTGTGTTTGTAGCCATTTCTTACTTGCAAAAGTGAGTTTGAAATGATGACAGATAATGTGTTAGAAAACTGAGCTAAATTAATTATTAAATTGTTCATTACCCTGAAGTTTAGGCTATTGTTTCCCAATTCTTGAGTCACACTTGAAAGTCTCCTTACTTTCCCCCAAGAGAATATGGGTTGTTTTTGACTTCCTTTGATCAGAAAAATAATGCTCTTGGTAATACTTAGGACTTTATCACAACTGTCAAAAGCCCTAGGTAAGTGCTCAAAACTTCTCAGAGCAATGAAGAATTATTTCAGTCTGGAACTAAAAATGTAAAATGTTGAAATTTACATTTCTGATTTTTTATAGTTTTTCACCAAAAAAAAAAAATGTTTTAGTTTATATAGCCATAATTGGCTAATGTTTTAAAACCTGGGATAGTAACTATTCATGAGTATGTCAACTCTGCCATAAAGCAACCACAGATGACACATAAATGGATGGTATGCCTGTGTTCCAAGAAAACATTGTTTTAAAATACAGCTGGCACTAGGAAGCCATAGTTTGCAGACTCTTGCTTTATATAATAGAAACATTAATCAAAGTTTTTTACAGCTGCCTTATGTTCCTTGCATCTGTAAGGAATATAGGGATTACATCACATATGTTAGCATTGTGAAAAAGATTGTGCAGTGTTTCAAAATATTACATGATGAGAGAAAAGCACAGGAGCAGCTAATGCCACTGAATCTACATTTATAGACCTGCTTGTTCTGGTTGCCTTGGGACCTTTTTTCCCATTGAGTCTTCCCTTCGTTTCCCATCAGCATAGAGAATACCTCTTCCACAGTTAGGCAAGTGCTGATAAACAGTAGCCTTTTACTCAAACTGCAGCTTCATAGGGGACTACATAAGACTCAAGCATGTTAAGTGGAGTATTTATGTAAATGCACTCTTGTAGTTCCCACACTGCACTGCAACAAAGGAGTAAACCAAATACATTTTTACTAGTTAAAGAAACTTCATTGTAGAAAAAAATGACTCTGCATTTAAAACCTAATAGTGGTTTCTTTGTTAATCATTTAAAAATAAGAAAATTAAAGCTAAACAAAAGTAAATTCTTTCTAGTTTTGTAGCATGGACTTCTTTCTTTCTTTTTATTGCTCTTTTTGTTTATTTTTATTAGTTGGAGGCTAATTACTTTACAATATTGTAGTGATTTTTGCCATACATTAACATGAATCAGCCATAGATTTACATGTGTTCCCCATCCCGATCCCCCCTCCCACCTCCCTCTCCATCCCATCCCTCTGGGTCTTCCCAGTGCATCAGCCCTGAGCACCTGTCTCATGCATCCAACCTGGGCTGGTGATCTGTTTCACCCTTGATAGTATACTTGTTTCAAAGCTATTCTCTCAGAACATCCCACCCTCGCTTTCTCCCATAGAGTCCAAAAAGTCTGTTCTGTACATCTGTGTCTCTTTTTCTGTTTTGCACATAGGGTTATTGTTACCATCTTTTAAAATTCCATATACATGCATTAGTATACTGTATTGGTGTTTGCCTTTCTGGCTTACTTCACTCTGTATAATGGGCTCCAGTTTCATCCATCTCATTAGAACTGATTCAAGTGAATTCTTTTTAATGGCTGAGTAATATTTCATGGTGTATATCACCACAGCTTCCTTATCCATTCGTCTGCTGATGGGCATCTAGGTTGCTTCCATGTCCTGGCTATTATAAACAGTGCTGCGATGAACATTGGGGTGCACGTGTCTCTTTCAGATCTAGTTTCCTCGGTGTGTATGCCCAGGAGTGGGATTGCTGGGTCATATGGCAGTTCTATTTCCATTTTTTAGGGAATCTCCACACTCTTCTCCATAGCGGCTGTACTAGTTTGCATTCCCACCAACAGCGTAAGAGCGTTCCCTTTTCTCCACACCTTCTCCAGCATTTATTGGTTGTAGACATGTCAGTAGCTGCCATCCTGACTGGCGTGTAATGGTACCTCATTGTGGTTTTGATTTGCATTTCTCTGATAATGAGTGATGTTGAGCATCTTTTCATGTGTTTGTTAGCCATCTGTATGTCTTCTTTGGAGAACTGTCTAGTCTTTGGCCCATTTTTTGATTGGGGCATTAATTTTTCTGGAATTGAGCTTCAGGAGTTGCTTGTATATTTTTGAGATTAATCCTTGTCTGTTGTTTCAGTTGCTATTATTTTCTCCCAATCTGAGGGCTGTCTTTTCACCTTTCTTATAGTTTCCTTTTTTTGTGCAAAAGCTTTTAAGTTTCATTAGGTCCCATTTGTTTATTTTTGCTTTTATTTCCAATATTCTTGGAGGTGGGTCATAGAGGATCCTGCTGTGATTCATGTCGGAGAGTGTTTTGCCTATGTTCTCCTCTAGGTGTTTTATAGTTTCTGGTCTTACATTTAGATCTTTAATCCATTTTGAGTTTATTTTTGTGTATGGTGTTAGAAAGTGTTCAAGTTTCATTCTTTTACAAGTGGTTGACCAGTTTTCCTAGCACCACTTGTTAAAGAGGTTGTCTTTTCTCCATTGTATATCCTTGCCTCCTTTGTCAAAAATAAGGTATCCATATGTTCGTGGATTTATCTCTGGGCTTTCTATTCTGTTCCATTGATCTATATTTCTGTCTTTGTGCCAGTACCATACTGTCTTGATGACTGTGGCTTTGTAGTGGAGCCTGAAGTCAGGCAGGTTGATTTGTCCACTTCCATTCTTCTTTCTCAAGATTGCTTTAGCTATTCAAGGTTTTCTGTATTTCCATGCAAATTGTGAAATTATTTGTTCTAGTTCTGTGAATAATACCATTGGTAGCTTGATAGGGATTGCATTGAATCTATAGATTGCTTTGTGTACAATAGCCATTTTGACAATATTGATTGTTTCATTCCATGAACACGGTATATTTCTCCATCTATTTATGTCTTCTTTGGTTTCTTTCATCAGTGTTTTATAGTTTTCTATCTACAGGTCTTTCATTTCTTTAGGTAGATATACTCCTAAGTATTTTATTCATTTTGTTGCAATGGTGGATGGCATTGTTTCCTTAATTTCTCCTTCTGTTTTCTCATTGTTAGTGTATAAGAATGCAAGGGATTTCTGCATATTAATTTTATATCCTGCAACATTACTGTATTCATTGATTAGCTCTAGTAGTTTTTTGGTAGAGTCTTTAGGGTTTTCTATGTAGAGGATCATGTCGTCTGTAAACAGTGAGGGTTTTACTTCTTCTTTTCCTATCTGGATTCTTAAATCTTTTTCTGCTCCGATTGCTGTGGTCAACACTTTGAAAACTATGTTGAATAGTAGTGGTGAGAGTGAGCACCCTTGTCTTGTTCCTGACTTTAAGGGAAATGCTTTCAATTTTTCACCATTGAGGATAATGTTTGCTATGGGTTTGTCATATATAGCTTTTATCATGTTGAGGTATGTTCCTTCTATGCCTACTTTCTGGAGAGTTTTTTTTTTTTTTTTTTTTTAATTAAATGGATGTTGAATATTGTCAAAAGATTTTTCTGCATCTATTGACATAATCATATGGTTTTTAATCATTCAATTTGTTAATGAGGTGTATTACATTGATTGATTTGTGGATATTAAAGAATCCTTGCATTCCTGGGATAAAGCCCACTTGGTCATGATGTATGATCTTTTTAATATTTTGTTGGATTCTGTTTGCTAGAATTTTGTTAAGGATTTTTGCATCTATGTTCATCAGTGATATTGGCCTGAAGTTTCATTTTTTTGCAGCATCTTTATCTGGTTTTGGTATTAGGGTGATGGTGGCCTCATAGAATGAGTTTGGAAGTTTGTCTTCTGCAATTTTCTGGAAGAGTTTGAGTAAGATAGGTGTTAGCTCTTCTCTAAATTTTTGGTAGAATTCAGCTGTGAGGTCATCTGGTCCTGGGCTTTTGTTTGCTGAAAGATTTCTGATTACAGTTTCAATTTCCTTGCTTGTGATGGCTCTGTTAAGATCTTCTATTTCTTCCTGGTTCAGTTTTGGAAAGTTATACTTTTCTAAGAATTTGTCCATTTCTTCCAAGTTGTCCATTTTATTGGCATAGAGCTGCTGGTAGTAGTCTCTTATGATCCTTTGTATTTCAGTGTTGTCTGTTGTGATCTCTCCATTTTCATTTCTAATTTTGTTGATTTGCTTCTTCTCCCTTTTTTTCTTGATGAGTCTTGCTAATGGTTTGTCAATATTATTTACCTTTTCAAAAAATCAACTTTTAGCTTTGTTGAATTTTGCTATGGTCTCTTTTGTTTCTTTTACATTTATTTCTGCCCTAATTTTTAAGATTTCTTTCCTTCTAACTAACCCTGGGGTTCTTCCTTTCTTCCTTCTCTTGTTGCTTTAGGTGTGGAGTTAGGTTATTTATTTGATTTTTTTCTTGTTTCCTGAGGTAAGCCTGTAATGCTATGAACCTCCCCCTTAGCACTGCTTTTATAGTGTGCCATAGGTTTTGGGTTGTTGTGTTTTCATTTTCATTCGTTTCTATGCATATTTTGATTTCTTTTTTTTTTTATTTCTTTTGTGATTTGTTGGTTATTCAGAAGCATGTTATTTAGCCTCCATATGTTGGAATTTTTAATAGTTTTTTTTTTTCCCCATATTTGAGATCTAATCTTACTGTACTGTGGTCAGAAAAGATGATTGGAATGATTTCAATTTTTTTGAATTAACCAAGGCTAGATTTATGGCCCAGCATGTGTTCTATTCTGGAGAAGGTTTCATGTGCACTTGAAAAAAGGTTGTTTTGGGGTGAAATGTCCTATAGATATCAATTAGGTCTAGCTGGACCATTGTGTCAAAAAACGTTTGTGTTTCCTTGTTAATTTTCTGTTTAGTTGATCTATCCATAGGTGGGGATGGGGTATTAAATTCTCCCACTATTACTGTGTTATTGTTAATTTTCCCTTCATTCTTGTTAGCGTTTGCCTTACATATTGTGGTGCTCCTATGTTGGGTGTATATATATTTATAATTGTTATATCTTCTTTTTGGATTGATCCTTTGATCATTATGTAGTGCCCTTCTTTGTCTCTTTTCATAGGCTTTATTTTAAAGTCTATTTTATCTGACATATGTATTGCAACTCCTGATTTCTTTTGGTCTCCATTTGCGTGAAATATTTTTTTCCAGCCCTTCACTTTCAGTCTGTATGTGTCCCTTGTTTTGTGGTGGGCCTCTTGTAGACAGCATATATAGGGGTCTTGCTTTTGTATCTATTTAGCCGGTCTTTGTCTTTTGGTTGAAGCATTCAACCCATTTACATTTAAGGTAATTATTGATAAGAATGTTCCTGTTGCCATTTGTTTTGTTGTTTTGGGTTTGCGTTCATACAACATTTCTGTGTTTTCTGCCTAGAGAAGATCCCTAGCATTTGTTGAAGGGCTGGTTTGGTGGTGCTGAATTCTCTCAACTTTTGCTTGTCTGTAAAGCTTTTGAATTCTCCTTAATATCTGAATGAGATCCTTGCTGGGTACAGTAATCTAAGTTTTAGGTTATTCTTTTTCATTACTTTAAGTATGTCCTGCCATTCCCTTCTGGCCTGAAGGGTTTCTATTGAAAGATCAGCTGTTATCCTTATGGGAATCCCCTTGTGCATTATTTGTTGTTTCTCCCTTGCTGCTTTTAATATTTGTTCTTTGTGTTTGATCTTTGCTAATTTGACTGATATCTGTCTTGGGGTGCTTTGCCTTGGGTTTATCCTGTTTGGGACTCTCTGGGTTTCTTGGACTTGTGTCACTATTTCCTTCCCCATTTTGGGGAAGTTTTCAGCTATTATCTCCTTGAATATTTTCTCATGGCCTTTCTTTTTGTCTTCTTCTTCTGGGACTCCTATGATTTGAATGTTTGGGCGTTTCACATTGTCCCAGAGGTCCCTGAGGTTGTCCTCATTTCTTTTGATTCTTTTTTCTTTTTTCCTCTCTGCTTCATTAATTTCCACCATTTTATCTTCTACCTCACTTATCCTATCTTCTGCCTCCGTTATTCTACTGTTGGTTCCCTCCAGAGTGTTTTTGATCTCATTTATTGCATTACTCATTTTTAATTGACTCTTTTTTATTTCTTCTAGGTCCTTGTTAAACATTTCTTGCATCTTCTCAATCCTTGTCTCCAGGTTATGTATCTGTAACTCTATTTTGTTTTCAAGATTTTGGATCATTTTTATTATCATTATTCTAAATTCTTTTTCAGGTAGATTTCCTATCTCCTCCTCTTTTGTTTGGCTTGGTGGGCATTTTTCATGTTCCTTTACCTGCTGGGTATTTCTCTGCCTTTTCATCTTAGTTAGATTGCTGTGTTTAGGGTGGCCTTTCTGTATTCTGGTAGTCTGTGGTTCCTTTTTGTTGTGGAAGTTTCTCCCAGTGGGTGGTGCTAGATGTTTGGCTTGTTGGGGGTTGCTGGTTAGGGAAGCTTGCGTCAGTGTTCTGGTGGGTGGAGCTGGATTTCTTCTCTCTGGAGTGCAATGGAGTGTCCAGTAGTGAGTTTTGAGATGGGTCCATGAGTTTCGTGTGACTTTAGACAGCCGGTATATTGACACTCAGGGCTATGTTCCTGCATTGCTGGAGAATTTGCATGGTATGTCTTGCTCTGGAATTTATTGGCTCTTGGATGGTGGTTGGTTTCAGTGTAGGTATGGAGGCTTTTGGGAGATCTCTTATTAATTAATGTTCCCTGTAGTCAGGAGTTCTCTGGTGTTCTCAGGTTTTGGGCTTAAGCCTCTTGCCTCTGGACTTCAGTCTTATTCTTCCAGTAGCCTCAAGACTTCTCCATCCATACAGCACTGATAAGAAAACTTCTAGGCTAATGGTGAAAGGATTCTCCACAGTGAGGGACACCCAGAGATGTTCACAGAGTTATATGAAGAAGAGGAGAGGAGGAAGGAGATAAGAGGTGAGCAGGAGGAGAAAAGGGGGGATTCAAGAGAAGAGAGACACATCTACACAGTACTCTGTTCCCTAAGTGTTCTCCACAGCCCAGAACACCATCAGAGATTCACAGAATTGGACTGAAAAGAGAAGGGGAAGGGAGGAAATACAGGTGATCTGGGGAAGCAAAAGGAGAGAAAAAAGGGGGAGAGTGATCAAACCAGTAATCACACTCCTGAGTAAAAATGGGTACAGAGGTTTGGATTCTTAAATGTACAAAATTGATATCAAATACTGAAAAACAAATATTAGAAATCTAGACTCTTAAAAATACAATATTAAAGAACAACAGAAACACAAAACATGTAAGAAATATATATGAAGTTTGCTTTAAAAATGGAGTCCATTTTTTATTTTGCCAGGTTATAGTGGGTTATAAAAATGAATATTAAGGAGTAATAGAGGACTTTAAAAAAAAAGTAAAGGAAAACAAAAGAAATTTTTAATTAAAAGCAATAATAATAATAGTAAAAGTATATCTAGGAATTTCTCTGGAGCTGTTGCAGGCAGTGTGGGTTCAGTTCAGTTTCAGATAGCTCCTCGTTCCAGCTTACACTTCTCGATACCTATAGGCTCCTTCTGGTGTAGTCGGTGTTAACTACAGGGATTTTAATCTGTTGCACCCGTCACTTCTGAAGCGGTTCCCTTTGTTTATTTGGCTTCTGTTTGCCGGTCTCTTCAGTGTCTAATTTCCGCTCTTACACAAGGCGGCGGAGGTGGTCTCTTGTTTAGGTTCGCTAGTTCAGTCCTGCTGCGGGGAGGGAGGGGCGCTGCAGACAAGTGTCACTGGCCTGTGTGGGGAGCGCTCGCAGTGTTCCGGCCACAGTGGGTTTGCCCCCGCTCACGGGTGTGTGCTTTCCCCGTCTACACTGCTCAGACTCCAGGCTGCTCTACAGGGAGTGGCCCTGAGTTACATGCACTTCCCAGGCCTAAGCCGCTCAGGTTCAGGTTTTTGGGTACTCCACAAAGGCGCAGACTCGGTTAGGCCTGCATTTTGTGCCTTCCCCACCGGAACAGCTCAGGCAGCCAGGAGCTTGAGGAGCGCACTCTCCCCGGGTGGGTGCGGTGTACCTTCTCCCCTCCGTGGTCCCAGACTCAGTTTACGGGCGCGCCAGTCGTGAGCGCCTTGCGTCCCTTCTGGGAAGCTGATTTCTGGCTGCGACCCTCCTGTCGGATGTCAACCATCCAGAATCTCAAGAAGTCTTTGGTTAGAGACTGGAAGCCTGTTTGCACTTTGGTAGGGGATGCCTTCTCTGGGGCCGAGTTTGCCCCTTTCCCCTCGCCCCTGACTCCTGCCTCTGGCGGTGGATGGGCCAGTCCGCAGCCGGCTAGCTCTTCTCTGGTATTCACTCAGTCCTTTGTTCTGGGGAGGGGCAAGTAGTGCCTTAGTTTAGGGCTTTTTCCCAGGTTAATTCTCTCTCCCTTGCTATCCCATAGTTTAAGTTGCTATCTCTCCTTAGCTCCCTCAGATTGCCCTCAGGGCTTTCAGGCCCCATCCTTACCCTAAGCAATGCCAGCCGCTCCTTTTCATTCAGCACCCCCTTGCAGGTGGCAGATGCAAGCGTCTGGGATACTTTTCTGCTGGGAGTTGCTTTTAGGCACCTAATACGTGGGTTTTATTTATTTTTCCTCCCAGTTAGGTTGCCCTCCGAGATTTGAAAACTTCCCTCAGACCCACCAGTGAGAGGGTTTCCTGGTGTTTGGAAACTTCCTCTATTAAGACTCCCTTCCCGGGACGGATCTCCATCCCTAACTCTATTGTCTCTCTTTTTATCTTTTATATTTTGTCCTACTTCCTTTCGAAGACAATGGGCTGCTTTTCTGGGTGTCTGATGTCCTCTGCTAGCAATCAGAAGTTGTTTTGTGGAGTTTGCTCAGTGTTCAAATGACCTTTTGATGAATTTGTGGGGAACAAAGTGGTCTCCCCGTCCTATTCCTCTGCCATCTTAGCTCCCTCCCCTGTAGGCAAATTCGTATTTGTTTGTTTGTTTGTTTGTTTTTTCATTCACAAACAGATACGAAGCTTTAATTCACTGTGGGCATTTCTGACTATTCACTATATAATACATAAACTTTTCACATTTCTTCACACAGATAAATCTTTATAAGACTTCTTTTCCATCCAAGTACTGTGTATCATAACACCATTGCATTTAACTAGCTAAGGACATATTATAAATACCATGAGCCACTGACTAAATACAGAAAATGACACATGAGAAAGTGTAAATTAAAGATGCTTAAGAAGGGCTGAATACAATGAAAGTTTACATGTATTCTATAATTCTAGGTATCACATCACAGTGACAACCGACTACAATAAAATCAAAACTTCTTCTAGATGATAATACATTCAAATTTCTAACATCCAATTATTTTCATTTCCACACTGTTAATATGACAGGCTTAACACAAACAGCTTTTAGACTGAAGACCAAGTTTCTTTCTTTTTTTTTTTTTTTTTTTTTTTTAATGTATTTTTACTAGTTGGAGGCTAATTACTTTATAATATTGAAGTGGGTTTTGTCATACATTGACATGAATCAGCCATGGAGTTGCATGTATTCCCCATCCCGATCCCCCCTCCCACCTCCCTCTCCACCTGATTCCTCTGGGTCTTCCCAGTGCAACAGGCCCGAGCACATGTCTCATGCATCCAACCTGGGCTGGTGATCTGTTTCACTATAGATAATATACATGTTTTGATGCTGTTCTTTTGAAACATCCCACCCTAGCCTTCTCCCACAGAGTCCAAAAGTCTGTTCTGTACTTCTGTGTCTCTTTTTCTATTTTGTATATAGGGTTATCATTACCATCATTCTAAATTCCATATATATGTGTTAGTATGCTGTAATGTTCTTTATCTTTCTGACTTACTTCACTCTGTATAATGGGCTCCAGTTTCATCCATCTCATTAGAACTGATTCAAATGAATTATTTTTAATGGCTGAGTAATATTCATGGTGTATATGTACCACAGCTTCCTTATTCATTCGTCTGCTGATGGGCATCTAGGTTGCTTCCATGTCGTGGCTACTATAAACATTGCTGCAATGAACACTGGGGTGCACGTGTCTCTTTCAGATCTGGTTTCCTCGGTGTGTATGCCCAGGAGTGGGATTGCTGGGTCATATGGCAGTTCTATTTCCAGGTTTTTAAGGAATCTCCACACTGTTCTCCATAGTGGCTGTACTAGTTTGCATTCCCACCAACAGTGTAAGAGGGTTCCCTTTACTCCACACCCTCTCCAGCATTTATTGCTTATAGACTTTTGGATAGCAACCATCCTGACTGGCGTGTAATGGTACCTCATTGTGGTTTTGATTTGCATTTCTTTGATAATGAGTGATGTTGACCATCTTTTCATGTGTTTGTTAGCCATCTGCATGGCTTCTTTGGAGAAATGTCTGTTTCGTTCTTTGGCCCATTTTTTGATTGGGTCACTTAATTTTCTGGAATTGAGCTTCAGGAGTTGCTTGTATATTTTTGAGATTAATCCTTTGTCTGTTGCTTCATTTGCTATTATCTTCTCCCAATCTGAGGGCTGTCTTTTCACCTTTCTTATAGTTTCCTTTGTTGTGCAAAAGCATTTAAGTTTCATTAGGTCCCATTTGTTTATTTTTGCTTTTATTTCCAATATTCTGGGAAGTGGGTCATAGAGGATCCTGCTGTGATTCATGTTGCAGAGTGTTTTGCCTATGTTCTCCTCTAGGAGTTTTATAGTTTCTGGTCTTGCATTTAGATCTTTAATCCATTTTGAGTTTATTTTTGTGTATGGTGTTAGAAAGTGTTCAAGTTTCATTCTTTTACAAGTGGTTTACCAGTTTTCCCAGCACCACTTTTAAAGAGGTTGTCTTTTCTCCATTGTATATCCTTGCCTCCTTTGTCGAAGATAAGGTGTCCATAGGTTCGTGGATTTATCTCTGGGCTTTCCATTCTGTTCCATTGATCTATATTTCTGTCTTTGTGCCAGTACCATACTGTCTTGATGACTGTGGCTTTGTAGTAGAGCCCGAATCAGGTAGATTGACTCCTCCAGTTCCATTCTTCTTTCTCAAGATTACTTTGGCTATTCGAGGTTTTTTGTATTTCCTTACAATTTGTAAAATTATTTGTCCTGGTTCTGTGAAAAATACCGTTGGTAGCTTGATAGGGGTTGCATTGAATCTATAGTTTGCTTTGGGTAGTATAGCCATTTTGATAATATTGATTCTTCCAATCCATGAACACGGTATGTTTCTCCATCTGTTTGTGTCCTCTTTGATTTCTTTCATCAGTGTTTTATAGTTTTCTATGTATAGGTCTTTTGTTTCTTTAGGTAGATATACTCCTAAGTATTTTATTCTTTTTGTTGCAATGGTGAATGGTATTGTTTCCTTAATTTCTCCTTCTGTTTTCTCATTGTTAGTGTATAGGAATGCAGGGGATTTCTGTGTGTTAATTTTATATCCTGCAACTTTACTATATTTGTTGATTAGCTCTAGTAATTTTCTGGAAGAGTCTTTAGGGTTTTCTATGTAGAGGATCATGTCATCTGCAAACAGCAAGAGTTTCACTTCTTCTTTTCCTATCTGGATTCCTTTTACTTCTTTTTCTGCTCTGACTGCTGTGCTCAAAACTTCCAAAACTATGTTGAATAGTAGTGGTGAGAGTGGGCACCCTTGTCTTGTTCCTGATTTCAGGGGAAATGATTTCAATTTTTCACCATTGAGGGTGATGCTTGCTGTGGGTTTGTCATATATAGCTTTTATTACGTTGAGGTGTGTTCCTTCTATTCTTGCTTTCTGGAGAGTTTTAATCATAAATGGGTGTTGAATTTTGTCAAAGTCTTTCTCTGCATTTATTGAGATAAATATATGATTTTTATCTTTCAATTTGTTAATGTGTTGTATTACATTGATTGATTTGCAGATATTAAATAATCCTTGCATTCCTGGGATAAAGCCCACTTGGTCATGGTGTATGATTTTTTTAGTATGTTGTTGGATTCTGTTTGCTAGAATTTTGTTAAGGATTTTTGCATCTATGTTCATCAGTGATATTGGCCTGTAGTTTTCTTTTTTTGTGGCATCTTTGTCTGGTTTTGGAATTAGAGTGATGGTGGCCTCATAGAATGAGTTTGGAAGTTTACCTTCTTCTGCAATTTTCTGGAAGAGTTTGAGTAAGATAGGTGTTAGCTCTTCTCTAAAGTTTTGATAGAATTCAGCTGTGAAGCCTTCTGGTCCTGGGCTTTTGTTTGCTGGAAGATTTCTGATTACAGTTTCAATTTCCTTACTTGTGAAGGCAGACCAAGTTTCTTGTGTAATAATAAGAACAAAGTTTCTTGTGTAATAATAATTACTATCTTGATCATGACCAGAAGTAACCAAATTTGTTTGTACTGTACTGTATAGAGATGAGACTTTATTAAGTATAATATGAAACTCTTTATAAAGGTGTTCAAGAGAAATTCAAATAGTAGCCTGAAAATGAGTTTTAATTGCTGTTTATTCTACATACATTCCATTAAAATATGAAGTCGCTGTCAAAACATTTATAAATAAGTATACCGTATAATAGCTCTTCCTCTTCCAAAATACCAGCTGGGAAAAAATTTCCAAGGTGACCCAAGGAGGGAAAAAAGGAGGGGGGGAGGGGAAAGGCCTCAGAAAACAAACGTTATATAGCCTTGTAAGCGGCAATCTTCCAGAGTCTATTTTCAATTGGAATAAATTCTGCAGCCAATTCTACCTTGCTTCGGTGTCCACAGTCCAGAGTCCTTGAATATCTAGTTCAGTATTCTACAGAAATCTGCAACGACTCCTAAACACCCCTCAACTAATTACACAGGGAAAACAGATCATGTTCTGTATTAAGACTTCTGTGAAAATTGAACATAGTTGTAGCCATTCTTTTAACAGTGATGCTAGAATAAGTGATGAAATATATGCACAGCTGTACACGAATCATCATTAAACACAGGAGCAAAACACCATTTGATGCATATCAAATAAGCTCCCCTAAAGCCAATCTGAATATATATATTTTCACTTACTTTGATACAGCATTGGAAGGGTCTGCATATAATTACGGAGACTGCTGCAAACAATATTTGATGCTATTAAGTGCTCCATTAAGCATCAGGCATGCACAATAATTACTTTAAAGAATTTCTCATGTATGTACCTTAACATTTCTGTTTATAAGCTATAATATGTTTAAAACATTTAGTAATCTTTAAAACAATTATTTAAATTGACCTACACCTAAGTGGGGAAAAACAACAACAAAAAACTTCATCTCAACACCTGAAGGTAATATTTAAACTTTACTCCCCCAAATTATGTAAATTTTTTTAATATGTCATCCTTAAAATTCCAAACATGACAAAAATTCTTACCACTACTTAATTAGAAGTATGATTTCTCAGCAGCAGCCTACCCACCACAAACTTAGAGCATGCCACACTTCAGGGGTTTACATGATAGAGTGATGTGCTGGTGGATGCAGATGACCATAATTGAACATATCAGTCTCTTCTCTTCATTCTGGATCTTTTATTTCAAACTAAATAAAGTGCAAATTCTTTAACGTCTGAGCCACCAGGGAAGCAAAAAGATTTGAAGAGGCTAATTAGCAAGTTGAACAAATAGATATTTTATATGTTGATAATTGTGATCAAACACTGCAGGAAACATATTTCTTCAGGTTAACAAATTAAAGTCGAGCAGAGTATACCAATTTACCATAATGCTATGTTAAAAAAATATTCCCTGGTGGCTCAGATGATAAAGAATCTGCCTGAAATGCAGGAGACCCAGGTTCAATCCCTGGGATGGGAAGATCCCCTGGAGAAGGGAATGGCTACCCATTCCACAATTCTTGCCTGGAGAATCCTATGGACAGAGGAGCCTGGCAGGCTACAGTTCACGGGGTTGCAAAGAGCTGGACATGACTGAGCAACTAACACTTTCACCTTTCAATGTTATAAAACAGTGACAAAAAGATAACTAAAGATTCTTGTATTTTTATATTATAATTCTAGTTAATATATAGGTCACAGAAATTTTTATTTTGAAAAATATAAAATATTTTTAAATGAGTAATACTGATAATACCAGGTATCAGACTTCAAGATGCAGTTAAATCACTAATTTCAGTAAAATTCATATCCTCAAAGCTATAAAGTAAATACATAGTAAAGAATTAAAGTAGAAAACAAGCTAAATACCAATCTCTTCAAGTGAACCAAATGCAGAAAAAGTAGAAGAAACCAAAATAAAAACAAAACAATGAAGTAGAAAACCAATATATAATAAGAGAGTCAAAGCAACCAAACTGTTTGTAAAATTGGTAGTTTATGAAATTGGTAAAGCTAGAGTGACTAATCAAGAGAAATGAAATTCATGTTCCAAACTACTAAGAATTCAAAATGTCTCAAGAGAACATTGCTCCAACTTCAAAAGAAAAAAGGTCCAAATAATCTATAAAATCATGCTTTTAAGAAACCATCCCAAATGAGGTCGCAAAACAAGAAGATAAAATCTCAAAGAGCTGCAATCCCTTTTGAGGAGATGAGCCACATATGCAAGTTATCTTTTATCTGATTACAGATATTAGAATAACAAAATTTTTAATAAACATCCTGCATATTGCACAATGGCCAGAATCCCCAATAAACTTTGACATAAGAGAAATTCACACATACTCATAAAATCTTCCATTGGCCTCTATCAGGTATCATAAGAAATAGTAGGTGCAGGGCAGGAGATATGCAATAACACTTGTTGAGTAGACTGGCTGAACTTTTCAAGGTTTGAGGTGCAACAGATTTACCTAGAAAACCTACGTGTATGCAGGCATTCAACAAAGCCTTGCAATGAGTAGATAGACAAAAACAAAAACCAAAGACAGCAGTCTACCACTGGAATAGGTCAAGAGCACCAAGACTGCCCACATGAAAAGTATGCAGGGCCTGCTAAAGGTTGAGGATGGAACAGGGAAACTAAGAGAATCTTCTGGTGCTTCAGGTCTTCCACTACAAATAGTAGAATTCCACTGGAGGAATGTGAAGCTTGTGGTGGACTTGATGCAGTGTAGCAACAACAAAACTCAGCACAGATGAATTACTACACTGAATAAATGCCCCCCAATATCATCCTAACCAAAATAGAGATTGTGCTATTTGTCAAATATAAATCTTATTATCTCAATATCCACTTATTTTTTTTAAACAGGGCTAAGCACACAATAAAAATGGAGTCAAGCAAGAAGAAGAAACAAACAAAAACAAACAAAAAAACCCAAGATAAAACTATGCATCATAATGAGATAAGACAAAGAACAGAAACAACATCAGAAATAAACCTAATGTGGAACAATCAGGGCCTTTGAAATCACAATTACTATGTTGAAAGATCTAACGGGAAAGTGAATAACACACATGAACACATTAAAAATTTTTAAAGACTGCATGCTGTTAATAGAGTTAAGTGGAAATCCTATAAAAGTAAAACACAGTATCAGTGACTAAGAATTATTTTAAAGAAATTAACAGATGATACGTGAACAAATTGGTATAAGAACCATATAATCTGAGATAGATCGATAGTCATTAACAACACGGGAACACAGAAATCAAGAGAAAAATGTATTCTGAGCCTTCAGTAGTTTAGGATAACCCCCAGTACAATGACAAAAGTTTTCTTGTGCACAGAATTGGAAAAATAAAAATAGAAGTAAAGAAAGAGGCAGGAAAAATACTTGAAGAGAAAATTTCCCAAAATTAATAAAAGAGACAAATGGCCAATCAAAGATTCACAGAACCCCAAACTAAACAAATATAAGATAAATATGGCCTTACACCCCACAGACTAGTAATAAAAGCCAATTATGAAGAGAAAATCTTAAAGAAAAGCAGTAAAAAATGAAACATTACATACAGAAGAACAAAAACTAGGTTTGGAAAGAAACATTGCTAGAAATTATATAAGCTAGGAGAAAGTGGAATAACATCTCTATTAAAGTGTTGAATGAAAAATGTCAACCAGAATTATCTACAAGTAACAATGCCTTTAAAGTGAATGCAAAAGACTTTTAAAATGTAGCATTTGTATGTCCCCTATTGGTGGGAATGTAAATTGATGGAGCCACTATGGAAAACAGTACGAAAGTTCCTCAAAAGACTAAAATTATAGCTACCATAGCAAGGGTACGGTATGAGCATGGTAGATAGTATGAGTTTATGTAAGCATTACACTTATTCATGATTGTTCTGTGCTCATGAACTAATCGCTTCCTAAAGGTCCCACCACGAAAACCCAGCACATTGGGCATAAGTTTTTCAACATATGATATTTGGGGAGACATATGCACACCAGGCCGCCCTGTCAAACACCAACTCCTGGAGTTTACTCAAACTCGAGTCCATCGAGCCCGTGATGCTATCCAACCATCTCATCCTCTGTCGTCCCCTTCTCCTCCTGCCCCCAATCCCTCCCAGCATCAGGGTCTTTTCCAATGAGTCAACTCTTCGCATGAGGTGGCCAAAGTATTGGAGTTTCAGCTTCAGCATCAGTCATTCCAATGAATACCCAGGACTGATCTCCTTTAGGATGGACTGGTTGGATCTCCTTGGAGCCCATAGACTCTCAAGAGTCTTCTCCAACACCACAGTTCAAAAGTATCAAATTTTTGGTGCTCAGCTTTCTTCCCAGTCCAACTCTCACATCTATACACAACCACTGGAAAAACCACAGCCTTGACTAGACAGACCTTTGCTGGCAAAGTAATGTCTCTGCTTTTTAATATGCTATCTAGTTTGGTCATAACTTTCCTTCCAAGTAGTAAGAGTCTTTTAATTTCATGGCTGCAGTCACCATCTGCAGGAATTTGGGAGCCCGAAAAAATAAAGTCTGACACTGTTTCCACTGTCTCCCCATCTATTTGCCATGAAGTGATGGGACCAGATGTCATGATCTTAGTTTTCTGAATGTTGAGCTTTAAGCCAACTTTTTCACTCTTTCACTTTCATCTTCATGGGGTCACAAAGAGTCAGACACGGCTGAGCGACTGAACTGAACTGAACTGAATTAGATGGTAGTAGTAAAGTTCTCTAGGGCGGGCAGGGATCCCCAACATCCCCCACCCCCTGCTGCAGACTGGCACTAGTCCATGGCCTGTTAGGAACTTGGCTGCACACCAGGAGGTGAGATGCAGGGCAAGAAAGGGAAGCTTCATGTGGTATGCCCCATCACTAGTAATACCACTTGAACTATCCTCTACCTCCACTTCCACTGTCTTCCATAAGACCAGTCCCTGTTTCCAAAATATTTGGGGCCACTCTTCTAGGGAAACCAAAAGATAGCAGAGACAAGAACATTAACAGTAGGGAAATTTTATTTCCTGACACAGCAGCCAAAACTAGTGGTAAACACAATCTAACCTGTAGACAGTTAACAGAAAACCTCACGCTAGAGACGTATTTACCTCAGGTCCTTCAAAATATTAAACTATGCCAGCTTTCAACAAAAAAATTCTAGACATGCTAAAAGACCTAAAAGCAGTCTGATGAGTCAAATCAAGTATCAGAACCAGACTCAGAAATGGCAGAAATTTACAAATTATCAGACAGCTAAATTTAAAATGACTGTGATTAATATGCTAAGAAATCTAATGGAGAAAGAGGAAAATGTGAATGAACAGGTGAGTAATATATAGAGAGAAATGGAAACTCCCACACTTTTAAGGAAATACAAGAAACTAAAAACATGGTGACAGAATGAAGAATGTCTCTGGTGGGTTCATCAGTAGACTGAACATGATTGGGATGGACTCAGTGAATTTGGAGGTGTGTCAATAGAAACTTTTCAGATTGAAGAGCACATCATATTCAACTACAGAAAACCAAAGGCAAAGAGAAAATCTTGAAATAAGCCAGAGATTTTTTTTACTCACAGAGTCACTAGGTTAATAATTATATCAGACTTCTCCTTTGAAAGCATACAAGCAAGAAGAGAATTGAGTGAAATAATTAAAATCTCAAAAGAAATAGTAATACCAAATTAGAATTCTGTATCTACTGAAATTATTCTTCTGAGTGAAGAAGAAATAAGCACTTCCTCAGACAAGCAAAAATTGAGGGAATCTGTCACCAGGAACCCTGATTTGTAAGAAATGTTTAAAGTTCTTCAGAGGAGGAAAATAATATATCAGAAATTTGGATCTACATAAAGAGTAGAATAGCACCAAAGGAGGAATAAATGGCAAGGAAATAAAAATATATTTTCTTATTCTAAGTTGATCTAACATACAATTTATTAAAACAATAATAGCACCAATGTATTTGAAGATTGTGGTGTATGTAGGAATGAAATGAATTATAGCAATGATACAAAAGACCGGACAGAAGAGTCAGGAATATTTTGTTATTTTATTGTGTTTGTGCTATCGGTGATTGGTATAGTGTTAACTGACACGGAACATGGATTGTTTAGAAATGTATATTGCAATTTCTAGGGTAAACAGTTTAAAAAAAATTTTTAAGAGATATAATTGCTATGCTAAGTAAAGATAGAAAATGGAATCATATAAAATGCATAATTAAAACCAAAATTTAGAAAGGGATTGAAAGATAAAATATTGACAAAGATGTGGGCAATGAATAGCAAAAAGTATCAAGTATGGTGGATATTAATCCTACTCTATCAGTAATCAATTTCAATATCAATGATCTAAATACACGAATTAAAAGACAGAGACTGCCAGAGTGGATTAAAAACACAAGACTCAATTATCTGTTGTGTACAAGGAACCCACTTTATGAAGACAAAGGTAGACTAAAGGGATGGAGACTATGGTATATCATATGGGGTATATATAGATTATAGTATATATCTTATATGGTACATATAGATGATGGTAGATAACATCAATTCAGTTCAGTTCAGTTCAGTCTCTCAGTCGTGTCCGACTCTGCAACATGACGGACTGCAGCACGCCAGGCTTCCCTGTCCATCACCAATTGCTGGAGCTTGCTCAAACTCATGTCCATCAAGTGGGTGATGGCATCCAACCATCTTATCCTTCTCCTGCCTTCAATCTTTCGCAGCATCAGGGTCTTTCCCAATGAGTCAGTTCTTGACATCAGGTGGCCAAAGTATAGGCGTTTCAGGTTCAACATCAGTCCTTCCAATGAATATTCAGGACTGATTTCCTTTCGGATTGACTGGTTTGATCTCCTGCAGTCCAAGGGACTCTCAAGAGTCTTCTCTAACACCACAGTTCAAAAACATCAATTCTTTGGCATTCAGCTATCTTTACAGTCCAACTCTCACATCCATACATGACTAACGGAAAAGCCATAGCTTTGACTAGACATACTTTTATTGGCAAAGTAATATCTCTACTTTTTAATGTGCTGTCTAGATTGATCACAGCTTTTCTTCCAAAGAGCAAGCATCTTTTAATTTCATGGCTGCAGTAACCATCTGCAGTAATTTTGGAGCCCCTCCAAAAATAAAGTCTGTCACTGTGTCCATTGTTTCCCCATCTATTTGCCAGAAGTGATTGCACTGGATGCTATGATCTTAGTTTTCTGAATGTTGAGTTTTAAGCCAACTTTTTCACTGTCTTCTTTCACTTTCATCAAGAGGCTCTTTAATTCCTCTTTGCTTTCTGTCATAAGGGTGCTGTCATCTGCATATCTGAGGTTATTGATATTTCTCCCAGCAATCTTGATTCCAGCTTGTGCTTCTTCCAGTCTGCATTTCACATGATGTGCTCTGCATATAAGCTAAATAAGCAGGGTGACAATATACAGCCTTGACAAAATCCTTTCTCGATTTGGAACCAGTGTGTTCTTCCATGTCCAGTTCTAACTGTTGCTTCCTGAACTGCATACAGATTTCTCAAGACGCAGGTCAGGTGGCCTGGTATTCCCATCTCTTGAAGAAAATTCCACAGTTTGTGGTGATCCATACAGTCCAAGGCTTTAGCATAGTCAATAAAGCAGAAGTGGTTATTTTTCTGGAAAACTGTTGCTTTTTTGTTGATCCAGTGGACATTGGCATTTTGATCTCTGGTTCCTCTGCCTTATCTAAAATCACCTTAAACATCTGGAAGTTCACGGTTCATATATTGTTGAAGCCTGGCTTGGAGAATTTTGAGCATTACTTTGCTAGCGTGTGAGATGAATGCAGCTGTATGGTAGCTAGAACATTCTTTGACATTGCCTTTCTTTGGGATTGAAGTGAAAACTGACTTTTCCAGTTGCATTTTATCCAAATTTGGCCTTGCTGAGTTATCCAAATTTGCTGGCATATTGAGTGCAGCACTTTCACAGCATCATCTTTTAGGATTTGAAATAGCTCAACTGGAATTCCATCGCCTCCACTAGCTTGGTTCATGGTGATGCTTCCAAGGACCACTTGACTGCAGACTTCAGGATGTCTGGCTATAGGTGAGTGATCACAATATCATGATTATCAGCATCATGAAGATCTTGTTTTTTTATTGTTCTTCTGTGTATTCTTATCACCTTTTTAAAATATCTTCAGCTTCTGTTAGGTCCATACAATTTCTGTCCTTTATTCTGCCTATCTTTGCATGAAATATTCCCTTGGTAGCTCTAATTTTCTTGAAGAGATCACTAAGCCTTCCCATTCTTTTCTTTTCCTCTACTTCTTTGCACTGATCACCAAGGAAGTCTTTCTTATTTCTCCTTGCTATTCTTTGGAACTCTGCATTCAAATGGGTATATCTTTCCTTTTCTCCTTTGTCTTTCACTTCCCTTCTTTTCTCAGCTACATGTAAGGCCTCCTCTGACAATCATTTTGCCTTTTTGCATTTCTTTTGCATGGGTATGGTCTTGATCACTGAAAAATGGAGTTAGGTAATGTTTTGAAGAATTATAGCTATAATTCTCAGAGGAATAGAAAGGAATTATGCGTTAAAGCTTCCTTTTTGTGATTGCAGAAGTTATTCTTGGAACTCTGCATGAGGGGAAATGAGAAAAGAAGAGTAAAATAGAGAGACATTCTGTGGCCTAGAAATGGGGCAGTAATTATCTAGAAGGATTCTCTAGACAAAGAAGATTGAACACCCACTCATATATCCATTTCACACAGGTGCAAGTAATTCCCCTACCAGTGTTTAGGAATCCCTTCAGTGACCCCAGCAATGCAGCCTCCACCCAATGGAGAACTGTCCATTCTCTGCACCCTGAAGTTAATTGTTCCAGGTCTCCCTTATTGGAAGCCATCATGTGACCTAGTGACTGCTTGGCAGGAGTGATGCTTGACTGTGCTCCATGACTTTGTATGCTCCCATCAGACTTTTCCGGTGTACACAACACTCCAACTCCATCCCAGTACCAAAGTAAATCCTTGAGTAAGACCATGGAGCTGAGGATACCTAGAGGGGTGGTTTATGTGTGAGGAAACCGTCTACACTGAATAGAACACCTCTGATATCCCCAAATTGGATGTAAATGTATCCCAATTACACAATTAAAAGTCTCTCTAGAATCAATATGCATGATTTCAAACATAGGTTCTACTGAGGTATCATACTAGTCATTTATACTATATTTAATCATGAATTGAATTCTTCTATAGGTTAAACACTGCCTTCACATTTTATTTCATCTTTGCAAACTTTAAGCCTCAATGAAAATGCACCTTATGACTTCAAGTTTAGTGGCAATTGTTTGACATCTTGAAGGTGCTCATTCAACTTGTTCTTAACAGATAGAAGCTGGTTAGGAAATTATGGTCCTTAGCTTTTTAGTGAATGTTACATGATGGCAATTCTTCCTGTTTCTTCTGGGGGGCTATAATCTGTTGATGAAGTTTCATGCCCTCCTTTTGGAATCCCTCCTGGAGAAGTCGCCCCTGTTCCTAAAAGGGAAAGTGGAGACTGAACACACAACTTAAAACATTTCCCACAGTTGCTAAATTTTACCTATATTAATCCCTCATGGGTTGTGAAACTTCTTTTTGAAGTCTTTTCCTCCTTTAATATTCATTATATCCCTCTTTCTTAAGTCTACTAACAAAATTTTTCTGGGATTTATTTAGCTTCAGAAATATTCTTCTCTTATAGTTTCTAAAATATTTATTTACCCTAGAATTAATTTTTTACTTCCTTCAACCTGAAACAACAGTCTTTAAAAAAAAAAACAACTGTCCTTTTCTATCTCAGCTCTATATCACATGAACTCTCAAATGTATATCTAAGAAGGCAAGGAAGATGAAAGAACACCATAGGAAGGTTACTACAAAATTCAGAATCACAGCAGGTGTTTGATCAGGCAATTTAGTACAAGTATCCAAATTTTGGTAGCAGAGATAACAGAAATAAGTTGAGGAGGTAAAGCCTACACTGGTCCATGCTATATTACAGGGTAGACATCCCAACTTGGCACAGATTTGGAGAGTAGCCTGGAGAGCAAGAAGAAAGTAGCAGCCTGGGTATGCAGCTAATTGTACGATATGGAATTTCCTGGTGTTACAGATGGTAGAGAATCTCCCTGAAATGCAGGAGACCTGTGTTTGATCCCTGAGTCGGGAAAATCCCCTGGAGAAAGAAACAGCAACTCACTCCAGTATTTTTGTCTGGAAAATCTTATGGACAGAGGAGTCTGGTAGGCTACAGTCCAAGGGGCCGCAAAGAAGTCAGGAACAACTTAGCAACTAAACAACAAGATAGACTTCAATCACCAGAGATGGTTAGGGGTAGAAGCAGTAAGGGAATGAAATGTCTACCAGTGTTTGGGCTAGAACAGTCCTTAAACTGATATAATGCCCTAACTTTTAAGAGCTTTGATTCAGCACAGTGGAAGGTAGAATGGAGATGCTACAGTTGAATACCTGAAGTTTAAGGGCTAGAACCCTCTCTTGGTCTGCTATTAACTGGGCCCTCTCCTTTTCCATCTTCTCAGTCAGTTGCTTCATATGTTCCTGATAACTCACTTCTTTTTCTTGCATCATCTGTTGATTCTTCTTTTGCATTTCCTCTAACATTTTCTTTGCAGCTTCTGCAGCTTCAGACTTTACACGTTCCACTTAAGAAGAAAAATAAGCAGAGAAATATGAGAATCTTAATTTATTTTTATAGCTTTATTTCTGCTTTCACCCTTTTTACTTGTTTGCTTGTCTCATGAGGAAAGACTCTTGTGTTTATTTTTGCACTGAGCAATCAGAATCTGACTGCCAGTGCAGGAGATGTGAGTTGGATCCCTTGGTGGAGATTCCCTGGAGGAGGGCATGGCAACCCACTCCAGTGTTCTTGCCTGGAGAATACCATGGACGGAGGAGCCTGGTAGGCTGCAGTCCATGGGGTCGCTAAGAGTCGGACACGACTGAGCGACTGCACTTTCATCTTTCACATTTCACTTTCATTGGAGGAGGAAATGGCAACCCACTCCAGTGTTCTTGCCTGGAGGATCCCAGGGACAGGGGAGCCTGGTGGGCCTCCGAGTATGGGGTCACACATAAGAGTCAGACACGACTGAAGCGACTTAGCAACAGCAGAGTGTTTTCAGCTGTTCTCACCTTCGATCTCTTTCTCCTTTTCTGTCAGCGACTGATCAGTCTGTCGAAGTGCATCAGTCACACCCTCTTTGGAACCCAAATATTTCCTCAGTGTCTCTTCTGTCTATTGATGCAGATCAAGTTAGAATTAGGAAATAGAGATTATGGGTTAAAGCAAAATTTAGCAGTACATGTTTCAATTCAATTTCATTTTACCCGTTTTAGAATTTATTAATGAATACTATCTCAAACTGGCTTAAAACCCAACTCTAGATCCACCCTCAAATTTGCCTCATTCTCAGTCACCCCGATGTTAGAAATGTAATCAGTAAAGCTTATCTTCTAATTGTATGGATTGCAAACCTTATGGCTGTTCTTTACATTAGCTAATGGTATTTGCTTTGGCTTCAAAATAAAGCCAGCAAGAGCCCATCAGTTGTAACATATTCCTCCCAAACACACTGGTCCAGGATAGTATCTCTTCTTGCCTGGACCATGGTATTAGATTCTCCCTACTTCCTTCTCCTCTTGCTCCCCTACCGTCTGATTTCCTGAGAGCAGCTAGTGTTGTATCACTTTAAGAAAGATCACTTCACTCTGATGCACCAAACCCTCTGCTGATTTTCCAACTCTTTTCAAGTAAAACTGAAACTACTCTCAGGGCCCTCCAGGATACTACCTGGTTATCCTCTGGCCTTGAGCATCTCTCGACCTTACCTCCTGCCACCACTTTCTTTGCTCATTGCCCTCTTGCCACGTTTGTTGGATATAAACCAATTCATCCTTCTGGGATTTTCTGTTGTTTGAAATTATCTTCTTCTAGATGCTCGCTTGGCTTACATCCTGACTTCCTTGAAGACTGCTGAAACAGCACCTCACCAGAGAGGTCCTCTCTAAAATCCTACATATAAAATAGGACCATGTTCCCTTCCTCTCCTAGAACTATACCCTACTTTATTTTTCCTCAGTGCAATTTTTGTCTCTGTGATAGCAGCTTCTAGAGTCACCCTAATATTTTTCTCCCCTTTGTTCTTAGTAATAGAACCTATTTTTTTTTCCCCAATCAGGGCACATCATCGGCCATGATAAAATATTGCATTTTTTAAGCCAACCTCCCTGGTAGCTGGAGGTGGCCATAAGATTAAAATTTGGCTAATACCACTTATGCAATGGTATTATATTGGGCTTTTTGCAGATCATCTTAAAGAGAGTTGATCCAGAGACCTTTTACTCTTCTGTTTTCCCCTTTTCTTCCCATCTGCAATATGGAAAGAATGGGTGAAACTCCAACAGCCATCTTATACCATGAATTGACCCTGAGGATGGAGGCTGGGTGCTAAGGTGCTGGAGCAGAACAGGAGAGTCTGGGAACAGCCTGATTGTGGAATTGTCATAGCAGCCTGGACCCCTCTGCCTTACTTCTTGTATATAAGAGAAAGAAACTTCTGTGTTCTTAAGGCACTCTTGTTTTGTTTTTAAGTAACATGTGCCCACAAAGATCTAAACAGACATTTCTCCACGAAGACATGCAGATGGCTAACAAACACATGAAAAGATGCTCAACATCACTCATTATCAGAGAAATGAAAATCAAAACCTCAATGAGGTACCATTACACACCAGTCATGATGGCTGCTATCCAAAAGTCTACAAGCTATAAATGCTGGACAGGGTGTGGAGAATAGGGAACCCTCTTATACTGTTGGTGGGAATGCAAACTAGTACAGCCGCTATGGAGAACAGTGTGGAGAGTCCTTAAAAAACTGGAAATAGAACTGCCATATGACCCAGCAATCCCACTCCTGGGCATATACACCAAGGAAACTAGTTCTGAAAGAGACATGTGTACCCCAATGTAGAGACATGTGTACCCCAATGCTCAATGTAGCACTGTTTATAATAGCCAGGACATGGAAGCAACCTAGATGCCCATCAGCAGACGAATGGATAAGAAAGCTGTGGTACATATACATAATGGAATATTACTCAGGCATTAAAAAGAATACATTTGAATCAGTTCTAATGAGATGGATAAAATGGGCTCAATTGTACAGAGTGAAGTAAGTCAGAAAGATAAACACCAATACAGTTTACTAATGCATATATATGGAATTTAGAAAGATGGTAATGATAACCCTATATGCAAGACTGAAAAAGAGACACAGATATATAGAACAGACTTTTGGACTCTGTGGGAGAAGGTGACGGTGGAATGATCTGAGAGAACAGCATTGAAACATGTATATTATCAAGTGTGAAACAGATCGCCAGCCTAGGTTGGATGCATGAGACATATGTTCGGGGCTGGTACCCTGGGATGACCCAGAGGGATGGGATGGGGAAGGAGGTGGGAGGGGAGTTCAGGATGGGGAACACATGTAAATCCATGCCTGATTCATGTCAATGTATGACAAAAACCACTACAATATTGTAAAGTATTTAGCCTCCAACTAATTAAAATAATTGGGGGAAAAAAATATGTGCCCAAAGCTAATTCTAACTGATATAACCTGAGTATACTGGCACAGAATCATAGTTATGAGCCAAGACTTTCCTGTTAGTGTTTCCATTTCAGCTGTACCACTTATTACCTGTACATCTTAGGTGAGTTATTTTACTTCCCTCAGTTTTCTTATTTATAAACTGAGGACACTGATATCATGTACTTCATAGTGCTCTTATGAGGACTGAATGAGTTAAGCCCATTTCTTTCCTAACACAAAATAGGTCTATAGGTGAACTGTTATTATTATTAGATTTGCTGTAAGCTATACTTTGTTGATTGCTGATGAATACTTTGAAAGAACTTGCTCTTTTTTTAAAAAAAAAAAAAACTGCACTAATCCCAGTTATAGACATATAGTTAGGCCTGAGTAGAGAAGTTTTGGATGATAGAATGACTAAATTATTGAATAAATTCTGCAAAATTTTTGAGGGCTACCCACTGTGCTTCCAAGAAGCACTACCATGGGATGAATAGCAGATTCATCCCATGGTAGTCTGTCCTATTGAATAAACCCATAGTAGTCAATGAAAGCCACAGGCACCATTTACCCATTGCATTTTTGTTGTTCCCACTGTAGTTTGAAAGAGTCATATCAGCGAGGCCCCAGAAATGGTGATCAGTAGGTAATTTACCTGTACCCCCTTTCTGGGGACCTGGTGGTACTTATCCTTCAGCTCATTCATCTTCTTAGTAAATAGATAATAACCTCCTGGTTTAGAAAATGTTCCCTGCTTCACATCTTCATATAGAGGATGAAATATATCATCAATTAAAGCCATGGAGTAATCTGAGGATGCTTTCACGTTCTGTCTACAAAAGTCATGTCGCTTTGCTTCTAACTCATCCTGTGAGGTGAAAAATAGCACAAATGGTGTCGTGAGCCATGAGGAGGATGTGAACCAAAGTGGATTACTGGGAAATGCTTCTCCTGCAGAGAAGGTGGCACATAAATATAACACACCCCTCATCATGTTGGGATTCTAGAAAACTGTTAGATAGAGTGTTGATTTAAAAAATACATCTACTTCTCTTTGTGTTTATCTGAAGCTTTTTTCCCCACGGTTTGTTTGTTTGTTTGTTTGTTTGTTTGTTTGTTTTAGCTTCAGAGAATGAGTCGCAAAGCATAAACACTGATCCATTTGAAACTTCTCTTTTTAAGTCCCTAATAGTTTACCACACAATTGTCCAGTATGGCAGGCCTGAAGAAAGTTTCTGGTTCCACCAATTTGTGACTTAGTGACACTCAACCTTCATGAAATGAGATTTCTTTGTTAAAACACAGGAAACTGTATCTATCTCATAGATTCCCTGTCAGGATTATATGCAGTGGTATAAAGTGTTAACCCCAGTGACTTCTCTGTAAGTGCTCAAAAGGGTCAATGATTGGTGGTACATTGTTTAAAATAATAGTATTTTGGCATATTTTCTCAATATAAGGCTAATGAAGGTAATGGAGATTGTAATGCAGTTAATGTCTGTATGGAGAAGGCCTACAGAACAGCATTTTTACCTGCATTCAATTATAGAAGAGAACTTGCAAGTATCTTTGGTCTAGAAAGACATCCATAGTCTGCTGACCTTCACTATTTAGTTTCATCAGAACCCTTGAAAGCAGGAAGGTACGATTTGTACAATTCTACCCTACAAGTCATGGAAGGGATTGTCATCTGTCAAGTGATAATTTGTCATACAACAATCCTTCTTTAATTTTAAAGAACTCAGACTTGAGTCCTCAAATAGCATCCTAATGATTGATTTCTCTTTCTTGTCTTTCTGAATGTTTATTGTCGCTTTACATTAAGCACAATATGTTTTTAGGGTTTTCACAAAGAAGCGAATCCTTCTATATTATTAGCAGGGAATATGAAGGCACTGTGTCTTTGACTAAGCTTAAATAAAAAAATAAAGTAAAACAATCTTATGTAAATGCAGCCTTACAGTTTACTTGTTTGATTAAAATATGACATCTATAGGGTAGAGATTAACAGATGAGGATATTCTTAATGACCATAGTTGGTCATGTAACCATAGTCTCCAGGACTAAGGGTAAGAACAGTCTATTCTTTTAGTAAAGAGTGCAAATGAGTACATATAACTGAGGGCTGCTATCCCTGGATCTGGGAGGACTACTTGTAGCAAGAAAGGCTTGTTCACATTGTTGTGTGGAAGACACCAATACAATATTGTAAAGCAATTATCTTCCAATTGAAAACAAAAAAGAGAAAGGCCCAGATTTTTCATCCTCTCATTAACCAGGATAGCAAACATACCGCTAATTTTTTCTGAAACACTTGGTCCACATCCTTGAAAGAGTTCTTCATGAAGACTTCAATGGCCTCTTTCCCAGTGGCCCTGTGCAGGTCCAACAGCTCCTGGAGGGTTTCCGTGGGCAACTTCAGCTTTTGGCCCATCTGCTGGTCATAGTGGGCAATGGCCTTTTGCACTGCAGCCAAGTTCTCGGTCTTGGCTAAGGCCAGGACTGCATTCTCCATGCAGGGCAGATCCCCACTGCTGATGGCATTGACATAGGTCTGCACCAGGCTCTGTAGACCTATGAAGGGAATTTAAAAAACAGTGACTAAGAGTTGGTGAGACAGAGGAACAAGCTGTGTTAGTTCGGTCCTGAGCATGCAAATTTAATCATTTTGAGTCAACTGATAGTGCACTTTTTATGCTTTTCAAGTGTTACAAGCAGTAGTTTTAAGAATTTTAAAGAAGAACTGTGATGGGGTATTTTGTTATACTCTAGGTGCAGAAGAGTTTGAAGCTTCCCTTTCCTCCTCCTTCCTTCACCCAAATGGAAGCTATTGGAATGAATGGGTTGGAGAAAGGGTATTTTGCAGACAAGATGGTAAGTCTTAATCTCTTCTTAGTCTTCCTGAATCTCCCTTTCTTTTTTTTAATGAGTTCCCCCTCCTTTCTCAATTCGAAGTAATATAAAGGTCAAGGAGACATTTTAATGTACACAAGCACGTGTGTGTGTAAATGTAAGTGTACATGTGATGCATCTCACTAGTTCTGGGCCTGGCCTAAATAAGAGGGTCTTCCTAGATATTCTTTCAGCAGAGCTCCATGCAGTGTGAGCAATTCATCCAAGTTTGCCAGGGAGTTCTGGATTTAACACTGGAAGTCTTACATACCAGGAAATCCCAGCCTTGGGAAATTGGAGTGGTTTGTGACCCTACAACTACTAGTTCTTGACTACAATAAGATATCACCTCATACTGGTCAGAATGCCATTGTTCAAAGGTCTACAGATACCAAATGCTGGAGTGGGTGTGAAGAAAAGGGGACCCTTGTACACTGTTGATGGGAATGTGAATTGATGCAGTCACTATAGAGAACAATATGGAGGTTCCCTAAAAAATGAAAAATAGAGTCCTCTTATGATCCTGCAATCCTAATCTTGGGCATATATACAGAGAAAACTATTATATGAACAGATGTATGCACACCAATATTAATAGCAGCACTAAAATAGTAAGGACTTGCTCAGTCACTTTAGTCATGTCTGACTCTGCGACCCTATAGATTGTAGCCCACAAGACCCCTCTGTCCATGGAATTCTCCAGACATGAATACTGGAGTGAGTTGCTGTACCCTCCTCCAGGGGAATCTTCCTGACCCAGGGATCAAACCTAGGTCTCCCTCATTGCAGGTGGATTCTTTACCCCTGAGCCACCAGGGAAGCCCGTCAGGACACAGAAGCAACCAAATGTCCATCAACAATGAATGGATAAAGACAATATGGTACATATATACAATGGAATGTTACTCAGCCATAAAAATGAAACAATGTGATTTGCACCAACATAAATGGATCTAGAGATTTAGTATGGACCACCATACTAAATGAAATAATCAGACAGTGAAAGACAAATATCACATGATAGCACTTATAGGCATGTGTGCTAAGTCACTTCAGTCATGTCCGACTTTTGAGACCCTATGGACTGTAGCCTGCCAAGGTCCTCTGTCCATGGGATTCTCTAGGCAAGAATTCTGGTGTGGGTTGCCATTTCCTCCACCAGGGTATCTTCCCAACCCAGGGGTTGAACTCAAGTCTCTTATGTCTCCTGCATTGGCAGGAAGGAAAATCAATACTAAATAATCCAGATCTAAACAACTTCATCCATTCTGGAAAACTATTCCTCCTCCATATATTTCTTTTAGTAAATAACATCTGTTCAAGTAGTTGCTTACGCTCAGAATCCTGGAGTCAGCTTAACACTGCCATATCATTTCTTCCACACACCCACATGCCTTCCATCATCAAAACGTATGGATTTGACATTCAAAATATGTGAGGATTCTGTTAATTTTGACAGTCACTATTGCCACTATCTTAGCCTACATAGGCACCATTTATTAAAAAATATTGCAAGTACCATTCATCTTCTTGTTGCTTCATGTACATCTCTCCAGCACATTATCTATAAAACATTCTGAAGGACTGTATGAAACATAAATTACATATCTTTACCTCTTTGCCTGTCATTCCTCAAAATCTTTTCGTGGGCTCAGACTTTAACCTCATTGAAGTCACCCAAACGTCCTTTCAGTTATGGTTCCCTGTATTTACCAGCGTTTAAAAATTAGGGTTACATAAATTGTTTAAGTACATTTTGTTCCCATCATGTTGGAATGAGGATTATGCCCAGTGGTTGGTACATGGCAGGCACTCCTAATCAGTGCCTAACTACACATTTTTGCATTGATTAACAAGAGAATTGTCTTACGATGAGAGGCAAAGCCTCACATACATGGAATATTTGCCTTTTCCTGACTTTGTCAATAATATACCTCTCCTGGAAGGAAATTTCATAAAAAGGGAGTTGAGAAGTTGGCGGAGAAAGTTACTACACCAAGATTAGATTCTAGTTCTTTCTCTTTGTTCATCTGACTCATGTGAATATTAGATAATACCAGAAATAATTTTAGTTCATATGTAAAATTCACAATGTGACCCTTGTTGTGTGTTTTCCTTAGCATCATTAGACTCTGTATTTGTCAGAAGTAATCCTCATGCCTCCCAATTCTGTTGTCTACAATGGGCAGTAGGAGAGTCTGGGTAAGGAAAGAGAGTAAGAGGGACTCACAAGGCCCATTGACCTTGATACCGCCTGAGGAGTCTTGGCCTTGGAATGGCTAAGGATGTAGCAGCAGAAGTCTGCAACTTGTTCTCTGAATTCAGGGTTCAGATCTTCCTCTTGCAGCTGTTCCAGGTGGCTGAGGTGCTTCCTATGAGCAGGGCGATCAAAGATGAAGCACTTCTTCTCTGGGAAGAACTTTCGGATACATAACCGAGGTTCATTAAAAGTTTTAGTTTTTTTATCATTTCCTAGAGGAAAGAAAATCAGAGGTTTTACAACTTCAGGCTACTTCAGATATATACCCTTCAACTTTGTAATTTGCACAAATCCTATATAAAGAGGTAAAAATTAACTAATCATGGATCAGACCCAATAATTATAGGGGAAGAGGAATGAAATTTCTTTCCTGCTCCAAGAAGGAAGTAACTTAAAAGTAGATCGCACTGATTTGTCTAAGAAACGTTTCATCTCCTATAATAGAACAGCCAGGATAACAAAGTTACAAAATTATAATTTTCAGCATCTACATTGAAATGGTCATTCTGATACTGTTTTCTCTTTTTTTGTTTCCCAAACATGAGTCCTAGTAACCTCGTTTTAGCTTCAGTGACTTTTCCATGTACTCATCAGCAGTGATGGGTTGTCCATCTGCTTCCAGTTCCAGGGAGAAATCTCTCAGAGTCCACACAAAGTCTGGAAAAAAGCTCACAAAGTTGGCTGAGTCTTGGACCTCATGTTTATCAGGTGAGGATTTTGCCCTGATTCGATCTGTCAGCTCTGTCACATAGCTGGGATGCTAACATAGGAAAACTGCAGAAAAGGAGGAGCACATTTTAGGCTATACTATTCCCCAAAGCTTATCTAAAATAATTTTTCTTAATTAGCTCATTCATTCATTCCACAAACATTTATTGAGCAATTACTCTAAACCAGGAATAGTCCTAGGGACAAATAACATTGTGATGAGTCAGAAAATGCTACCATCTACATTCTAGTAGGGCTTCCCTGGTGGCTCAGAAGGTAAAGAATCTGCCTGCATTTCAGAAGACCCAGGTACAATCCCCAGCTTAGAAGATCTCCTGGAGAATGGAATGGCAACCCACTCCAGTATTCTTGCCTGGAGAATTCCATGGCCAGAGGAGCCTGCCTGGCTACAGTCTATGGGGTCGCAAAGACTCAGACACAACTGAATGACTAACACACACACACACACATTCTGGTGAGGGGGAGAGATGATAAACACGTAAACAAAAATATAATAAAGCTGGGATTTTGAAATAGTTGCCTTGAAGAAAAATGAACCTCAGCTAAACTTTAGAGAATAACTGTGCATAGTGCTGGTTTGTGTGGCATTTCAGGTAAGTTCATTCTGAGGTGATCACTGTGCAGAAGTCTAAATGAACTGAGAGAAGCTGCCATGTACTAATCCATAGGAGAAACCTTCCTGGCAGAGGAAATAGCTCCTGCAAAACCTCAGACCGGAAACCATTGAGTGTGTCTAACCTCTAGCTAGGAGGACAGCGTGGCTAGGGCAGAAGTTCTGGAATAGCTAGGGTTCAGACTATGTAGGCACCGTAGGCCATAGAAAGTGTTTGAATTTTAATCTAAATTTAATGAGAAGGCACTGAGAAGCTTTAAATTAAGAGTGGAATATGACATGATGTTTGTTTTTAAAACAAAAACTGGCAGGTGTTTTGCCTATGAGAGGCAAGAGAGAAGAGAAAGAGAAGGTTAGGCAGTTTAGAAGATAACCCGGAGGCAAGAAGATGGAAGCTTAAACTGAAATTACCATTGAAGAAGTGGTGGGAATTAGCCAGCCTGGGCAAATACCTATGGCAGGAAAGCTGATCAGACTGTGAGTAATAGTTTGTAGCAAATAAAGAAAGTAATTGCCTAGGATAAATACTAAGCTTTTGATCCAAAAATTTCTATGAGTGCCATGGAAATTTACTATGATGTAGAAAGAGTGCTTCTGGTCAAAAATTTAAGACTTTTCCAGAGGTAATGCCACACACATATGGACACCTTATCTTTGACAAAGGAGGCAAAAATATTCAATGGGGAAAAGACAGTCTCGTTAAGTCCTGGGAAAGCTGGTCAACCACATGTAAAAGACTGAAACTAGAACACTTTCTAACACCATACACAAAAATAAACCTGAAATGGATTAAACATGTAAGTGTAAGACCAGAAACTATAAAACTCTAGAGGAAAACATAGGCAGAACACTCGATGACATAAATCACAGCAAGATCCCCTATGATCCACCTCCCAGAGTAATGGAAATAAAACCAAAAATAAACAAATGGGACTTCATTAAACTTAAAAGCTTTTGTACAATGAAGGAAACTATAGGCAAGCTGAAAAGACATCCTTCAGAATGGGATAAAATAACAGCAAATGAAACAACTGACAAAAAATTAATCTCCAAAATATTCAAGAAGCTCATGCAGCTCAATACCAAAAAAGCAAACAACCCAATCAAAAAGTGGGCAAAAGAATTAAGCAGAGATTTATCCAAAGAAGAGATACAGATGGTTAATAAACACATGAAAAGATGTTCTACATCACTCATTATTAAACAAATGCAAATCAAAACCACAATGACGTATCATCTCATGCCAGTCAGAATGGCCATCATCAAAATGTCTACAAACAACAAATGCTAGAGAGAGTGTGGAGAAAAAGGAACCCTTTTATACTGTTGGTGGGAATGCAAGCTAGTAGAGCCACTGTGGAGAACAGTGTGGAGTTTCCTTAAAAAACTGGGAGTAGAAGTGCCATATGACCCAGCGATCTCACTGCTGGGCATACACCCCAAAGAAACCCAAATTGAAAGAGACACATGTACTCCAATGTTCGTTGTAGCACTATTTACAATAACTAGGACATGGAAGCAACCTAGATGTTCTTGACAGACGAATGGATAAGGAAGTTGTGGTAGATATACTCAATGGAATATTATTCAGCTATAAAAAGGAACACATTCAAGTCAGTTCTAATGAGTTGAATAAAACTGGAGCCTATTATACAGAATGAAGTAGTCAAAAAGAGAAACACAAATACTGTATATTAATGCATATGTATGGAATTTAGAAAACCAGTAATGATGACCCTATATGGAGGGCAGCAAAAGAGAAACAGATGTAAAGAACAGACTTTTGGAGTCTGTGGGAGAAGGCCAGGGTGGGATGATTTGAGAGAATAGCATTGAAACATGTATATTACCATATGTAAACTAGATGGCCAGTGCAATTCAATGCATGAGACAGGACAACCAAATCCGGTGCTCTGGGATAACCCAGAGCGGTGGGGTGGGGTGAGAGGTGGGAGGGGAGGTTCAGAATAGTGGGACACATGTGTAACCGTGGCTGATTAATGTCAGTGTATGGCAAAAACCATCACAACATTGTAAAGTAATTATCCTCCAATTAAAATATATTAATTTTTTAAAAAAAGAGTCCCCCATATATTTCTACTTTAATAGTGTCAGAAGCGTGATATTATTCAATTCATTAAGTCACTTAAATATTTGAGACTTTTGCGTTGTTTTTGCATGTTAAGTTTGAGATGTTTCTTACACATCTAAATGGATACTTGTAATCAACTAGATACACAATTTTGTACCTGAGAGTGTGGTCATGATTGCTCATACAAATGTTACGGTAACTGACATGGTGCCAGTAAAAGTCCAAGGCTGGATGAGGTGGACTAGCGACTAAGAAAAGAAGAACAGAAGCCCAAGAATCAAAGAGCTACCATACTTAAAGGCCAAGAAGAAGCTGAATGAGAACATGAGTTTTAGAGGACACCAAGGTTTGGCAATGGATATTGTAGGGGAAAGTCATTAAATATGACTGAAGTTTTGTCCACTGAGATGGACCCAAGCAAATGAAGTATGCTCACCCTCTTCTCAATCTTTGGAATGTGCACTGCACTTGCCTTCCCCATGCTGGAAGCTGCACAAGGACACAGCCTCCTTGAGATAGTAATGTGGTACTAAGACCATCTGGACTGTGTACTCACTGGGTCCAGTTTAGGCATCTAAAAAGACTTTTTTTTTTCCAGCTTGCATTTTATTATTTTTTTTCAATTATTTTTATCAGTTGGAGGCTAATTACTTTGCAACATTGCAGTGGGTTTTGTCATACATTGACATAGATCAGCCATGTAGTTACATGTATTCCCAATCCCGAAGTAAAAAGACTTTTAAAATTTGGCGGGTGGATGTGGAAAAATGTTAGTCTTCCAGTCACGTAAGAAAGGATACCTAAGTAAATTCCCTTGCTTATTAAACCTGCCACCTTGCCAATCTCAAGTGATCTGCCATCTACTTTTGTCTCTCCTTGCTGGCTGGGTGAGCTTCCCAGGTGGTACCAGTGATAAAGAACCCTCCTGCTAATGCAGAAGACTTAAGAGACATGGGTTTGATCCCTGGGTTAGTAAGATCCTCTGGAGGAGGGCAAGGCAATCCACTGCAGAATTATTGCCTGGAGAATTCCTTCAGCAGACGAACCTCGTGGGCTTACAGTCCATAGGATCACAAACAATCAGACATGACTGAATCGACTTAGCACACACACACACACACATGCTGTCTAGGGACTGGGATCAGCTTCAGATTACACACAGGAAGCCCCTGAGGAGATTGTGACCCCAAAATATGAACTCAGAGAGGAGGCATACAGAACCTTGTGCAGCTAAGTGTCTGAGGATGATGTGTGATCAGAAAGGCGTGGGCTTCTGGTGGTGACTGAGGTAAACAGGGATGGTGAGCATAAACATAATGGGGTTCATTAAGAAGGGGACTCCTGAATTCTTCTGCAGTGGACCACCACTGTAACTGGTGACAATGTGAAGCTGTTCTTTTCCGGATTTCATGTTGTCTATCCACAAAAAGGATACTGTAGTTGGTCCATGGCCTGCTGATTGATGGTTCCTATGCTGTTGTATACAAAGGTGCTGCTCAGGAGAACCGCCAGGGCAAAGATCCAGGAGTCATTCTAGTTGTCTCCCTAGAAGTCATTGGAGAAGCCACACCAAATAACTAAGAGCACATGATTCCAGTTCAGATGGACAGACTCTGAACCCAGCTGTCTCTATTTGGAGACACATTAATCATTTCCCTATACAAAGTTTTATCCATATGTACATGATTTTAAAAACATAAAATCAATGGTGTAGTGAAATTTAAATAAGACTTTATATAACTGCATATGAACCTGTAAATCAAATAAGTACTTGATCAGGTAATAAAATTCAAACCTATCTCCTGAACTGTGATTATGATTTTCTGTTCCCATGATATGTCATGATGAAGCACTTTTTAGACAGTAGTTAAAATGTACCCCTTTAACAAGAGTTTTCTAAGACTTCTAAGAGTAGTGATGTATGATCCTTTATGAACAAAGCTGTTGTTATCAGGTCTTATACTCTGCTTCTCTCACTAATTGTATAGCTGTGGATAACACTATTTCCACCATCTTTCTGGATTCCCACTCTGACAAGTCAGACATATTTATAAACTTTCCAGTGAGGTTTAGACACACCTTCAGTAGCTTTTTCAGAATGTTTTCCTACAATATGAAAGGAAAATGACTTTAAAAGTCATTAGTCATTATTTTATGAGTTACAAAAAATATCAGTGGGTCTTACTGACCACTCTCAATGCTTATATGTGTGACTAAGATATGCAACAATTCTTAAATTAGCCCATTATTCTCATACTTAGCATTTGGTGCTCTCACATAAACCTCACTTTGGATTGCTTCAAATTGTATTTGAGGTCAAATCTTGAGCACAAACCAGTAAATAAAATAAAATAAAAATATAATACATTAATAGTATATATATATATGAAGCACAATTCAAAGGGTGGGAAGTGAAAGTACAAGAAGGGCTACTGATTTGACATAAACAGGATTAGAAGATTTGTTTCTTTACCTTCTCCACATCCCCCAGGCCCTCAGTATCAAGCAGAACCAGAGCGTGGTCTGGCTTCTTGGGATGAGGCATACACCACATCCAGATGCCCTTTGTATGTATCTGCACCATGGAGCTCACAGAGAAGCCTGCCAGAGGGTGTGGGGAAAAGAGAGGGTGGATTTTTAATAGCAGGTGGATTGGATCTGAACATTGAGAGTTTAGTTAATAAAATCAAGGTTTAAAAAAATAAATGAAAGCATAATCAATATTGATCTTAATTATGAGAAAAAGAATTTAGAACATTCAGTACAAACTGAAATATTTCTATTACCTAAGAGATCATTGTAAGCTTGATGTTAATCCACATACATTTTAGTAAATGTCTTATTATTATTATCTATGCTAGTTTCAACTGTAACTACTGTACTCCTTTCAGAAAGGCAGTGTGTACTTTAAAGAGGAAGTTAAGGCAAAGTGGGAAGTAAGGGTCGACTCTTGTCCTCCAGCACAGGATGAATGTTAGAAACCCATTCCTCCCAGGCCTCTCACTTCCTCTCCTCACATCACTGTGCTGCGTGCTGGGAGTGTGGGTGGACAGAAGGGACTTGGCTGGGCTCTGCCCGTGTCACTCACCCTTGTTCTTCCCAGCCAGCTTGTTCATCAGGTAGGACTTGCCCGTGCGGTAGAGGCCCACGATAGCCACCACCACAACGGGCTGCCTGATGGCAGACAGGATCTTCACAGTTACTGGATTAACCACCAGTCGCCCATTGATGTTCTCAATGAGGCACTCTGGGGCTGGCATGTGGATCTCTGAGGCCATGTCCAGGGTGTCTCCTGATCTTCAAGGGAAGAGATGGCATGGAAACCAACATTTAGTCAGTGAGCTGAGTGAGAACTTTACAGTTACGACCAAAATTTGGTTTCCTTTTTGAACTTTGTTCCTTGCGTGCTTTAAAAAGCCTCATGGCCTCTTTAAGCTTGTCCTATAGACTAGCCCACTGGTTCTCTTTAAAAATAACTTTATTTTGAAGGAGCTTACCCTTACACAAAATCATACATTGGGTACAGAGAACTTCCATATGCCATTTCCCCAGCTACCCTATTGTTAATATCTTATGTAACCATAGACAATAATTGAAACAGGACTTTCATATTAAAACAACACTATTAACTAAGCTACACACTTTCCCCCACGTCATCAGTTTTCCTTTTGCCCAGTTGTTTTCCTCCTAGCTTTCCCTTTGTTCCTAGTGTCCTTTTCTGAGCCAGGCTGCGATTCAGGATCCTTTGTCCATTCACCCGTTACCTTGGCTTAGTCTTCTCTCATCATTGGCCGTTCTTCATCTTTATTTTGTCTTTCATGGCATTGTCATTTTAGAAGAGTATTGGCCTGTCATCTTGCAAAATATCCCTCTGGGTTTTTCTTATGGTTCCTCATAATTAGATTGAGGTTATATTTTTTCTTTTTTTGGCAAGTATGCCGTGGTTGTGATGTTCTGCCAGTCTCAGTGTATCATATCAAAGGTTGTGTGATGTCTATAGAACATACTCTGGTGCTGTGATGTTAACTTTGCTCACTTACTTTAGGTGTTGTCTGCCAGATTTCTCCACTGTAAAGTCACAATTACTTCCTTGTAAGTACAAAAGTTAACACTGGGGCAGATATTTTTGAGACTGCAGATATATTCTCCTCAAAGTTTCATATTGTTTTTTCAGTGCTGACTTTAACACCCATTAATGATGATTCTTGTTTGTAACAGTTATTACTGTGCTGCTTGACTCTAGGTCTTTTGTACTTCACCATTCCTTCAACATTAGCTGAGGTTCTACTTCAAACAAGAGCGGTCCCCTATTTTTTCCCTTCATTTAATTATTTACTTGTATCAGTGTAGACTCATAGATATTTATTTTATTTTATTCTGTGGGGTTTAGTACTTTACTATCATTCCCTTGTGTCTCAGCAGTAAAGAATCCGCCTGCCAAGCAGGAAAGGCAGGTTCGAATCCTGGGTTGGGAAGATCTGGGAGAAGGAAATGGTAACCTACTCCAGTATTCTTGCCTGGAAAATCCCATGGACAGAGGAACCTGGTGGGCTATAGTCCACGGGATCACAAAAAGTCAGACACAACTTAGTGACTGAACAACAACAAACAAATTGTTATTTACTTACTGCTTAATTTGCCCCAGATTTGTTCTTTGAGAGCTTCTTCAGCCTGGCTCCTGGGTGGTTTGACTGTGCTTCCATCATATTCTAAGCACTTTTTTACTTTGTGGCACCACAAGGTATTCCTGGTCCATCTTGTTCTTTGCCTGAGTCAGCTCTAGATCTGACCATTTCTCCCAGAAACCTGATTGTTTTCTTTGGATAACAGAACTTTGATGCCAGGATATAACACTAGGTGTGCACCTTACTTCTAGGTCCCCTCAGTGGACCAAATAAAGAAATACATATATGAATACTAGCACATGTAGATACATCTATATTTACTTCTTTCTGTATACAACCTTAATTTCCTGCTGATGTTTTTATTTGGAGGATAATTGCTTTACAATGTTGTGCTGTTTTCTGCCATAGAACAGCATGAATCATTCATAAGTATATATATATATATATATCCCCTCCCTCTTGAGCCTCTCTCTCACCCCACCATCCCACCCCTCTAGGTTCTCACTGAGTGCCAGGCTGGACTCCCTGTGTTATATACTGCTCATGTTTCTTATTGCAGTTAACAGAAGGAATTACTCAGTCTTTACCTTTCAACTCCATATTCTGACTATGAAAGCCACAACTACTATTATCATAAATTTGCTTATGTGCCCAGTCCTAGTATATGTATAAAATAGTTTCAAAATTGCTAATCTATATCTTGGTGATAAATAGATTTACTAATTAAAGTGCATCATTAAGATAGTTATTTTTGTCTCTAACCTAATATATATAGCTAAAGTACTGTATTCTGAAGTTCTTAGATTAGTTCTTTCCTTCCTCATCTTCTTGAGCTGGTAGTTTATTCATTTGTAACAGAGTCAGTTTCATTTGTTCCTATTTGTGCTCCATTTAGGACTCCTCCACATCTTGGTTGGGCTTCTGGGGTAGCTCAGAATTTGCCTGCCGTGGGAGAGACCTGGGTTCAGTCCCTGGGTTGAGAAGATCGCCCAGAGAAAGAAATGGTTACCCACTCCACTATTCTTGTCTGGAGTATTCCATGGACAGAGGAGTCTGCCAAGCTACAGTTCATAAGGTTGCAAATAATCGCACATGACTGAGTGACTAACATTTTCACTTATTTCACATCTTGATTAATTGTAGTATTGACTATTTTTTGAGCATGTGAAATATTATGTAGTTCTCAGAGTCAAAGCTTTCCAAAAAGGTGAAGGTGAAAGAAAATGAAGTCTCTCAGCCGTGTCCGACTCTTTGCGACCCCATGGACTGTAGCCTACCAGCTTCTCCATCCATGGGATTTTCCAGGCAAGGGTACTAGAGTGGGTTCCCATTTCCTTCTCCAGGGGATCTTCCCGAACCAGGAACTGAACCCAGGTCTCCCGCCTTGCAGGCAGATGTTTCACCTTCTGAGCCACTAGAGAAGCCTACTCCATTAAATGTATATACCATAGTTTACTTAACCACTCCTATGTGTGGGCACTTAGAATGCTTCTAGTGTTTTTCAATTATAGTGCTGCAATGAATAACCCTGCTTTCATATTGTTGCAGCTGTTTCTTCAGAACAGATTCCTGGGAATGAGGTTGCTCTGTCAAAAGGTAAGAGTATATACTTTTGTTGCTTATTGCCAAATTCTTTTCCAGAAGAAGGGTATACCAGACTGCATTTCCACTGGCTCAGCTTGTATCACATTTCCATAACAAGATTTTTTCCCTTGTGTCTCACATCTTCTGACTTCATTACAAAATTTCCTTTCAAAGCTTTTAACCTTCAAATTTTGATCTTTGGACAGGACACCCTGAGCTGTCTCACCTCAGGCATATATAAAAGGCAACCTGCATCTGGGGAATATCACGTCAAACATTTATATAATGTGAAACACCTGCCATCCTAATCCAGTCTTGGACCTGGTTTCTCCCAAGTCTGTTCCTGGGCAAGCTCTGGATCAGACTGAGACTCAGGGTCCCCAGTGGCTTCCTCCTCTCAGGGAGAGGCACTCCTGAGCTGCCGCAGCCCACCCTGTTTAGCGACTCACTGGTTCTTAACTGTTGATCTGCAGCTGAATTCATGTGTTTTCACCCAAGACTGATCCCTGTAATCTGAATCTCACTCTTTATGACAAATTGAAATTACAATGGAGTAATCATAGTTCAGACATACAAGGCTAGAGTTGAGTGCCATTAAGAATTTAGTCTAGGATATATCCTAGTGCCATGAAAAGCTTGAATTTTCTCTGACCTGTATCACACCTAAGCACACCATCAACTGTTTTGGGGACAACACCTGCTACCTGCAACTTTATGGTTCAGGGTTCCCTCCTCCCGCCACCCTGTGGAACTTTAAAACCATTTCAGGAATTTAAAGCAATATAAAATCAATTCTGCAACCAATTCAGGTCCTTACTTTTTGCCTTAATTATAATCCTTAATGCACAATTGTAAATAACTGATCTTAGTTTTGACCTTTAGAAACAGTTTCTGTTTTGTAGTCAAGAGGAACACAAGTTTTTAAGTGTTTCTTGAACTCGTCTCCCAGGCTGCAGTCCTAATAAACCTTCAATAAAACACCTCTTCATTCTAATCAGGTCATCGTTTCTGAAATTTTTGTTAACACTCTATATTTCACTCAATTATGTTACCAAATTTTGACCTCCTTGTGTTTGAAGATTGATTCTTTATTATCTCTGCATATATCAACTGGCATGTTGCTTTTAATTACCTCAAGTAATGAAGCTACTCTTATGAAACATGATCTTATAAATGATCATGTTTCCTCTCTGAACTCTATTCTATATAAAGTATTTATTTGCATGATTTTAGTCATGACCTCTATAACCAGGACTTGATGCTTTGATAATTTTATAGCATTGAGAGAAGTTGAAGTTTTCTTTTATAATGCCTATTTACCTTGTTAACTTCAATGTCTCAATCCCGATAACTGAAAGTGATCATGATAAAATTTTATTAACTTTTTGAGATACCAAAAAAGACAGACTAAGGGATGCTAGTTTTTATTTTTATCCTATAAGAAAGCATGATTGCTTCTATGATAGTTGATTACCTCTGACTTCTGGCTGAAGACTGGAATCTTATATGATGCCAGTCTTGCCAGCTATCTGGATTCCCAATTCTCTAGGGATGGCTAAAAAACAAAAACTTTTTTTTTTTCTGTGAAAGTACTGTACTCATTTCCTCTTACAACACTGGCCCACCAGGACTGCTGGTAAGAAGACTGTCTGGTTTTTAACATAAGACATAGCACTTTTATAAAATGAGAATCAATCAGTTCCTGACCAAGGAAAAGTGGCTGCACAAAGATTTTGTAAGCTCCCAAATTACAATAACCTGTAGCCTTTTTTTGTAGACCCCAAGTTCTAGGACGTGAAAAGTTTCCAATAAAGACAGAAGTGAACTCTGAGCTTTAGTTAGTGGGTTTTATCAAAGAGAAGGCACTTTAATAAAGTATCAAGAAAGAATCTTGAGGCATCCCTGGCTCTCAGTTTAGACTCTGCCTCTGCTGGAACCTAAATCAACACAGAGCTCAACAGTGGGCACTTAGAGGACACCCTGCTGCCCAACATCAGACTTTCATCTGAACTCATGACAGATCAGGCTTTGCATAGCCTGTCTTGGTATGATTGCTTTCAAGAAAGTGTGCTGCCTCCTGTAAATCTCTTCTCACCCAGCCTCAGTCTTACCTGGTGGAGAGATTCTGTAGAGGTGAGCAGAAAGCTGCCTCAGCTGGAAGGTTAGAAGAGCTTGTCCTCTTCATTTTTCTTCTGAGTTTAGCTGTGCTGGTTTCACTTTTCTATCTCACTGGCAATTTGGGCTTTATTTTTATCCCTCCAATCTCCTAGGACTTCCCAGATTTTCCTCAGACACCCGATGATAAGAAAGCAAAACTGTCGAGCAACGTCTGCAAAGAAATAGACAGCACTGAAACTGAAAGTAGAGTCTAAGGCTACAAAGGGACTGCAAGAACTGTGCTAGAAGAATGGAACTGGAGGAATCAACCTGCCTGACTTCAGACTCTACTACAAAGCCACAGTCATCAAGACAGTATGGTACTGGCACAAAGACAGAAATATAGATCAATGGAACAGAGTAGAAAGCCCAGAGATAAATCCACGAACCTATGGACACCTTATCTTGGACAAAGGAGCCAAGGATATACAGTGGAGAAAAGACAACCTCTTTAACAAGTGGTGCTGGGAAAACTGGTCAGCCACTTGTAAAAGAATGAAACTAGAACACTTTCTAACACCATACACAAAAATAAACTCAAAATGGATTAAAGATCTAAATGTAAGACCAGAAACTATAAAACTCCTAGAGGAGAACATAGGCAAAACACTCTGCAACATGAATCACAGCAAGATCCTCTATGACCCACTTCCCAGAATATTGGAAATAAAAGCAAAACTAAAGAAATGGAACCTAATGAAACTTAAAAGCTTTTGCATTACAAAGGAAACTATAAGTAAGTTGAAAAGACAGCCCTCAGATTGGGAGAAAATAATAGCAAATGAAGAAACAAACAAAGGATTAATCTCAAAAATATACAAGCAACTCCCGAAGCTCAATTCCAGAAAAATTAATGACCCAATCAAAAAAGGGGCCAAAGAACTAAACAGACAGTTCTCCAAAGAAGACATACAGATGGCTAACAAACACATGAAAAGATGCTCAACATCACTCATTATTAGAGAAATGCAAATCAAAATCACAGTGAGGTACCATTACACGCCAGTCAGGATGGCTGCTATCGAAAAGTCTACAAGCAATAAATGCTGGAGAGGGTGTGGAAAAAAGGGAACGCTCTTACGCTGTTGGTGGGAATGCAAACTAGTACAACCACTATGGAGAACAGTGTGGAGATTTCTTAAAAAACTGGAAATAGAACTGCCATATGACCCAGCAATCCCAGTTCTGGGCATACACACTGAGGAAACCAGATCTGAAAGAGACACGTGCACCCCAATGTTCATCACAGCCCTGTTTATAATAGCCAGGACATGGAAGCAACCTAGATGCCCATCAGCAGATGAATGGATAAGGAAGCTGAGGTACATATACACCATGGAATATTACTCAGCCATTAAAAAGAATTCATTTGAATCAGTTCTAATGAGATGGATGAAACTGGAGCCCATTATACACAGTGAAGTAAGCCAGAAAGATAAAGAACATTACAGCATACTAACACATATATATGGAGTTTAGAAAGATGGTAGCGATAACCCTATATGCAAAACAGAAAAAGAGACACAGAAGTACAGAACAGACTTTTGGACTCTGTGGGAGAAGGTGAGAGTGGGATGTTTTGAAAGAACAGCATGTATATTATCTATGGTGAAACAGATCACCAGCCCAGGTTGGATGCATGAGACAAGTGTTCGGGCCTGGTGCACTGGGAAGACCCAGAGGAATCGGGTGGACAGGGAGGTGGGAGGGGGGATCGGGTTGGGGAGTACATGTAAATCTATGGCTGATTCATATCAATGTATGACAAAACCCACTGAAATGTTGTGAAGTAATTAGCCTCCAACTAATAAAAAAAATAAATAAAAATTATTTTTAAAAATCCAAAAAAAATTAAAATAAATAAATTACTTTAAAAAATTAAAATTAACTAAAAAAAAAAAGAACTGTGCTAGTGAGAGAGCGTAACATGATTTCTCAGCTGGAATCTTTAAATTTTATAATTAGAAAACGTCTTAGTCACTGCTGCAAAGTAAAATGAGAGAAAGATCCATTTGGTCAATTAAAATAATGCTGTTTATTTCTTGTTTGGAGAAAATTTGAAAAGTATTAGGATGAAAAAACCTAATATAACAATTTTCTAAGCCCAATTAGATTCAGTCACACTGTAGCTGGTTACTCGTGTTTAGTGAGTGAGGACTGTAAGTTCTCTGGGGGAACAACTATGTCATACATTTTTAATTCTCCATACCTAACCCTAGTACTGGTGCTTAGTGCTTAATAAGTAATAAAAAATGAGGTTAGATTCCATTTTTTACACACTTGATTCATACCTAGTAACAACTTCTTTACATATATTATCCCCTCTTAGTCTTATACCACAACATTTTTACCACAATATTATTTACTTTTACCGCAATATCAGAGAGATTTATAATGTATTAAAATCACAAGGTAGTAAGTATGATTGAACCCCAAAAGTCTTTCTCCAGAACCCATGCTGTCAACCAACTCACTTAATACCTCTGTTATTGCCAAGTGAACAACAACAATAATAATATTTCTTATTTATAAATTTCTTCCTAGGCCAAACTCTTTACATATTATTACCTACTACATATAATAATTAGGCAGCTTGAGTTTGCAGTAGTCCTTGGGCCCTTTGGGGCTTCCCTTGTGGCTCAGCTGGTAAAGAATCTGCCTGCAATGCAGGAGACCTGGGTTTGATCCCAGGGTTGGGAAGATCCCCTGGAGAAGGAAAAAGTTACCCACTCCAGTACTCTGGCCTGGAGAATTCATGAAGAGTCAGACACACTGAGTGACTTTCACTTTCACTTTCTTTCCCTCGGGCCCTTTTGATTGAGGACTTCCTTGGGACTTTGACTTATTCTTTTCGTGGCCTTCCAGCTGTATCAAGCTTCTGTGCTCTACATCAGGAGGTCTAAGCCAGGATTCCCCAAAGGTCATTCTACTGAAGAGTGAGCCTCTGGAATGCTCCTTGATAAAATATTTCATGGCCAAGTAAGTTTGAGAAATCTCTTGTTCCCCTGGTAGAGCTTTACCAGGAATAGAAAAGAGCAGAGGGAGGAAAGGAGGGAGGGAGGAAGGGTTCTATAGCTTACTTCTCACATAATCCTTTTTCTCCTTCAAGTAACTGATGCTTCTGTATACTGCTCTGTGTTGATTCACATAATCTTCTCTCAATGTTCTACCCATTTTCTGAGTTTGAGTTCAATTCTTTGAGTGGTTTCATTACCCTTTTCATACTACCAAGGTCCCACTTATTAATCTGATTGTGGCACCTGGGAAGAGAAATTTCTCTTCTCTGTCTTTGGAAGTACCTAGCAAAGTTCTCAGCACACAGATGATGCACAAACACTTTTGATATAACAACCGATGATTGAAAAACACTGGCACCTAAATGTAATCAAATCGATACTATACACTGCCGGGAACCAGCACAAGAGATCCCACCCATGACAAGGTCATGAGGAGAAGACCTGACAAGCAAGGCAGATCAGGACCTCAGGGATTTCAAAAAGCTGCCCTGGCGCTCACCTTAAAGATGACATCTGTCTTTCTGATGCTTGCTATATTAGACTACTTCCTAATTTTTGTGACACAGGTAGAAGGCCTTCCCTGATCTCTTTCCAAACAGAATCAACTTAGAACTTTAATCAATATGTCCCCTGGACGGTGGTATCCTATAAGATTATCCAGGATGGAAGGAGTGTTTCGATCTAGACCCCTTTACTGGCATTCTAGCCTGCTTGGCAAATGGGTACTAATGCACATGACTGCTCACAACACCTTAATCATGAACAGCATAAAGAACCTGATCACACAAAAGGTCTAATAGGCACAGAGCCCTTCGGGGGATGAGGAAGCCCTATTAGAGAACACAAAAAGTATTATTCTAAACATGGTTATTGGATCAACGTTTGCTTGCTGTGTTTTTGCTCTTAATGTGCTGAGGTTGTGCAGTGGAAACTATTGTTAATATAGTTAAAGATTTAGAAAAATAAGAGTTTAGCCTTAGTGTGGAAACAATAAGATAATTGCTAATTTTAACCAAGAGTGCTAAGCAGAAGCTGCCTCATCAGAGCCACAGAGTCTTTGTGTGGTAAACTTTTTAGATAAATTTAGCTGAGAACTTCTGCAAAAAGACTGACTTTTGTGTTAACAGGATTATATTTCTACTATGTTGCAACCTGCTGTACCATGAGATTGCAACTTTTCTGTTTTCTGCTAAGCTCAAGGCAAAAGAGAACAATAAAAAATAGACTACCGGAAAACAGCTTTGTATTCACCTAGGTCATAAAAAGGAGAAGGCAATGGCACCCCACTCCAGTACTCGTGCCTGGAAAATCCCATGGACAGAGGAGCCTGGTAGGCTGCAGTCCATGGGATTGCGAAGATTGGACATGGCTGAGCGACTTCACTTTCACGTTTCACTTTTACGCATTGGAGAAGGAAATGGCAACCCACTCCAGTGTTCTTGCCTGGAGAATCCCAGGGATGGGTCACACAGAGTCGGACAGGACTGAAGTGACTTAGCAGTAGCAGTTAGCAGGTCATAAAATGCCAATGGGCCCCAAGGCCAGAAGATAATGTACTGAAATCTACTATGGAAAAAGACTCTCATAAACAAAACAATGTGCAAAAAACATCCTGGTCTCGTAAAGGGCAAACTGACGTAATGTTAAACTAAATCTATATGCTTATCTTTCACCTCCCCTTAAAAAATGTACTAACTTAGGGTATAAAGGCTACAGTGAGAAATAAAGCAAGGCCAGACCCTGCTGCAGACCCCAATCTGCTCTCTCTCTCTCTCTCTCTCGCCGACATCATTCATCCTGAGGGTATCCCTGGATCCTGCTGAGGCGGGACCCCGGCAATACACCAACCTTTGTTCCATGCATTTGGTATTAGTATTAGAAAGAGTAAATGCAGAAATAAAAGCAAAGTACTAGGTTTATCCCCATTCTACAGATGATAAAATCTGAGGCTCTCAGAGACTGTGAATTGTCAGAAGTCCAAGACTAGTAAACGTGAATGTGGACCTGAATTTGAAGCCATCTAGGTCTGTCTGACTTTGAAGCCAATGCTCTTTGTTTCAATGTGTAGTTTAAGGCTCATAACAATACTTCAGATATGGGACACTTATTATCCCCGTAGTTAATGAGGAAAAAGAGTCAGAAGGTAAGAAATAAGTCAGCCTAAATATTCTTGTGTACTTTAAAATAAACCCTTTGTATGTTGGCTACAGTGTTCTATGGATATTCAATAGATATTCAATAGAACTTAATAGAACTCAGTGGAATTCCTTTCTTTGCTCTTCATCCCGTTCTATGTCTCCAAATTTCCATCTAGCAATTTATACAAATAAATAGTTATATAACATAAATATGAATAAAACTAATCTTCACCTGAAAAATTACCTCCTATTAAGTTGAACAGAGAGTTAAATAATAAACTACTAAATGGCAAAGATAAGAATCAGTGGGAATAAAAAAGAGCAAGTGTGGACAGAACATATTGTAATGCTAATGCTATGGTGGATTCTCATTTAAAATATTATCTCAGGCTTATGCCTCAACTGACAGCTTGAGGACCGCCAGTAATCATTTAAAACTGGCATAAATGATGATTTTTAAATGAATGGTCCTAGGCCAATGAATATCCACAAAGAAAAATGAGAAAATGACTTCCATGCCATACCAAACACAAAAAGTTATTCCAGAAAGATTATAGAATTCAATTTAAAAGAGAAAAAAATAGTCTCTAGAAAATAATATAGAAGAATAGTTTCAAATATTTGAGGATCAGTTCAGTTCAGTTCAATTCAGTCTCTCAGTTGTGTCTGACTCTTTGTGACCCCATGAATCACAGCACGCCAGGCTTCCCTGTCCATCACCAACTCCTGGAGTTCACACAAATTCATGTCCATCGAATCAGTGATGCCATCCAGCCATCTCATCCTCTTCCATCCCCTTCACCTCCTGCCCCCAATCCCTCCCAGCATCAGGGTCTTTTCCAGTGAGTCAACTCTTCATATGAGGTGGCCAAAGTATTGGAGTTTCAGCTTCAGCATCAGTCCTTCCAATTAATACACAGGACTGGCCTCCTTTAGGATGGACTGGTTGGATTTGCTTGCAGTCCAAGGTACTCTCAAGAGTCTTCTCCAGCACCACAGTTCAAAAGCATAAATTTTTCAGCACTCAGTTTTCTCCACAGTCCAACTGTTGCATTCATACATGACTATTGGAAAAACCATAGCCTTCACTAGACGGACTTTTGTTGGCAAAGTAATATCGCTGCTTTTTAATATTCTATCTAGGTTGGTCATAACTTTCCTTCCAAGCAGTAAGCATCCTTTAATTTCATGGCTACAATCACCATCTGCAGTGATTTTGGAGCCCCCAAAAATAAAGTCTGACACTGTTTCCCCATATATTTCCCAGGAACTGATGAGACCAGATGTCATGATCTTAGTTTTCTGAAGATTGAGCTTTAAGTCAACTTTTTCAATCTCCTCTTTCACTTTCGTCAAGGGACTTTTTAGTTCCTCTTCACTTTCTGCCATGAAGGTGGTGTCATCTGCATATCTGAGGTTATTGATATCTCTCCCAGCAATCTTGATTTCAGCTTGTGCTTCTTCCGACCCAGCGTTTCTCATGATGTACTTTGCATAGAAGTTAAATAAGCAGGGTGACAATATACAGGCTTGACATACTCTTTTTCCTATTTGGAACCAGTCTGTTGTTCCATGTCCAGTTCTAACTGTTGCTTCCTGATCTGCATACAGGTTTCTCAACAGGCGGATCAGGTGGTCTGGTATACCCATCTCTTTCAGAATTTTCCACAGTTTGTTGTGATCCACACAAAGGCTTTGGAATAGCCAATAAAGCAGAAATAGATGTTTTCTGGAAATCTCTTGCTTTTTCAATGATCCAGCAGATTTTGGCAATTTGATCTCTGGTTCCTCTGCCTTTTCTAAAACCAGCTTGAACACCTGGAAGTTCACGGTTCATGGATTGCTGAAGCCTGGCTTGCAGAATTTTGAGCATTACTTTACTAGCATGTGAGATGAGTGCAATTGTGCGGTAGTTTGAGCAATCTTTGGCATTGCCTTTCTTAGGGATTGGAATGAAAACTGATCTTTTCCAATCCTGTGGCCACTGCTGAGTTTTCCAGATTTGGTGGCATATTGAGTGCAGCACTTTCACAGCATCATCTTTCAGGACGTGAAATAGCTCTACGGGAATTCCATCACCTCCACTAGCTTTGTTCATAGTGATGCTTTCTAAGGCCCACTTGACTTCACATTCCAGGATGTCTGGCTCTAGGTGAGTGATCACACCATTGTGATTATTTGGGTCATGAAGATCTTTCTTGTACAGTTCTTCTGTGTATTCTTGCCACCTCTTCTTAATATCTCTGCTTCTGTTAGGTCCATACCATTTCTGTCCTTTATTGTGCCCATCTTTGCAAGAAATGTTCCCTTGGTATCTCTAATTTTCTTGAAGAGATCTCTATTCTTTCCCATTCTGTTGTGTTCCTCTATTTCTTTGCACTAATCGCTGAGGAAGGTTTTCTTATCTCTCCCTGTTATTCTTTGGAACTCTGCATTCAAATGGGAATATCTTTCCTTTTTTCCTTTGCTTTTTGCTTCTCTTCTTTTCACAGCTATTTATAAGGCCTCCTGAAACAGCCATTTTGCTTTTTTGCATTTCTTTTCCATGGGGATGTTCTTGATCCCTGTCTCCTGTACAATGTCATGAACCTCCATCCATACTTCATCAGGCACTCTGTCTATCAGATCTAGTCCCTTAAATCTATTTCTCACTTCCACTGTATAATCATAAGGGTTTTGATTTAGTTCATACCTGAATGGTCTAGTGGTTTTCCCTACTTTCTTCAGTTTAAGTCTGAATTTGGCAATAAAAAGTTCATGATCTGAGCCACAGTCAGCTCCCCGTCTTGTTTTTGCTGATTGTATAGAGTTTCTCCATTTTTGGCTGCAAAGAATATAATCAATCTGATTTCGGTGTTGACCATCTGGTGACAGAAAATTTGAGGATAGGAAAGGTAGTTTTAGGGCATAAAATGTGTGAAGCAGTTGTAAAGATTAACAAATTTGACTATATGAAAATTAAGATATATTGTTAATAAAAGATGCTTTACTAATAGAAAAAGGTAAACTGCATATGGGAAGACATATATAAATGATAAATGACCATATACAAACATATAAATAACTTCTAGAAAGATAGGTACTCAATAGAAAATTGAAAATGATAATTCAGTTCTTCAAAAAAAAGATATCCAAATGATCATAGCATTTGAAAAAGATCTAACAGCATAAATCATAAGATAAATCAAGTTAATGTCACTAGGCTATTGTAGCACACACCTATTACAATGGCCTAAATTAACAATACTGATAAATGGAAATGTAGACGAAGACATGGAGCTACTAGAATTCTTAGACATAGTTCCTGAGTAAATTTAGTACAACCACTCAGGTAGGTTTGGTAGTGATATTGGTGGCACCAGAAGACATCTAGTACTTATGCCCTGTGTAGTCCCCTCCACATTAAGTTTATGTTTTGCCGTGTGACTTGACAATGATATGTCAGCAAACATGACCCAGGGTTGAGAAGTATTCCTGCAACTTTCATTTCCTATTAACATAAGTGAAAGTGAATGTGAAAGTAGGACAGGGCTGATCTGAAATAGGATTAATGCTGTTGCTTCTCCAGACCAAAGAAATCTGTTGCTTATATCAGGCAACAAGAAGTAATTCCAGAAACAGTTTAGTCTTCCTGTGAATTATATGTAATGAGAGTGTGCTTATAAACCAGAAAAAGTTCATTTCCCTATCCACTTTTCAGAGGTTCTATTTTCTTCAGAAACTAATAGATAGTTTCTTTTCTCTAAACATCTAAATGTCAATAAAAGTTTAGGGTCAAATTAAAATTACTGGCAGCTTTAACACTCAGAGAAGTCTCCAAGTATCTAGGCTTCACCCATATTGGAAACTGACTACCCAGAAAGCTAAAGCTTCAGGCTCCCTAACACTTTGGGAGTTTAACCTAAGTTCAGTCTTGGCTAAAGCTATTTCTACGTAGGGAGATAAGAAAAGTTTTATATTATTCTTTCAGATGAGAGAAATTAACAGGTAGCTACCTCAATTGTCCAGTGAGATTAGGGTGAACTCTGTAAAGGAAGGCATGGGAAGTTCTGGATGTCATAGCAAATGGTGCTGCCCCATACTCACTGGAAAACAGGATACTGTTGACCCAGGGAAATGTGTCACATGTTAGGTAAAACAGTGCAAAAGAATCTTACCTGTTTGGCTATATAAAAAGTGTAACATTTCATCCTACTTACTAGTCACTTTCAGTCTACCTATATGCATGTACTTAATTCTTTTTACCCTAAAATGAGATAGTCTTCTTTCTTTTCTAAATTGTCATTTTAAAATTTTAATGCACCAAAAATATGAAACAATTGAATTTGCATTATACTCCAAATCCCTTTCCAGATGAGCTAAAGATATTTATCATAATAAATTTGGAATTTTGTTTAAGAATAATTTAATTTATGGTAGGTATAAAATTACTTATGAAAAATTTATAAATCAGTAATCAGTATAGAAAAGGCTGGAAGCATATATTGTATACTCCAAAATTAATCTTATTTTTCACTAATTGATGGCACTAGAGATTATTTTCCCACTTCAGTACTCTTGCCTGGAGAATCCCATGGATGGAGGAGCCTGGTAGGCTTCAGTCCATGGGGTCTCTAAGAGTCGGACATGACTGAGCAACTTCACTTTCACGTTTCACTTTCATGCACTGGAGAAGGAAATGGCAACCCACTCTAGTATTCTTGCCTAGAGAATCCCAGAGACGGGGGAGCCTGGTGGGCTGCCATCTATGGGGTCGCACAGAGTTGAACAAAACTGACGTGACATAGCAGCAGCAGCAGAGATTATTTTGTGTTTCTGAACTTTGTGGATTCTTTAAACGACTATATAAAATTATTTTATAATAGTAGAAAAACATATACAACAAAAAGTAATTTTCCCTTTGAGAAATAAAATCATTTATTCAAGAAATATTTCTTTAGTATCACAATCCATTGGTCACTCTCTTATTATACAAGTTTTTAATAAACAATGATGGTATACAAAGCCTGTCATACATTAGTGTTCAACTAATGTATGTATATTATATTAATAATTAGTGATATAGTAATAATATAAAACCATATAATAAATTATAACCATAATATAAGGGGACTCATTACATTAATATTAAGGTAAGTCATATAGGAAAGGCAACTTGGAATGAGGATTGTATTGATTCCCTTGGTTTGGACAGAAACCAGTTTTGTTTGCTATACTTGCAGCATCCAGTATACAGCATCCAGCTTTATCTTCCTGGAAATCAGGAAGAAAAATTATTATATTACTGTTATATTATTCATTATTCTAATTTATTTTAAGAATAAACAGTGTGCTGTGTATGTTTTCAAGCTATCTCCAGTTTAAACCCATGGAGTTGTTAATGAACACGTGACTTGCCCTAATCTGAAAACATGACTTTAAGAGTTGATGATTTAGCACAGGAAGTATTCTTTTCTGAACTAACAAAAATGAATGTGTTACTTGGCATGCAAGCTGGCAGAAATAAGGATGTCACTAGTGTTCACAGTGTGTGACAGCTTGGGAGAACGAGCAGACGCAGGTACCCTGCCCACTGTGCGTGTCCCTGGACTGGAACCTGTGGTCCTGTTTCCCCCCCAGAGGGAGGCTCCTGTCCCTGCTGCAGAATCTCACTGCCCCAACCTGGGGATGAAACTCTGCCTGCCACAGAGGGACCTCCCCACGCTGCAGGGAGATTGCTTAAATGCTCTAACCTTCTTGTTATCTTCAAGGTACACATACGTGCAGAATTTTATCTGATACTGAGAAGTCTGCAGTAGTCCACTCGACACTCTTACCAGCTCTCTTGAGCTTTCTTAAGCTCTTTCCTGTGTTCTGGTCTCCTCTGTTTTTCTTTGTATTTTCCTCAATTTCCTGTCCCTAATCCCTACTTCATCAGTGAAGTGTTTCCTTAGGAAATACTCTGTGTGCAATTTGAGGCCAGATTGACAGGTGAGAAGACAGCATCAGTGAGGCAAGCTATAGACTAAGTGGAGAAAGTATAGAGAGAATTCTAGGAGTGGTCAAGCTGCTAATCTGGTGTATAAAATACCACATGCAAGGAGAGTTGTGAACCTAGCATCCAAAAAATTGTGGGAAAGTACTTGAAATAGATCTCTTATTCCTTCATTCAGTCAATAATTATTGATTAGCTTTCAAGTTTGTGAGAGGCCTTTTGCCTGAAGCCTTTTCTTGGGATTTATATAAACTTTGACAACAGATGACAAGTTATACTTGAACTTGCAAAGTGGGTACATATTCCTTTTACTCAGCTTCATTGTCCTTTGACTCTCTCTTGATCCCTTCCTGATCTATAGACAGCTCTATTCCATGTCAACACTATTGTGCTATTTCATATTCCCTTTGCTGGTTCCTATGCTGGGGAGATTGATGAGGACACAACCGTTTTGCCTGCCTTCTCATTCCATTTCCAGACCATCCAGACATGCCACATGGAGCACATTGCTTTGGTGAGACCTATGGGCTTCAGGACTGGCTCAGCTCTGACTTCTCATTTCCGTGTTGGTGAGAGGAACCAAAAGGTGACTGAGAGTTACCTCACTTTCCTCAGAAAAGCACAGCTGTGCTCTTCCTTCCGCCCTTAGAAGGAAAGAAAAGATGAAGACTGATTACCAAGGTTCTGTTTCATGGCTCAATAGGCAGTGTTCAGGTTCCATCATGTTATCAGCCTGTGGTTATCAAATGCACTGAGATATTGGTTCTCATAGAAAAAGTATGATTTTATTTCAGAACACCCTGAACTGATTAAAAAAAAAAAAAAAAAAAAAAAACTATGGTGGAAATATGAGGGATTTTCATGATTCTGGTAATTTATTTACTATTTTAAACACCACGATCACTCTGTGAGCCAAAGGCATTGGGTCAAGTTCTGGCAATTAACCTGGAGGAAGTTTAAGAACACAGGGAACATGGAGTTCCCACACCTAGGAGAGAACAGCACAGCCGGTTCAGATGGGAGAGCGTACCCTTTCTGCCTCAGAGAGTTCCATCTGCACTAGTTCCTAAACTGTGACCTGTATTTTGAGAAGCCTGAAGAGCAGGGAATAGAGTGGAGGCATGGTAAATTGAATGGCAGTTCTTTATTTATTCAACTTACACCAGTTTTTTTATGTGGTGGATTCTATACCGGGAAATAAAGAAATATGATGGAGACCAAATACCTGAGATCAAGAGACAGGGGAGACAAAACTTCACAACAGTTTCCATTTCACAATGATATAAAACGTGCTGCTGTAGGAGTGACAACATGCAAGGCACAGTGTCAGCGCGGAGGTGGTCACCCATCCAGGCTCAGGAGTTCAGGCAGTAGGGGACCACGAGGAGGAACAGAAGTAACAAGTAAGGAGTATCCGATGGGGAAGCCAGAATGCCTTCTTAAGAAATCTGTTCATTGTGCTGCAAAAGCCTAGAGTTAAGAGAATATGTCCTGCTTGTAGAATTACAAGATTACATTGCACTTGACAATGCCTTACAGAGCCATTTTGTGGTCCTTACTGGGTATTTAACAAACATTTGTGAATGGAATGAATAAATGAATGAGTAAACAAAAATGGATATTCTTCCTTGGTGCCATCAGTTATCCATTGTGCCAAATACAACAAATGTATTAAAATTATAATAGCAAAATGAGTACTGTTGTGTGTGAGGTTGTAGAATGAGTAGTTAAGTCCTGAGGAAAGTAAAATAAAAGATGTGATAGTCTTCTGGAAGGATACATCATTTAGGGGGAAACATTTAGGTATAAATATCCTTTCTCTGATAGATGCAACTGTCTAGGGACTAGTAAAATATGCATTATGAAATAGTTTTTAAATGACATAATTTTATTTCTTGAGACTCTATGTTTATTAACCAACGCTCTGATGAATTCTTTTTGGGATTAAAGAACAGGAAAAAATAGAATAAGGAATATATATATATGTGAGCCTTGTGAAGTTATAACACTTACTATAAGCTGGAAAATTATTTTCATGGTATCAATTGGTATACAATTATTTGTGCCAACATTGGTTCTCAAATTTTGGGATTGTTCATTTTATGAGTCAAAAAGCCAAAGGATGCCTAGAGAGCTTGCAAAACATTTTTTTCTGAGTAGGTCTGTGAGGGGGTTTCTGGAAGAGATTAACATTTGATTCAATGCACTAAGTGAAGAAGGTCCACTCTCGGCAATATCAGTGGGCCTCATTCAATCCCTTAACAACTCAAGTAAAACAAAAAGAAAAAGCGAAAACAAAGTTCCTTCATCCTCCTACATCCTTCAACATCAGGAGGATGTAGGAACTGGAATTAAATCAGCCTCCCTCTACTTCTTAGGCCCTCAGCCTTGGACTGAGTGTTATATACCATCAGTTTCCCTTGTCTCATGCTTTCAGACTCAAACTGAATTTTACCACTGACTTTCTTTTTCTTTAGCTTACAGAGCATGGTACTACTTGGCCTCCATAATTGGAAGAAACAATTCCTGTAATTTCTATAATTATATACAGTTTTTCTGGAGAATCTTGACTACTTCTTCAGTAAGCTTATCCAGCATAAGAATTGAATATTAATCACCAATTGCCACTTAACAATCTCTGCTATTAGTATGAATCTCATTTCAGGCTCAGAAGTTGAAGTCAAGTTCAGAATGATGGTACTTAGTTGATCCTATACACTGCTGAAACCTCCACCATCCAGGCCATGCTCTGGCACCTAAAATCAATTTCAAGGCATCTTCCAAGTACTCCTATCTTTATCTCCAAGGCAAAAACAAGATAGGTCAAACAAAATTTGGAAAGACATTTAAAACCTCTGTGGATTCTTTTATTTCACCAGGTTTCAAGGAACATTTTGTTCTAATTAGCTCTGTTAGTTGAGTCACATAGCTGGGAAATTAGATAAGGGAGCCAAAGTATTCTACATCCCACTGTCCAGATCGCAGAAAAAAATTATAAACATTAACTTTTGTCTCAGGCCCCTTTTCAACCATGACAACTGAGGCACAGAAAAGAATAGTCTCAGTTGCCATATCTTAACTGAACAACACAGGGTTAGTTCATTCACTTGGTTAATGATGGTGCCCATACTACTATAGACAAAATCATTACTCAGAAGCACAGCTCATGCCAGGATCTAAGAGTCATTCTTACAGTCACTTTAGAAACTATATTAAAGGATAAGAAGTCATTCTTTCATTCATTCACTCACTGTTTAATTCACTAATTAAAGACTAGAATATAGTAGGTGTGAACTAATAAGCAAAGAATGATATCTCTAGCAAATTTAATCCATCATGGCAATATTAGAAACACAGAGCTATTCAACGAAACTCAAGGACTATTCATTGGGCATCTACTAAATGCCAGGCAGCATATATAGTTGTGTTTTTAAAAAAGTTCCTTATGATAGTCCCTCCACCCAAAAAGATGACTTTGTAGATGGGCAGACCAGTAAGTAAATGTACAACTGCAAACAAGTTTAATATCTCTGCCAGGAGGGAAACCAAAGCTATAATGAAAAAGAAAAAGGAGTAAATCCAGTTAACATAAAAATATGCAACAAGAATATATCTTATTATGAAATGACAGTAGTAGGTCAAAAAAGAAAAAAGTTGAGCATGAAAGAAGTGGTAGAATATGGACTTGTGGAGACAAAAGGATCATGCAAGTGGGAGGACCAACACAAGCCAAGTCAGAATTCTTAAAAACACCATCATATGAAGGTATTATAAAGTCATTACATTTGACTGAAGCATTGGATACCTCTCTGAGAATGGAAGTCAAGGAAATTTTGGCAAGATGTGAAAGACCCTGAAGGTTGAACAAATAACACTGGACACTACTCAAATCACACTATGGGTCCTGAAGTTAACAAGCGATTTTATTTCCATTGTCATGAATAATTTGATGTGATTTGGTGCCTTGAACAATGTAACTAGATTAAAATAACTAAGTTTAAGTTAAGTTAAATAAGTTTAAGTTAAAGAAATGCAAAAAGGCAAAATGGTTGTCTGAGGAGACATTACAAATAGCTGTGAAAAGAAGAGAAGCAAAAAGCAAAGGAGAAAAGGAAAGATATTCCCATTTGAATGCAGAATTCCAAAGAATAGCAAGGAGAGATAAGATAGCCTTCCTCAGCGATCAATGCAAAGAAATAGAGGAAAACAACAGAATGGGAAAGACTAGAGATCTCTTCAAGAAAATTAGAGATACCAAGGGAACATTTCAGGCCAAGGTGGGTAAGATAAAGGACCGAAATGGTATGAACCTAATAGAAGCAGAAGATATTAAGAAGAGGTGGCAAGAATACACAGAAGAACTGTATAAAAGAGATCTTCACGACCCAGATAATCACAATGGTGTGATCTCTCACCTAGAGCCAGACATCCTGGAATGTGAAGTCAAGTGGGCCTTAGAAAGCATTACTATGAACAAAGCTAGTAGATGTGATGGAATTCCCATTGAGCTATTTCAAATCCTGAAAGATAATGCTGTGAAAGTGCTACACTCTATATGCCAGAAAATTTGGAAAACTGAGCAGTGGCCACAGGACTGGAAAAAGGTCAGTTTTCATTCCAATCCCTAAGAAAGGCAATCCCAAAGAACGCTCAAACTACAGCACAATTGCACTCATTTCACATGCTAGCAAATTAATGTTCAAAATTCTCCAATCCAGGCTTCAGCAATCCATGAACCGTGAACTTCCAGGTGTTCAAGCTGGCTTTAGAAAAGGCAGAGGAACCAGAGATCTAATTGCCAAAAGCAAGAGAGTTCCAGAAAACATCTATTTCTGCTCTATTGACTATTCCAAATCCTTCGACTGTGTGGCTCACAATAAACTGTGGAAAATTCTGAAAGACATGGGCATACCAGACCACCTGACCTGCCTCTTGAGAAACCTGTATGCAGGTCAGGAAGCAACAGTTAGAACTGGACATGGAACAACAGACTGGTTCCAAATAGGAAAAGGAGTATGTCAAGGCTGTATATTGTCACCCTGCTTATTTAACTTCTATGCAGAGTACATCATGAGAAACCCTGGGCTGGAAGAAGCACAAGCTGAAATCAAGATAGCCGGGAGAATTAGCAATAAACTCAGATATGCAGATGACACCACCCTTATGGCAGAGAGTTAAGAGGAACTGAAAAGACCCTTGATGAAAGTGAAAGAGGAGAGTGAAAAAGTTGGCTTAAAGCTTAACTTTCAGAAAACTAAGATCATGGCCTCTGGTCCCATCACCTCAAGGGAAATAGATGGGAAAACAGTGGAAACAGTGTCAGACTTTATTTTTTTGGGCTCCAAAGTCACTGCAGATGCTGACTGCAGCCATGAAATTAAAAGACGCTTACTGCTTAGAAGGAAAGTTATGACCAACCTAGATAGCATATTAAAAAGCAGAGGCATTACTTTGCCAAGAAAGGTCCATCTGGTCAAGGCTATGGTTTTTCTCGTGGTCATGTATGGATGTGAGAGTTGGACAGTGAAGAAAGCTGAGAGCCGAAAAATTGATGCTTTTGAACTGTGGTGTTGGAGAAGTCTCTTGAGAGTCTCCTGGACTGCACGGAGATCCAACCAGTCCATCCTAAAGGAGATCAGTCCTGGGTGTTCATGGGAATGACTGATGCTGAAGCTGAAACTCCAATACTTTGGCCACCTCATGCGAAGAGTTGGCTTATTGGAAAAGACCCTGATGCTGGGAGGGATTGGGGGCAGGAGGAGAAGAGGACGACAGAGGATGAGATGGCTGGATGGCATCACTGACTCAATGGGCAAGAGTTTGAGTAAGCTCCGGGAGTTGGTAATGGACAGGGAGGGCCTGGCGTGCTGCAGTTCATGGGGTTGCAAGGAGTCAGACACGATTAAGTGACTGAACTGAAGTTAAAGTACAGTCTATTTTAACACTAGGACTCCATCTTAGCTTTATATTTTATATTGAAAACTTTAAATATCGTTAGTTTGAATACTTTAAAACTTTTCAAATTAAAGATAATTTTAATTCAGAATTTTTAAATTATTTCTATTTTTTTCAATAAAGGAAGCCTATTGTCATTGTACTATACTCAATGTAGATTCAGACTCAGTCTAACATAAAAATGACTGATTTCACCTACTGTATAAAGTCAGTGTACCAAAAATTATCACATTTACCATGTTTTTCATTGTTTAAACTTGTGCTTTTGACAGTAAAAAGACAATAAAGAATCTATCTTCAAAGCCCAAAATTTGCACCAAAATCTTTATGAATGTTTCTGTAGCAGTTAAAGCCTTACTAGATACAGTTTAAATATCTTCCTTTACAGTTTAAATATATTGAAAGCCTATTTTCAAGGCTCCTGTACCCAACCTCATAACTCCACACATTTTAACTGGTGGCTCCTACTGACCTCACATGTTACAGTTTAGAGATCGTCTCACAGTGAAACTTTCTCTACGTGTACAACAGGGCTGCACCAATGGCATCCTATACTGATCACACTCTGTACTGTCATCTCCCAAACTAGACTCTGGTCCTTTCTCCACTGCAGTGTCTGTAAGACTTAATACAGAGCCCAGCATTCCGCCATTCAGTAAAGCATTTATTAAATTGTGTTATTCTTCCCAGTGTTAAAAATCAGATGAAAACCTTGCCTTAAAATACAGATGTTTCTACTGATCAAGAAAACATGTTTAAGGTAAGAGAATTTTACTTTATTTTCCAACATTAATGTTGGATGGATAATGTTGGCTTCCCAGTTGGTGCTAGCGGTAAAGAATCCTCCCCACCAATGCAGGAGATGCAAGAGATGGGGTTCATCCCTGGGTTGGGAAGTTCCCCTGGAGAAGGGAGTTGCAGCCCACTCCAGTATTCTTGCCTGGGAAGTCTCATGGACAGAGGAACCTGGTGGGCTATCCCCCATGGGGTCGCAAAGAGTCGGACACAACTGAGTGACTGAGCACATGCACGTCCAGCATTTAGGGTTACAATTTGCAGGAAGACGTCACAAAGGTTGAATTAGGAGGGCAAATTAAAAGGCCAGGGAAAATAAGATTTTTTTTCCATGATCCTCATTGTCCAAATCCTCTGTGTCCATAAGAAACACTATTTGTAGGAATGGAGTACATAACATTTAGATGACCTTGGATTCAGATCACACTGTGGATCCCAGATAGAAACCTGTAAGGGAAGAGAAGTACATGACATTAAGTCACAGCTGGTCATCCAGGTGGCCCCTGGGCTAAAGGAATTAAACTAGTAAGAAATTAAGGGCCCAACAGGAAAAGAAGTTGCTTCCATTTCAGCAAAGACAGGCAATCAAAACTTTATACATATCAAATACTTTCTTAGGAAACATGCTCTGTTCCCTATTCACCACACATCTTTATAAGCTAAACTCTGTAACATTACAGAATAAATGCAACCTCTGTAAATCTACATATTTTTCCTGATGCCCCACAAAGAAGGGAAAGGCCTGCATCATGTCTAGGGAAAGTTATATGCCAAGGTTTAATTTAATTAACTGGTAGGAGAAGACATTTCTTGTTTATAGGTTGACAGGAAGAGAGAAAAAAATAGTGAGGGTGTCTGAGGATCTCCCAGGTCTGACAAGAGTCAGACATCTGAGGGAGGCTCTCCTTTGTATTTTTTCTTCTCAATGAGTGGGACATTTCATGACCTCAAGATACAGAGAGTAAAAAGCATGGTTACCCCTTTATTCAAAGACAGTGCTATGCAGCATTCACATGTTCTCACACTGCTTCCAGTCCTCTGCCTAAGCTGGGGTAACTTTAGACAGTCATTAAGGCCCTCCTGGAGCCCATGTCAGAGGAGCTCTCTTGTCCAAAGGTGCCCCACTAAAAGGTCTGAATGTGTATATTTGTAAAACATATGGTTTTATAGTTCAAAATAATCGCTATCATTTGGAGGCTCATTTTTTTCACTGGAATGAATGCAGATTTGGGGGAACCAGAGTTTATATCTTTGGGGACTTCACTTTGAATGATGCATAAATAAAAATTCAAAGTCAATCAGTTGCTGTATAGCACAAATTAATACATTGTAACTCAACTATGCTTTAATTTTTAAAATTTTAAAAATAAGAAAAAAATTCAAAAGTGCATATTTATTTTAGTGTGCAAAGCAACCATAACCAATAGATTTTTCATATCTGTCAAATCATCAAACAGTTTCTCTCAGCTTCCAGTTTTTCTTCTATAGGGTGCTTCTAATAATCATTGAATATTAGTGTAATAATTCTGGAGAAGCTAAATATATACAAATGTAAGGCACTCCCCTGTACTGAATTAGTGAACTAAAACTACATGATCCATTACCTGACATCTGTTGGCCTCTGGATGGATACAGATAGGAACTGTGTCATGGAATCTTTGTGCACGTTGGTTTATCAGCCACTTTGCCCAGAATATTCTGAGTGGATGACAAGACATTAAAAATGGTAATTCCATTTTCAGCAATATCTTTGTGTAAATTTGACTCAGACAATACTATTAAAAAAAAAAAAAAAAAAAACCAACTACTAAGATGTTAGGGATTCACTTTTGGTAATACTGTTAAAAATGACAAATGAATCAAGAAAGATTTTCCATGGAAAAAATTCAGAAAAAAAACACCTAAAATAAAAATACATCGGGAGGGAGGTGGGAGGGGGGATTGGGATGGGGAATACGTGTAACTCTAAGGCTGATTCATATCAGTGTATGACAAAACCTACTGAAATGTTGTGAAGTAATTAGCCTCCAACTAATAAAAAAATTTAAAAAAACATACATTGGATATTTCTGGGCATGGAAGCACCCAGGATAAGAAAGTCAGAATTCAGATTTACACAAATGTAAGGCAATAAAACTTTCAGGTTGAGAAAGCAAAATAAATGCCATGTTGCTTGCAAGTTGGGATGAAAGTTGTATTACCAAAACATACACCCTTTATTTAGTTTCAGTGTCTCTGGAGCATAAGATTTAAAGGAAAAACTTGGTAACAAAGGCTTTTAACTTGTAGGATAGCTACTTAGGGAGAAAAGAAGCCTTAAGTAAGACCCAGGTATTGACATGTTAGAGTTACATATTTATGTTTACAAAGTCAGGGTTGGTTTGCATGCCACTTTCTGAGAGGCTCCAGCCAGTTCCCTGGTCCCTTCTCCAAGCTGGTTCTGCCCATAGTGATCCCTGACACACATCTACCCCAGCAAGAGGTAAGAATAGCCTTGTCTCACATCACTGATGGTTACTGCTGGCTAACGCTTGAGACTCCTGGTCATTCTTCCTGTCAGGGGGCCCCACACAGATTCACTGACCTCCCTAGAGAAAAATTCAGTGATTTGTAAACGGGTTGAGTTTAAAAAAAAAAAAAAAACAAACCCACCTTATCCATCTTCCCAAGATCCAATCTAGAAAAGATTGTATTAAGAGTCAACTGATGTGCCCTCTCCATGGGTGATGCATTGGTTTTGGTGTGGAGGGAAAGTGGTCCTAATTCTCAGTTTCACTGAGGTAGCATCTAACAAATAATGGAAACTGTTAATCCTGTATAAATCACTGTGTAACAAAGTGAAGTGTGTTAGTCACTCTTCACGACATAATGGACTGTTGTAGCCTGCCAGGCTCCTCTGTTCATGGAATTCTCTAGGCAAGAATACAGAGTAGGTAGACATTCCCTTCTCCAGGGACTCTTCCTGACTTCAGGATCAGACCTGTGTCGGTCTCCTGATTTGCAGGCAGATTCTTTACCATCTGAGTCACCAGGGAAGCCCAGGTTAAATTAAAGAAAGTATATTCCTCAGTGTTTGTAAATGCAACAGGTTTTAGAAATGTCCACATCCTGTATTCCATATTGACCAAGCCTGATACTTGTAAGTCTAGATGTATCTATTTCGGGTCTCTCTGATAGTTCTACCAAGAAAATTAGGAAGGGTAGGCTAAGGCTACATTAGGCTAAGGCTCTATTCATTTAGGACACAATGAGGCCATCCTATAATCAACATACATAGAAGCCCAGCTCCCTGGGAGATGTTACATGTACACTCTAAAGCCTAACATAACAGAAAATGGTGGACTCTTATAGATTTAAGTGCTTCAGCAGAATCCAGATGGATTTGAGGCAGTTGGTGAGCCATAAGCCATTTGTGTTTTTCTCTGAGACCATGACTTCACTTGTAATTTGGGGTCAGTACTTCATGAAATGCCTTGGCATTATTCATCAGGCATTGCCCAGGTCTGATCTAGACTTAGCTTCAGTTGGTGCTTCGGCATTCTTTCCCATTCTCTCAGCCTTGAGTCAGGGTCTATTTTCCTTAAAGTTTCAATTTTTATTTTTTAATTTTTTGAATGTATTTCTTCTTAAATGGAAGATAATTGTTTTACAATGTTGTGTTGGTTTCTGCCATACAGCAACATGAATCAGCCACAGGTATACATACGTCCCCTCCCTCCTGAACCTTCCTCTCACCCTATCCTGCCCCTTTAGGTTGTCACAGAGCACTGGGTTTGAGCTCCCTGTGTCATAGAGCAAATTCCCACTGCCTATATATTTTATGGGTATTGTGCATACATATGGTATTGTGTATGGTTCAGTGCTATTGTCTTAATTTGTCCCACCCTGCCTTCCCAGGTGGCACTGGTAGTAAAGAATCCACCTGCCAATGCAGGTAGATGAAAGATACACGGGTTCGATCCCTGGGACAGGAAGATCCCCTGGAGGAGATCTGGAGTATTCTTGAGAAGACTCTCGACTGGAGTATTCTTGCCTGGAGAATCCCATGGACAGAGAAGCTTGGCAGGCTGCAGTTCTTAGGGCTTCACAGAATTGGACATGACTGAGGCAACTTAGTATGCACTCCTTCCCTTACCGTGTCCACAAGTCTATTCTCCATGTTGGTGTCTCAATTGCTGCCCTACAAATAGGTTCATCAGTACCATTTTTCTAGATTCCAGATACACGCATTAATATGGAACTTTTTTTTTTTACTTTCTGACTTACTTCAGTCTGTACAAGAGGATCTAGGTTCATCTACCAAAGGTTCACTCTTGAGCCATCATCTGTTGCTGCTTCTTTCATAGTTTCTGACTTAGTAGCTCCCATTCCTTCTGAACTGTTTCCTTAGCCCAGTCTACTACCCATGAAGTTTTTATGACAAAAGCAACAGTTAGACCTATGCTTTGCTGTCCTGAGACCAGAGAAATAAAGTTAAGAATAGTTGCAAAATTTCTGAATCCACTCAGTGTACACACCATCAAAAGCATATATCAGAATGTGATGGGCAAGGCAAGGCCTGTCTGGTTGGACATCCAACTATAACCTCACTTGTTTTCTTCAGATAAGGCAGAATGTGTTCCACAAAAAGAGATGATGTTCCTCCTTATAGGAAGATACCCCACTCAAATATGTCAGAAGGCACTGCCAAAACCTTCTCATTTGCTTGACCTGAGCCCTGCCCCTATACCTGCTAGGGCCTTCTCTCCATTGGTGAGAGCTTTGTCTATCTGCAGGATGGATTCCTCTATTGTTTTCTGTGACTGCAGGGAACACTGGGAGACCTCTGTCACCTGAAGAAACAAGGAACAAAAATATTTCAGGTAAGAAAGATCTAGAGGGCTTCCTAGTGGCGCAGCAGTTAATAAAAAAAAAAAGGTCCACCTGCAATGCAGGAGATGTAGAAGATGTAGATTTGACTGGGTCGGGAAGATCCCTTGAAGAAGGGAATGGCTACCCATGCCAGTATCCTTGCCTGGAGAATCCCATGGACAGAGGAGCCTGGTGGGCTACAGTCCATAGGGTAATAAAGAGTTGGATAGGGCTGAAGTGACTGAGAATGCATACACATGAAAGATCTAAACTCTTGCTAGGGAAATTGAAATGCCAAATCTGACCTTGTAAACTTTGCATGTGTTAGGAAAATTAAATAGATAGCCTTGTTCAGGCTTCAGAGAGAAAACAGAGCTGGCCTTGACCTTGCTTCTAACCTGCCTGGACACTGCCCTGATTGTGAGCACCCTGACTGCCTGCTGAGAGTTCAAGCCTTGAGGCCCCATATAAGATAGAGGACAAATCTTGAGATTGTTGAGCCTCAGGAGGGGGTCTGGCCAATGAAGCCCAAGACTTAACAACATTACAAGTTTTACACAAAGCAAACAGCACTAACAAGAAATCAGAACTGCAATTTGCTGACAGATTGATGATGATATCAGTTTGCCTCCTGTGATTATAAACAGGAATCCCAAATTGCAATTTTTGACGTCTCACCCATGAAGAAGACACATTGCCTAGGACATTTTCCCAATCGGGACTCCAGATGTGCTGTGTCATGGGACTTGCCAGCACTATTTAAGTCTGAGTGTTGGTCAAAACCCAATTTGGTGACATATCCTCTACTATTTCTATTTCTCTTTTCTTTTAATGTTAGTATATTGAAAGGTTCTCTAGTGGCTCAAGCAGTAAAGAATCCACCAGCAATGTAGGAGCTGCAGGAGACGCAGGTTCAATGCCTGGGTTGGGAAGATCCCCTGGAGGAGGGCATGGCAACCAACTCCAGTATCCTTGCCTGAAGAATCCCATGGACAGAAGAGCCTGGCAGCTACAGTCCATGGGGTCCCAGAGTCAGACACGACTGAAGGAACTTAGCACACACACATTTTGAAAGTAAGCCAGATAATTCTCTAATAAATATTGGTATTATTTATTAGTACATCACAAGTGGCTTATTTTAACAAATCCTTTGAATGTCAGGTGAAAGTGAAAATTTTCGGCAAAACAGCACCCAAAGATCTTGCTTTGTTTCTTCTTCTTCCCCATCACTCACAAACAACAAACATTTGCTCCTTGCAATTCTGGAGTCTGGGAAGTCCAAGATCAAGTTGCCAGAAAATGGGTGTGTAGTGAGAGTTGCTTCCTGGTTCATAAACAGTGCCTTCTCGTCATGTCCTGACGTGAGGAAGTTGTGGGGGAGCTCTCTGGGTCCTCTTTTATAAGAGCACTAATCCCACTCATGAAGCATATGTCCTCATGACTTAATCAACTCCCAAGAGTCTCACCTCCAAATACTTTAGGGATTAGATTTTAGCATGTGAATTTTGGAGGGAGAAAAATATTCTGTCTGTAGCACCAAGGAACTGTTAACAGATTGACACTAACTAAGGAGATGTGACAACTAAATACATTTTGGGTCTTGGCACAGAAGGACACTCAAAGATGTGTAAAATAAATGATTGGTGTCTGGATTTTCATAATAGAAGCAGAATTGATCTCCAGTACAAGAATCTTCAGAGAAACTGCAGCTGTTCATATCGATGAGAAAGCCTTGTGTCCTGAGAAATCAGATCATGGAACTAGAGTGAAATACAGTCTGTTTTGGCTGAATTTCCAGGCTATGCTGTCTCTCTGAGCTCCTTTGGATGGTTTGAGGTGCTAGTGCTCTTCTGTGAAAACAAGATGTGTGTAGATGAAGGTGCAGATAATGATACACCAGCCCAAGTGTTGTAGGTCTGGAGAAGCACTGGAGGAAAGCTTTGTCCTGAAAACAGAATCCTTTCTGGAACAGTCCTGACAGGACATCATGGGGCCTGTGTGTAAGCACTTGACTGATGGGTCCCTGTGGTTCTGCAGGTGGCCCAGCAGGGACTTGGTCCACATTTGTGTCTTTATGTCCCTGACCATAATATACATTCCAAGCTCTTTGGTGGGACATACAAACCCTCCTTTGCTTTTTACTTCTCTTCTTTTCACAGCTATTTCTAAGGCCTCCTCAGACAGCCATTTTGCTTTTTTGCATTTCTTTTTCTTGGGGATGCTCTTGATCCCTGACTCCTGTACAATGTCACAAACCTCTGTCCATAGTTCATCAGGCTTTCTGTCTATCAGATCTAGTCCTCAAAATCTATTTCTCATTTCCACTTTATAATCATAAGGGATTTGATTTAGGTCATACCTGAATGGTTTAGAGGTTTTCCACACTCTCTTCAATTTAAATCTGAATTTGCCAAAATGAGTTCATGATCTGAGCCACAGTCCACTCCCAGTCTTATTTTTGCTGATTGTATAGAGCTTCTCCATTATGACTGCAAAGAATATAATCAATCTGATTTCGGTGTTGATCATCTGGTGATGTCCATGTGTAGAGTCTTTCTTGTGTTGTTGGAAGAGGGTGTTTGCTATGACCAGTGTGTTCTCTTGGCAGAACTCTATTAGCGATTTCCCTGATTCATTCTGTACTCCAAGGCCAAATTTGCCTGTTACTCCAGGTGTTTCTTGACTTCCTACTTTTGCATTCCAGTCCCCTAAAATGAAAAGGATAACTTTTTTGGGTGCTAGTTCTAGAAGGTTTTATAGGTCTTCATAGAACCATTCAACTTCAGCTTCTTCAGCACTACTGGTCAGGGCATTGACTTGGATTACGGTGATATTGAATGGTTTGTCTTGGAGATGAACAGAGATCATTCTGTCATTTTTGAGATTGCATCCAAGTACAGCATTTTAGATTCTTTAGCTAACTATGATGGCTACACCTTTTCTTTTAAGGGATTCCTGCCCACAGCATCAGATATAATGGTCATCTGAGTTAAATTCACCCATTCCAGTCCATTTTAGTTCGCTGATTCCTAAAATGTCAATGTTCACTCTTGCCATTTCCTGTTTGATCACTTCCAATTTGCCTTGATTCATGTACCTAATATTCAGAAAAAGAAACGCAAAAAAGCAAAATGGCTGTCTGAGGAGGCCTTACAGATACCTGTGAAAAGAAGAGAAGCAAAAATCAAAGGAGAAAAGAAAAGATATACACATTTGAATGCAGAGTTCCAAAGAATAGCAAGGAGAGATGAGAAAGCCTTCTTCAGCAAAGAAACAGAGGAAAGAAGAGAATGAGAAAGACTAGGGATCTCTTCAAGAAGATTAGAGATATCAAGGGAAGATTTCATGCAAAGAAGGGCTCAATAAAGGACCAAAATGGTATGGACCTGATAGAAGCAGAAGATATTAAGAAGAGGTGGCAAGAATACATAGAACTGTACAAAAAAGATCTTCACAACCCAGATAATCATGATGGTGTGATCATTCACCTAGCGACAGACATCCTGGAATGCAAAGTCAACTGGGCCTTAGGAAGCATTACTGCAAATAAAGCTAGTCGAGGTGATGGAATTCCAGCTGAGCTATTTCAAATCCTAAAAGATGCTGCTGTGAAAGTTCTGCACTCAATATGCCAGCAAATTTGGAAAACTGAGCAGTGGCCACAGGACTAGAAATGGTGAGTTTTCATTCCAATCCCAATGAAAGGAAATGTCAGTGAATGCTCAAATTACCACACAATTGCACTCATCTTACATGCTAGTAAAGTAATGCTCAAAATTCTCCAAGCCAGGCTTCAATAATACACGAACTATGACCTTCCAAATGTTCAAGCTGGTTTTTGAAAAGGCAGAGGAACCAGAGATCAAATTGCCAACATCCGTTGGATCATCAAAACAGCAAGAGAGTTCCATAAAAACATCTATTTCTGCTTTATTGACTATTCCAAAGCCTTTGGCTGTGTGGATCACCACAAACTGTGGAAAATTCTGAAAGAGATGGGAATACCAGAACACCTGACCTGCCTCTTGAGAAACCTGTATGCAGGTCAGCAAGCAACAGTTAGAACTGGACATGGAAAAAGAGACTGGTTCCAAATAGGAAAAGGAGTGTGTCAAGGCTGTATATTGTCACCCTGCTTATTTAACTTATATGCAGAGTACATCATGAGAAACTCTGGGCTGGAAGAAGCACAAGCTGGAATCAAGATTGCCAGGAGAAACATCAATAACCTCAGATATGCAAATGACACTATGTTATGGTAGAAAGTGAAGAAGAACTAAAGAGTCTCTTGATGAAAGTGAAAGAAGGGAGTGAAAAAGTTGGCTTAAAGCTTAACATCAGAAAACTAAGATCGTGGAATCCGGTCCCATCACTTCATGGCAAATAGATGGAGAAACAGTGGAAACAGCAGCTGACTTTCTTTTTCTGGACTCCAAAATCACTGCAGATGGTGATTGCACCCATGAAATTAAAAGATGCTTGCTCCTTGGAAGGGAAATTATGACCAACCTAGACAGTATATTAAAAAGTAGAGACATTCCTTTGCCAACAAAGGTCCATCTAGTCAAGGATATAGTTTTTCCAGTAGTCATGTATGGGTGTGACAGTTGGACTATAAAGAAAGCTGAGCACAGAAGAATTGATGCTTTGGAACTGTGGTGTTTGAGAGGACTCTTGAGAGTCCCTTGGACTGCAAGGAGATCCAACCAGTCCATCCTAAAGGAGATCAGTCCTAGGTGTTCATTGGAAGGACTGGTGCTGAAGCTGAAACTCCAATACTTTGGCCACCTGATGCAAACAGCTGACTCATTGGAAAAGACGCTGATCCTGGGAATGATTGAGGGCAGGAGGAGAAGGGGACGACAGAGGATGAGATGGTTAGATGGCATCACCAACTCAAGGAACATGAGTTTGGATAAACTCCGGGTGTTGGTGAAGGACGGAGGCCTGGTGTGCTGCAGTTCATGGGGTCACAGAGTCAGACATGACTGAGCAAGTGAACTGAACTGGACATACCCTCCTTCACAGTTTTTTCTCTAGCTTTCCATCCTTATCCCTTAAGTGATGCCTCCCACCTCCCAATGAGTTATAACATACAAGAACACAATCTCTATTTTTTCACATATTTGTACATACTTTTTCTTGTGGCTTGATGCTCATCCACCCTTTCTCAACCACTCAGCACACTGAGTGATACTACTTCTAGTATCTTGTATCTCTTCTTACCCCAATTTTTCTTAAGCTCCCTTCCCGATTTGGAATGGCTGTCAAGTACTTTGAGTCGGTCCTTAGCTATAATCCATGCTGGATGTGTGACTTTGAATAACTTAACTTCTTTGTGCATCACATTTGTCAATTGTATATTGTGGGTAGCAGTAGAATCTAATGCATAATATTATTCTTGAGTCTTAACTTGGTAATCCAGCAAAAGCACTTTAGAATATGCCTGGTACAAAAATTGCATACTGAATATGTATTAGCTGTTAGGAACCTTTCTTCTTATACTATTCCTTGTCAATCATCATCATCATCTGTGTATTCTAGTATGATAACTCTTTTTAAACTAGACTCAATCAACTATTATCTTTGTTTACATTTCAGATAATAACCACTGTGCAATCAAAAGTGTGTCTTAAATATTGTATCCCGTTTTTAGAAAAAGTCAGTACAAGAAAGAAATCTCATTTACTTGGATTCATTATTCTAAACTATTTTTAGAAATATTTGTGGTCTCTTCAAGAATATCTAATTGTGGTTATAAAAAGATAAAAAGTCAAGCTATCACCATGTTCCACTTCCCCCCTACAGCTGGTACTGTTTGGTCTTAGGCCTTCAGAAAGAGGAATAAAGACCATTTGACTTCTTTCATTTACCCATCTCTGATCTCTCCTTGGGCTTCCCTGGGGGCTCAGATGGTAAAGAATTTGCCTACATTGCAGGGGACCTGGGTTTGATCCCTGGGTCGGGAAGATCCTCTGGAGAAGGGAACGGCAACCCACTCCACTCTTGCCTGGGAAATCCCCTGAATTGAGGAGCCTGGCAGTTAAAGTCCACAGAGTTGCAAAGATTCCTTATCTTAACTCCTTTCTTGGGCACTAATTTATAGTCAAGTTCAACCTTTTCTTTGCCTCTGAGTAAAGATTGTGTCCTCCAGGAACAGAGAAATTTGTTGAAATAGTCTCCACTGTGGCCTCTAAAAGCAGTTTCAGCTCAACCTGGCAATAACTGACAGATACCTTTTCATTCTGCAACAATAAATCATCCTTCTTTTTTCTATAGTATCTTGCCAGGGAAATGTATAAAGATACAATATAAAGAAGTTGTTATTAACAGAAGGGATGCTCCAGCTGTGATTCTCTTGGACAAAATAGCCTGATGGCTTTAGAGTGGCTAGAATTTGGAATGGGCAAGGTATCTAGAAACTTGTTTTAGAGCCAGCCACTTCTGACTAATTTTTGAGGTTACCTAAGGAAATTCTCTTAATTCCCTGGGGCCAATCTCATTATCCATAAAATGATGAGTTTGGCAACCATGAACTGGAGATACCCTAGTACAACTGTAGTATGATTAATAGTGACCCAACACCCAATAATGAGCAATAAAAGGGTGGATTGTGGCTGAAAGCAGAGCTTCCTCAAATAACCTGCATTGCTGTGAATGAAAATTTACATGTAGAAAAATAACTTGCCCAGTAATGGCTCCAAGCACTCTGAACATAGTGTGGAACCTTTCATGAGTACTTTGAATGATGACTTGAAGGTGTGAAGATATGGAAATGGACAAGTTCCCTTGCTCTTGACAATTACAATTCAGATTGTTTTCTGGCACTTTATCAATATGAACTAAGACTTTTTTGGTCAGACGTTATTTAGTCTGATTCATGTTGATATACAACAGAAACCAAGACAACACTGTAAAGCAATTATCCTCCAATTAAAACTAAATAAATTAAAGAAAAGGAAGTTCTATAGGCAAAAGAAAAACCAAAAAAAGCTTTCAGTGATTGTGTCTCTGGTAAGCAGAATTAAAAAGTCCCTGAAGATATCTCTCCTCTAATATACATACACTGCATTGTCCCTGGAAATAGGCTGTTTTCATCCTATGCTTAGGCTACTTTATAGAACACAACTTAACTTTTAAGAAATTGGAGGCTGACCAGGGTGGCATTACCTAATCACATGAGAATATTTCCTGGTGCTCTCCAGAACTGTGGAGCTCAGGCCTGTCCCCAGCAACTTGCATAGCCTCAGGAGTGGAGGGAATACAACCGATAAAAATCATTCTGAGCAGCTTTAAATTGGTGATAGTCAATCTCCATTTGGAAGGACTGCCTGAGGGGTCTTGGGATTCTCTGGAAATCAAGGCTGCTGAGTGTCTCTTTTTGGAGGATACCTGAGCTAGCCGCCCAATTCTCCCAGGTAAGGAAGTCCAGATTTTCTCAGTTCTGCCTTCGGGGGAACATGGGAATTTGTGTACGTTAGGCCTTGGAATTACGTAGATGCCTTGAACCCCCAAGAGTCTGCTCCTATGAACAGGTTTCTCCTGACACTTGCTCTGTGCCAGGTCCCTAGCTACCCTGATCTGCTTGGCCCACCCATGCACGATACAAACATTGTTAGCCAGACCTGGGAAGCCTAAAGTTTTATTTCTCTCTTGTGTAAGAGTTGGAAAGCCTTGCATGGCACAGGGAACTCTGCTCAATAATTATTGCCTATGAAAGCATGAAAAAAGATCTTAGCTCTGTGAGCCTCCATGTTCTTAAGAATAGGTAGGTAAAACAATAACTCCTCCTGGATTTGTTACTGTACAGGTTGATAACAAATAGCTTGATAAATAATTTTTATTTAGCCAGGATTAATATACTACTTCTTCAGTGAGCAAGTGAAGCCATGAGTTCATATGTCCGTAAGTCCTGTAAACTGTAAAATGCCTAGAAATCTGATTGATAGATTATTTTGTCAGAAAAAAATGAGAGATTGGCTTAACACTTCTCCTCTGTATGAAATATCTTATTTCATTTTATCTGTTGGGGAGTAGTATGGAGTAAAGCAGGGTTTTTTGTTTTTTTGTTTTTTTGTTTTTTTTTTTTTTTTTTTGGTGTCTTATAAGCAGGAGAATTTAAAGAATTCTTAGAGTTAATATTTCAAAAAGCTTTGGGGAAGAGTAGATGAGTTTACACAGCTGGGTATTTCAGGTGTTTTGTTTGCTTGCTTTTATTTTTCGCTTTTACTGTAAAGGAGATATCCAAGCAAATAAACTTTAAACTTCAATTAAACAGGTAAATTAGATTATTAGATTGTGTAGATGATTAACAGTTTCCAAAAGTTATTATCCGTAAAGTCTCCGTGATGATTAAAAATGTCCCCAATCCCTATTTACAGCAAGTTACCACAGCTGATTCTGATATAACTTGTGCATGAGCCATGCTTTTAAAAAGTGCACGCTAAATGAGTAAACTTTATAGCTATTTTTAACAGCTGGTGAGTGTAAATGTGAATGAATTATTTCATATATTAGAGCTTTGAAGAATTTATGAAATTAAATATAGTTATTACAAAAATAAGCAAGAAATAACCTACTGGGGTGTAAACAGTCTGAAGGTAGGGGCCCTCTAGTCTTTTTTTCTCAGGTTTCTCCAACGCCTGGTAGGGGGCAGTTAGAAAATGCTCGAAGGAGGGAGGAGGAGACGGGAGGAAGCGACCCCACCCTGCACCTCAGCAAAGGGGCTGAGTTTTGGTCCTCAGTCAGAGAAAGGATATCAGCCTCCTTTCCGCAGTTGAGGTAGGATTCATTCCTCTTCCTTTGTAGGGCTTCTTGTGCAGCCCCCAGGGGGATGCCGGAGGAGGAGCAGCGCATCTTACTTTGGTCTCGCAACCGCAACCACCACACACAGCATCGCCGCGCGGCCACCAGCTACCTTTCAGCTTGCAGGTGAAGCGAGGGTACGCCAGTGCGGTCTGTGCTGGGAAATTCTTGTTGTTCGCTAACGGAAACGTGCCTGGAAGACCACACCGAGAAGCGAATTGTGTATTGCGCGGGGGAGCTGTAGCTGGGGAACAGGTTCTCAGTTCTCAGCTGCCTTTGCTCGCCCCTCGCGCTCTCCCCGCGTCTGGTTTCGGAAATCGACTGTTCAGTAGCTGAAAATCAAGCAGGGAAGCCCTCCTGCTTGGGGAAGAGGCGAACCGAAAGAAGAGCTCATTTTGTGGTTTAACTGTCGGAGTTTTTAACGTTGGTGGTTTTTTTTTTTTTTTTTTTTTTTCCTTTTCATTTTTTTTTTTTTTAATTGGGGAACGGATTGTGGGAGGAGGCTGGTGACAAGTCGGCTTGGCTCCTCTACACCTGGCATTGGAAACCCAGGTATCCCCAAACGAGTCCTGGCCCGGTTTTTACGGTTGGCTTGGGTTTCTTTGGCCGCGCAATACAGAGCAGCAGCCGTGAATGTGACAAAGTAACTGTGGGGTGAAATAGTTCAACAGACCGTTTCTCAGGGGTGCTTTGCTGGGAAAGAGGTTTGAGGTTTTGTTTGCGTGAATGGTTAATTTTGGTAATTTTTGCTTACGCATTTCCTGTCTGTTTTCTGTCTCCCACAGCTTTTAAAAAGAGTACTTTTGTAGTTAACATACCTACTCTATTCATAACAATAAAAATACGTGCAGTATGTTTGTGCATATATGAAACTTTGATATTATAGATACAGATTACCCAAAGATAATCACTACGATTTTGATGTACGTTCTTCTTGATTTTTTTTTCTTTCTTATATTAAGGTGTATCTGTATTTTGATAGCCTGAGTTCTGCTTTAGAGAAAATAAGAAATAAAAATTCAAAAAAAATTAAAATTAACAAATAAATTCTAAGTAACATTTTCTTAAAGCCGAGAGGGCTACAGAACTTTATATTACCTTCTTTTTTTTTTTTTTTTTTTTTGCACATGTTAGAGTACTTTCTTCTTATTTCTTATCATATTTGAATTTCATTGTACACAATAATTTCTGGCATTCTTAATAATGTTGAGCCCTACAGAAGAAACATTTTTAGTGCATTTTAAAATTTCATTTCATTATACTGAGCAACTGAATGACAGTTATAATTAAATTAACCTTTTACTATTTTTGTTGTCTTCTGAATAGTTATAGGTAGGAGCTGTTTTGCTAGAACAGCGTGGTCTTTGGTTCATTAGCTAGCTTTCTTTTTTAATTTATTTTTTAATTGGCGAATAATTGCTTTACAATGTTGTGTTGGCTTCTGCCATAAACAACGTGAATCAGTCATTTTAAATATATATATATACTTCCTCTTGAGCCTCCCGCCATCCTGTCCCTCTAGGGTCACAGAGCACAGAGGCTGAACTCCCTGTGTTATAAAGCAGCTTCCCACTAACTATCTATTTCACACATGATAGTGTATATATGGAAATGCTACTTTCTTAGTTTCTCCCACCCTCTCCTCCTGCTGCTGTGTCCACAAATCTGGACACATGACTCCCCGCCCCCCCCCCCCATCTGTCTTATGGTTCTTTAGATCTTTAGTGGTAGATCTTTTCCAGAAGGTTCCAGTTTTTTTTATCCATGGTTGTTCTGCAAATGGTTATGACTTTGGTATGCCTATCAGAGGAGGTGAGCTCAGATGAGTGTCTTTCTACTCTATCATCTTGTGTGGTCTCCTGAATTTAATATTGAGGTATAAAAATCCTTTTTTCTTTTATATTTGATGTAATGCTATTCATCACATTTTCTTAGGAAAGTTTACCTTTAAGTTGTGATTATATACCATCTTTCCTAATGTTAAAGCTAAAATGTACTAGTCCAATATAGTATCATGGTGAAATTAGATGATAAGTGCTTTCTTTTTTAAAAAAAAAAAACTCTACAAAATGTATGAAGTAAACATAATTTTCTATTTCAACATTGCCAGTATTTCATCTTTTGACATTAGTCCACTCAGAGTCTGAAAAGACTTTGGGAATTCTGTTAGTTTTTCTTAGCTGCAGTTTATTTATCTCTAAATGGACTTAGCTAACTTCTAGTATTTGTTTGTACTTTTCCAATTTATGATATTAAAATCAATGCAGATTTTCAATTCGCTTAACTCTAAGTTGGCAATAAAAATATTATTTCCTCAATATGTACCTCAAAGGTTTGCTACATATGTGAGCTTTTAGAATGAATCTTCCAAGCAATAATTGGCATTAAACTGAAAGCTGTATTTCTTTTTTTTAAAACTATTTTAACACTTGGTGTGTACCCACAAAGATGGACTCTTTAATCTTTTAGTCAGTTTAAAAAAATCAGTACAAGTAAATGAGTAATAAATGTGATTGATTCTATAATGATTCAGTTCAATTTGACAGACATTTAATTGCATTATTATTATATGCTTATCCCTGTAATAGATATAGACTGTGACATGGTCCCAGATATTGAAATGTTTACAATCTTGAAAGGTGAGAGTTTTATAAGAAAAACATACAAAGGAAATGTGGTGGTGGTTTAGTTGCTAAGTCACATCTGATACTAATTCAAATAATAATTAGTATATGAATATGTATGTGTTAACATGAATGTATACACATGAATGAGTATATGCATATTAAATTTCAGGTGAAAATGAAGAATGGTAACAAGTATATGGGTAATGGACATAGCGGGTAGCTATTCTAACTGTTAGTCAAAAAAGAATTCTCTGAAGAGGTAACATATATAAAAGTTGTCAATAAAGGGAGGGGGTAAGCTATTTGAAGAGGTAGTGGAATAGTGTTTCAGGCAGGGAATCCGCAGATTGCTGAGGTGAAAACAAGCTTGATGTGCTCAGGAAACCATGAGATAATTTTGTTATAAACACCAAAAATATATGCAACAAAATATCACAAATTTTTTTAATGAATCCTGAAACAGTCTTGGCCATTTTGAAAGTTAAACCCAAGCTGGGCTAAGTATAGTGCCCCTGTACTTCTGAGACACAGAGATTGATGTAGAAGGAGGGTGGGCACATGACCCAGACCTGAATAATAACAATCCTTTATCTCCTCACTGGATCCAAGAAGTCCTCCTTTCTCTCTTATGTTTTTGGCTTTATTTTTAATATGGTTTATTGAGGCTATAAAGATGGGTTTCTAGAAAAGAATAGTCTAAGGAGAGTTAGTTCTTTTTTGAATGCAAACAAGATAATTTTAATATTCAATAATGCAGGCAAAAATAAATTCAGATTATTTCTTTCAGATTCCATGGTTTGTAAATGTTCCAAAGAATATTTGTTTTAATTACACTCAAAAGTTCAGTTATAAGAGTATAGTATTGGTAAAGGAAATTTTATTAAAATGGCTTATTAAACTGGTAGAATTTAATGGGGCTGCATTTAAGTGATATGAAATTTTTCATATTCTATTACTGAATTCCAGAAAAAAATGGTCTAGCATCTTGTTTTAGAAATGGTGGGGTTCTTTGAAACCTAGGGTACTCAGCCATTGGGTGTAATGAAAATATTCAGACAGGAGCAATCTCATTATTCAACTTCCTGCTACACAAAGTTTGGGAAAGTTGAAAAAGCTGACCTCCATCAGGTGCTCACAGAAAATATTAAGTGTAGGGCAGGAGGCATGAGGGAGCTGCCTTGGTGGGGCAGGCAGGCTGGACATTTCTTAGTTTGAGGTTATGCCTCTGTACCTAGAGAAGAGAGATGACTGATGTTGTCATCAGGAGACTGGAGCTGAATTACAGGTAATTGCAGCCCACCATTGGGCTAGGAATAAGATCATAAAGAAATAAAAGACCCATATGATGCAGGTGTTCAGAGTCTGCTAAAATTGGGAGTAGAACAGCAATACTGAGAAAAACCTTTTGACTCTCCAGGTTTTACATAAAGAACAATGTAATTGCAGAACTCCACTGGAGAAATTTGAGGCTTTATTCACTTAAATTAGCTATAAAATAAACAAAACTCATGTCCACCTGAACTGTAACTATACTGAATCATCTTAACAGAAAAGAGATGTACCTATTTCTAAGCATAAGTACTATGTCAGTCCCAACTATTTTTTACACAGTCACCAGCATTCAGTAAAAAATTATGAGACACAGAAAAAAAATGAAGTAAAAGCTATCCATTGTGAAGACATAAAGCAAGCAACAGAGATAGTGATAGGCCAAGTGCTGGAACCATCAGACAGCCCTTTTAAAATCACTATAATTATTATGTTAAAGGATCTAGTGAGAAGATAAACACAGTAGACAGATATGAATTCTCAGTGGAGAACTGCAAACTATTAGTAGAGTCAGATGGAAATACTGTAAATGACAATCAAGGTGTCCTTTATAGCCTTGTGGGCTTTAGTCCATGGGGTAGCAGGGGTCGCAAAGAGTCAGACACGACTGAGCGACTAACACACACTTTATTTTTTTTTTATTTTTTATTTTTTTAATTTTATTTTATTAGTTGGAGGCCAATTACTTCACTACATTTCAGTGGGTTTTGTCATATATTGACACGAATCAGCCATTGAGTTACACGTATTCCCCATCCCGATCCCCCCTCCCACCTCCCTCTCCACCCGATTCCTCTGGGTCCTCCCAGTGCACCAGGCCCGAGCACTTGTCTCATGCATCCCACCTGGGCTAGTGATCTGATTCACCATAGATAATATACATGCTGTTCTTTTGAAACATCCCACCCTCACCTTCTCCCACGGAGTTCAAAAGTCTGTTCTGTACTTCTGTGTTTCTTTTTCTGTTTTGCATATAGGGTTATCGTTACCATCTTTCTAAATTCCGTATATATGTGTTAGTATGCTGTAATGTTCTTTATCTTTCTGGCTTACTTCACTCTGTATAATGGGCTCCAGTTTCGTCCATCTCATTAGAACTGATTCAAATGAATTCTTTTTAACGGCTGAGTAATATTCCATGGTGTATATGTACCACAGCTTCCTTATCCATTCATCGATGGGCATCTAGGCTGCTTCCATGTCCTGGCTATTATAAACAGTGCTGCGATGAACATTGGGGTGCACGTGTCTCTTTCAGATCTGGTTTCCTCAGTGTGTATGCCCAGAAGTGGTATTGCTGGGTCACATGGCAGTTCTATTTCCAGTTTTTTAAGAAATCTCCACACTGTTTTCCATAGTGGCTGTACTAGTTTGCATTCCCACCAACAGTGTAAGAGGGTTCCCTTTTCTCCACACCCTCTCCAGCATTTATTGCTTGTAGACTTTTGGATAGCAGCCATCCTGACTGGCGTGTAATGGTATCTCATTGTGGTTTTGATTTGCATTTCTCTAATAATGAGTGATGTTGAGCATCTTTTCGTGTGTTTGTTAGCCATCTGTATGTCTTCTTTGGAGAAATGTCTGTTTAGTTCTTTGACCCATTTTTTGATTGGGTCATTTATTTTTCTGGAATTGAGCTTCAGGAGTTGCTTGTATATTTTTGAGATTAATCCTTTGTCTGTTTCTTCATTTGCTATTATTTTCTCCCAATCTGAGGGCTGTCTTTTCACCTTACTTATAGTTTCCTTTGTAGTGCAAAAGCTTTTAAGTTTCATTAGGTCCCATTTGTTTAGTTTTGCTTTTATTTCCAATATTCTAGGAGGTGGGTCATAGAGGATCCTGCTGAGATTTTTGTCAGAGAGTGTTTTGCCTATGTTCTCCTCTAGGAGTTTTATAGTTTCTGGTCTTACATTTAGATCTTTAATCCATTTTGAGTTTATTTTTGTGTATGGCTAACACACACTTTAATGGGTTTAGCAGATGACCAAATGAGTACCCAGTGGAGGAAAGAATCAGAGAACTTTAGATAGGTCAATAGAATTTAAACTGAACCGTGAAGTTATTCAAGGAGTGAAAGAAATAGTTAAGAATCCAGTAGCTCAGTTATCATAAAACAGTATCAAAAGATTTGCTATACATGTGATATTAAAAAATCAAAAGGAACGAGAACCTTCCAAAATTACTGAAAGACAGCACACTACAGGTTCAGAAGTTCAGAGAAACCCAAGCGGATAAATACAAAGAAAAACACAATATAGGCAGAGCAATGAGATCTAAACAAAAAGATCTTGAAGGCTATGAGAAAAACAGATAATGCTGCTGCTAAGTCACTTCAGTCATGTTCGACTCTGTGCGACCCCATAAATTTCAGTCCACCAGGCTCCCCGATCCCTGGGATTCTCCAGGCAAGAGTACTGGAGTGGGGTGCCATTGCCTTCTCCGAAAACAGATGCTACATGCAGGGAAACAAGGGTAAAAATATGAACAACTTCTTTCTGGAAATGCTGCAAGTTAGGGAAAGTGGAAAGACATTTCTAAAGTACTAAATAAAACAATATTAACTCAGATTTCTTTACTCAGTAAAAAAAAGTCTCCAAATGGATATAAAAATACAGAGATTTCATAGCAAAGCTGATAGAAATATATTTTAATGGACTCAGTGTAAATCCAATGAAAATTTATGCTATTGTTGGTGGAAGAAAGGTGACTTTAAAATTTATATGAAGATTTCTTATTTGTAGGATAGATACAAGAAAGTATCCCTCTAAATGTGGCATCACATATTTGTGAATGTGAAGAAGACGAAAGGCTCTCTTCTGTCACTCCTTGAGAGGCACTGATGTCCCTTCTGTCCCTTTTCCTTCAACACAGGTTCAGCTGTTCTTTTCTAAGGCTGAGTATATTCCTGTGAAGCCACATCACTGATGGTGACCATAAACACTACTGCAGATACAGCCCTGGAGTCTGGAGTGTTCCTCATTTGCGCTAACACCATTCCACAGGAGCAGATTTGGTGCCTCTCAATTGAGGCCAGTTGGAAGTAGTATCTTCACCTCTTGGTCTTAAGATCCAATCTGTGAAATTAAAACAACAGTTATATAATTTGGCTTCCTTTGTTTCCTGTGACATCTATTTCCAAAGGTGAAGATGTCTATGAGAAGATTATCATAAGTTTGAAAGTGTCCATTATACATTTCTAAAACATTTCAAGGCTACTTCATTTTAGGTTAAGAAATTTTCACATTTGTGACTTGGGTGTCATGTCAATCAAACGTCTCTGTCAAAAGCAATTGATTTGCATCTTGCCTATCGCTTCCGTGGTGGCTCAGACGGTAAAGTGTCTGCCTGCAAAGCTGGAGACCCGGGTTCAATCTCTGGGTTGGGAAGATCCCCTGGAGAAAGAAATGGCAACCCAATCCAGTACTCTTGCCTGGGAAATTCCATGGACTGAGGAGCCTGGAATGCTACAGTCCATGGGGTCTCAAAGAGTCAGACAGGACTGAGTGACTTCACTTTCACTTTCACTTATAAGTCATTATTATAGCTCCAGTGCTATCAAAACCAGCATTTGTATTGATAAACAGAGTTAATAGACACAGCATAGTCTATTGCTGTGTCTTACTTAAGAGCACAAAGTATACTGGAGATCTGACAGTTTGTAACATGCTCTACATTAACAGTAACAAACTTGGAACTTTCGATAAGTGACTTAATTTTACCCAATCTCAGCTTTTAGAAATCTCTGTAAGAGAAATAATAATGAAATCAGTATTGATTTTGAAATAGTGTTCTTTTCAACCAAGACAGTTCCTTGGATATTAAATTGTACATTATCATTTTCCTTTATGAATTGTACAGCTTGCAAAGGCAGTTATAAAGTATTATTAGTAAGTGCTCCAGCAAAATAGGCTGTGGTCTTTGGTACCTTTGAAAGTTCAGTTCAAGTCTGGAAGTACAGCTGAACAGTAAGAACAAAACCCTATCTGATTGTGGGAAATTCAGCATAATAAAACTCTGCAAAGAACAGGGGAAAAGACAGATGTTAAAATATTTGCTTTTCTTCCTTTAATAATAAATCATATTTTGAGCAACTAAAAAATTTCAAGCTCCTATAATGTAACCCAATTGGGTAATTCATATAAAACTCCACCAGGGCTTCCCCGGTGGCTCAGTGGTAAGAATCTGCAAATTGCAATGCAGGAGACACTGGTTCAGTCCCTGGGTCAGAAAGATCACCTGGAGAAGGGAATGGCAACCCAGTTCGGTATTTTTGCCTGGAGAATCCCATGGGCAGAGGAGTCTGGTGGGCTACAGTCCATGGGGTTGCAAAGAGTCCAGACACACTGACCTGCTACGTTTCACTTTTTCTGTAATTTTTCTATAGGCTTCCCAGGTGGTGCTAGTGGTAAAGAACCTGCCTGCCAATACAGTAGACATAAGAAATGCGGGTTCCATCCCTGCATTGGGAAGATCCCCTGGAAGAGGGCACAGCAACTCACTCTAGTATTCTTGCCTGGGAAATCTGTGGACTGAGAAGTCTGGTGGACTACAGTCCAAAGGTTGCAGAGTCAGATATGACTGAAGTGACTTAGCACACATGCACCATAATATTTCTGTAATTTTTAAGACCTATTTTGCTGGAACTCCTTTTTTCATGAACTTCTTATTGCAAAATTCAGACTTAAATAGAAGAAAGTAGGGAAAACCATTAGATGATTCAGGTATGATCTAAATGAAATACCTTACAATTATACAGTGGAATTGACAAATAGATTCAAGGAATTAGATCTGATACACAGAGTGCCTGAAGAACTATGGATGGAGGTTTGTGACATTACAAAGGAGGCAGTGATCAAGACCATCCCCAAGAAAAAGAAATGCAAAAAGGCAAAATGGTTGTCTGAGGAGGGCTTACAGAGTTGAGAAAAGAAGAGAAGCAAAAGGAATAGGAGAAAAGGAAAGATATACCCATTGGATGCAGAGTTCCAAAGAATAGCACGGAGAGATAAGAAAGCCTTCTTCAGTGATCAATGCAAAGAAATAGAGGAAAACAATACAATGGGAATGATTAGAGATCTCTTCAAGAAAATTAGAGATACCAAGGGAAATTTTCATGCAAAGATGGGCACAGTAGAGGACAGAAATGGTATGGACCTAACAGAAGCAGAAGATACTAAGAAGAGGTGGCAAGAATACACAGAAGAACAATACAAAAAAGATCTTCATGACCCAGATAATCATGATGGTGTGATCACTAACCTAGAGTCAGACATCCTGGAAAGCAAAGTCAAGTGGGCCTTAGGAAGCATCATTATGAACTAGTGGAGGTGATGGAATTCCAGTTGAAATATTTCAAATCCTAAAAGATGATGCTGTGAAAGTGCTGCACTCAATATGTCAGCAAATTTGGAAAACTCAGCAGTGGCCCCAAGACTGGAAAAGGTCAGTTTTCATTCCAATCCCAAAGAAAGGCAATGCCAAAGAATATTAAAACTACCACACAGTTGCACTCATCTCACATGCTAGCAAGTTAAGTTCAGTCAGTCGCTCAGCTGGGTCTGACTCTTTGTGACCCCATGGACTGCAACACACCAGGCTTCCCTGTCCATCACCAACCCCAAGAGCCTACTCAAATTCATGTCCATTGCATCAGTGCTGCCATCCAATCATCTCATCTTCTGTCGTCCCCTTCTCCTCCTGCCCTCAATCTTTCCCAGCATCAGGGTCTTTTCCAATGAGTCAGTTCTCTGCATCAGGTGGCCAAAGTATTGGAGTTTCAGATTCAGCATCAGTCCTTCCAATGAATTTTCAGGACTCATTTCCTTTAGGATTGACAGGTTGAATCTCCTTGCAGTCCAAGGGACTCTCAAGAGTCTTCTCCAACACCACACTTCAAAAGCATCAATTCTTTGGCACTCAGCTTTCTTTAGAGTCCAACTCTCACATCCATACATGACTACTGGAAAAACCATAGCTTTGACTAGATGGAACTTTGCTGGTAAAGCAATGTCTCTGCTTTTTAATATGCGGTCAGGTTGGTCATATTTTTTCTTCCAAGGAGCAAGCGTCTTTTAATTTCATGGCTACAATCACCACCTGCAGTGATTTTGGAGCCCCCCAAAATAAAATCTTTCACTGTTTCCATTGTTTCCACATCTATTCCCCAGCATGAAGTGATGGGATTGGATGCCATGATCTGGGTTTTCTGAATATTGAGTACTAAGTCAACTTTTTCACTCTCTTCTTTCACCTTCATCAAGAGGCTCTTTAGTTCTTCTTCATTTTCTTCCATATGGGTGGTGTCATTTGTGTATCTGAGGTTATTGATATTTCTCCTGGCAATCTTGATTCCAGCTTGTGCTTCATCCAGTCCGGCATTTCACATGATGTTCTCTTCATATAAGTTAAATAAGCAGGGTGATAATATACAGCCTTGATGTACTCCTTTCCCAATTTGGAACCAGTCTGTTGTTCCATGTCCAGTTCTAACTGTTGCTTCTTGACCTGCATTCTTATTTCTCAGGAGGCAGGTCAGGTGGTCTGGTATTCCCATCTCTTTCTGAAGTTTCCACAGTTTGTTGTGATCCACACAGTCAAGGGCTTAAGTATAGTCAATAAAGCAAAAGTAGGTATTTTTCTGGAACTCTCTTGCTTTTTTGATGATCCAATGGATATTGGCAATTTGATCTCTGATTCATCTGCCTTTTCTAAATCCAGATTAAACATCTGGAAGTTCATGGCTTGAACCTGTTGAAGCCTGGCTTGGAGAATTTTGAGCATTACTTTCCTAGCATGTGAGATGAGTGCAATTGTGTGGTAGTTTGAGCATTCTTTGGGATTGTCTTTCTTGGGATTGGAATGAAAACTGACCTTCCAGTCCTGTGGTCACTGCTGAGTTTTCCAGATTTGGTGGCATATTGAGTGCAGCACTTTCACAGGATCATCTTTTAAGATTTGAAATAGCTCAGCTGGAATTCCATCACCTCCACTAGCTTTGTTCATAGTGATGCTTCCTAAGGCCCACTTGACTTTGCTTTCCAGGATGTCTGACTCTAGGTGAGTGATCACACCATTGTGGTTACCTGGGTCATGAAGATCTTTTTTGTATTGTTCTTCTGTATATTCTTGCCACCTCTTCTTAGTATCTTCTGCTTCTCTTAGGTTCATACCATTTCTGTCCTCTTTTGTGCCCATCTTTGCATGAAAATTTCCCTTGGTATCTCTAATTTTCTTGAAGAGATCTCTAATCATTCCCATTGTATTGTTTTCCTCTATTTCTTTGCATTGATCACTGAAGAAGACTTTCTTATCTCTCCATGCTGTTCTCTGGAACTCTGCATTCAAATGGTTATATCTTTCCGTTTCTCCTTTACCTTTAGTGCTAGAAAGTAATGCTCAAATTTCTGCGAGCCAGGCTTCACTAGTATGTGAACTGTGAACTTCCAGATGTTCAAAGTGGATTTAGAAAAGGCAGAGGAAGCAGAGATCAAATTGCCAACATCCGTTGGATCATCAAAAAAGCAAGAGAGTTCCAGAAAAACATCTACTTCTGCTTTCTTTACTACACCAAAACCTTTGACTGTGTGGATCACAACAAACTGTGGAAACTTCTGAAAGAGATGGGAATACCAGGCCACCTGACATGCCTCTTGAGAAACTTGTATGCAGGTCAAGAAGCAACAGTTAGAACTGGACATGGAACAACAGACTGCCTCCAAATGGGGAAAGGAGTATGTCAAGGCTGTATATTGTCACTCTGCTTATTTAACTTATATGCAGAGTTGATCATGTGAAATGCCGGGCTGGATGAAGCACAAGCTGGAATCAAGATTGCCAGGAGAAATATCAATAACCTCAGATACGCAGATGATACCAGCCTTACGGCAGAAAGCAAAGAAGAACTAAAGAGCCTTCCTGATGAAGGTGAAAGAAGAGAGTGAAAAAGTTGACTTAAAGCTCAACTTTCAGAAAACTCAGATCATGGCATCTGGTCCCATCACTTCATGGCAAATAGATGGGGAAAGAATGGAAACAGTGAAAGATTTTATTTTTTTTGGGGGGGGGGAGCCTCCAAAATCACTGCAGATGGTGATTGCAGGCATGAAATTAAAAGATACATGTTCCTTGGAAGGAAAGCTATGACCAACCTAGACAGCATATTAAAAAGCAGAGACATTAGTTAGCCAACAGAGGTGCATCTAGTCAAAGCTCTTGCTTTTCTAGTAGTCATGTATGGATGTGAGATTTAAGCTATAAAGAAAGCTGATCACCAAAGAATTGATGCTTTTGAAATGTGGTGGTGGAGAAGACTCTTGAGAGTCCCTTGGACTGCAAGGAGATCCAACCTGTCAATCCTAAAAGAAATGAGTCCTGAATATTCATTGGGAGGAATGATGCTGAAGCTGAAACTCCAGTATTTTGGCCACCTGATGTGGAGAACCAACTCATTGGAAAAGACCCTGATGCTGAGAAAGATTGAAGGCTGGAGGAGAAGGGGATGACAGAGAATGAGAATGAGATGGTTGGATGGCATCCCTGGGTTGATGGACGTGAGTTTGAATAAGCTCCAGAGTTGGTGATGGACAGCAAAGCCTGGCATGCTGCAGACCATGGGATCACAAAGAGTTGGACATGACTGAGTGACTGTACTGAACTGATTATACTGGAGATAAAATAAAAAAACAAAAAGGAAATAAAATGTGTAAGAAAATATTTAATTTTTACTATTAAAATAATTTTCAATCATTCTAGGGAAATACAGAAATCCCTGAAGATGTAACTATTGGGAGAAAAAAAGCCAAAGTGGTAGAATTCTTTTTTTAAAATTTATGGTTATTCACAGCTAAAATATGTATATACATATATTTATAAAATCTATAGTTTTTTAATAAAAATCAGTAGGCTTTCATATATGATTGCAGTTACACTCAGTTCATTTTAGTACTGTAAAGTGAAAGAATTGTCAGTCATTTTAGGGAAATACAGAAATCCCTGAAGATGTAACTATTGGGAGAAAAAAAGCCAAAGTGGTAGAATTATTTTTAAAAATTTTATGGTTATTTACATTTAAAAATATATATATGCATATATTTTTATAACCTATAGTTTTTAATAAAAATCAGTAGGCTTTCATATATGATTGCAAGCAATTACACTCATTTAATTTTAGTACTGTAAGCAATGATCAAAATTAAATGCCAATATTTGGGGCTTAAAATTAAATGAGCCCCATCATATTGTTTGTCACATTATGTTGCATTCCTTTTACTATTTATTTACAGACTTAAAGGATTATACACAAAATCCAATAGAAATTGGTTCATAATATAAAATATCCTATTTAAGTTATGCCCTTGGTGAGGATAAAAGGAGGGTTAGACTTCTTTAGCTTTTCAACTTTTGACATAATTTCCGTGCTGGTAGTTCTTTCCATCTTCTAGAGTACTTCTATTTCATTATGATGTTATTTGCTTACAGCTTAGAATAATCTAAGCTGATTGTCCATTAACCATGACCAGGAATCATATAATTGCCCATAAACTGCGTGTCCTCCATCCGGTTGGGAACCATACATTGTATACTGTCTGCACTAAGAAGCTAGGTTAGTTTTTGTTTGTTTTTATCATTGATGCCTCTCCCTGATGGCCTCCAGCACAAAACTACTTGGCAAGAGTGATGTCCACCTGAGTTCAATCAAGATCCTTGTGACTTGGATTATTATAGAAATATTTCCCACTCCAGGTCACTTCCAATCCCCACTGAGAAAAATATGGAAAATTAGAGGTACAAGAGAAAGTTTCCCTAATACAACCTGCCCAATATCACTGCCAAGAGACAATGATAAAATGTCCCTTATAATAAAAGTCATAATCTTTTTAAGGAAGCAATCAATACTTAAACTTTTTGTGCATTTACTAAGAAGTTAGTAAAATGCACATTTTACCCATTGAATATCATAACTTAATAATTCAGTACAAAAGTTCAATATAATTATCAAAGTTTATTTAAATGATGATTGTATCAAGTTCTATAGTTTCTTGTTCCTTTGCATCTTCAGTGAAAATGAACAAGTAAATGAAATTCTAGTGTTCAGCTCTTTAGAGTAAGATGCATGTACCATTTGGTGAGTCATTCCTCAGAAGATTCTGGAGCTCATTGTGAAGTTGTCTGTTCTCAGCTTGGAATCTCTCCTTGAGCCTTTTCACCTCTTCCTAAAAAGTGATACATAAAACAAAAGAGCTGAGCAAAATGTAGTGTCCAGATCATTGTTTAGGGAAAGTCCCAGTCACTGACTTTCCCTTACTTATTTTAAACAATCAGTAATAAAAGACGGTCCCTAATTCCTCCTTTCCATTCATATTCATTTTACCTCTTACTCTTGGTTTCCTATTCCTGTAATTCTTATTCCCAGTCTGTTCCTATAGCTGCAGAAACATCATCTCTCAATCCCTGAAATATTGGTATCCCAAGAATTATATCCTAAGGCCCCTTCTCCCTTTGTCCTTAAGCAATCTGAACCACATCTTGACTTCAGTTCTTATGTACACACAAAGGAACATCAGATCTAGTATTACAAGGAGAGGTTGAAATTAGTAAAATGCACATTTTATCCATTATGAATATCAATATCACAACTTTATAACTCATTACAAAAGTTCAACTGGGTGGTCTAGGTGATATCCTCAATCAGGTGATGGGTCTGAGCCTTAGATAAGGGAATTTGTTCTGGGTCTCCACAGTAACGGGGTTAAAATAGAAGGAAAGGATGAGATCAGAAACCCTAGATTGAAAATACTGCCCTTCGGTGCGGGTCTATAATCTCAAAATTGTCTTGAAACAGTCCCTGGGCAACAAGGACCTACAGGTAGATCAGCCATGATGGGCAGGATGCCCTTTGTCTCACAGAAGAATGTAAGACTAGGTTTGCAGATATGAAAGCATTGCAGATCCCACGCACTGAGAAGACTGTTTTGATAACTTGCTAGGCTGTGTGATAGTGGCATTAATTATCTCTTTGGAACTTAATTTTTCTAATCAGAAAAATGGGGGCATAATGGCCCTGATTCACTGAATAGACTAGGCTAAGGAATGTGTGTATGGTGCTTTGTACAGTGCTTGGTAGGTAGAAACCGCTGCCAACTGAGTGATAATAATAGCAGAGGGCTGGATGAAACAAACTCTACAAGTGAAAGGTCTTCAGAACCAGCAACAATTAAGCTAAAGACAGGGGCATGGATATAGTAATATGAGATTAATTCAACAAGGTAATCTATGATCAAAGGAAAAGACTAGCTAGAACAATGAACAAAATAACAAAAAGACTGATCACTGTGGGTTAGAAATGTCCTTGGATTTTGCTTAACAAATTATAGTGCTTATGCTGTGCCAAGCACCATTCTAAACTCAAATATTGACTCATTTAAGCTTCAAAATAGCCCTATAAAATAAGCAATATTAATATAAGTATCTCCAAACAATGTATTTAGTAAGAGGTAGAGCTGGATTTCTCACCCACACTATTTGATTCCAGAGTCTTTGCCCTAGGCCACAATATTATGCTGCCTCTTCCATGTTGTTGGTGCTTCATGTTCTCATTGATACAGAGGAGGGAGTGTGACTAAAATCCTGAGAAGAAATAATTGATGAGTACCTGGAGCTGATGTTCCATGGCCCTCTGTTGCAGGGCCTCCTGGTATACTCTGTTTGTCTCCATTAGTCTCACTTGTTCCTGATGGACTGTCTTCCTCGGCTCCATCATTTGCTGATGCTGCGTTAGACTTTGCATCAACCTTTGTGCTTCAGCCTTCATAAATTCTTCTCTTAAACCTACCTCAGAGAGGAAGAAAATGACAAACCTCTCTAGGATTAAAGTACCCTTCCTTCTGCCCCGCTCCCTTATTTGTTATTGCCGCTACTTCATAGATAAAATTTCCTTGGTCAATTTTTCTCCCTGCAAGTAATCATATGGTAGCTGAGGGTATATGCCCTATTCAGGTATAGACTGAGGAGCTAAGAATGGTACATCTTTGCCATTCTAGCTCTAGTTTAATGATCCCAGGTTTAACCAGGTCAAATTAACTTAAAATGTGTAGAATTTCTGTGTTGCATTTTTTTTTCCATTGCTTTTCTCACCTTCGATCTCCTTTTCGCTTGCTGTGAGAGCAAGGTCTGTCTGCAAAATGGTAACACTCACAGACTCCTTGGACTCTAAATATTTCTGAAGAGCTTCCTCAGCCTAAGAACCCGAAAAAATATAATCAGAAGTAAAAAATGATTAGGAATGTTGTAAACCTCTTTATTTCCTTTTCTTCCCAGCATCTTTTCCTCCCTAGAAGTGCTCAGCCTGTACTTAGTGAAACTGCCAGTCAAGCCTCTTCTGTCAAGGAGTGGACACAAGCTCCAGGCTGGCCTATTGGAGTACCCAAAGCCACTTGATGCAGAAGATTTGGGTATAGGTGGGAAAATACTGCAACTTGAGTGTTTTAAAGACTGATATGGATGCCGGAAAAGATATCTTCTCTCCCATGAGACTGAGGTCATGAAGGACTAGTTAAGCTGGGAGCTGTCGGTGTCATCTTTGCTGCCCTGTGGGGTGAGGCTGCCTGAGAATGAAGTCAATGGTGAGGAAAACAGAAAAAGCTGGATTTTGGATAGGAAAGAAAGAAGGAAAGGGGAACATTGATTACATTGTTACATGTAATCAACTGATTAAACTCTTGGACATATCTATATTAATACTTACAATTAAATTTAAACATTTTGCCTTTAGTTTATGTGCATCAATGTATCATTTTCTTAGGTTAGTTCATTTATTGGGATTCTGTCCTGTGTATCCAAAAATGTCCTTTTGTTGCAATGAATGTTGATGGTTGTAATAAAAGTCTGGTGATTATGGCAATAGTCTAGTTTAATTCCACCACTATTATTCTTCCTGTCTGTCATCATTGATTTTTCAAAGAAGACCCCCTACAGTTCCCCCATAATTAATACATAAAACCAAGGATACCTGTATTCCTTTCCTGGGCTCCTGATTGTACTTTTCCTTCAGCTCTTCTCTCTTCTGAATGAAGAGACAGTGCCCCCCGGGTTTTGCATAAACCCCTTGCTTCACATTTTCTTCTAGAGGATGAAAAATATCCTGAAGTAAAGCTGAGCAACGATTCAGTGACGCCTCCTTGTTTCGTTTATGAAAGTCATTCAGTTTGGCTACTAGCTGCATCTTTAAGGGGACAAATTCCCATGGAAAAGGTATTACCAACACTTCAGTATTTTTAGAAACGATTCACAAAGAGAATCTCTGTATTTGGGCGGGGCGGGGGGGGGGGATTCAAAGACTACAAGCAATACTATATTCTTCCTACCAAACCTATTGTTAAAAAGTTCCGTGGATAATACACTGTAGAAAAGTGACTTTACTTTTATACTTGAAGTCTCTGGACACCCCTTTCTTTTGCCTCTTCTACTTTAGATAGAATCTTCAGACTACAGATCTCTAGCCTCAAGCCCTAATTTTAAATGCAACCTACTGTTACAACAGACTGGTTCCAAATAGGAAAAGGAGTACATCAAGGCTGTATATTGTCACCCTGTTTATTTAACTTCTTTGCAGAGTACATCATGAGAAATGCTGGGTTGGAAGAAGCACAAGCTGGAATCAAGATTCCTGGGAGACATAGCAATAACCTCAGATATGCAGATGACACCACCCTTATGGCAGAAAGTGAAGAGGAACTAAAAAGCCTCTTGATGAAAGTGAGAGAGGAGAGTTAAAAAGTTGGCTTAAAGTCCAACATTCAGAAAACTAAGATCATGGCATCTGGTCCCATCACCTCACGGGAAATAGATGGGGAAACAGTGGAAACAGTGTCAGATTTTATTTTGGGGGGCTCCAAAATCACTGCAGATGGTGATTGCAGCCATGAAATTAAAAGACAGTTACTGCGTGGAAGAAAAGTTATGACCAACCTAGATAGCATATTAAAAAACAGAGACATTACTTTACCAACAAAGTTCCATCTAGTCTATGGTTTTTCCAGTGGTCATGTATGGATGTGAGAGTCGGACTATGAAGAAAGCTGAGTGCCAAAAAATTGATGCTTTAAACTATGGTGTTGGAGAAGACTCTTAAGAGTCCCTTGGACTGCAAGGAGATCCCAGCCAGTCCATCCTAAAGGAGATCAGTCCTGGGTGTTCATCGGAAGGACTGATGCTAAAGCTGAAACTCCAATACTTTGGCCATCTCATGCGAAGAGTTGGCTCATTGGAAAAGACCCTGATGCTGCGAAGGATTGGGGGCAGGAGAAGGGGACGACAAAGGATGAGATGGCTGGATGGCATCACCGACTTGATGGACATGAGTTTGAGTAAACTCCGGGAGTGGGTGATGGACAGGGAGGCCTGGCATGCTGCGATTCATGGGGTCACAAAGAGTCGGACATGACTGAGTGACTGAACCGATCTGAACTGATGTTACTACTGTTTCAATATTATAGTGGGTCTGGGATTTCCAGATCCTGGGATCTCCAGGAGGTAGAATGGATAATTAGCCTGAATAATGAGCATATGCTATTAAACCTGAGGAGATAATATTTTAGTAGAGCCTTTGGCAATTCTGTATGCTTGATTAATAAAAAAGGAAAGTTAATATTTTATGAATACAAATTTTTAAGGGATAAGATTGCTTTTTAAAAAACTAGTCTGTGGGCATAACATAATAAGATGACTTATCTGTGTGCGAAACTTTCAGAGTCTATAGGGTCTAGGGGCTTCCCTGGTGGCTCAATAGTAAAGAATCTACCTGCAATGCAGGAGATGCAGATTCGATCCCTGTGTTGGGAAGAGATTGCCTGGAGAAGGAAATGGCAACCCACTCCAATACTGTTGTCTGGGAAATCCCATGGACAGAGTAGCCAGGAGGGCTACAGTCCATGGGGTTGCAAAGAGTTGGACATGACTTAAGACTAAATAATGACAATAACAGTAGTGTCCAGGGTAGTTATAAGCTTTTTTGTTGTTACTTGTCTTCAGAATAATAGTGAAATCTTGGTCACATAAGTGATAGTCATATCTCTCAGTCTAGTGAGAACTGTTTTTCTTAAGTCCACATTTTGTATTTCATAGCAACATTTTGCCTTTTATTGTGCCTAAGTCCCATGACTATAACAAAAAACTTAATTACCTCTAATTTTTTCCAGTACCCTTGATCCTCATCCTTGAAAGAGTTCTTCATGAAGACTTCAATGGCCTCTTTCTCACTAGCCCTGTGCAGGTCCAGCAGTTCCTGGCGGGTTTCTGTGGGCAGCTGCAACTTCTGGCCCATCTGCTGGTCATAATGGGCAATGGCCTTTTGCATTGCAGCCAAGTTCTTAATCTGGGCCAAGGTCAGGACTTCACTTTCCATGCAGGGCAGATCCCCACTGTTGATGGCATTGACATAGGTCTGCACTAGGTTCTTTAGATCTTCACAGGGAGAAAAGATGCTTGAATTATTTGCAGAGAAAAAGGACATGCTCTGAACTACTTCTGAGAATGTTAATTTAGCATATTCAGCCTTATGCACAGTGTTTAAATGGCCCAAGTAAGTTCCTTTGGGAAATTATGTGATCAAGAAGACAGATATTTCATTCTCTGATAAAGGAAAGTGTTCAAAGGAGAAAATTGAAGATTTGTGTGATGATCCACATTTCATCCTTTTCTAATTGAACAATGAGAAGATGGTTATACAAATTTGTGTGTATTCATTTATTTAGAATACTATAGACCTTTTGCCTGTTTACTCTTCCCTTTCTTTCTCTCTTCCTCAGGTTTCTATTCCCTTTAGAATTCTCTTTTCTCCTCCACTTCAATATATAAAGCTGGTGTGAGTGTTACCCTCACCCAAAAAAGCACAGAGTAGGCAAATTAAGCCAGGTCACCTTACTCTTTGTTGGAACTTTCCTGTTTGTCTTCCTATGCCTTTGCCTACTTGCATTTGCCCTCCTCTTCCCTTTAGATTATAGCAATAATTTACAATATGGACTTCCCTAGTAGCTCAGACTGTAAAGCATCTGCCTACAATGCAGGAGACCCGGGTTTGATCCCTGGGTTGGGAAGATGCCTTGAAAAAGGAAATGGCAACCCACTCCAGTATCCTTGCCTGGTAAATTCCATGGACAGGGGAGCCTGGCAGGCTATAGTCCTTGGGGTTGCAAAGAGTGGATATGACTGAGTGACTAACACAATAATTTACAAAGTTCCAAGACATAGAATATTTAAGAACAATTGGATTGAGAAGTCTGCTTAGATTTCTTGAAGGATTTTAGACAATCTGGGCATCTGTTTGTTTAATGTTTATGTTAAGTATGTTCCATTTCTACAATGAATGTCTTCCCATTTTCTGCCTATCTAAGGCTGTGGCACTTAACAAGTACCCACTGTATTGGTGGAACAAATGCTGCCAACCCATGCAGGTTAGTCTAGTTCAACTGTGGATTGTTTATAGGCAGAATTTTTTAACTTGACCTTTTCTTCAGGTTATTCTTCCTATTTTATCTTATGTTGCAAGCATTACTAAAAACATCTAGAAATATTTTTTGAAATATTTAATAAATATGATACCTATGATTTTCTTGGTAATATCTGACTATGCATTTTTAGCATTGACAGCTGGAAGGAGAAATTACAACAGTGCTCTCATTCTCTATTTTGAATTGAGGGAAAACCTTTGAAAAGGTACTCACGAGATCCACTGGCCTGGATACCTCCTGAAAGAGTTTTAGTCTTGGAATAGCTAAAGATGTAGGAACAGAATTCTGCCACTTGTTGTACAAACTTAGGATCCAGATCATCATTATGCAGTGTCTCAAGCTGGGCAAACTTCTTCTGGTGAGTGGGCAAGTCAAAAATGAAGCATTTCTTTACTGGAAAGAATTTCTGTATACACAGACGGGGCAGATTAAAATTCTGAAAATGTTGGTTGGTGCCTGAGGAGGGAAAAAATAGGATTTATTTGGTATCAAATTACATTCATTTTAATCTATTCCCCACAAATAAATGTGTCCTCTACCTGATGTTGGGCTTCCCTTCTTCAGCTGGTAAAGAATCTGCCTGCAATGTGGGAGACCTGGGTTCAATCCCAGGTTACAAAGATCCCCTAAAGAAGGGAAAGGCTACCCACTCCAGTATTCTTGCTGGAGAATCCTATTGACTGTATAGTCCATGGGGTCACAAAGAGTCAGACATGACTGAACGACTTTCACTTTCACTCCCTGATGTTATTTGTGTCACTACATTTTCAAAAACCCTAAGCAAAAGCTTAAAAGGTGATCAACCAGGGAAAGGAAAATGGAAAAGTTATTTGCTCCAAGAACAGGGAATAATATAATTTAATATCGACTCTATTAGTTCATTTAAATTAATAGTATTAATTATTTATATGGTCACTTAGTCAGCTGAGTAAATATAGGAAACTCTAAGTTTAACCAGCAACATACAAGAGATAACTTCTTGTGCTACTTTTCTCCCTCTTTCCAAAATTGGAGTCTGTTACCTTGCTTTGGCCTCAGTGAATTCTCCAGGTATTCATCTGCTGTGATGAGTTGCCCATTTGCTTCCAGGTCAAGGTAGAAATCTCTCAAAGTCCACACTAAGTCTGGACAGACTCTCACAAAGTCAGCTGCATCATCTACCCTGTTAAGAGCAGGTGAGGTATCTATTCTGAGCAGTTGTGACAGTTCTGTCACATAGCTGAGATGCAATTAAGGAAAACTTTTGGAAACTGGACTGCATCTGAGCCATATTTAATTCCATGCCTTTATATACTTTTATATTCTCTGAGTTGTAACCAAGTCCTCATTGCATTCAATAAACATAAGGACTTCGTCTTGTTCTTTCAATGTTCACAGGGTTTTCATTTTTGTGTTTGATACACAAGGACTCATTAGCTGGTGAATGGAGGAATTTTTTATGGCTTTGGTGCCATCCTGGACCACAAAAGGATACTGCAAGAGGTTGATAGCTTCATGGTCAATTTTGTTCATGGTATTGTATACAAAAGTACTACTCAATAGTAGTGCCAGTACAAATATATGGGTGTCATTTGTCTTGTCGCCCTAGAAGTCAGAATAAATTTCAGTCATGTTTCATGGCGCTCCCATATAAGCAGTTACTAAAAACAGGCCCTCGATCTACTAATGTTAAACAGGACAAACTAAAATGGTTGTGAGAAACATGGGAACTTTAGTTCTGTCATTAGCATTGATAATTTTATATAAAACCATATTTTGTTAATTTTTTAGTCCCTCTTATAACTTGTTAGGTATTTGCAAAATCGACAGTCAAATTTACTGAAGGTAATCAGAGGAGTTAAAATCAAGATTTTCGACTGTGTAGAACAAAGTTGGTCTGTATGTAATAATACATGCATCTATTTTATTGAATAACTATTATACACAGGGAAGTTCACATTACTGATCTTATCTAATACTCAATGCTGTAAGAATAAGGTTTTAATTACTGTCTCTATGTTACAGGTAAGCAAACTAAAGCAAAAATGGGTTTATCATTTTGTGGTAAATCAAAAGCAAAACAAAGACATAAAAAACAAGAGAAGTACAAGGGAAAGATCCCGTTTTGTGCTCAAGCCATCTCATACCAACTTACAACAGCCGATTGTGTACATCTTTTCTGAGCCTTGAGTTTAGTGACTTCACTTTGGTAGCTTGGAGTCAACTGTGATGAGAGCACTTAGAAAACTTGAAAGTACTACAAATCAAGGCTTTTTTTCTTGCCAGATAGAAGTGGAAAAATAACGTGCATCTCCTGTGCAAATGATAAAATGGATCAGACCAAAGGGGAAATAGGAGATTTGAGGAGACTTATTCTTGTTTGTCAAAGTTTTAAGAGCTGCAAGTACCAGGATCCTGATTTGGACTCAAGTTCTGCTGCCCTGAAGCCCACTGCTAACCTCTGTCCTCTGCAGTGACAGACTTATGACGGTGACTTTATTTGCATTGTCTCTCTTTTCAGTTTGGTTAATTGTCTAGCTCCACATTAGCACAATCTCCAATTGTGATTCTGGCTTTCACACCTATTTTTCTCACGTCAGGTTTCTAAAATTTGACTATTAAAAACAGAAAGAGGAAAAAAGTATACCCTGGTCAAGTAGAAGTTAAAAAAAAAAAAAACCTCCCGGTGTAAAGAGTGTTCAGGGATGAAGAGGGTGATTAAAAAGAAATTCTTGTTAATTACCTTCTCTACGTCTCCGAGTCCCTCAGTGTCAAGAAGAACCAGGGTGTGATTTGGTTTCTTGGGGTGAGGCACACACCACATCCAGATGCCCTTCGTGCTACACTGCACTGTAGATCCAACTGAGAATCCTACAGGGGGAGTTGAAACGCTGTAATAGAGGAGTGGATCTGGAAACTGGAGACTGTCTTAATAAGTGAGCTACCATATAAGGAAAGCAAGATGAGGCTATGGCAGAAAATATAACTCTGTATTGATCTGAATTACAATAGAGGAAGGTGATAATAAGAATGTCAAGTACCATAGGGCTGGAAATTTGACATTTCTTTTTTTGCAAGAATATTACACTATCAAAATTTAGTCACTTATAATTACATATGTAGAAGTTATTTCATTGATGTCTTCTTATAATTGGAAAGTACTGTAATTTTTCTAAGTACATACTGAGGGGAAAAAATGAGGTGATATATCAGAAGGAGAACTCTACCTTTCATCTCCCAGAAGATCATTAGCTAGATTTGAGCCAAGCATTAGCTTTCAATATTCCTCCCAGGTCTCTCACTACCTCTCCTCACATCACTGTCCTGCGTGCTGGGGGTGTGGGTGGACAGAAGGGACTTGGCTGGGCTCTGCCCGTGTCACTCACCCTTTTTCTTCCCAGCCAGCTTGTTCATCAGGTAGGACTTGCCTGTGCGGTAGGGGCCCACGATAGCCACCACCACAACAGGCTGCCTGATGGCAGACAGGATCTTCAGGGCTTTCAGATTAACCAGCAGTCGCCCATTAGTGTTCCCGATGAGGCACAAGGGTTCTGGCATGTGATTCAATGCGGCCATGTCCATAGTGTCTCCTGATGTTCAAGGACAGACATGGGATAGGCTGAAGTTTCTATTCTTAAAGCAGAGAAAAGTCATTTTGCTTCCTCAATCTGTGGACATACTTCTCCCCAGATGGTCTAAGTTTCTGAAGAAGTGAATAATAATATATAAAAAGATAGTAAAAAGGGTCATAGTAACATAAGTCCAAGCCCTTCAACAAAAGAGAAGTCCTAGACCCAACATCACAAGAGAAGACTCTAGACATGGACATCATCAGATGGTCAATACCAAAATCAGATTCATTATATTCTTTGAAGCCAAAGATGGAGAAACTCCATAGAGTCAGAAAAAAACAAAACAAAACAAAAAAAGACTAGGAGCTGACTGTCGCTCAGATCATGAATTCCTTACTGCAAAATTCAGACTTAAATTAAAGAAAGTAGGGAAACCACTAGACGATTCAGGTATGACCTAAATCAAATCCCTTATGATTATATGGTGGAAGTGACAAACAGATTCAAGGGATTAGATTTGATAGAGTGCTGGAAGAACTATGGATGGAGTTTCATGACATTGTACAGGAGGCAGTGTTCAAGACCATCCCCAAGTAAAAGAAATACAAAAAGGCAAAATGGTTGTCTGAGGAGGCCTTACAAATACCTGTGAAAAGAAGAGAAGCAAAAGGCAAAGGAGAAAAGAAAAGACATAACCATTTGAATGCAGAGTTCCAAAGAATAATCAGGAGAGACAAGAAAGCCTTCCTCAGTGATCAGTGCAAAGAAATAGAGGAAAACAATAGAATGGAAAAGACAAGAGATTTCTTCAAGAAAATTACAGGTACCAAGGAAACATTTCATGCAAAAATAGGCACAATAAAGGACTGAAATGGTATGGACCTAACAGAAGCAGAAGATACTAAGAAGAGGTGGCAAGAATACACAGAAGAACAATACAAAAAAGATCTTCATGACCCAGATAATCATGATGGTGTGATCACTCACCTAGAGTCAGACATCCTGGAATGCAAAGTCAAGTGGGCCTTAGGAAGCATCAACATGACTAAGTGAGTGGAGGCAATGGAACTCCAGCTGAGCTATTTCAAATCCTAAAAGATGATGCTGTTAAGGTGCTGCACTCAATATGCCAGCAAATTTGGAAAACTGAGCAGTGGCCACAGGACTGGAAAAGGTCAGTTTTCATTCCAGTCCCCAAAAAAGGCAATGCCAAGGAACATCAAACTACCACACAATTGCACTCATCTCACATGCTAGCAAAGTAATGTTCAAAATTCTCCAAGCCAGGCTTCAACAGTACGTGAACCATGAATTTCCAAATGTTCAAGCTCATTTTAGAAAAGGCAGAAGAATCAGAGATCAAATTGCCAACATCCGCTGGATCATCGAAAAAGAAAGAGTTCCAGAAAAACATCTACTTCTGCTTTATTGACTATGCCAAAGCCTTTGACTGTGTGGGTCACAACAAACTGTGGAAAATTCTTCAAGAGATGGGAATACCAGACCACTTGACCTGCCTCCTGAGAAATCTGTATGCAGTTCAAGAAGCAGCAGTTAGAAGTGGACATGGAATGACAGACTAGTTCCAAATGGGGAAAGGAGTATGTCAAGGCTATATATTGTTACCCTGCTTATTAACTTATATGCAGATTACATCATGTGAAATGCCTGGCTGGCTGAAGCACAAGCTGGAATCAAGATTGCTGGGAGACATAACAATAACCTCAGTTATGCAGATGACACCACCCTTATAGCAGAAAACAAAGAAGAACTAAAGAGCCTCTTCTTGAAAGTGAAAGAGGACAGTGAAAAAGTTGGCTTAAAACTCAACATACAGAAAACTAAGTTCATGGCATCCAGTCCCATCACTTTCTGGCAAATAGATGGGGAGACAGTGGAAACAGTGAGAGACTTTATTTTTTGGAGGGGCTCCAAAACCACTGCAGATGGTGACTGCAGCTATGAAATTAAAAGACGCTTGCTCTTTGGGAGAAAGAAAAGCTATGACAAACCTAGAGAGCATATTAAAAAGCAGAGACATTATTTTGCTGAAAAATATCTATCTAGTAAAAGCTATGGTTTTTTGCAGTATTCAGGTGTGGATGTGAGAGTTGGACTATAAAGAAAGCTGAGCACTGAAGAATCAATGCTTTTGAAGTGTGATGTTGGAGAAGACTCTTGAGAGTCCCTTGGACTGCAAGGAGATCAAACCAGTCAATGCTAAAGGAAATGAGTCCTGAATATTCATTGGAAGGACTGATGCTGAAGCTGTAACTCCAATACTTTGGACACCTGATGGGAAGACCCATTGGAAAAGACCCTGATGCTGGGAATGATTGAAGGCAGGAGGTGAAGGGGATGACAGAGGATGAGATGGTTGGATAGCATCACCAACTCAATGGACTTGAGTTTGAACAAGCTTCTGGAGTTGGTGATGGACAGGGAAGCCTGTCGTTTTGCAGTCCATGGGGTTGCAAAGAGTCCTACATGATTTAGCTACTGAACTGAACTGAGGCCCTTCAGAGTTCTACTAGAGACTGCCCCACTGGTTCTTAAGTATTTGGTGAATGTATAGAAAAGCATTTTCTGAATCTAAACTACTGCTAATTTGAGTCTCGCTTTTCTCCATTGGCTTTTGTCTTGGTTATGTTTCTTAGTTTGTATCTCCCTGAATCCCCAGATTGAATATTTATGACCACTATTTGTTCTATTACACTTTTTTCCTTTACCCAATATCAACCTGCTTTTCTCTCATTTAGGACTATCTCCAGCCAAAGTGCATTAAACTAAACCCTGCCAGGTCCTTATGTACCATTGTCTAGCAAATAGTAATTGTTTACTTCTTAAAGCTTTACTTTTAAAGAACTTTTATATAACTATTAATATGTGTTATTCAATCAAAGCTTCAATGAGTGGTCATTTTATGAATGAGAAAGTGAGTGAAAATATTTTCTTAACACTTAACCATTATAAGATTCAGATAATGGAATAAAATGTATAAAAACCTAAATATGTGTGAGATTCCTTGAATTCTATTATTCATAATTTTGATCTTGCTTGCTAAAATAAAGTCTTTTTTCCTATTCACTCAGGGCACTTTTTATAATTTGAAAGGTTATATTTGAAAAAAAAAAAAAAAATATATATATATATATATATATATATATATGTTTGATTCATTTTTAGCAATTGAGAACTCTTGTGGCAGCATTTTCTTTTTTGTTTAGTATGTCTGGACTTAATAGCTCTTCAGAATGGTCCACTGAAAATCATCAATTGGTATTCCTGACACCCCAGCTGGTTCCCCAAACTGCCTTCACTGTAACAGCTATTTTCTAATTTCTTAATGTTAGTTCTTGTAACCTAAAGAATCCCTGATAAAACAGTTTTAAAGCTATCTGAAATGTATACAAATGCTTGCTTTTCTGCCTTGCCATATTATAAAGAATGATTATCTTCCATTTTAGAAGTGATTATTTACAACAGAAGCTAAAATCTCACCATCTGCTTGCCTTTTTTTAAAGGGATATCCTACAATAAAAAGGTCTGGATTCCCTTGTTATCTAAAGTGAAAATTCCTTTTTTTAAAAGTGTGAAGACCATTTCCCCCTTTCCTTAATTGCCCATGTCCCAGAGATTATCCAGGTGACAGATAAATAGAAACTGCTTGGGAGCAGATAAGAGATCCATTGCAAATAACATAGCCCCAGGATATGGGAGCTAGAAATGCCCAGTCCAAGCCAGATCCAAAAAGAGAGGATTCCACATAATTTTACATTCCCAAAGGCCAAATCTCTTTTTACTTTAACTCATTTCCAAAGCAATATTGGCATCTTATGTTTGTTGAGTTCTATTGTCTGATTTGTTTATAGCAGGAATCACAATCATTTTTAGATTAGAAAGATATGGAGACCTGGCAGTTATGACTTAAAACAATTAGCTAGAAAAACAGAAGATAAGCAATCAAAATTTATTTGTAGATATTGAGAGCTTACCAGATCTTTTGCTGTGAGATGATGTCACTAACAAGAAAGGAAATGAAATTGACTGAATTTTCAGGCCACTTAATAAATATCATTAGGGCTGTGTATTTATACTAGTGGAAGTATTTTATATATTGTCACCAGATGTTATCTGGGTAGCATCTTTAATGTTAATCAAATAACCCAGCCTCCAAAACATCTTTGCCGATTCACTGTGTTTGAGCCCCATGCGTAACTGTTGCTCTGCTATCATAACTCAGTTTATGATGTGTGGTTTTGTTATTGTTGTTTGCCTTCACTTTGTTTTGTGTTGTTTTTGGTTTGAATTTGTAGAGAAAAAAACTCTTATAAAGGAGAAAATGGAAATCAAACAAGAAGGAGATGTGCAAAGTATATGCCATGATAATGAAGGAGGAAACAGACAGGATAGACTCTATCTTGAAAGCAGGACTCCTCTTGGGCCGGACTGTGGACTTTGAGCTATATGCCCAGTATGTATGGCAACGACATACCAACTGGAAAACCAGGCCCCCCAGGGCTTGTACCTAGACTCTCCATGCTGCCTAAAAGAATACCCTGATTATCTGTGTAGCCGAGTAGAATCATACATTCTATTATGCTTATTGGGGTATGACCACAGGCCTATTGATAATTGTCCACTGTTAACTACCTAGCTTAAGGCATATGAATCACGGGTTAACTTTGATTGTATCTTCCTTTTTCCTTCGTTCAGACTAGTTTCAGGGAATTTGGGGAGGCGGGTTTGTACACTTAGTGTATATAAGGTTTTCAAAAAACTGGACAGGGTCCTTGACTAAGAGGAGACTCTGTCTTGTCTGCATTGTCCTTCTGAGTGAGTTTGTTTCCCGGAATGCGTGGCTACAACAACAATACATTCAAAGGAGGAGAGAGTTCCAAGGAGTGAAGGAAATTGCCAGAAAGTTTAAAGTGCTCAAGGAGGCAACTGTTATATCAAGTGATTCTTAATAGTAACATCAATAGAGTAGCAGAAACAATACAAAAATACAAAAGGCCTTAAGGAATGAAAGGGTGTCAAGAAATCAAAGCTAATTAATTTAGGATTCTTTCTGAACAAAGAAATCCATCGTCAAACAAAGTACAAGACTAGGAACAAACTGTATAGCCATTTTCGTGAACCCTTATTTCATTGTACTTTCTGGGATTCAACTGTTTTCCTTTTTTCTCTTTTGTTTTTAATGTAAGCAAGCCAATCTACATTACATCTCATTCAATGCCGTTTCTCATGAAAATAATTCATAGTTGTTGAAAAATTCAGGCTGCAACTTGAAGGATCTTAATCAGGTTTTTTATCAAAGACAGTTTAAGTGGCAGTTACAATCCCCATGGATCATAAGGTGGCAAAGAAAGAAAAACAGGTGAAGACATTTCACACTCTCTGTCCCCGTACATGCTCCTGTCTAATTCAACCATAAGCAAAAGGAACTGACAATTAATTCTGCTGCCTGGCTGACATCACCACAATTTACCTTTAATGGGGCTCTGACAGTCCACATCGAGCTCAGCTGCATCATACCATGAACAGACTATTTTTAACTGGAGGAAAATTGCTTTACAATGTTGCGCTGGTTTCTGCTATACCAAATGCTAGTCAGTCATAATTTTATATATATTTATACAAAGCCCCTCCCAGTGGAGCCTCCCTCCCCTCCCCTCATCCCACTCTTCTAGGTTGTCACAGAGCACCAGGCTGGGCTCCCTGTGTTATATAGCAATTTCCCACTAGCTATCTATTTTACACACGATATTGTATATATGTCATGCTACTTTCTCAATTCGTCCCACCCTCTCTTTCTCCTACTGTTGCACAGGTCCATGAATGGCTTTTTAAAAACATCCTGCCCCTTGCAAACATTCTCCCACCCTTCCCCCGGTATTACCTTAACTGTAAATTCAGTAGAAGAAATCTCTTAGAGCTGTTCAGAAAGCTGCTTCATTGAAAACTTGAGTTCTTGCTCCTTCTCTTAGATTATTTGTGCTGGTTTCTGATATCTTTTTTCCTTACCAATCCTAGGGATTTCTTTTCTCTTCACCCCACTCTGCCAGAGGACAAAAGATTAGAATATGAAACGGAAACTCATAGTGAAAGGGGTTTTTGAAATGTCGCTGAAGGAAACTGAAACCAAAAGCCAAACTCAGTGACTAAATGATTTCAGATGGAGCTTCTTGGTCTGGATATATTTGGATTGATTTCCCAGAAACTGTATATTGTCCATGGAAGAGAACTTTGAAATCATTTGCATTTTTCCCTTCTCCAAACTGTCTTCAAGGCTGTGAAAAAACCACAGTAAGTCTACAGTAACAGTGATTATAACCCCAAAGTAAGGAAGCAGCCATCCTATACAATTCAGGTCCTCTCTTGCTAAATATTTAGGAATTTTGATAGAATTTTTTCTAAGAAAACCTGAGTTTGACACACAGAATAAACTGTTGTATAATTTCAGTGAAAAAAGAAAAAGAAAAAGACTTCCTAAGTAAATAAACCAGATGCTAAACAGTTTTAAAGATTTTAAAAAATAATGTCATTAAATGGTCAACAAATGGATTTTTGCAACTGTGCCTTTCATCAGTCAGGCAAATATTCAAAGCAAACAGTTTGCTTCATGAACTTAAATGTCAAGTTCCTTCCTCAGGCTTAAGAAGTTCTCAGCTATCATGTCTTTAAATAAATTCTCTGCTCCCTTGTGCTCCTTTCCTTCTGGGAAACCCATTACCCTTATGCCTTTCTTAAAGGAGTCAGATAGTTCTTACAGAATTTCCTCATTTTTTAATTCTCTTTCCACTTTTGCCTCTATTATTTCTAGATTTCTATCTTCAAACTAATTCTCTCTGCCATGTGGTCTGCTCTATTTCTAATACTTTCTAACGCACTCTTTATCCTGTTTATTGAGTCCTTCAGTGGCAGAATTTCTATTTGACTCTTTTTTAGTGTTTCAGTCTCTTTGGCAAAGTATTCCTTCTGTTCACTTATTTTATTCCTGAGTCCATTGAACTGCCTTTCTGAATTCCTGGAGCACTGTCATTTTCTTTGTGTGATACAGTATTACTGTTCTTCATGTAGTGAAGAGTCATTGTTTCTTGTGCTGATGCATTTGAAGTGGTGAGCACCTTTCTTCTTTATGTAAAGCTTGAGTGTGTGTCTCTGGTTCTACCTTTTTTAAAAAAATGAAAACTATTTATTTATTTTTACAGATATTCATGCTGTTTCAGATTCTTTTCCCATATAGATTATTATAGAATACTGAATAGAATTCCCTGTGTTATATATCCTTTTGGATTATCTATTTTATATATAATAGGGTGTATAGGTTAATTGCACATTCCTAATTTATCCCGCCTACTTGTCCCCTTTGGTAACCATAAATTTGTTTTTGAAGTTTGTGTGTCTGTTTTTGTTCTGTAAGCAAGTTTATTTGTATCCTTTTTTTCAAATTCTACATATAAGTGATACCACAATATTTTTATTTGTGGGACCTACTTCACTTAGTGAGATAATCTCTGGGTTCATCCATGTTGCTACAAATGGCATTATTGCATTCTTTCCTATGACCGAGTAATATTCCATTTTATTTATGTACCACATCTCCTTTACCAGTTCCTCTGTCAGTGGATATTTAGTTTCTTTAGAAATAGGAGCCCATTTTTTGTTTTCCTATAGGTGGCACTATGGAAAACTTGGCACTAGCTAAAGTTTTTTATTTATCTGAACTGCCTCTGGTTACACTTGAGGGTTAGCACTTTCCACCCTCCACTGCCTCTGGCAGAGTTGCCCCTTGGTGTCTACTTGTCCAGACTTGTGCCTCTAGGGTTGCTGGGGCCTTGGTGCTGGCTGGTATCCGTGGTGTCACCATCTGGGGCACCAAAGTGGCAGATCCTTCTCTAGAGACCCTAACATACATACCTTAAAGGGAAAATCGAATAAGAATGATTCTATTCTATTCCTACAATATGACATTTGGTTGGTTTTCTGTGGCAAGCTGAGACCATACTGGATCATTGTCCGATCTATTGTAGCATGAATTTTTAGTCACGGTGATGGTGAACACTCAATTTTTGGACTGGAATTTATCTGAGGTGGAATTGGAAATATCAGCTCCTATAAACTCCACTCCCAAATGCAGGCTATATAAAAGTCATATGTGAGTATAGTAGATTCTATTAAAGATGTACTGTAGGAGTCATCTCTTTTCCTAAGACTTCTTGCTCATCACAACTTTGATGGGTATACAAGCCTTCAGTTCAGTTCAGTTCAGTCGCTCAGTCATATCCGACTCTTTGCAACCCCATGAATCCCAGCCTGCCAGGCCTCCTTGTCCATCACCAACTCCAGGAGTTTACACAAACTCATCTCCATTGAGTCAGTGATGCCATCCAGCCATCTCATCCTCTGTCATCCCCTTCTCCTCCTGCCCCAAATCCTTCCCAGCATCACAGTCTTTTCAAATGAGTCAGTTCTTCCCATGAGGTGGCCAAAGTATTGGAGTTTCAGCTTCAACATCAGTCCTTCCAATGAACACCCAGGACTGATCTCCTTTAGGATGGACTGGTTGGATCTTCTTGCAGTCCAAGGGACTCTCAAGAGTCTTCTCCAACACCACAGTTCAAAAGCATCAATTCTTTGGCACTCAACTTTCTTCACAGTTCAACTCTCACATCCATACATGACCACTGGAAAAACCATAGCCTTAACTAGATGGACCTTTGTTGGCAAAGTAATGTCTGTTTTTAGTATGCTATCTAGATTGGTCATAACTTTCCTTCCAAGCAGTAAGCATCTTTTAATTTCATGGCTACAATCACCATCTGCAGTGATTTTGGAGCCCCAAAAAATAAAGTCTGACACTGTTTCCACTGTTTCCCCATCTATTTCCCGTAAAGTGATGGGATCAGATGCCATGATCTTAGTTTTCTGAATGTTGAGCTTTAAGTCAACTTTTTCACTCTCCTCTTTCATTTTCATCAAGAGGCTCTTTAGTTCCTCTTCACTTTCTGCCATGAGCATGTGTCATCTGCATATCTGAGGTTATTGATATTTCTCCCGGCAATCTTGATTCCAGCTTGTGCTTCTTCCAGCCCAGCGTTTCTCATGATGTACTCAGCATATAAGTTAAACAAGCAGGGTGACAATATACAGCCTTGACGTACTCCTTTTCCTATTTGGAACCAGTCTGTTGTTCCATGTCCAGTTCTGTTGCTTCCTGACCTGCATACAGGTTTCTCAAGAGACAGGTCAGTTGGTCTGGTATTCCCATCTCTAAGAATTTTCCACAGTTTATAGTGATCCACAGTTTATAGTCAATAAAGCAGAAATAGATGTTTTTCTGGGACTCTCTTGCTTTTTCAATGATCCAGTGGATGTTGGCAATTTGATCTCTGGTTCCTCCGCCTTTTCTAAAACCAGCTTGAGCATGTGGAAGTTCATGGTTCATGTATTGCTGAAGCCTGACTTGGAGAATTTTGAGCATTACTTTACTAGCATGTGAGATGAGTGCCAAAACTCATTTTCTTTCTACCTTGATGACTCCACAATCTGTTATTACTCTGTCTGCTTTCCTCTACTCTCTACCTTGAGTTTTAGAGGATATATTTCTGCTAAGACTTACGTCCTTGTATTTACCACCTCTGCTCTAACACATATGTGAATAAATTTTTATAAACATGCACATTTCCCCTTCTATCATGAATTTTGGGGTGAAGCAGATGCAGAAATGTGAGTCCTATCCCTGGGTCAGGAAGATTCCTTGGTAAAGAAAATGACAAGCCACTCCAGTACACTTGCTGGGAAAATCCCATGGACAGAGGAACCTGGAGGGCTACAGTTCGTGGGGTTTCAAAGAGTCAGACACGGCTGAGCACAGACACACACACACACATATACACACAATGGAATATTACTCAGCTATAAAAAGAATGAAATAAGGCCATTTGCAACAACATGGATGGATGGACCTAGAGATTATCATTTTAAGTGAAGTAAGTCAGAAAAAGGACAAATATGATGTGATATTACGTGTATGTGGAATCTAAAGAATGATACGATTTATTTACAAAACAGAAAGCGACACATAGACATAGAAAACAAACTATGGTTACTGAAGGGGAAAGGCGGAGGAGGAGAAATAAGTTAGGAGATTACACTTGTTGGGATGCCAATTTGTTGATGTCTTACTTATGAACTAAAACACTGCATGTACATGGGGACCATAGCTGTTTTACTAACCATAGTACTCCTGCTGCCTTCCCCAATGCTTTCCACAGTGTCCAGGACATGGTCAGCAGTCAATATCTATTAACTAAATAACTAAATGCAATCATGTTTAAAAGTATATGAGTTTTATCAGTCAGGTCTACATTTGAGTTTGGTTTACAGCATCTTGACTGTTTGACCTGGTAGACAAAATGTGGGAAATCCATTCCATTCTGTTCAAACATGACTTCATGAATGTGAGCCCTTCTACTACTGTACTTGTTACTGTCATTGTCTTCATCATCACCATTATCATGTTAGATTTAGTTTCGTGGTTCTATGACCCAAAAGAAACCCTTGTCTCTGTGAAATATGTATGTTGTACAAAAGGGAGTAATCTTAGAAGTTAGATTTGTCTTATCATCATTTTAATGATGATGTTGGATTTTATTCTGATACCAGGTTTTTTTTTTTAATATTTACTTTTTTACATATTTATTTCTAAGACTGTGCTAGGTCTTTGTTGCAGCTCTTGGGATCTTTGATGTTCATTTTGGCATGGGGGATCTGTAGTTGAAGAGTTGCTATTTGGAAACTTTTTAGTTGTAGCATGTGGGACTTAGTTCCATGATCAGAGATAGAACCTAGGCCCACCCTCTGCATTGGAGTGTGGAATCTTAGCCACTGGGCCATCAGAGAAGTCCTGCAGTTCTTTATTTAATATTATTCTGAGTAGAAATAAAAAGAATTACAAGAAACTTTTGATAGACAATATTCTCTTTTTGTTTTCTTTTTTAAATTAATGTTTATTTTATATTGGACTTCCCTGGTGGCTCAGAGAGTAAAGAATCCACCTGCAATGTAGGAGACCTGGGTTCAATCCCTAGGTCAGGAAGATCACCTGGAGAAGGGAATGGCAACCCACTCCAGTATTCTTGCCTGAGAAATCCCATGGACAGAGAAGCCTGGCAGGCTACAGTCCATGAGGTTGCAAAGAGTCAGACACGACTGAGTGAATAACACTTTCACTTTTCTTTGTTTTGGAGTATAGTTGATTGACAATATTGTATTAGTTTCAGGTATACAGTAAAGGAATTCAGTCATACAAATATGCATATCTATTCTTTTTCTGATTCTTTTCCCAAATAGGTAACTACAGAATGTTGAGTAAAATTCTCCGTGCTATACAATAGATCCTTGTTGATCATCTATTTTGTATATAGTAGTATGTATATGTTAGTCCAAAACTCCTAATTTATCCCTCCCCCACATTTCCCTTTGATAACCATAAGTTTGTTTTCTAAAAGTATGTTGAATAAAAGTGGTGAGAATGGACATCCTTGTCTTGTTTCTGATTTTAGAGGAAATGCTTTTAGCTTTTCACCATTAAATATAATATTAGTTGTGAGTTTGTCATATATGGCCTTTATTATGATAAGGTATTTTCTCTCTATGCCCACTTTCTGGAGATTTTTTTATCATAAATGGATGTTGAATTTCATCAAGAGCTTTTTGCCTCTACTGGGATGATTGTATGATTTTTATTCTTCAATTTGCTAATGTGATATATCACACACTTTGATTTGTGGATATTAAAAAGCCTTGTATTTCTGGAATAAATCCCACTTGATCATGGTATATGATTCTTTCAATGTATTGTTGAACTTGTTTTGCTAGTATTTGGTTGAGGATTTTTGCATCTTTGTTTATCAGTGATATTGCTTATAATTTTTGTGTGTGTGTGTGGTATTTTTATTACCTCCTTTTTGGACTCAAAATCTAGTAGTCTGAAAAGGTCGTTTTCATGGTTTTTCTTTCAGGGGATTTCTCTTGTTCTTTTAATTGGGAATGGTCACCGTGCTTCTTTATTTTACATATTTTTCTCTTACTTTGTGAATTTAGGAGTAATAGTTATCAAGTCTGGTTTTAAAGGGCTGTTTTTATATGAGAGTGTTCCTGTGTAGCCGGCCTGAGTCTAATAATTTTGGTACAGGGGCTGCTTTTAGTTGGATGTTTCCTGCCTTTTTAACTCAGTGTGTGTTGGCTGTTATCCCCTTGAGAGGAGGTGTGATTAGTGATGTGTCCAGAGCCTGCACTGGATGTTGAGTGGAAACTCCTCTTTGCTCTGTGGGTGTCACAGCTCTGTGGGGGCCAAGTCATTGGAGTTGTTGCTGAGTCCCTAAGTTGTATCTGACTCTTTGTGACCTCATGGACATAGGGTTTTCCAGATAAGAGTATCGGAGTGGTTTGCCATTCCCTTCTCCAGTTGGATCACATTTTGTTAGAACTCTAACAGACGACAATCTGCTATTTGTTAGAACAGGCCATCATTATTCGTCTGTCTTGGGTGGCCCTGCCCGGCATGGCTCATAGCCTCATTGAGTTACACAAGGCTGTAACCCATAGATATTGGAGGAGAAGTCTCCAGGTCCATTTGAGCTGCAGTGTTAGGTAGGCCAGATTGGAGTGCCTCTGTTGAGAGAGGAGATGCTGAGAATTACTCCGCAGGATCTTCCACCAGGAATTGCACTCTGTGGTCTCTTGTCACCCACTGCATGGGGAACAAATGGTAACTGTTGCTGGCTCTGCTGTCAGTCCCACCTTAGCCATGGGGATGCAGGCAGTCAGCCTGGATGTCCTTCAGATGCTTTCACAAAGCCACCAGCAGAGATCCACTAAAGTCAGGCACCAGGATCCACCATGGGAACTATGGAATCAGCCCAGACCCTGGCCCCACCCTTGTGTGCCTACACTGCAAAGCCCACAGCAGCCACTGCCAGGCCAACCAAGCACCAGTATTCTGCTTGGATGGCCCATGGGCACTGGCAGTGTAAATCCGCTAAAGTCACCTGGGACACAGCTAGGATTTCAGGCTTGCCTCCACCTGGGGGCAATCTGCCTGTGCTTGAGTGCTCTCAGAACTTGTGGAGGCAGAGCTATACCCTCTGTGAACAAGCCAAGAGAATGGGGCTGCTGTGGTGGGCCCCTCCCCTCCCTTTGGGGGTGTGTTGACTGTGGGGCTTTTTTGTGGACTTGGGCTCTGTTGCACACACTCCCAGTTGGGAGTACCACTCTCCTGTACCACACACTAGCTACTTCGGGCTGTTTCTGTGCATCCAACCCCAGTCCTCTCCCCAGGTCTGTCCTCTGAAACCCGAGTTTCAGCACCCAGCCAACCCCTCAACCCACCCCCTGACCTCTGCCCTCCACCCTCATACATTAGCAGACACTTTGTCTCAGGCTGAGCAATGCAGCCAGGTGACATGGACCCTCTGTGCTGGTCTCTCTTTATTCTGCCTGTAGCAGTCTGGCTGCTGCATTCTTCTTTTAGCCTCTGAAGCTCCCTGTCTGTCACAGAGCTGATCTCCCGGCTGTTGAAGGGAGTTCTCAGGTCCAAGGTGAGGGACCTCTCCTCTTTCACAGCCCCCTCCCAGGGAAACAGGTCCTGTCCTGATTCTTTCTTTTTTTTTTTTGCCTACCCAGTTACTTGGTGGTCTTTCTTGCAGTTCTGACTATATGAGATCTTCTGAGTTCAGTAAGTATTACATGAAAAAAGAACAATGTCTCTCAATTTTCTGGATAAACAGTGTTCCATTGTATGAGTGCTAAAATTTATATTACCAATCTCATATATATAGGCATGGAAAAGCAGTTGTCAATCTTTAAAATTATTAATACAAATAATATAATTTCTATGTGTGTGTGTCCTAAAACTGAACTCGTGGCCAAAGTTAACATGTTCACATTTAAGAAGTATTTAGACATGATTTCAATAGATACTATACAATTTTTACTCCCATAAAAGTACATGTTTTCAAACACATTGGGAACAAAACTTGACAACATGTGAAGTGAAACATTGCATTTCATTGTTTTCATTTCATTTCTCTTATTCTGAATGATTTAAGTATCTTGCCTTTTATAAGCTCTCTACCCAAAGTTAGCACATTTTCGGTGATTTTGGAGCCAAAAAAATAAAGTCTGTCACTGTTTCCATTGCTTCCCCATCTAATTGCCATGAAGTGATGGGACCAGATACCATGATCTTAGTTTTCTAAATGTTGAGTTTTAAGCCAACTCTTTCACTCTCCTCTTTCACTTTCATTAAGAGGCTCTTTAGTTCTCCACTTTCGGCCTTAAGGGCGGTGTCATCCGCTTATCTGAGGTTATTGATATTTCTCTTGGCAATCTTGATTTCAGCTTGTGCTTCATCCATCCTGGCATTTTACATGATATAATCTGCCATCCAACCATCCCACCATCTCATACTCTGTTGTCCCTATCTCCTCCTGCCTTCAATCTTTCCCAGCATCAGGGTCTTTTCCACTGAGTCAGTTTTTCACATCAAGTGACCAAAGTATGGGAATTTCAGCTTCAGCATTAGTTCTCCTCCAAAATTGCTTGCTCCTTGGAAGAAAAGTTATGATCAACCTGGACAACATATTAAAAAGCAGAGACATTATTTTGCCAACAGAGGTCCATCTAGTTAAGGCTATGGTTTTTCCAGTATTCATATTTGGATGTGAGAGTTGGACTATAAAGAAAGTTGAGTGCCAAAGAATTGATGCTTTTGAACTGTGGTGTTGGAGAAGATTCTTGAGAGTCCCTTGGACTGCAAAGAGATCCAACTAGTCCATCCTGAAGGAAATCAGTCTTGAATACTAATTGGAAGTACTGATGCTGAATCTGAAACTCCCAATACATTGGCCACTTGATGAGAAGAACTGACTCACTGGAAAAGATCCTGATGATGGGAAAGTTGACGGTAGGAGGAGAAGGGGATGACAGAGGATGAGATGGCTGGATGGCATCACCGACTCAACGGACATGAGTTTGAGTAAACTCTGGGAGTTTGTGATGGACAGGGAGGCCTGGCATGCTGCAGTCCATGGGTCACAAAGAGTCGCATATGACTGAGTGACTGAATTGGACTGATTTGAACTGAACTCTGCATAAGCAGGGTAACAGTATACAACCTTGACGTACTCTTTCCCTATTTGGAAACAGTCTAGTGTTCCATATCCAGCTCTAACTATTGCTTCTTGACCTGCATTCACATTTCTCAGACTCAGATCAGGTGGTCTGTTATTTCCATCCCTTTCAGAATTTTCCACAGTTTGTTGTGATCCACATTGTCAAAGGCTTTGGTGTAGTCAATGAAGCAGAAGTAGAAATGATCCAATGGATGTTAGCAATTTGATCTCTGGTTCGTCTGTTTTTTCTAAATCAAATTTGAACATCTGGAAGTTCTCAGTTTACATAGTGTTGAAGCCTGGCTTGGAGAATTTTGAACATTACTTTGGTAGCATGTGAGATGAGTGCAATTGTGTGGTAGTTTGAGCATTCTTTGGGATTGCCTTTCTTAGGGACTGGAATAAAAACTGACCTTTTCCAGTCCTGTGGTCACTGTTGAGTTTTCCAGATTTGCTGGCATACTGAGTGCAGCACTTTCACTGCATCATCTTATAGGATTTGAAATAGCTCAACTGGAATTCCGACACCTCCACTAGCTTTGTTCGTAGTGATGCTTCCTAAGGCCCACTTGACTTCATATTCCAGGACGTCTGGCTTTAGGTGAGTGATCACACCATTGTGGTTATCTGGGTCATGAATGCATTTTTTGAATAGTTCTTCTGTGTATTTTTGCCAACTCTTCTTAATATCTTCTGCCTCTGTTAGGTCCATACCATTTCAGTCCTTTATTGTGCTCATCTTTGCATGAAATATTCCTTTGGTATCTCTAGTTTTCTTGAAGAGACCTCTAGTCTTTCCCACTCTATTACTTTCCTCTATTACTTTGCATTGATCATTGAGGAAGGCTTTCTTATATCTCCTTGCTATTCTTTGGAACTCTGCATTCAAATGGGTATATCTTTCCTTTTCTCCTTTACCTTTAGCTTTTCTTCTTTTCACAACTATTTTTAAGTCCTCCTCAAACAATCATTTTGACTTTTTACATTTCTTTTTCTTGGGGATAATCTTGATCACTGCCTCCTGTACAATGTCATGAGCCTCTATCCATAGTTCTTCAGGCACTCTGTCTATCAGATCTAATCTCTTGAATCTATTTGTCACTTCCACTGTGTAATCGTAAGGGATTTGATTTAGGTCTTACCTGAATCGTCTAGTGGTTTTCCCTACTTTCTTCAATTTAAGTCTGAATTTTGCAGTAAGGAGTTCATGATCTGAGCCACACTTAGCTCCCAGTTTTGCTTTTGTTGACTGTATAGAGCTTCTCCATCATTGGCTGCAAAAAATATAATCAATCTGATTTCAGTATTGACCATCTGATGATGTCCATGTGTAGAATTGTCTCTTGTGTTGTTTGAAGAGGGTGTTTTCCATGACCTGTGTGTTCTCTTTGCAAAACTCTGTTAACCTTTGCCCTGTTTCATTCTATTTTCCAAGGCCAAATTTTCCTGTTACTTCAGGTATCTCTTGACTTCCTACTTTTGCCTTCCAGTCTCCTATAATGAAATGGATATCTTTTTTTGGTGTTAGTTCTAGAAGGCCTTCTAGGTCTTCTTAGAACCATTCAACTTCAGCTTCTTCAGCAATAGTGGTTGGGCTATAGACTTGGATTACTGTGATATTGAATGGTTTGCCTTGGAAATGAACAGAGATCATTCTGGGTTTTTTTGAGATTGAACCCAAGTACTGCATTTCAGACTCTTTGTTGACTATGAGGGCTACTCCGTTTCTTCTAAGAGATTCTTTCCACAGTAGTAGACATAATGATCATGTGAATTAAATTTGCCCATTCCAGTCCATTTTAGTTCACTGATTCCTAAAATGTCAATATTCCCTCTTGCCATCTCCTGTTTGACCACTTCCAACTCACCTTGATTCATGGACCTAACATTCCAGGTTCCTATGCAGTATTGTTCTTTATTTTATTTTTTTTCTAATTTATTTTTCTATTTTATTTTATTTTTTCCATTTATTTTTATTAGTTGAAGGCTAATTACTTTACAATATTGTAGTGGGTTTTGCCATACATTGACATGAATCAGCCATGGATTTACATGTGTTCCCCATCCTGAACCCCCCTCCCACCTCCCTCCCCATCCCATCCCTCTGGGTCGTCCCAGTGCATCAGACCCGAGCACTTGTCTCATGCATCCAACCTGGGCTGGCAATCTGTTTCACACTTGACAATATACCTGTTTCAATGCTGTTCTCTGAGATCATCCCCCCCTCGCCTCCTCCCATAGAGTCCAAAAGTCTGTTCTATACATCTGTGTCTCTTTTTCTGTCTTGCATATAGGGTTATCATTACCATCTTTCTAAATTCCATATATATGCGTTAGTATACTGTATTGGTCTTTATCTTTCTGGCTTACTTCACTCTGTATAATGGGCTCCAGTTTTATCCATCTCATTAGAACTGATTTAAATGTATTCTTTTTAATGACTGAGTAATATTCCATTGTGTATATGTACCATAGTTTTCTTATCCATTAGTCTGCTGATGGGCACCTAGGTTGCTTCCATGTCCTGGCTATTATAAACAGTGCTGTGATGAACATTGGGGTGCACGTGTCTCTTTCAGATCTGGTTTTCTCAGTGTGTATGCCCAGAAGTGGTATTTCTGGGTCGTATGGCAGTTCTATTTCCAGTTTTTTAAGAAATCTCCACACTGTCCTCAATAGTGGCTGTATTAGTTTGCATTCCCACCAACAGTGTAAGAGGGTTCCCTTTTCTCCACACCCTCTCCAGCATTTATTGCTTATAGACTTTTGGATAGCAGCCATCCTGGCTGGCGTGTAATGGTACCTCATTGTGGTTTTGATTTGCATTTCTCTCATAACGAGGGTTGTTGAGCATTTCTTCAAGTGTTTGTTAGTCATCTGTATGTCTTCTTTGGAGAACTGTCTGTTTAGTTCTTTGGCCCATTTTTTGATTGGGTCATTTATTTTTCTGAAATTGAGCTTTAGGAGTTGCTTGTATATTTTTGAGATTAAATCTTTGTCTGTTGTTTCATTTGCTATTATTTTCTCCCATTCTGAAGGCTGTCTTTTCACCTTTTTATAGTTTCTTTTGTTGTGCAAAAGCTTTTAAGTTTCATTAGGTCCCATTTGTTTAGTTTTGCTTTTATTTCCAATATTCTGGGAGGTGGGTCATAGGGGATCTTGCTGTGATTTATGTCGGAGAGAGTTTTGCCTATATTCTCCTCTAGGAGTTTTATAGTTTCTGGTCTTACATTCAGATCTTTATCCATTTTGAGCTTACTTTTGTGTATGGTGTTAGAAAGTGTTCTAGTTTCATTCTTTTACAAGTGGTTGACCAGTTTTCCCAGCACCTCTTGTTAAAGAGGTTGTCTCTTTTCCATTGTATATTTTTGCCTCTTTTGTCAAAGATAAGGTGGTTCATAGGTATGTGGATTTATCTCTGGGCTTTCTATTTTGTTCCATTGATCTATATTTGTGTCTTTGTGCTAGTACCATACTGTCTTAATGACTATGGCTTTGTAGTAGAGCCTGAAATCAGACAGGTTGATTCCTCCATTTCCATCCTCCTTTCTCAAGATTGAAGTATTTTTCTTTAAAGCATTGGACTTCACTTCCATCACCAGCCACATCCACAACTGGGCATTGTTTTTGCTTTAGCTCCATCTCTTCATTCTTTCTGGTGTTGTTTCTCCACTCTGGTCCAGTAGCATATTGGGCACCTACTGACTGGGGGAGTTCTTCTTTCAGTGTCATATCTTTTTGCCTTTTCATACTATTCACGGGGTTCTCAAGGCAAGAAGACTGAAGAGGTTTGACAGTTCCTCTCCAGTAGACCATATTTTGTCAGAACCATCTACCATGACCCATCCATCTTAGGTGGCCCTACATGGTGTTGCTCATAATCTCATTGTCAGAACTCTCCACCATGACCCATCTGTGGCCCTACAATCCTTGTATCTCCTCATATCGAGAAAGTCACTAAATCCCTTCATGATGACACTAGCTCCTCATGACTAGCAGAAAACCTTTTGTCAAGTAAGCACTTTATTGCACTGAACTCCCACTTTACCAAAATCTTATATATTGACCTTCCCCCACTGCTTCTTTGGAGCATTCTCCCAGAGCTAGCTGAGGTATTGTCCTCCCGAGCTGCAGTCCTCATTTTCCCACAATAAGACACATGAACCTGCTGAAGTCTCTTCTGTTTCTCTTATCTCCTCTCTCATTTGTGCTATGTATTCCTTGAAGGCTCTTTCTTGTTCCTTCAACTTTTGCCAGAGCTCTTTAACCTTCTGTTCAAGAAGCTACTCTTCCCTCCCAGTGCCTCTCTTCTTGCCTGTCTTCTGCTCCAGGTAGAATTGAGAAATAGAAGAAAGGAACAGCCAGTCCTGAAAGCTACAACTCCTCACTTTCAACCCTCCAGCATCTCAGTGACTAAACAAACTGTTTTGAAGAATCAGATGAACAGGTCTGAAGTCATTGTAATCACAGAAAAAAGACAGGTTTGAGAGTGTGTTAGGAAAGATCTTGACTGGCTGGCTGGACATACAACCACAGCTCTACTTGATATTTTCAGAGGTAGCAGAGTGTGTGTGCACAAGAGAAGAAGAAGATCCTTGCTTCAGGAATTTTCCCCTTCATAGTTCTCAGAGGGCATTGCAGGAACCTACCCACTCCACCCAAGATGGATGGGTCATGGTGGAGAGGTCTGACAGAATGTGGTCAACTGGAGAAGGGAATGGCAAACCACTTCAGTACTCTTGCCTTGAGAAACCCCATGAACAGTATGAAAAGGCAAAATGAGAGGATACTGAAAGAGAAACTCCCCAGGTTGGTAGGTGCCCAATATGCTACTGGAGATCAGTGGAGAAATAACTCCAGAACGAATGAAGGGATGGAGCCAAAGCAAAAACAATACCCAGTTGTGGATGTGACTGGTGATAGAAGAAAGGTCTGATGCTATAAAGAGTAATATTGCATAGAAACCTGGAATATTAGGTCCATGAATCAAGGCAAATTGGAAGTGGTCAAACAGGAGATGGCAAGAGTGAATGTCAACATTCTAGGAATCAGAGAACTAAAATGAACAGGCATGGGTGAATTTAACTCAGATGACCATTATATCTACTACTGTGGGCAGGAATCCCTTAGAAGAAATGGAGTAGCCATCACAGTCAACAAAAGTCTGAAATGCAGTACTTGGATGCAATGTCAAAAATGACAGAATCATCTCTGCTCATTTCCAAGGCAAACCATTCAATATCACAGTAATCCAAGTCTATGCCCCAACCAGTAATGCTGAAGAAGCTAAAGTTGAACAGTTCTATGAAGACCTACAAGACCTTCTAGAACTAATACCCAATAAAGATGTCCTTTTCATTATAGGGGACTGGAATGCAAAAGTAGGAAATCAAGAGATACCTGGAGTAACAGGCAAATTTGGCCTTGAAGTACGGAATGAAGCAGAGCAAAGGCTAATAGAGTTTTGCCAAGAGAATGACTGGTCATAGCAAACACCCTCTTCCAACAACACAAGAGAAGACTCTACACATGGACATCACCAGATGGTCAACACCAAAATCAGATTGATTATATTCTTTGCAGCCAAAGATGGAGAAACTTTATACAGTCAGCAAAAACAAGACCGGGAGCTGACTGTGGCTCATGTAATGAACTCCTTATTGCCAAATTCAGACTTAAATGGAAGAAAGTAGGGAAAACCACTAGACCATTCAGGTATGACCTAAATCAAATTCCTTATGATTATACAGTGGAAGTGAGAAATAGATTTATGGGACTAGATCTGTTAAACAGAGTGCCTGATGAACGATGGACGGAGGTTCATGACATTGTACAGGAGACAGGGATCAAGACCATCCCCATGGAAAAGAAATGCAAAAAGGCAAAATGGCTGTCTGAGGAGGCCTTACAAATAGCTATGAAAAGTAGAGAAGCAAAAAGCAAAGGAGAAAAGGAAAGATATTTTCATTTGAATGCAGAGTTCCAAAGAATAGGAAGGAGAGATAAGAAAGACTTCCTCAGGGATCAATGCAAAGAAATAGAGGAAAGCAACAGAATGGGAAAGAGTAGAGATCTCTTCAAGAAAATTAGAGATATCAAGGGAACATTCCATGCAAAGATGGGTTCGATAAAGGACAGAAATGGTATGGACCTAATAGAAGCAGAAGATATTAGGAAGAGGTTGCAAGAATACACAGAAGAACTGTACAAAAAAGATCTTCACAACCCAGATAATCACGATGGTGTGATCACTCACCTAGAGCCAGACATCCTGGAATATGAAGTCAAGTGGGCCTTAGAAAGCATCACTACAAACAAAGCTAGTGGAGGTGATGGAATTCCAAGTGAGCTATTTCAAATCCTGAAAGATGATGCTGTGAACGTGCTGCACTCTATATGCCAGCAAATTTGGAAAACTCAGCAGTGGCCACAAGACTGGAAAAGGTCCGTTTGCATTCCAATCCCAAAGAATGCTCAAACTACTGCACAATTCCATTCATCTCACATGCTAGTAAACTAATGCTCAAAATTCTCCAAGCCATGCTTCAGCAATACACGAAGTGGGAACTTCCAGATGTTCAAGCTGGTTTTAGAAAAGGCAGAGGAACCAGAGATCAAATTGCCAACATCTGCTGGATCATCGAAATAGCAAGAGAGCTCCAGAAAAAACATCTATTACTGCTTTATTGACTATGCCAAAGCCTTTGACTGTGTGGATCACAATAAGCTGTGGAAAATTCTGAAAAGGAAAGGAATACCAGACCACCTGACCTATCTCTTGAGAAACCTATATGCAGGTCAGAAAGCAACAGTTAGAACTGGACATGGAACAACAGACTGGTTCCAAATAGGAAAAGGAGTACATCAAGGCTGTATATTGTCACCCTGCTTATTTGACTTATATACAGAGTACATCATGAGAAACGCTGGGCTGGAAGAAGCACTAGCTGGAATCAAGATTGCCGGGAGAAATATCAATAACCTCAGATATGCAGATGACACATGCTCATGGCAGAAAGTGAAGAGGAACTAAAAAGCCTCTTGATGAAAATGAAAGAGGAGAGTGAAAAAGTTGACTTAAAGCTCAACATTCAGAAAACTAAGATTATGGCATCTGATCCCATCACTTTATGGGAAATAGATGGGGAAATAGTGGAAACAGTGTCAGACTTTATTTTAGGGGACTCCAAAATCACTGCAGATGGTGATTGTAGCCATGAAATTAAACAACGCTTACTCTTTGGAAGGAAAGTTATGACCAACCTAGATAGCATACTAAAAACAGAGACATTACTTTGCCAACAAAGGTCCATTTAGTCAAAGCTATGCTTTTTCTAGTAGTCATGTATGGATGTGAGAGTTGGACGGTGAAGAAAGCTGAGTGCCAAAGAATTGATGCTTTTGAACTGTGGTGTTGGAGAAGACTCCTAAGAGTCCCTTGGACTGCAAGGAGATCAGTCCTGGGTGTTCATTGGAAGGACTGATGTTGAAGCTGAAACTCTAATACTTTGGCCACCTCATGCCAAGAGTTGACTCATTGGAAAAGACCCTGATGCTGGGAGGGCTTGGGGGCAGGAGGAGAAGGGGATGACAGAGGATGAGATAGCTGGATGGCATCACCAACTTGATGGACATGAATTTGAGTAAACTCCGGGAGTTGGTGATGAACAGGGAGTCCTGGCATGCTGCCATTCATGGGGTCGCAAATCCTCTGACATGACTGAGTGACTGAACTGAACTGAACCCACTCCACTGTAAAACAAGTCCTCCCCTGCACATGCTGATGTCTTTTCTATGTCACAAAGGAGCTCATATTTCCTGTAGCGTTTCTGTGGCTCCTGTTATATTCAGTAAGTTCTAGAGATCAGAAAGGGCTAAAATTTAGAGACATCAGGTAGGATAAACCCGAATTTCCAATGAAACATTCTGTGAAAAGAACGGTTCTAAATAAGATTCCTTGATTTCTTCCAACTGCCTACAAGTGTTTTCCAAGATCCTGCCTTTCTTGCTACCCTTCCAGCCTCCTCTGCCAAAGAAACCTTCCCAAGAAACATGCTAGCTTCCACTTGTCAGAAGAACGTTCAGTTTTACAAATATGTATCTTGGGTGTTTCCACATTTTTCACATTCTGTTTTTCTGCTTGCACCTCTTTTGGTAACATTACACCCTTTATAATATGCACAATTTTTTTTTCAAAGTTTACATCACACATTTCCTCCAGGAAGATTTCCTAAACCACCTTAACCACCTTCTCCATGAGAAAACATGGTACATTTACACTAGTACATTTCTATCAATTTCACATTTTAAATGTATTAAATTTATGGTGATTGTTTTATATCTCAATAAAACTATTTAAAGGAATTTGAATTGCTTCCATCTCAGGAAAACCCCAAATACTGTCTTTAAAACTATTAGTAATTTCCTCAACTCCCTGAGCCTTTGTTGTGAAATGTTTGGCTTTGTTATATAATCCCTAAGGTTCCTTGAAGCTGTGCAGCATGGTTTGATACTATCCAGAAGGTATGATTAACAATAATACAACTAAGAACAAAACAAAGATAAAGAAAGATCTGGTAAGAGAATTTTCCCAGGGAAACTTGGGTTGCTTCGAATGGAGGAGCAAGGGCAGAAAAAGCAACAAGCTCAAAATAACTCGATTGTGTTCCAAGTACACAAGGAGACTTTACAAGTTGTCAGTCAAGGAGAACATGTTAGTGCCTGTACTGACTTGGTTTCAGAGTTCAGACAGGTTTCCAGAGGAAGTGACTGGCTTCTGAATAAAAGTAATAAATTAGAGTAATATAATATAACTCTCTTTGAAGAATCATGATCCTTTAATTATTAATGGTAGTTAATCTAGGGTAAGTAAACTGGCCTCTTGGTAGAATATGTAATATGAAGAATCAATTATTAAGACAAATTATCATGTACTGCTCCAGTAACTTTAATTTGTCATGCCTGATGGAGTACTTCATTAAGTCTTATTTGTTTGACTGTTTGGGGATCATTTTTTGTGGAAGTTTTAATCTGCTTAGCCACTAAGTTCTCACAGTAGAAAGACAGAAGTTCTTCAAATATGGATCTACCCATTGTTGAAGGCATCCACGAATAACACCACCAGAATCCTGAGCCTTCAATAAGACAGGACATGTGGGATCAATGATTAATCCCATTCATAATTAGAAACTACCATTCTAAGATGAAATTTTTGGCTCTATACAACATTAAACTCTTGGTAACCTGCATCTCCTCCTATTAAATTAGTATTTTCCTTCCTATTAACTGTTTATTCTTTGGTTTCTCAGGTCTCTGAATTTAAAAATATTAAGTATCTCCCTTTGGCTAACATACTTGCCTGTATTCTGGAAAAAGAATTTCTTAGCAAAGCATATTAAAAATAAAACAGACAGACTATTATAAAACTGGGTAGCAAAAATAGGTAATTAAATAAATAATACAATTAAAAACAAAAGAACAAAAATTGTCAAAATGTGTTCAAAAAATAACAAAATTTTTGTATTATTAAAGAAGATATATAAATGATAACAGGTACATCAAAAGATGTTCAACATCACTAATCATTAGAGAAATGAAAATCAAAACCACAATGACATGCCATCTATACCTGTTAGAATAGTTGTAATGAAGAAGATGCCAGATAACAAGTATCAGTGAGGATGTGGTGATAAAGGAACCCTTGTGCACTACTGAAAGGATAAGAAATTGATTCAGCCACTATGGAAAACAGTATAGAGATTGTTTAAAAAATTAAAAGTAGAACTACTATATGATCCAATAATTCCCCTTCTGGGTATATATGAAAAGGAAGTGGAAAAGATGTATGCAATCCCTTGTTTACTGTAGCATTATTTACAATAGCCACTGTATTGTAAGGTTTCATGTGTATGTGGAATCTAAAATAGCTGAACTCATAAAAAACAGAGCAGAATAGTAGTTACCAGAGGATGGGGTGGATGGAGGAGCTGAGGATTTATGGTGTTAGAGAACAAACTTTTGACTAGAAGATAAGTTCTGGAGAGCTAAGGAACAGCATACAGTTTATAGAAAGAAGTACTCATTATAATATTCAAAGTTGCTAACAGACTAGATCCAAGTTGTTTGCATCCTACAAAAAAATCCACATGATAATTTGATGATACAACAGAGATTTTAGCTGTGGCTATGGTGATGTTTACATTTCAATGTATGAATTATGAAATCAACAGCTTGTATATCTTAGATTTGCACAATGTCTTACATCAATTGTAACAATAAATATACATTTTAAGTGAATAAATAGATGAAAGGTAAATAAGAGAGGCACATAATGAGATTATACTTGTTCCTATTGACATTTTACCTAGCTTTGAGGAAACTATGTTTAAAATTTAGATTTCTTTGGATAAAAACTGCTTATGTTGTTTTTCTTCTCTCTGAGATTAGCATTTGTTTTTATAGGATGGCTCCTTGAAGGCTACAGTAGCTTGAAAAGCCAGCAGAGTGTCACAGTACAAAAAGATCACAAAGTCATTCTCCTGCCTCAGAGTTATCCAAAGCACGGTATGTTAGCTATTCTGTATTTTCTATGACACAAAATGTAGGTTAGTACTAGACATCTGCAGAGTGCTGCCTTATTATTTCAAGTCTCTGATGAAGTTAGTGATGAAATACAGGGTGTTGTCTCCTATGTTTTACTTCTGTGAAATAATAAGATTTAAGCATGCATTGACAGTCTAATATTTGCTAACTTTTCCCATACATGCCTTACTTACAACCCTGTATTATTCAGCAGCTCAGTCAAGTCCGACTCTTTGCAACCCCACGGACTGCAACATGCCAGGCTTCTCTGTCCTTCACTATCTCCTCGAGTCTGCTCAAACATGTGTCCATTGGGTTGATGATGCCATCCAACCATCTCATTCTCGATTGCCCTTTTCTCCTCCTGTCCTCAATCCTTCCCAGCATCAGGGTCTTTTCTTATGAGTCAGCTCTTCACATCAGGTGGCCAAAGTACCGATGCTTCAGCTTTAGCATCAGTCCTTCCAAAGAATATTCAGGACTGATTTCCTTTAGGTTTGAATGGGTTGATCTCCTTGCTGTTCAAGGGACTGTCTCCCCAACTCAGGTTTCCTGACCCAGGAATTGAATCCAGGTCTTCTGTATTACAGGCAGATTCATCACTGTCTGAGCCACCTGGGAAGCCCTACAACCCTGTGCATGTGTGCGTGCTAATCGCTTCAGTAGTGCCCAACTCTGCAAACCTATGGACTTCAGCACACCAGGCTTCTCTGTCCATGGGATTCTTCAAGCAAGAATACTGAATTGGGTTACCTTGCGCTCCTCCAGGGGATCTTTCCAACCCAGAAATTGAACTCTTGTCTCCTGCATTGCAGGTGGATTCTTTCCTTGCTGAGCTACCAGGGAAGCCTAGGGCTTATTATATTCATATGCAAATAAGATGAATGGGGCTCAGAAAATCTAAGGTATTTGCCCAAAGCTTATAGTGAGTAAGTAGTAGAACCAAGATTCAAAACATGGAAGATTTGCTTGCATATTCTGTGTAGGTATATGAGGGAAATTTGGAGATTAGTCCTTCTAGCCAGAGTTCCTTAAACTTGGATGCATATTAGAATGGCCCACAAGAAAAAAGAAATGTCTCCAGCAGCCTTCCAAATGGGAAATGGGATGGAAGAAAGAGAGGGAGATATCAGTACTTCCTAAAATCTCAGGATTTTATAATCTCTGCATCTCAGAATGCAAATAGAGTTGAGAATTATTGATTAGACTATACTCATACATATGGCAATATGGAAAGTTTTACTCCCAGATCTTTTTCTGAGTTATTATTTTGATCTCAGAAATACTCAAAGTGCTTTATGCCCAGACCTCAAGTACATGTATTATAAAGCAAAGTTTATAAATGAACACACCTGCTTCACAACACTTCTGGTATGTTCAAGAACAGGTTTCCAGTTACCTGTCAACTTTACCTTGCTTTGTTTCCTTCTCTCACTGTTCTGTTGCTTATTTGTAGAAGCTCAAAACAAGCTGAGGATGTTATTGATTCTCAGAAAATGGAATGAAGCATAAAACTGAACCTGAAAGCGAAAGCAGTTCATAGCAGGTAGTTAGTTAAAGAGGCATGCCAGGATCAGGCAGCTGAGTTCAGTTCAGTCACTCAGTCATGTCCAACACTTTGTGGCCCAAGACTGCAGCACACCAGACTTCCTGGTCCATCACCAACTCTAGGAGCTTGCTTAAACTCATGTCCATCGAGTCAGTGATGCCATCCAACCATCTCATCCTCTGTCGTCCCCTTCTCCTCTTGCCTTCATATCTCCCAGCATCAGGGTCTTTTCCAATGAGTAAGTTATTCACATCTGGTGGCCAAAGTATTGGAGTTTCAGCATCAGCATCAGTCCTTCCCATGAATATTCAGGACTCATTTCCTTTAGGATTTACTAGTTTTATCTTGCTGTCCAAGGGACTCTCAGGAGTCTTCTCCAACAACACAGTTCAAACGTATCAATTCTTTGTTGCTCAATGTTGTTTATGGTCCAACTCTCACATCCAAACATGACTACTGGAAAAATCATAGCTTCGACCATTCGGACCTTTGTCAGTAAAGGAATGTTTCTGCTTTTTAATATGCTGTCTAGATTTGTCATAGTTTTTCTTCCAAAGAGCAAATGTCTTTTAATTTTATGGCTGCAGTCACCAGCTGCAGTGATTTTTGGAGCCCAGCAAACAAAGTCTGCAATGGTTTCCATTGTTTCTCCATCTATTTGCCATGAAGTGATGGGGCTGGATGCCATGATATTAGTTTTCCGAATGCTGAGCTTTAAGCCAGCTTTTTCACTCTCCTCTTTCACTTTTATCAAGAGGCTTGTTAGTTCCTCTTTGCTTTCTGCCTTAAGAGTGTTGTCATCTGCATATCTGAGGTTATTGAAATTTCTCCCTGCAGTCTTGATTCCAGCTTGTTCTTCATCCAGCCCAGCATTTCGCATAATTGCATAGAAGTTAAATAAGCAAGGTGACAATAGACAGTCTTGATGTATTCCTTTCCTAAAGTTGAACCACTCCATTGTTCCATGTCCAGTTCTAACTGTTGCTTCTTGACCTGCATACAAATTTCTCAGGAGGCAGGTAAGGTGGTCTGGTATTCCCATTCCTTTAAGAATTTTCCACAGTTTGTTGTGAGCCACAAAGGCTTTAGCATAGTCAATGAAGCAGAAGTAGATATTTCTCTGGAATTCTCTTGCTTTTTCTATGATCCAACACATGTTGGCAATTTGATCTCTGGCTACTCTGGCTTTTCTAAATCCAGCTTGAACATATGGAAGTTCTCAGTTCCTGTACTGTTGAAGCCTAGCTTGGAAAATTTTGAGCATTGCTTTGCTAGTGTGTGAGATTAGTGCAACTGTGCAGTAGTTCGAACATTCTTTGGCATTGTCTTTCTTAGGGCCTGGAATGAAAACTGACCTTTTCCAGTCCTGTGGCCACTGCTGAGTTTTCCAGATTTGCTGACATATTGAGTGCAGCACTTTCAAAGCATCATCTCTTAGGGTTTGAAATAGCTCAACTGGAATTCCATCACCTCCACTAGCTTTGTTCCCAGTGATAATTCCTAAGGTCCACTTGACTTTGCACTCCAGGATGTCTGGCACTGGGTGAGTGATCACACCATCACGGTTATCTGGGTCATGAAGATCTTTTTTGTATGGTTCTTCTGTGTATTCTTGCCACCTCTTCTTAGTATTTTCCGCTTCTGTTAAGTCCATACCATTTCTGTCCCTTATTTTGCTCATCTTTACGTAAAATGTTCCCTTGCTATCTCTAATTTTCTTGAAGAGATCTCTAGTCTTTCCCATTCTATTGTTTTCCTCTATTTCTTTGAATCAATCACTTAGGAATGCGTTCTTATCTCTCCTTGCTATTCTTTGGAACTCTGCATTCAGATAGATATATTTTTCCTTTTCTCCTTTGCCTTTGAGAAACAAGCTTCTCTTGTTTTCTCCACTATTTGTAAGGTCTCTTCAGGCAACCATTTTGCCATTTTTGGATTTCTTTTTCTTGAGGATGGTTTTGACCACCACCTCCTGTACAATGCTATGAACCTCTGTCCATAGTTCTTCAGGCACTCTATCAGATCTAATCCCTTGAATCTATTTTTCACTTCCACTGTATAATCATAAGGGATTTGATTTAGGTCATACCTGAATTGTCAAGTGATTTCCGCTACTTTCTTTAATTTACGTGTGAATTTGGCATTAAGGAGTTCATGATGTGAGCCACAGTCAGCTCCCAATCTTGTTTTTGCTGACTGTATAGAGCTTCTCCATCTCTAGCTGCAAGAAATATAGTCAGGTTGACTTCGGTATTGACCATTTGGTGATGTCCATGTGTAAAGTCATCTCTTGTATTGTTGGAAGAGGCTGTTTGCCGTGACCAGGGCATTCCCTTGGCAAAATTCTGTTAGCCTCTTACCTGCTTCATTTTGTACTCCAAGGCAAAATTTGCCTGTTATTCCAGGTATCTCTTGACTTTCTAGGTTTGCATTCCTGTCCCCTATAACGAAAAGGACATCTTTTTTGATGCTAGTTCTAGAAGGTCTTGTAGGTCTTCATAGAAGCATTCAACTTCAGCTTCTTCAGCAATAGTGTTTGAGCTAAAGACTTGGATTACTGTGATATTGAATGATTTGCCTTGAAAATGAACAGAGATCATTCTGTCGTCTTTGAGATTGCACTCAAGTACTGCATTTCAGACTCTGTTGACAATGAAGGCTACTCCATTTCTTCTAAGGGATTCTTGCCCACAGTAGTAGATATGATGGTCATCTGAATTAAATTTGCCCATTCCAGCCCATTTTAGTTCACTGATTCTTAAATTGTCAATGCTTACTCTTGCCATCTCCTTTTTGTCCACTTCCAATTTATCTTGATTCATGGACCTAACATTCCAGGTTCTTATGCAATATTGTTCTTTAAAGCATCAAATTTTACTTCCATCACCAGTCATATCCACAACTAGACATTGTTTTCACTTTCACTCAGCCTCTTCATTCTTTCTGTACCTATTTTTCTATTCTTCTGCAGTAGCATGTTGGGCACCTACTGACCTGAGGAGTTCATCATTCAGTTTTTGTTTTTTGTTTTTTGTTTTCCTTTTCATACTCATCATGCGGTTTTTAAGGCAAAAAAACTGATGTGGTTTACCATTCTCAGAATTCTTCACCATGACCCATTAATCTTGGCTAGCCCTACAAGACATGGCTCATAGTTTCATCAAGTTAGACAATGCTGTGATCCAAATGATCAGTTTGGTTAGTTTTCTGTAACTGTGGTTTCTATTCTCTCTTTCCTCTGATGGATAAGGATAAGAGGCTTGTGGAAGCTTCCTGATGGGAGGCATTTATTATGGGGCAATCTGGGTCTTGCTCTGATGGGGGTTGGTCATGCTCAGTAAATCTTTAGTACAATTTTCTGTTGCTTGGGCGGGGCTGTGTTCCTTGTCTGTAGTTTGGTCTGAGGCCAAATTAGGGGTAATGGTGACCTCCTTCAAAAGGACTTAAGCCAGGGCTGTTCAGTGCCCCTGACCCCACAGCAGGCCACTGTTGACCCACATCTTTGCCGGAGACTCCTGGACATTCACAGGCAAGTCTGGCTCAGTCTCTAGTGGGTCACTTCTCCTTTCTCCTGGGTCCTGGTAAGCACAAGGTTTTGTTCGTGCCCTCCAAGAGTCTGTTTCCCCAGTCTTGTGTAAGTTCTGTAATCAAATCCCATTGGCCTTGAATGTCAAATTCCCTGAGAGTTCTCAGTCCTTTTGCCGGATCCCCAGGTTGAGAAATCTGTTGTGGGCCCTAGAACTTTTGCAACAGTGCAAGAACTTCTTTGGTATAATTGTGCTCCAGTTTGTGGGTTGTCTGCTCAGTGGCTCTGTGGTGGGGCTCACATGCCATGCCTCCCAGGTATGCTGCAGCCACAGCCCCTGTCCCTGTGGTAGGCCACGGCTGACCTGTTCCTCCAGAGGAGACACTCAACACTCAAAGGCAGGTCTGACTCAGTCTCTTGTGGGGTCCCTGGGTCCTGAGGCACACAAGGTCTTCTTTGAGCCCTTCGAGCATCTCTGGTAGGTTTGGGGTTTGATTCTAAATGTGGTTTTGTCCCTCCTACTGTCTTGTTGGGGCTTTTCCTCTGCCCTTGGAGGTGAGGTATATTTTTTTATGTGGAATTCAACCTTCTCCTGTCGATGGTTGTTTAGCAATTAAGTTCTCACAGGAAAAGATGAGTGCATGTCCTTCTACTCCACCATCTTGGCTACTCTTTCAAGCCTGAGAAAGTATAGAGTGAGAAGACTAGAGGACTTTGGTGATTCTGTAGGTAAGTTCTAGTAAATATCCCTGTAACTTTATTTTCACCCTTCTTTATTTGTCAACAAATAGATTATGATATGTATAAGTGTGCATTTTGTTGCATTTGTACTTTTTGCAATTCATGGAGCTTCTGGAATGGGTACATTAATGTCTTCCATCAGATTATTTAAGGTTTGGTTATTATTTTTCTTTTTTTTTTTTTTTTTTTTTTTTTACCACTTTTTATCTATTGATGTGATTTCCCTCATGTCTACATTGGCACACCTGATTCTGCCTCACAGCTCCCTGAGGATATGTATATCATTCTTCACTTCTATTTTCCCCCTCACACTGGATTATCTTTGCTGATTTATCTTTAAGTTGAAAGATCTTTTCTTTTGCTAGGTCACAGCTGGCAAAGGAAATATATTCTTGGTACCGGTACTTGTGCTATTCCACTTGGAATATCTAACTTGTCCCTTGTAATGACTTCTGATCTTATATTACAATTTTCTATATAACAAGTCATTTCCATTATACTTTAATTCTTTGAACCTAGTTACCCTTAATTCTTTAAACATACTCATAATAGCTGCCTTAAAGTTGTCTGCTAAGTTCAACACATGGGCCCCACAAGAAAGAGTTTCTATGAACAGAATTCCTTTCCTATGCTTAGGTCTATTTTTTTCTGTTTCTTGGTATGCCTCATAATTTTTTTATGAAAGGATGGGCATATAAATATGTCCAGTTTTTTAAAACAACCAACATTTATTTTCTCATAGTTTCTGTGGGTCGGGACTTTGGCCACAGAATCTGCAAGACTGCAGTCAAAGTGGTGGCTTGGACTGGGTTCTCAGTGGGAAGCTCAACATGGAATGAATTTGCTTCCAGGTTTCAGTAATGTTGTCTGTTCTCAAGTGACGCTAGTGGTAGAACCCACCTGCCAATGCAGGAGATGTAAGAGACAGAGGTTTGATCCCTGGCTGGGAAAGATCCCCTGGAATAGGAAATGGCAACCCACTCCAGTACTCTTGCTTGAAGGACCCAATGGACAGAGGAACTTGGTAGGCTACAGTTCTCTGAGTTGCAAAGAGTCAGACACAACTGAAGCAACTTAGCATGCAATGTCTGTGGATTCTGATACACTGCTCTAGGGATTACTTTTGGTTCTGTACTTTGTTCTTTGGTGACTTACCTGGACTATTTCTGTGTAGTCCCATGACCTTTCCATGTGCAGCTGTTGGTGTCTCTTCTCAGTTATATCTTAAAATTTGTATTCTTTTAGTTTTTGAGATGGACTTCCCAGAGTTCACTCTTGAGTCTTAATAGGTTATTGATAAGCCAGAGGTAGGTCAGAGCTTATGGTTAAACATCTTATGCTAGTAAATACCCTTTGCTAATGGATCTGAGTGGGATTTCAGAAGACATTCAAATTTCATGTGTTTTAAATTTTTCGGGGATTTATTTCTGCTTATAGCAGTTGGGGATTTCCCCAATGGCTCAGTGGGTGAAGAATCCACCTGCAATACAGGACACACAGGAAACATGAGTCCAATCCCTGGATCAGGAAGATCTTCTGGAGAAGGGAATGGCAACCCACTCCAGTATTCTTGCTTGGGAAATCCCCTGGACAGCGGAGCCTGGTGGGCTACAGGCCATGGGGTCACAAAAGAGTCAGACACAACTGAGTGACTAAACAACAATAATACAAGGTGAATATTCAGTCAGGAGAATATTTAGTTAAGAGTGAAACAAGAAAAGAGGTAAACAAATCCAAGAACATGTTATTGGACCACTCTGAGTATTTGGACTTAGTCTTTCTTGGGGTCCTGTGAGTGCAATTCAACTAGTCTCAGAGAATGTCTCATTAGCTGTAGGTTTAATTAAGGGACAGTCCTTCAGTGAAACAGAAGTTGGTGATATGGTGGCTGGGTTCCCTACTCATGTAACTTTCTTTTGTTCTATAGACCACCTACTGCTGCTGAACCCAAGCAAATATGAGATTTGGAAGATTTGGCAGTTCAAAGCTCATGATGGTAAGTTCTGTTCCCACAGTGACATAATATCCAGGAGTGAGGAGCTCAGTATCTATTAAAGCCTAACAGCAGCCTAGAAGCAGCTTTTCAAATAGCCAATTAACCTTCTCATGTATAAGAACTGACCTTGTCCTGAAACACTAAGAGTTCTGTGAAATCACATTAGATATGCCAGGTGCATGTCTCCTCAGGCTTCCTTTCATCACTACTATCCTCCCCTGCCCATACAAGGTAACCACTATGCAGCTTTGACATGTGATATAAGTAGATCCATAAAGTGTTTTAGCTGAACATCTGGTATCTGTTACTCAATATTACGGTTGTGAAAACAGCCTACATTTTTGTGTGTAGCTGTAGACTATTTGGCTGCTATCCTGTATTGTAGATACAGTAAGAATATTTTATAATTTATTTGTTTACTCATATATTGACAGACATTTGAGTAGTGCCTAATTTTGTGATTATTATGGAAAGGGTTTTTATAAACATACTTGTACATATCTTCATATTCTTCATGTATATTCCTATATATATACCCAGGAATATATTGCTATAAATGCATGTGATCAGCTCAGTCTATTTTACAGATACCGTCAGACAGTTTCATAAGTGGATTATAAGGAAAAAAAAAAAGCTGTCTTTACTGGACCAATCAGCTGGCCCAAGAGCAGCACCATATTCATGCAACTAGTGGTCACAAAAACAGTGGTCAGGGAATAGGATCATATTGAAACTGGTTCCAGTGTGATGAAGCCACTGAGTATAGGCTATACTCAAGCCCATGGCTTTTGTGGGGAGAGGCATTCCCCCACCGATCCAGGCAGACAGCAGAGACCACCTCAGGCTTGTGGAAAGGAAAGACAGCTTATTGAGGAAAAACAGAGAAGACTTCTGACATAGGTATCTGAAGGGGGTAAGAGAGTATACCCGAGTAGTTAACTTGAGCCAAATGGTATATACCTTTAGATTAGTTACTAACAATGGAGCGAAAGAATAGCTCAAGTTTGTAGAAGTTCTACTAGACCCTCTCCCACAACATACATCTTGAGATAGCATCAGTACAAGATTAGCCAGAAGGAACGGGTTTCTCTTAAGAAGGAGAAACATGTCCTTGAACAGGGTACTTGCTATATAATGATTAGCACAGGGCCTAAGAAAAGCATGTCCTCAGGCAAGATGTATTGTTGCTTACAGGCCTCCTCATAAACTGTCATCACTAGTGTGCATGAATTCCTCTTTTTTTCCCCCATGAAAATTGCCCTATCCACATGATTGGACACCTCATTTTTTTCACCTTAAAATAGGTCTAGAAGACTGTGCTATAGTGGTATATATAAGTTCATTGTCAAATTATTTAATCACTGCATAAAATTCCACTACATGTATGTACTAACTTTGTGTTTATATTACCACTTCTTTAAAAAACTTGCTTTTGTTGGAGTATAGTTGTTTTACATGTTGTATTAGTTTCTATTGTATAGCAAAATGAATCAGCCATACAAAAACATATATAGCCTCACTTTTGGACTGCCTTCCCATTCAGGTCATCAGAGTGCATTAAGTAGAGTTCCCTGAGCTGTACTGTATGTTCTTGTTAATTGTCTATTTTATACATAGTATCATTATGTAGGTGTCAGTCTCAATATCCCAATTCCTCCCACCTACCCTGTTTCCCTTTTGATATCTGTATATTTGTTTTCTATGTCTGTGTCTCTCTTTCTGCTTTGCAAATAAAATCATCTGTACCATTTTCCTAGATTCCACATATATGTGCTACTATACAATATTTGCTTTTCTCTTTCTGGCTTATCTCACTCTGTATGACACTAACAGAAACATAGATCAGGGGAACAGGATAGAAAGCCCAGAGATAAACCCACACACCTCTGGTCACCTAACCTATGACAAAGGAGGCAATGATATGCAATGGAGAAAATATAGCCTCCTCAATAAGCGGTGCTGGGAAAACTGGACAGCTCCATATAAAAGAGTGAAACTAGAACACTTCTTGGAGAAGGCAGTGGAACCCCACTCCAGCACTCTTGCCTGGAAAATCCCACGGACGGAGGAGCCTGGTGGGCTGCAGTCCATGGGGTCGCTAAGAGTCAGACATGACTGAGCAAATTCACTTTCACTTTTCACTTTCATACATTGGAGAAGGAAATGGCAACCCACTCCAGTGTTCTTGCCTGGAGAATCCCAGGGACGGGGGAGCCTGGTAGGCTGCCGTCTATGGGGTCGCACCGAGTTGGACACAACTGAAGCGACTTAGCAGTAGCAGCAGAACACTTCTTAACACCATACACAAAAATAGACTCAAAATGGATTAAAGACTTAGATGTTTGGCCATAAACTATAAAGCTCTTATAGGAAAATATAAGCAGTACATTCTTTGACATAAATGACAGCAAGATCCTCTTTGACCCACCTCCTAGAGTAATGGAAATAAAAACAAAAATAAACAAATGAGACCTAATTAAACTTCAAAGCTTTTACTCAGCAAAAGAAACAATAAACAAGATTAAAAGACAACTCTCAGAATGGGCAAAAATAATCACAAATTAAACAACTGACAAAGGATTAACCTCCAAAGTGTATAAGCAGCACATACAGCTTAACATCAGGTAAACAAACAGCCCAATTAAAAAATGGGCAGAAGACCTAAACAGACATTTCTCCGAAGACATAAAGATTGACAATAAACACATGAAAAGATGCTGAACACCACCAATTATTATATAAATGCAAATCAAAACTATAATGAGCTATCATCTCATATATCTGGTTCATTCATCGGGTTATCTGGTTTATATTATCGTGGTTATCTGCTGCATGGGAACAGCAAGGAGAGATAAGAAAGTCTTTTTAAGTGAACAATGAAAAGAAATAGAGGGAAACAATAGAATGGGAAAGACTAGAGATCTCTTCAAGAAAGTGAGAGATACCAAGGGAACATTTCATGCAAAGATAGGCACAATTAAGGACAGAAATGTAAGAACCTAACAGAAGGAGAAGATATTAAGAAGAGGTGGCAAGAATACACAGAAGAACTATACAAAAAAGATCTTAATGAACCAGATAACCACGATGGTATGATCACTCACCTAGAGCCAGACATCCTGGAGTGTGAGGTTAAGTGAACCTTAGGAAGCATCTCTACAAACAAAGCTAGTGGAGGTATTGGAATTAAAGCTGAGCTATTTCAAATCTGAAAAGGTGATGCTATGAAAGTGCTGCACTCAATATGCCAGCTAATTTGGAAAACTCAGCAGTGGCCACAGGACTGGAAAAGGCGTTTTCACTACAATTCCAAAGACGGGAAATGCCAAAGAATGTTCAAAGTTCCACACAACTGCACTCATTTCACATGCTAGCAAGGTCATGCTCAAAATCCTTCAAGCTAAGATTCAACAATATGTGAGCCAAGAACTTTCAGATGTTCAAGCTGGATTTAGAAAAGACAGAGGAACGGGAGATCAAATTGCCAACATGTGTTGGATCATAGAATAATCAAGAGAATTCTAGAAAAACATCTACTTCTCTTCATTGACTATGCTAAAGTTTTTGACTATGTGGGTCACAACAAACTGTGGAAAATTCTTAAAGAGATGGGAATACCAGAAACCTTACCTGTCTCCTGCGAAACCTGTATGCAGGTCAAGAAGCAACAGTTAGAACTGGACGTGGAACGACAGACTGGTTCAAAACTGGGCAAGGAGTACAAGACTGTATATTATCACCCTGCTTATTTAACTTCTTTGCAGAGTACTTCAGGCAAAATGCCTGGCTGGCTGAAAAACAAGCTGGAATCAAGATTCCAGGAAGAAATATCAATTACCTCAGATATGTAGATGACACCACCCTTTTATGGCAGAATGTGAATAGGAATTTAAAAAACCTCTTGATAAAGGTGAAAGAGGAAAGTGAATAAGTTGGCTTAAAACTCAACATTCAAAACACTAAGATCAGGGCATCCAGTCCCATCACTTCATGGCAAATAGAAGGGGAAACAATTGAAACAGTGACAGGTTTTATTTTCTTGGTCTCCAAAATCAGTGCAGATGGTGACTTCAGCCATGATTTAAAATACACTTGTTCCTTGGAAGAAAAGCAATGACAAACCTAAACAGCATATTAAAAAAACAGAGACTCTGCTGACAAAGGTCTATATAGCCAAAGCTATGGTTTTTCCAGTATTCATGGATGGATGTGAGAGTTGGACAATAAAAATGGCTGAGTGCCAAAGAGTTGATGCCTTCAAACTACAGTTCTGGAGAAGACTTTTGAGAGTCCCTTGGATAGCAATCAAATCAAATCAGTCAATCCTAAGGGAAATCAACCCTAAATATTCACTGGAAGGACTGATGCTGAAGCCAAAGCTCCAATAATTTGGCTCCCTGATGTGAAAAGCCTACTCAGTAGAAAAACCCTGATGCTGAGAACAACGGAAGGCAGGAGGAGAAGGGGATGACAGAGGATGAAATGGTTCGATGATATCACCAACTCAGTGGACAGGAATTTGAACAAACTCCCAGAGATGGTGAAGGGCAGGGAAGCCTGACATGCTGCAGTATACAGTGTCACAGATTCAGACATGACTGAGCGACTCAACAACAACAAGGCCCTGAGCTGTCATGATATCCCCATGCTCTCTCATTACCCACATCTGTGCTCTCAGATTTTCAGGATACCCCCTGGACTCTATTCTGTAGGCTCCCCATGCTCCCCTTGTTCTTCACCTTCACTCCGTTTCTGGGCACATGGAAATAGTCACATTGTAACCTTTCCATTGCTTCCTTGTAGAGTTTGTGCCCTCCAGGAACAGAGAAACTCCCTGCTGAAATACTTTCCTGTAGGGTCTTCGCAATTAGATCAAGTTTAGTCTGGCAGTATTTAGCAGATGCCTCTTCATTCTGTTGCAAAAAACCTTCCTTCTTATTCTTTATGATTTCCTACAGGGTAAATGTAGAGAGATGTCACCAGAAGCATGGAATAGAGGAGATAAATTTTCAAGAAATCTAATAGAAGGATTGGTCTAAGGTGGTCCTCATAAGAAAACCAATCTAGTGGAGCAACACAAGCAATGTAGCCAAAATACAGAGATTTTCTCCCAACCCTGAGCCCTCTGTAAGACTATACAGAAGTTTCTTAATCTCCCTGAAATTCAGTTTCTTCTTTTGTGAAATCCCACTTTTGAATTATCTTTTCCCTAGTGGCTCAAGTTGGTAAAGACTCTGACTGCATGCAGGAAACCTGGGTTTGATCCCTGTGTCAGGAAGATCCCCTAGAGAAGGAAATGGCAACCCAGTCCAGTACTCTTGCCTGGAGAATTCCATGGACAGAGGAGCAGGGCAGGCTATAGTCCATGGGACTGCAAAGAGTTGGAGACGACTGTGCGACTTTCACTTTGTTTCTTTATTATTACTAGTAACTCTAACATCCTGAGGTTCTATCTTCAACAAAAGCAATAAGACAAATAGAAAAGAAAGTAAATATAAAGAATGATCTTTGTTAAGAGAGACTGCCCAGGGAAATCAAGAGCAACCATCTCAGGACTGAGTTAGGAGAGTTTCAAAATAATGCCACAATTCACTAAAGGAGAAATGAATGCTTGACAGATCTGTTGGATCCTGAACAAATTCCCCAAAGTTCGAAGAAAAAGGATATATGGCCCTTTAGGATTCTTTCTCTCATGAGAATCCAGGCAACTTTATCCTGAATAGGAGATAAAAAAAAAAAAAAACAAGTATGGGATGAATATATACAATTCCAGACATCATTCCAGAAGGGCATGAACTGGAAAGGACAAATGCTAAACACAGTACCAGGAGCTTCTTCTGGAAGTCCAGATTTTCATCCTTGAAAGATTGCTTCGTGAATACTACAATGGTTTCCCTCTCACAGGCTGTGTGCACCTCCAGCAGCTCCTGGAGCGTGTTTGTGGGGAGGCTCAGTCGCTGGGTCATCTGCTCACCGTAGTGGTCAGCTGCTTTCTGCATGGCCACTGAGTTCTCCAAGTGGGCCAGAGTTGTCACTGCATTCTCCAAACAAGGAATATCTCCACTGTTGATGGCATCTACATAGGTCACAACCAGAGTCCCCAGACCTGAATAAAACAAGAAACATGAATACATATCAATTTTTCACTCAATGAAATTACTGTTCTAAAACCACACACACATCTCTACTTAACTTCTACTTTCATCACTTTCATTTTTACATTTACTGTTTCTTTTATCTGAGCCATAACTTTAAGAAAATGTCAAATACCTACCTTCATCCAATACAGTTGGAGGTGTCTCAGAAAAATTCTTTCATAATAGCAAAAATTAAAAGAAAAATACTGATGACACAGGTAAATGGATTAGTAGAATAATTTAAATAATATTTGTTCCTAACTCCTAACCTTTTGATGGATCTTCAGGGAGTCAGAAACTAATATTTATTTTGGACTGGTTTAAACTCACTTCTAAGTAGTCTCCTTGAGAAGAACACTTGCTGTATAAGACCTCCTCTGAGAAATATTTGATCATTTATTGATTTTTGTCATCAATGGTGGGGATCTTTTTAAATGTAGGAACCCCAGGTATCAGTTACAAGTGATTTTAGAAAGGAATTTACTAATCCCATGATGACAGATAATTTCTGAAAGACATACATACTTATCTCTAGAGTATGAAAATGTAGAATTACATACTTCTTTATAAAATGAAACTACAGAAGAACATATAAATGACTGATTTACATCAGGCCACACAGAAATATGATTTTGGAAAAGAAGACTCACGCTTCCCAGTGACCTTCACCCCTTCCCTGAGGATCTTGGTTCTTGCATGGGTAAAGATATATGTCGGGAGCCGGCGAGAGAAACCCCGCCCGTGACAAGGTCTGGGTTCAAGGAGCTGGCACGCAAAGGCGTCCGGACCTCCGGGGGTTTCTCGGACCGCTCCACCATCCACTCCAAGGCCTTCCTCCTTTCATCTTCTGGTGCTTGGCGTTCTTCTATGTTCCCTAAAAACTAGTCTGACTCTTACCTAAAATCCCTCCTTGAAACATTTGCATGGCAGCAACACAGTCCCTGGGGGCACATGGGTCCCAATAAACAGGCCTATCTATCCCATAAGCAAAAGTAGATCGAGTCCATTACGAGATTGAGAAGATTCCTTAGGGTGTGATCAGGAGGGAATTCATGAGACCCCTGACGCTTAGGATTACATACCAGAGCTAAGTCAGCCCGGGGCTGAGCTTCCCAAGATAAGGTTTGTAGATGGCTTTTCACAGTTGACTAGCTGCTGCCATTGAATTGTTTAAAAGTTATGTGTAGGTATTGACTGTTCTGGAAAGTTACTTATGATGTAACCCATGATTATGCACCTGGTACAATCTTATCATTCCCCCCTCCTTAAACCTCTTTAAAGGATTATTGGTTTTGTGGTATATAAGCACTGATGTAAAAGAATAAAGTAGTCTTGATTCTGCACTCAACCAAGACTGGACTCGATTTCTTTTCTTCGCCAACGCCGTTCATCTGAAGGGAACCCCTGGACTCCGCCCGGGCTGGACCCTGGTAGATATACGAACAGAAAGTATTCGATTGTTCCTTGAATTTAGATCCAGTTGGCTTTCTGAAACTTCATCAATATGGTCTAGGAGTTCCTTATCATTTACTGGCCGGTCAAAGACAAAACACTTCCGTTTAGGGAAAAAATGCCTGATACATTCCTTGGGTACGTTGGACTTTATAACATTGGGATTTGAACCTGAGGAAGAGAGAAAACAGAAATACAATAAGCACAGTATTCAAATAAGTCAACTAGAAATTTTAATGACTGGGGATTTTTAATTTTTGGAGTCTTCTCTGCTCATAGAACTTCCTTAATGCACTCACCCAAATTTAACTCATATGAATGACATCTCTGGAGAGAAATTTTAGGAAATACTTGTCTCAGGTAAATGTGTTTTGCATCCACAGAACCAAATATACTGCCCACTTAACATGTGTGCTCAGTCACTCAGTCGTGTCTGACTCCGTGGACTATAGCCTGCCATACTCCTCTGACCATGGAAGCCTCCAGGTAAGAAAATTAGAGTGGGTTGCCAATATTCTATCCAGAGGATCTTCCTGACCCAGGGACTGAACCCACGTCTCCTGCACCTCTCCTGGATTGCAGGTGGATTCTCTACCGCTAAGCCACAGAGGAAGCCTGCCTGCTTTATTAGATGTTTATCAAATTTAATGAATTTAAGGAATGATCAAATGTCCAGTTCAGATAGAGTCCAACCAATGTTGGAAGTAAACTGTAGGAACATAATGAAGAGGAGCTACAAACAAAGACAGTGGAGTAACGGTTAACATAGGACTTTAAAACTTCATTGACAGATGCAGTCAAAATTCACACACTACAAATAAGATTAGCTATTTTTCAGTAGAAACTCTAAATACTAAATGTGACTTAAATGTAATTTGAAGAATTCACGATTACTCCATACACACAGTGGTTTTCCCAAATAGTCACCAACCTAAATGTAATTCATTAAAATAATTTATTAACCCAAAATAATTATAGTGAATAAATATGTTAGAATAAAACTGATGATATGATGAGGAAAGTAAAATGAAGGATCTGACTGTTGTAAGAAATAACGAAAATGTGTGTATGCAGGTCAGGAAGCAAAAGTTGGATGTGGAACAACACACTGGTTCAAAATTGGGAAAGGAGTACATCAAGGCTACATGTTGTCACCCTGCTTATTTAACTTCTATGCAGAGTACATCATGTGAAATGCCAGGCTGGATGAAGTACAAGCTGGAATCAAGAATGCTGGGAGAAATATCAATAACTTAAGATGCAGATGACACCACTCTTATGGCAGAATGCAAAGAGGAACTAAAGAGCCTGTTGATGAAGGTGAAAGAGGAGAGTGAAAAAGCTGGCTTAAAATTCAACATTCAGAAAACTAAGATCATGGCATCCAGTCCTATCACTTCATGGCAAATAGATGGGGAAACAGTGGAAACAGTGACAGACTATTTTCTTGGGCTCCAAAGTACTACACGTGGTGACTGCAGCCATGAAATTAAAAGATGCTTGCTCCTTAGAAGAAAAGCTATGCCAAATCTAGACTGCATATTAAAAAGCAGAGACATTACTTTACCGACAAAGGTCCATATAGTCAAAGTTATGGTCTTTCCAGTAGTCATGTACAGATGTGAGATCTGGATGATAAATAAGGCTGAGCACCAAAGAGTTGATGTCTTTGAACTGTGGTGCTGGAGAAGACTCTTGAGAGTCCCTTGGACGGCAATCAAATCAAATCAGCCAATCCTAAAGGAAATCAACTGTAAATATTCACTGGAAGGACTGATGCTGAAGCTCCAATACTTTGGCCACCTAATTCAAAGAGCCAACTCACTGGAAAAGACCCTGATGATGGGAAAGATTGAAGTCAGGAGGAGAAGAGGATGACGGAGGATGAGATGGTTAGATTGAATCACTGACTCAATGGACATGAGTTTGAGCAAACTCTGGGAGATGGTGAAGGACAGGGAAGCCTGGCTTGCTGCAGTCCATGGGGTCACAAACAGTTGGATATGACTGAGGGACTGAACAACAAATAGACTGAAATTGAATCCTGGGTGTATTCAGGGTGTGAAGTCATTTTTTGTAGATTATACAACTATCCAATCTCCAGAAAGTTACATCTGTCTTTGAGAAGAGTACAAACTAAGGGGAATATGTTCTTCATTGTGATATTATACCTTACAATAACACTAACAGTTCATTGTTTTCATTGTCACAAAAAGTGATAAGCATAATAAGGAACTCAAGGGTCTGGTTTTTTAAGAGTTTTAGCACTTATTGTATCCGGATGTCAAGACACAGTTTACCTTAAGTGTAACTTAGTTTTGAGTAATTTTTATTCTAATTCCTAGATAAGTATAATTAGATAACTCACTTAAAGCCTCATTATTTTTTTAATAATTTTATGTGAAGCTCTAACTTATCTATACTTTAAGAGAAGTACGTTTATATATGAATTTCACAACCATCTAGAATATTTGAAAACATATAGTTTAAAATATTTTATACTTGCATCAAATTTTTCTTTTTTCTAATCCAAGTACAGTTTATTTACAATATTATATTAAATTCAATTGTAAAGCATACAGGTTAAGTATTTTTGAAGATTATACTCTTTTAAAAATTATCACAAGATACTAGGTATAACCTGTGCTGTACAATATAAACTTATTGCTTACCTATTTTATACGTAGTAGCTTGTATATCTGAATCTCATACTTCCATCTTTCCCCTTCCTCTTTACCTCCCCCACTGGTAACCACTAATTATTTTTCTATATCTGTGAGCCTTATTCTCTTTTCCCATATACATGAAGGAATTTTAGGTGACAGAAATAAATGAAAAGATATATTGTGCTCTTGGATTGAAAAATATAATATTGTGAAAATAGCCATACTAGACAAAACAATGTACAGATTTACTGCAATTCTTATTAAAATACCCAGAACATTTTTTTCACAGAACTAAAACAAATAACCTTAAAATTCAAATGGAATCACAAATGATCTTGAATTGCTAAAGCAATTTTGAGAAAGAACAAGTCTGAGGTATCACCCTCCCAGACTTCAGACTATATACAAAGATACAGTCATCAAAACAGCATGGTAGTGGCACAAAAACAGACACACAGATCAAGGGAATAGAAGGAGTCCAGAAACAAACTCATGCAGCTACAGCTAACTAATGTACAAAGGAGGTGAGATTATGCACTGGAAAAAACAGTCTTTTCAATAAGCTGTTGTGGGAAACTGGACAGCTTCATATAAAACAATGACATTAGTCCATTTCCTCACACCATATATAAAAAGAAACTCAAAATGAGTTAAAGACCTAAAAGTAATAACTAAAAGCATAAAACTCCTAGAAAAAAGCATAAGCAAGACACTCTTTGATGTAAATAGTAGCTATATTATTTTTGAATCACTCTTCTATTCTGTCAAAAATAGGCAGAGGACCTATATAGACATTTTTCCAAACTAAATATACAGAGCCAACAGGTACAAGGAAAGATGTTCAACACTGTTAGCTATTAGAGAGCTACAAATCAAAAAAAGTCTACATATATTAATAATAAATACTGATGAGGATGTGAAGAAAAGGGAGCACTAGAACACTCTTGTTCTGGTTCTGTCCCCAAGTCATGTCTGACTCTTTGTGATCCTATGGACAGCAGCATGCCAGGCTTCCCTGTCCTTCACTATCTCTCAGAGTTTGCTCAAACTCCTGACCATTGAGTTGATGTCATCCAACCATCTTATCCTCTGTCACACCCTTCTCCTCCTGCCCTTAATCTGTCCCAGCATCGGGGTTTTTTTCAGTGAGTCAGCTCTTCTCATCAGTGGCCAAAGTATTGGAGCTTTAGCTTCAGCTTTCAGTCTTTCCAATGAATATTTAGGCTTAGTTTCCTTTAAGATTGACTCATTTGGTTACCTTGCAGTCCTGAGTATTCTCAAGAGTCTTCTCCAACACCACAGTTCAAAAGCCATCAATTGTTTGGTGCACAGCCTTCTTTATGGTTCAACTTTCACATCCATACATGACTACTGGAAAAACCACAGCTTTGACTATATGGACCTTTGTTGGCAAAATGATATCTCTGCTTTTTAGTACACTGTCTAGACTTGATATAGCTTTCCTTCTGAGGAGCAAGCATCTTTTCATTTCATGGTTGCAGTCACCATCCACGGTAAATTTGGAGTCCAAGAAAATAAAATCTGTCACTGCTTCCACTTTTCCGCTTTCTATTTGCCATAAAGTGATGGGACTAGATTCCATGATCTTAATTTATTGAATGTTGAGTTTTATGCCAGCTTTTTTCACTCTCTTTTCTCACCCTCATCAAGAGACTCTTTAGTTCCTCTTCACTTTCTGCCATTAGAGTGGTATCAATTGCATATCTGAAGTTGTTGACATTTCTCCCAGCAATCTTGATTCCAGCTTGTAATTCATCCAGCCTGGCATTTCGCATGATGTACTCTGTATAGAAGTTAAATAAGCAGGGTAGTAATACACAGCCTTGATGTACTCCTTTCCAATTTGGAACCAGCCTGTTGTTCCATGTCTGGTTTGAATTGTTGCTTCTTGACCTGCATACAGGTTTCTCAGGAGGCAAGTAAGGTATTCCTGAATCTAAGAATTTTCCACAGTTTGTTGTGATCCAGACAATCAAAGGTTTTAGCATAGTCAGTGAAGCAGAAGTAGATGTTTTTCTGGAATCCCCTTGCTTTTTGTATGATCCAGCAAATGTTGGCAATTTAACCTCTGGTTCCTCTGCCTTTTCTAAATCCTGCTTGTACATCTGGAATTTCTCTGTTTACATACTGCTGAAGCCTAACTTAAAGGATTTTGCAAATTACCTTGCTAGCATGTGAAGTGAAAACAATTTTATGGTAGTTAGAACATTCTTCGGTATTGTCCTTCTTTGGGGTTGGATGAAAACACTTTCTCCAGCCCTGTGTTCTTTGCTGAGTTTTCCAAATTTGACATATTGAGTGCAGCATTTTAGCAGCAGCATCTTCTAGGATTTTAAGTTGCTCAGCTGAATTCCATCATCGCCACTAGCTTTGTTTGTATCAATGCTTCCTAAAGCCCACTATCTCCCCTGGTTGCTCAACTAGTAAAGAAACCACCTGAAGTGCAGGAGACCTGGGTTCAGTCCCTGGGTCGGGAAGATCTGTTGGAGAAGAAAATGGCAACTCACTCCAGTATTCCTGCCTGGAGAATACCACGGACAGAGAAGCTGGGAATATAGTTCATGGGATTGCAAAGAATTGGACATGACTGAGTGACTAACACTTTCACTTTCAAAGCCCACTTGACTTCACATTCTAGGATGTCTGGCTCTAGATGAGTGATCATTATCATCATGGTTATCTGGGTCATTAAAACCCTTTTCTGTCTGGTTTTTCTGTGTACTCTTGCTGCATCTTCTTAATATCTTCTGCTTCTGTTTGGTCCTTACCATTTCTGTCCTTTAGAGTGCCCATCCTTGCATGAAAGTTTCCCCTGATATCTCCAGTTTCCTTGACGAGATCGCTGGTCATTCCCATTCTATTGTTTCTCTCTCTCTCTCTCTCTCTCTTTTTTGCGTTGTTCACTGAAGAATTTTTTTTTTCTCTCCTTGCTTTTCTTTGGAACTCTGCATTCAGTTGGGTATATCTTTCCCTTTCTCATTTGTCTTCCACTTCTCTTTTCTCAGCTATTTATAAAACCTCCTCAGACAACCACTTTGCCTACTTGATTTCATTTTCTTTGGGCTGGTTTTGGTCACAGTCTTCTATATAATGTTACTAACCTCTGTCCATAGTTCTTCATGCACTCTGTCTACAAGATCAGATCCCTTGAATCTATTCACCACCTCCACTGTATAATCATAAGGGATTTGATATAGACCATACCTGAACGGCCTTGCAGTTTTTTCTGTGCTGTGCTTAGTCACTCAGTGGTGTCCGACTTTTCATGACCCCATGGATTCTAGCCTGCCAGGCTCCTCTGTCCATGGGGATTTTCCAGCCAAGAATACTAGAGTGGGTTGCCAATTACCTCCTCCATGGGTCTTCCCAACCCAGGGATCAAACTCAGGTCTCCTGCATTGCAGGCAGATTCTTTACCAGCTGAACTACCAGGGAAGCCTGAATTTTTTCTACTTTCTTCATTTTAAGCCTGAATTTTGCAAGAAGGAGTTCATGATCTGAGCCACAGTCAGCTCCAAGTTTTGTTTTTGCTGACTGTATAGAGGTTCTCCATTTTTGGCTGCAAAGAATAAAATCAATCTGATTTAGATATTAACCATCTGGTGATGTCCACGTGTAGAGTTGTCACTTGTGTTGTTGGAAGAGGGGGTTTGCTATGACAAGTGTGTTCTGTTGACAAAACTCTGTTAGCCTTTGCTCTACTTCATTTTGTACTCCAAGGCCAAACTTGCTTGTTATTCCAGGTATCTCTTGACTTCCTACTTTTGCATTCCAGTCCCCTATGATGAAAAGGACATCTTTTTTGATTGTTAGTTCTAGAAGGTCTTGTAGGTCTTCACAGAACTGTTCAACTTAAGATTCTTCAGCCTTAGTGGTTGAGACATAGATTTGAATTACTATGATGTTGAATCATTTGTCTTGGAAACAAACCAAGATCATTCTGTCGTTTTTGAGATTCCACCCAAGTATTGTATTATGGACTTTTTGGTTGACTGTGAGTGGTATTCCATTTCTTCTAAGGGATTCTTGCCGACTGTAGTAGATAAAATGGTCATCTGAATTAAATTCACCCATTCCCATCAATTTTAGTTTACTGACTCCTAAAATGTCAGTGTTTGTTCTTGCCATCTTCTGCTTGACCGTGTGCAATTTACCTTGACTCTTGGACCTAACATTCCAGTTCCTATTTGACTTTGTTCTTTATAGCATCAGACTTTACTTTCACCAACAGACACATCTACAACTGACCATCTTTTCTGCTTTGGCCCAGCCTCTTCATTCTTTCTGGAACTAATTTTCTGCTCATCCCCAGGAGTGTGTTGGACACCTTCTCACCTGGAGGGATCATCTTCTGGTCTCACATCTTTTTGCCTTTTCATATTGTTCATGGCATTCTTGAGGCAAGAACACTGGAGTGGTTTGCCATTCCCTCCTCTAGTGAACCAGGTTTTATCAGAACTTTCTACTATGACTCATCTATTTGGTTGGCCCTGCCTGGCATGTCTCATAGCTTCATTGAGTTATGCAAGCCCCTTCACCATGACACAGCTATGATCCATGAAGGGGCAAACACTCTTGTAGGAATATAAATTGGTGCAGCCACCATGGACAACAGTATGGAAGTTTTCAAAAACTAAAAATAGAACTTCCATATAATTCAGTAATTCCATGACTGGATATAAAGCATGGGGGGGGGGGGAACACTAATTTGAAAAGGTACATTCCCTCTAATGTTCATAGCAGCACTATTAAACAATAGCCAAGACACTGAAGCAATCCATGGAATAATACTTGGCCATTATAGAAAACAAAATTCTTTGCAGGAACATGGATAGACCTAGAGAATATTATGCTAGTGAACAAAGAAAGACAAATGCTGTAAGATATCACTTATATGTAAAATCTAAAAAATAAAACAAGCAAATATACATAGTTCTGAATAATTTTATTTGACTTAAACCCTATTCTTCAGTGAACAAAACTCTAGTTGCTAGAACTTATCCAGGAGTAACAACCTAGTTCCCTGGCACCATTTCTATGAGCCTTGACCTAGTCTCAAATACAGATGCTATCACAGAGATGATGGACAGTGTTTCATAGCTTTGACACTTTTTAAGACCATCTACCACCCAAGCCATGTTCTGATCCCTTTAATCAACTTCAAGGCATTCTCCAGGTACTCATCTTCTGTGATAGGGTCACCATTTAATTTAAGCTCCAGGGTGAAATTCCATACAGTCCAGATAAAGTCTGGAAAGAAACTCACAAACTCTATGGAATCTCGTACTCCATCCGTTTTTGGAGAGGAATTGGCCCTGATGAGTTCTGTGAGCTCTGTCACGTAACTAGCACTTCGTTAAGGAAAAGAAAATGCATATGCAGAATTTCCACATTTTTCTTATAAAAATTTATAAGCTCTCTCTTTTAACCTGGGTCCCCTCTCCTACACCAAAGGCAATTCAATCACAGGCAAGGGGAATCTGGTTTGGTCTCCGTTCTCATCAATTTCTCAGTAAAACCAGGTTACTGCAATTTCTCCAAGGCATCATTGCTGATGGTGTTCATGCTGTTGTAGACTAAAGTGCTGCTTAAAAGCACAGCCAGGGCAAATATCCATGAGTCATTCTTAGAGTCACCCTGGGAAACATATGAAAGCAAGCACTTAGCAGTCTTCTCTTCAAAAACTGATTCAGTTATTTGCTTAATATCTTTTATTTGTTATTTCAGATAATTAATATAGTGTTGTAGAAAGAAAAAACATTGAAAACAGAATTAAAGGAAAAACTTAACTTGGGCAATTATACTGACATTTTTTGTGATCTCTGTTTCCTAATCAATAAAAATTCAGATAATGTGTTCCTCCAAAGTGTCCCTTTTTCTCTGAATGGGATGAAATAAGATAATACAGGTTAATAAAAGAAAAGTAGAATGCCTCTTAATCAATTCATTTTTCAATAACACATGACTCCACATGCTCATTTAACAAAAAAGTAAACCACAAAAGAAAAGTAGAATGCCTCTTAATCAATTCATTTTTCAATAACACATGACTCCACATGCTCATTTAACAAAAAAGTAAACCACAAAATGTACACTTTGCTGGTCACAACTGAATGCTCAGAATAGATGCAGTTAAAATAAATATTTGTGAAAACTGTTACTAAATGTTACATATTTTTCTTAGACTTAGGGAACAAATATAAATGATAATGGATATACCCAAGGTTATTATCTCATGGTATTTATAAATATTTTAAAACAAATACAACAAAGATAATAATATATTCAAATATCTTACATATGAGTAGTGAAACTAAGCAGTGAAACCAATAGCCATTATAATAAAAATAATGGCTCTGTCACAGGGAATAAATCTGTCTTACCTTTTTCACATCCCTCAGACCCTCAGTGTCCAGAAGGAACAGGATAGGTCCTGACTTGGAAGGATGAGGCACACACAACATCCAGATGCCCTTGGATTTAGACTGCACTGTGGAGCCCAGAGGGAAACCTGCAAAGGGAGGGAAGAAAGCCACATTCAGGGACAGCAGGTTGTCCAAAGAGCCAAGCAGCTACAAAGTCCAAATTGTTAGAATACGGGCATCCCAGCACACAAGATGGTACTTTCTCTGTTTCAATAATGTTCTAATTTTTATGTCTTCTATTCCTAGAAGGAAGGAATATTAATAGAATGATGCCACGCAATGGCTCAAGATGGCGACAAACATATCCATGAATCACACAAAACATAGGTCCCTGGTAACTGTAACAAGAATACTTTGAAAGAATGATGAGACTCACAACCCAAGAGAATTGGATTGATGGAACAGATAGGAAGGGTAAAAGTGGGAAAAGGAAACTAAGATAATATTTTTTGCCCGAAAAAAAAATTTTTAATGAGGGATGGGGATGCTAGCCATAATATCATGTGAAATCCAGTAAGGATTTTTAAAGACAGATATGCAAACATTTTTTCATGCTGATGGTAATAGTCCATAGAAAAAGAAAATGTGGTTTTGAGACAGAGGAGATGCAATTGCAGGAAATAGTGCTCGAGGAGGTCTGAGAAGGTAGGATTTTTGATCATTCAGTTCGGGTCAGTCGCTCAGTCATGTCTGACTCTTTGCGACCCCATGAACCGCAGCACGCCGGGCCTCACTGTCCATCACCAACTCCCAGAGTCCACCCAAACCCACGTCCATTGAGTCTATGATGCCATCCAACCATCTCATACTCCATCATCCCCTTCTCCTCCTGCCCTCAATCTTTCCCAGCATCAGGGTCTTTTTCAATGAGTCAGCTCTTCGCATCAGGTGGCCAATGTATTGGAGTTGGCACTCAGCTTTCTTTGGCACTCAGCTTTCCTTATAGTCCAACTCTCACATCCATACATGACCACTGGAAAAATCATAGCCTTGACTAGACGGACCTTTGTTGGCAAAGTAATGTTTCTGCTTTTTAATATGCTGTCTAGGTTGGTCATAACTTTCCTTCCAAGGAGTAAGTGTCTTTAATTTCATGGCTGCAATCACCATCTGCAGTGATTTTGGAGCCCAGAAAAATAAAGTCAGCCACTGTTTCCACAGTTTCCCCATCTATCTGCCATGAAGTGATGGGACCGGATGCCGTGATTTTAGTTTTCAGAATGTTTGTCTTTAAGCCAATTTTTTCACTCTCCTCTTTCACTTTCATCAAGAAGCTCTTTACCTCTTCTTCACTTTCTGCCATAAGGGTGGTGTCATCTGCATATCTGAAGTTATTGACTTCTCCCGGCAATCTTGATTCCAACTTGTGCTTCATCCAGCCCAGCGTTTCTCATGATGTACTCTGCTTATAAGTTAAATAAGCAGGGAGACAATATACAGCCTTGACATACTCCTTTTCCTTTTTGGAACCAGTCTGTTTTTCCATGTCCAGTTCTAACTGTTGCTTCCTGACCTGCATACAGGTTTCTCAAGAGGCAGGTCAGGTGGTCTGGTATGCCCATCTCTTTCATAGGAGAGATTTTCCTTAACAGGAATAAAGCAAAGAATATGACAACAGATTATAGTAAGGTACTGATTTAGTGGTGAGAATTATAGCTGGAAGCTTGGTTTATTGTGAAAAATTTGGTTCTCCCTGCACATGATCAGGTAAGAAAATTAAGAAGCCAGGATGCACCTGGAGTCAAGTAACTGGCCCTTGATGTAGTACAATACTCACCATTGTTCTGTCCTGCAAGACGGTTCATCAAGTAAGATTTGCCTGTATGATACAGTCCTACAATGGCCACCACCACCACTGGCTGAGAAATCTTCTTAAGAATATGTAGAGCTTTCTGACTCACTGAAAACTGTGCGTTTTTGTTTTCTATCAGATAGATGGGCTCCATCATTTTGGGTCCAGATGCCATGATAACTTGCCAACCTAGGAGAGCTTCCTAGTAGAAATTAGATTACAAAGTTATTCTCTGACTCTGAGGTATCCAAAGTACACATTATTTAGGAGTGGATGAGACTACTGTACTTCCTGTGAAACAAAATGTAACCTAAATTAGCATATTACAGAGGGTTCTTCCATCATTTCCCCAAATCTCTGATGATGTTGGTAATGAAACAAAGTATTATCACTCTCCATATTTTCACTACTATAATAATAATAAGATACATATAATTGTTACCATGCATTGAGGCCCACAATATCCCAAGCCCTATGATACATACCTTATATACTCAGCTACATTGATACTTATGAGAACCTACAAGTTAGAAAGTATTATCTCCACTTTGAAAATGAAATACATGTGTCTCACAAAGTCTAATGCAGTAAGTCATAGAGCCTGGAGTAAAAACTTAGGACAACTGAACAAAATGAAGACTAACAAACTCTAGGCTATTGTTTCCCAAAAGAGACGTCATAAACCACAAAAATGTCACCTAGACCAGTCATATAATTATTCTGTTAAATAGTCAAAGGTTTAAAGCAACCAAACAAGTAACTAAATTTTAAAAAACCATGTTAAAATGGTAGGAAAACATGTGGTATTTTCTCTTGTACTTGGTCCACACACTACTCAGTGAGGTGTAATCTTTGTCTGGGGGAGGTAGTAACCCATTTAAAACTTTTATCCAGAAAGAAGAGAGCAGAATTTATTTATAGTATTCTAACCTATCTGAGAGCTACCTCTCCTAGTCTCTGTATTACTTCACATGGATCTCAGCCAAGGGTTGGGAAGGAATATGTAGTAGCATAACTTAAATATCAGTTGAAAAGAAGCAGTAGAAAAGGCAGAGAGACAAAAGCCTGGGGCCAGAGAGTAACAATAAGAACATCAAAGAGACCATCTAAGGAAACATTCCAGTTTCCAATTTCCTCTTCAATTAAATGGAGCAGAGCAGACTATTAACAATCTTCTAATCTATTATGAGCTTCCTAAAGGACTGGTGTCTCCTTCTACTAATCTGGATCTCAGTCAGGGAGCAGCAGAGAGAATTGATTGAGAAAGTTGAAGAAAGGCTAACCTGCAGACCTTTGTGACCAGACAATATTGGTATGCAGCATTGTGATTTATAATAAGAAATATTTATTTGGCCTTTATCCCTGTTCCTGACTGATAGCTCCTAAATCTCTTGCAATTTCCCAAGTGATGGGAGTGGTGGAAATATCTTTGTTATATCTTTTGGCCTTTTCCCCCAGTATCTGAAATAGCTATAGATGGACAAAGAGGGAAGAAAAGTTTTGTTATTCATCAAAAGCTTCTTTCAACCACAACAGTCTATATTAATGAAGTGATTGTGGAAATCCCCTAGATAATCACAGAAAGGAGGTTGGTTGCCAGGGGAGCTGCCCTTCTTATTGGAGAGTTAAAACTTTCAGTTTTATCCCCCAACCTCTAGGGAGCAGAGAAGTACTGAAAGTTTAATCATCAATTAACAATGACTTAATCATTCCTATTTTGTAAAATCTTTATAAACATTTTAACTAAAGAAGCTAAGGGAGCTTCAGTTTTGGTGAAGATGGTTAGGTGTCAAAGGGTGGAATATCTAGAAGGGGCATGGAAGCTTGATAGTTTTTAAATACCTGGTCCTATGAATCTCTTCTATCTTGTTATTTCAGGGATTGTATTATTTTTTAGTAGATCAATAAGACAGCAAATAAACAGTTTTCTCTGTGTTCCATAAAACATTCTAGCAAATTATTGATTCTGAAGAGATATTTGAGCCTCCAATTCATTGCTGGTTAGTCAGAAACACAGGTGACAATCTAGACTTGCAATTGGCAGATGAAGCAAGGGAAGTCTTGAGGGACTGGGCCTTTAACCTCTAGGTTATAGACTAACTCTTGACAGTTAATATCAGAACTGCTTAGTGTCAAGAAAATGCTGTGGTAACCAGAAGTAAAGTGTAAAGAATAGAGTGTTGAGAGGAAAAATAGAATATTTCCTTTTCAGAATGGAGACAAACAGCAGAACATCTAAAGAACCAAAAAGACACTTTAAAAATTAACACACCTAAAGCACCACATCCATGAAAGAATTGAAAAAGTCATACACAGGTCCAAGGAATATGGATGCCTAGAAATGACTTAAAATGACTAAAATTTTTCCTTAGATTAATCCAAAGTCTCAAAATCAAGGGCAAATTCAGTGAAAGACTTCCTTGGCACAAGCCAGAATAAATACAATGGGAAAGTTGGATTCTTTTATAAATGCCCAATTTTCAATAACAACAAAAATTATAAGGCATACAAAGAAATAGGAAATCATGGCCTATCAAAGGAATGACATAAATGGCAAAAAACATCCCTGGAGAAACATATACACTAGATATTCTAGGCAAAGACTTTAAAATTTTTTCTAATTAACATAAAAATTAAGGGAAAAAACTAAAGAAAATCAAATAAGCAATATGTGAGCAAAATCTATACATCAATAAAAATAGAAATTATAAAAAGTAACCAAACAAAAATTCTGAGGCTAGAAAATAACTGAATTTAGAAATTTTCTAGAGAGAATAAGCCTTCATCAGGCAGAAGAAAGAATCAACAAACTTGAAGATAAAACATTTGAAATTATCAAGACTCAGGAGCAGAAGGAAGAAATAATTTTTAAGAGACTGGTGGGATACTGATATTTACATTATGGAAGTCAGTGAAGAAGAAAGCAGGAGGAAAGTCAAAGAGATTATTTGAGAAAATATAGGCAGAAAAAAAAAAATGCCAATGTGATGAAAGACATGAGTCTGCAAATGTAAAAAGCTCAACTCAACAAACCATAAATCCATTGAGACTCATGCTGAGACATAATCAACTGTCAAAAGGCAAAAAGAGAATCTTGAAACCAAGAAAGAAGCTATACATCACATCTAATAGGACAACCAACCAACTTTCTCAGCAAAAAACTTGGAGACCAGAAGGCAGTGCAATGATATATTTAAAGTACTGAAAGTTGAGGGGGAAAAATGTCCTTGTCAGATAAGAATTCTAATACAAATCTCCTTCAAAAACAAGGTAGAAATTAAGGCATTCCCAGAAAACAAAAGCTGAGAGCTTCGTTACTATTGGACCTGCTTTACAAGAAATTATAATGTGAGTCCTGCAGGTTAAAATAAAAAATATTAGACAGTAACTGGAATGCATATGAAGATATAAAGATGTCTGGCAAAGGAAATTTATAAGTAAACATAGAAACTAGTATTATTGTAATTTTGGGTTATAACTCCACCTTTTCTTTTCTACAGTATTTAGAAAACAAATACATAAAAAATTATAAATCTTTGTTAATGAATGGACAATATTTAAAGATGCATTTTTTTAAATCAAGAACATAAAGTGGCAGGCGAAATAGAGAAATAATTTAGTAGGATTTTTGTATGCATTTGAAGTCGTTTTAATCTATTTAAAATAGATTTTATAATATAAAAATATCATATGTAATTCCATGGCTATCACAAAGAAAATATCTTTAGAATATATGCAAAAGATTATGAAGGGAATCAAAATATGTCTATATATGTCTACTACTAAAAGAAGGCAGAAATAAAACAAATGAAGCACAAAAATGCCAAAAAGAAAAAGAAATAAAAAGAAATAACAAAATAGTAATGAAACAGTTCTATCTTATGAATAATGTCTTTAAATGTAAATTGATTAAATTCTTCCCTGTCAAATGTAAATGCATTAACTCTCCAATCAAACGAGTAGATTGGCAGAATGGATTAAATTTTAGAAGTGGTCTAACTATGCTATCTATAAAAATCTTACTTTAGGTCTAAGGACACAGAGATTGAAATTGAAAAAGAGGAAAGAAGACATTCACAAATAATAGCAGGGGACTCCAATATCCTAAAATCAGTAATGAATAGAAAAATCGGACTGAAAGTTTATAACAAAGTAGAGGCCTTGAACAACACTAGATTAATTCAATCTAACAAAAACTTCATCAAATGAGAAAAGAATACAGATTTTCCCAGATGCACATTGAATATTTTCAAGGATAGGATACATGTTATGAAAAAAAAAATCTTCATAAATTTTTATTTTATTACTTTTTTCATTTATTTTTATTAGTTGGAGGCTAATTACCTTGCAATATTGTAGTGGTTTTTGTCATACATTGACATGAATCAGCCATGGATTTACATGTATTCCCCATCCCGATCCCCCCTCCCACCTCCCTCTCCACCCGATTCCTCTGGGTCTTCCCAATGCACCAGGACCAAGCACTTGTCTCATGCATCCAGCCTGGGCTGGTGATCTGTTTCACCCTAGATAATATACATGTTTTGATGCTGTTCTCTCGAAACATCCCACCCTCACCTTCTCCACAGAGTCCAAAATCCTGTTCTGTATATCTGTGTCTCTTTTTCTGTTTTGCATATAGGGTTATTGTTACCATCTCTGTAAATTACATATATATGTGTTAGTATACTGTATTGGTCTTTATCTTTCTGGCTTACTTCACTCTGTATAATGGGTTCCAGTTTTATCCATCTCATTAGAACTGATTCAAATGAATTCTTTTTAATGGCTGAGTAATATTCCATGGTGTATATGTACCACAGCTTCCTTATCCATTCATCTGCTGATGGGCATCTAGGTTGCTTCCATTTCCTGGCTATTATAAACAGTGCTATGATGAACATTGGGGTGCACGTGTCTCTCTCAGATCTGGTTTCCTCAGTGTGTATACCCAGGAATGGGATTGCTGGGTCATATGGCAGTTCTATTTCCAGTTTTTTAAGGAATCCCCACACTGTCCTCCATAGTGGCTGTACTAGTTTGCATTCCCACCAACAGTGTAAGAGGGTTCCCTTTTCTCCACACCCTCTCCAGCATTTATTGCTTGTAAACTTTAAGACAGCAGCCATCCTGACTGGCGTGTAATGGTACCTCATTGTGGTTTTGATTTGCATTTCTCTGATAAAGAGTGATGTTGAGCATCTTTTCATGTGTTTGTTAGCCATCTGTATGTCTTCTTTGGAGAAATGTCTGTTTAGTTCTTTGGCCCATTTTTTGATTGGGTCATTAATTTTTCTGGAATTGAGCTTCAGGAGTTGCTTGTATATTTTTGAGATTAATCCTTTGTCTGTTTCTTCATTTGCTATTGTTTTCTCCCAATCTGAGGGCTATCTTTTCACCTTTCTAATAGTTTCCTTGGTTGAGCAAAAGCTTTTAAGTTTCATTAGGTTTCATTTCTTTAGTTTTGCTTTTATTTCCAATATTCTGGGAGGTGGGTCATAGAGGATCCTGCTGTGATTTATGTCGGAGAGTGTTTTGCCTATGTTCTCCTCTAGGAGTTTTATAGTTTCTGGTCTTACATTTATATCTTTAATCCATTTTGAGTTTATTTTTGTGTATGGTGTTAGAAAGTGTTCTAGTTTCATTCTTTTACAAGTGGTTGACCAGTTTTCCCAACACCACTTGCTAAAGAGGTTGTCTTTTTTCCATTGTATATCCTTGCCTCCTTTGTCGAAGATAAGGTGTCCATAGGTTCGTGGATTTATCTCTGGGCTTTCTATTCTGTTCCATTGATCTATATTTGTGTCTTTGTGCCAGTACCATACTGTCTTGATGACTGTGGCTTTGTAGTATAGTCTGAAGTCAGGCAGGTTGATTCCTCCAGTTCCATTCTTCTTTCTCAAGATTACTTTGGCTATTCGAGGTTTTTTGTATTTCCATACAAATTGTGAGATTATTTGTTCTAGTTCTGTGAAAAATACCGTTGGTAGCTTGATAAGGATTGCATTGAATCTATAGATTGCTTTGGGTAGAATAGCCATTTTGACAATATTGATTCTTCCAACCCATGAACACGGTATATTTCTCCATCTGTTTGTGTCTTCTTTGATTTCTTTCATCAGTGTTTTATAGTTTTCTATGTATAGGTCTTTTGCTTCTTTAGGTAGATATACTCCTAAGTATTTTATTCTTTTTGCTGCAATGGTGATTGGTATTGTTTCCTTAATTCTCTTTCTGCTTTCTCATTGTTAATGTATAGGAATGCAATTTACTAGAGCTAATCAACAAATATAGTAAAGTTGCAGGATATAAAATTAACACACAGAAATCCCTTGCATTCATAAATTTTTAAATGCTTGAAATCATACAAAGTTTCTTTTCTGATCACAATGGAATAAAACTAGAAATAAATAGCAGGAATAGAGCTGGGAAGTTCACAAATATGTGTAAACTAGATAGCACCATTTTAACAAATGGGTCAAAGATAAAATCACAAGAAATATTATATAATACTTACTGAAAAATGAAAATAAAAGCATACAAAAAACCTTGCAATATGTAACAAAATCAGAGCAAAGTTGGAAAATTATACTTGTAAGTGATTACCTAAAACAAAAAAATGTGAAGAACCCTGAAATCAGCAACCTGACCTTACTATTTAAATAAATAAAAAAAATAAGCAGAATAAGGACTAGACGAGTAAATGATACACATTATTGTGGAGATAAAGAAAATGAATAACATAAAAATAATGCAGGAAATTTTTTTAAAGAGTTAGCTCTTTGGAATAATAAACTTAACAAACGCTTGAGCTAGTGAAAGTGAAAGTTGCTCAGTCGTGTCTGTCTTTTTGTGACCCCATGGACTGTATGGTCAGTCCATGGAATTCTCCAGGTCAGAATAGTGGAGTGGGTAACCATTCCCTTCTCCAGGGGATCTTCCCAACCCAAGGCTCGAACCCAGGTCTCCTGCACCACAGGCAGGTTCTTTACCATCTGAACCACCAAGGAAGCCCTACTATTCCTTAATGGGTGTGTGAATTAATCAGTGTTAGCAGTGACCACAGCCATGAAATTAAAAGATGCTTGCTCCTTGAAAGAAAAACTATGACAAACCTAGATAGTATATTAAAAAGTAGAGACATCACTTTTCTGACAAAGGTCAGTATAGTCAAAGCTTGGTTTTTCTAGTAGTCATGTACAAATGTTAAGTGTTAGACCATAAAGAAGACTAAGCACTGAAGTATTGACACTTTTAAACTATGGTGTTGGAGAAGACTCTTGAGAGTCTCTTGGACTGCAATGAGATCAAACCAGTCAATCCTAAATGAAATCAACCCTTGAATATTCATTGGAAGGATTGATGCTGAAGCTGAAGCTCCAATACTTCGGCCACTTGATACAAAGAACCAACTCATTAGAAAAGACCCTGTTGATATAAAAAGGCTGAAGGCACAAGGAGAAGAGGCGGCAGATGATGAGATAGTTAAATAGCCTCACTGACTCAACTGAACATGAGTTTGAGCAAACTGCAGGAGATAGTGGAGGACAGAAGAGCCTGGTGTTCTACCGTCTATGGGATTGCAGAGTCAGACATGACTTAGCAATTGAACAGCAACAATGCAGTTAACAACCTCTAAAAGACTTTTTCTTTCGTTAAATGATCAATACATGTTGGTTCTATTATTTTTATTGAAAGGAAATAAAAACAGTATTTCAAAGAAATGTATGCACTCTCATGTTTATTGATGAATTCCTCACAATTGACACTATAGGAAAACAACCTAAATGCTCACTAATGCTTGGAAGAATAAAAAAAGGCTTGGCACATATACACAATGGAATATTATTTGGTCACAAAAAGGAGAATAGCCTTTCATTGGAGACAACATGGATGGACTTCTAGAAGACCTAAGTGAAATAAGTCAGACAGAGAAATACAAGCACTGGGTGATATCCCATATGCATCCAATTTGAAAATGTCAATTTTTTTCTTCTTATTCTTCAATTCAGAGCATCTCTAAGGGATTAGAACACATATTTGATTTGAGTTGTCAGTGGAAACAAATATTATATAGTATAGTTTGCCTTTACATTAATCTTTTCAATTTATTGGTCACATATTCATTGATATAAAGTTTCTTCCTTTAAAAGGGAAAAGTCATTCTTCCTTTTGAACATTTGAGGCCACAACTGGATGGAGCCATTTAAATTCTTCAGTAAAGATGTGTTAACATCTTTGCAGAAGCACAGACTGTGATACATGAGGACTCAGAAGAAGGTTTTATGCCAGAAAGTTTCTTTCATTCTGTTAGCCTTAAATCACCTTAGAGACATTTATCTGGTGTCTAAAATCCGAAGTATTACCACAGACCTTTTGAGTATTCATGCCTTTGTGGTAATTGAAAACAGTCACACATGTATCCATTTTTTGTTTTTCAAGCAGATACTTACTCTGTACATTCTTTGTCTAAACATACCCCATGGAGATATACAGAAAAAATATATAATTGCTCCTGTCCTTAGAGGAACTTTATTTTTATTTGAAAATAAGTACCAGAGTTGGTTACACCTGGTCACATCCAACTGGCTGCCATGTCCAGTCACGTTATCAATTGAATGCTTGTGTTCTTCAAAATTCATCTAATGAAATCCTAAATGTCAAATTTTTTCCAGTATGATGGTATCTGGAACTGAGGCTTTTAGGAGGAAATTAGGCATGAGGTTGAGACCATGAATCTGATTAGTGCCCTTAAAACAAAAACATATCATAAGAGTTTTCTTTCTTTTCCCAATATGTGAGGACACAGCAAGAAATCTACCATCTGTAAAGCTGGAGTAGGATGCTTACCAAGAATCCAACAATGCTGGCACACTGCTTGTGGACTTATAGCCTCCAGAATGGGAGGAATAAACATTTGTTTTGCTAGTCACCCAATCTATGGTAATTTGTTATAGCAACCTCAGATAAGACAAACTGTGAAGCTCATTACTATCATTGTATGTACTTGACTTCTGATTATTTAAATGCCAACACCTGGCCTCCATCGTCATGTCATATCACCCCCAATAACATCAGGGCACCCAGTTCTGCAGTGGTACATCCCCCCTTCTGCACTTGCCTACTACAGCCAGGCCACCACTGAACATTCAACTGTGATGGGATTCCTCTCACCAGGGCCTATTCTTAATGTTTAGTGATCTGCTTCTACTATCTGAAAAGTATAATTCAAACATAGGAAGTAAATACTACTCTAGCTGTGATTTCAAAGGGTAACAGGAAAGTTTATACCTTATTTTTGAAGCAAATACAAGGAATTAAAAACCAAGGACAAAATGAAAGCAAGGTTAGAATGCAAATTTTATACTTTTTAGTATCTAATTCATTGAGCAGGCTAATGTCATTTCTATAGGCAATGAGCAATTTCATCATCTAATAGCAAATTTCACATTTGTTTCTTAGTATTATAATTGTATTACATTTTATGCTTTCCTAGTAACTTATTTACAAAATGGTAATAGAAATATGGAGTATATAGTGAAAATCATGTGCCCCTTCCACATGCTGTTCTCCTCAGAAAGAACCAATGATTCCAATTTCTAATGAATCTTTCCAGAGATGTTTTATCTCTACATACATATGGGTGCACATATTTTTTTGTAGTAAAAATATTATCCTTAATATTTGTACCTTATTTTTTCACTCTATAGTATATCTTCAAGTTTGTTCTATATTCATACAATAGAGCTGCACTGTCCATTTAATGGCTAAATACAAGGTATTTCAGTATTGCACATACAGAAAGTATATTACCAATTTTTTTAGATGGACATTTAACTAGATTCCTGATGGACATTTAACTAGACTCCAATCTTTTGCCTTTAAAAGCAGTGCTCAATGAACCTCTTTTGTGTATGTATGTGCATATATATGTGTGTGTGTGTGTGCTCACATATATAATACATGATTTCCACATACAGATACATATCCTAAAAGTGAACCTACTATTTCAAAATGTCCATACATTTATTTTATCTAATATGGGTCAGACATTGATATCCTCTACTAACCACTTTTTATATTTGAAACTTTGCTGAACAAAAGTGAAAAGGATGCATATAAAAAGAGACCAGAACATATATCCATGTTCTATAATTTCTTTAAAATGAGAGCTACTTTTTAAATAAAGAGCCTATCCCTTTCACAACCTGCCCAAGAAGTGTAGCTGGAAAACTCAATATTGAAGTAAGCTCATCACCAAATCTGTCCAAGGCTTTTGTAACCAAGGGAGCATCACTTTCTTTAGTATCATCAATCATATTTTTTAACTGATTTATTTCTTCACTCATCAACTCAGATTTCTCTCTAAAACCTTCATTAAGCAGAGTTTCTTGGACCTAGAAATAAAGCAAAGAGGGAAGTAATGTTTTAAATTCTCATTGTTTTCAAAGACTGCATTTTGCATTTAAGAACTTTGTCAAACTATCTTTGTTTTACTCCTAAAATTGTTCTCTCTTACTCAATCATGAAAGGAGAGTTTTGTAACAGGGACTATTTCTTGGTTTTGACAGGAACGTTAAGAGAAAGTGTAGTTTATAGGCTTACTAATATTCACACACTACTGGGTTTTACCAGGAGGCTAAGCCTCATATGAGGACAAATGTTACGCATTTCAGAGGTAACCTTGGATAAGACTGCAATAATTCTCAGGATGGTGAGAATTATAGAAATCTGTTATAGAGACATCCAGGTGGACAATGGGAGTTCTCTCTATGCCACACAGTATCTTGGGTATCTATCCACTCCTGGACACAATGCAGCAGATTTAGAACCTGCCACATCCCAGTGTTTTTAAGTTTGGATATTTTTGACAGTTTTATCTCAGCATAGATCTATCTCAGGGCCTATGGCTGAGAACCGAGTTCCTGGTAATTGGCAGGGATCCTGAAAGCAAACAAGTCGCTGCTCAAATTGAACATATGCTCTTGGAATATCTGTCTAATTTAGCTTCATGGGATCATTTAAAATTTCCCCAAATAGCTACTTAAACCCTATTTATAATTTCCAAGGATTTGACTTATCAATATTCACCCTGAACTCTCCAAAATCTACATATATAGTAGAAATTAAAGCCTTCTTTAAAAAAAAAAAAAAAAAAAGAATAATTCTAAGGGTTTTAATGAATCGGAAGCAGTAAATGGCAATGATGCTTCCTCCATGGTCTTGCTGTAATCTTCACCCATCTCTTCCTGAGGCCCCAGGGTAATGACCATCAAGCGCAACTAACGCCACAGCCTGACTTACCTTCAGCTTATGCTCTAGCATCATATTCATCTCTCTCAGTAGGGTTTCTTTTTCCTTCTCTAGCTTCTCTGTCAGCTGGGCTATATTTTCCTGGAAACTCCTCTGTTGCGCCTCCATCACCTGCTGCTGCTCTTGCAGTTTCTGTTTCAGCAGCTCCTGTTCCTTCTGAGCTGTCTCATTCCTGGCCCGCTCTTCTGCTCCAGGAAGGTTCAGAGAGGAATAAGAGTAAGATGAAGACAAATCTTTATGCTCCAGAGCTCAGAGACCAAACCAAATTAGAAAGAGAGGAGAAAACTCTGAATTCCCACTGCCTTACCCCACACCCCAAACCCTGTGTCCACACCATCAAGAACACATTTCAGAATGTGATGGGAAAGACTGTTTGACTGACATCTAACCACATCCAACCACATCTCCCCTTGCTGTTTCCAGATGTAGTAGAGTTGTTTCAAGGAAGGAGAGGAAGTTCCTTGTATCAAGAAGGCTTTGCTCTCTTACCTCTTAGAGGGCACTGCAGGAACCTACCCATCCCACTGTGAGCAGAATGCTACCCAGTACCTGCTACAGCCTTCTCCCTAGCAGTGAGTGCTTTATCTGCTTGCAGGATAGATTTCTCTATTGTTGCTTGTGACTGAAGAAAGCTCTGGAGGACTTCATTTGCCTGGGGAACCAAGAAGGAGCATAGAACTTAGATTTCCACTGAGAAGATTAGTGCTGCAAAAACATGTATGTAATTTTTGCTTCATGTTTAAAATTCTGTGGTGATTCCCTACAGCAAGTCCAAGCTCCATACTCATGTTTTGAGACTACATATCTGTACTCTCCTCAGGAATAAATTTCAAGTAGTGGATCTTAAGAGCTAAAGCTGTCATGATATCTCCATGTTCTCTCATTACCCACACCTAGTTCTGTGCTCAGATTTTCAGGAGACCCCTCTAGACTCTATTCTGTAGACTCCCCATGCTCTATGTGTCCTCACCTTAACTCCTTTTCTGGGCACTTGATGATAATTCTGTTCAAACCTTTCCTTTGCTTTCCTGTAGAGTTTATAACCTCCAGGAACAGAAAAAGTGCCTGCTGAAATACTTTCCATTAGGGTCTTGGAAATATCATCAAGTTTAAGCTGGCAGTATTTGACAGATGCCTCTTCATTCTGCAACACAAAATCCTCCTTCTTTTTCTTTATGATTTCCTGCAAGTGAAATGTAGAGGGATGTCACCCGAAGAATGAAAAAGAGGAGATAAAATTTCAAGAATTTGATAGAAAGAATGGTCTAACTGCTGTCCTCATGAGAAAAATATTTTGCTGGAGGACATGAAATTAAAAAAGCAATCACAAGTTCTGATTTACTGCCAAACCTGAAAACTCTCTGAAAGACCACAGGAAAGTTTCTCAACCTCCCTTCAGGTTCACCATCTGAAATGTTGGTGTTGCATTATCTAATCTCTACGGTTCATTGCAGCTATAATAGTCATTGATTCTATATTCAATGATACAGCAAGGAGCAACCTAGGTTGAGAATGGCCTTGCAAAAGGGTCTGATTAGAGAAATTTGGGTTCTTCTTCATGGGACGATGTTCACAGAAAACCAAAGCAACTTAAGAATGACTTTTGGGTGTTCCAGACATGCTTGGAATCCAAAGACATATATACTTTAGGAGGATTTATATATATATACTGATTTTTCATCAGAAAATTAGAGAGATTTCTAGATAAACTATTGAGGTTTGACAGAATAAAAAACAAAATATACTCCTTTGTAACTCTATCCTTCCTGAGAACATAGACTACTTTTGAGTGAGGGATGAGCCTTGTGGCTGGTAATGGCATTTCTAGTTTTCATTCATCAAGGGGAGGGGAGAAAACATAAATACTACAAGAAGTTACCACAAGATTCTTCTGGAATTCCTGATTTACATCCTTGAAGGAATCCCTCATGAAGATGGCAATGGCTTCCTTCTCACAGGCTGCGTGCACCTCCAGCAGCTCCTGGAATGTGTCCGTGGGGAGGCTCAGTCTCTGGGTCATCTGCTCACTATAGTGGTCTGCTGCCTTTTGCACGGCTGCTGAGTTCTCCAAATGAGCCAGAGATGTGACTGCATTCTCCAAACAAGGTACAGCTCCACTGTTGATGGTATCTACGTAGGTCACAACCAACTTTCCCAGCCCTGAAAAGGCCATCAAATTTAAGGGATAAATATCAAGTCATTAGTCCATAAAATACAAGATTATGAGATTACATTGCTAAACTCTCTCTCTCTCTCTCTCTCTCACACACACACACACACACACACACACAGAGTCATATCTCCTTGTACTATCATCACATTTGTTTTCCTACTGACTCTTCACTTTTATGGTTCTTCAGGTCTTGGAGCTAAAAAAAAAAATTGAAAATCTACCTGTATCCAACATATTAGGGAGTATCTGAAAACTATAGTATCCTACTAAAACCTTAAAAGCAAAATAGCTTGCATACATATTCAGATAATACAGGGTATATCAGATTTTATTTATTCCTAATTCTGAGGCTTTAAAGGTACTTTCAGAGATTTATGGGTTGATACTGATTTTTGAACCACACAAAACTCTTAAAATATTTTTTGTTTTCACCTTGCAAAGAACTTTTATTTATAAGGTTTCCCCTGAGAAAATGGTATATTCTGTTTTTATACTAAGACAGTGATTTTTACTCTGAATAGAGAAATTTCTAGATAAATGGAAGTCACAGGTATCAGTCACAAAATTTGCAGTTTATGGGAGAGATTTATAATCCCCCAGATATTGTTCAGCTGCTCAGTCCTGTCGAACTCTTCATGACCCCATGGACAGCAGCATGCCAGGCTTTCCTGTCCTTCACCATCTCCTGGAGGTTGCTCAAACTCAAGTCCATTGATTCAGTGATACCATCCAACTGTCTTGTTCTCTGTCATCCCCTTCTACTTCTGTATCAATTTTTCCCAGCATCAGGGTCTTTTTCAATGAGTCAGTTCTTTCCGTCAGGTGGCCAAAGTATTGGAGCTTCAGCTTCAGCGTCAGTCCTTCCAATGAATATTCAGGACTGATTTCCTTTAGCACTGACTGGTTGGATCTCCTTGCAGTCCAAGGGATACTCAAGAGTCTTCTCCAGCATCACAATTCAAAAGCATCAGTTCTTTGGCGCTTAGCCTTCTTTATGATCCAGCTCTCACATCCATGCATGACTATTGGAAAATCCATAACTCTGACTAGACGGACCTCTGTCAGCAAAGAAAAGTCTCTGCTTTTTAATATGCTATCTATGTCTGTCACAGCTTTTCTCCCAAGGACCAAGCATCTTTTAATTTCCTGGCTGCAGTCACCATCTGCAGTGATTTTGGAGCCCAAGAAAACAAAGTCTCTCACTGTTTTCATTGTTTTGCCTTCTATTTGCCATGCAGTGATGGGAACAGATGCCTTGATCTTCATCTTTTGAATGCTGAGTTTTAAGTGAGCTTTTTCACTCTCTTCTTTCACTTTCATGAAGAGGCTCTTTAGTTCCTCTTCACTACCTTCCATAATGGTGGTTTCATTGCATATCTGAGATTATTAATATTTCTCCCAGCAATGTTGATTCCAGCTTGTGCATCATCCAGCCTGGTGTTTGGCATGATGTACTCTGCATATAAGTTAAATAAGCAGGGTGACAATATATAGCCTAGATGTATTCTTTTCCCAATTTGGAACCAGTTCATTGTTCCGTGTCCAGTTCTAACTGTTGCTTCTTGAGCTGCATTCAGATTTCTCAGGAGGCAATAAGGTGGTCTGGTATTTCCTTCTCTTTAAGAATTTTCTTTTTAAAAAAAATTATTAATTTATTTTAATTGAAGGATAATTACTTTACAATATTGTGATGGTTTTTATGATATATCAACATGAATTGGCCATGAGTATACATGTCTACCCCCATCCTAACCTCATTCCCACTTCCCTCCCCACCCTATCCCACTGAGTTGTCCCAGAGCATTGGCTTTGGGTGCTCTGCTTCATGCATCAAACTTGCACTGGACATCTGTTTTACAAATGGTAATGTACACATTTCAATGCTATTCTCTCAAATCATCCAACCCTCACCTTTTCCCACTGAGTCCAAAAGTTCTTTATATCTGTGTCCCCTCTACTGCCCTGTATGTAGGATAGTCATTACTGTTCTTTTAAATTCCACAAATATACATTAATATATAGTATTTGTCTTTCTCTTTCTGACTTACTGCACACTGTAAACTAGGTTCCAGTTTCATCCACCCCAGTAGAATTGATTCAAATGTATTCCTTATTATAGCTGAGTTTTTCATTCCAATCCCAAAGAAAGGCAATGCCAAAGAATGCTCAAACTACTGCACAATTGCACTCATCTCACACACTAGTAAAGTAATGCTCAAAATTCTCCAAGTCAGGCTTCAGCAATACATGAACCATGACTTCCAGATGTTCAAGCTGGTTTTAGAAAAGGCAGAGGAACCAGAGATCAAATTGCCAACATCTGCTGGATCATCAGAAAAGCAAGAGAGTTCCAGAAAAGCATCTATTTCTGCTTTATTGACTATGCCAAGCCTTTGACTGTGTGGATCACAACAAACTGTGGAAAATTCTGAAGGAGATGGGAATACCAGACCACCTGACCTGCCTCTTGAGAAACCTGCATGCAGGTCAGGAAGCAACAGTTAGAACTGGACATGGAACAACAGACTGGTTCCAAACAGGAAAGGGAGTGTGCCAAGGCTGTATATTGTCACCCTGCTTATTTAACTTATATGCAAAGTACATCATGAGAAATGCTGGGCTGGAGGAAGCACAAGTTGGAATCAAGATTGCTGGCAGAAATATCAATAACCTCAGATATGCAGATGACACCACCCTTATGGCAGAAAGTGAAGAGGAACTAAAAAATCTCTTGAGGAAAGTGAAAGAGGAAAGTGAAAAAGTTGACTTAAAGCTTAACATTCAGAAAACTAAGATCATGGCATCTGGTCCCATCAACCTCATGGGAAATAGATGGGGCGACAGTGGAAATAGTGTCAGACTTTATTTTGGGGGGCTCCAAAATCACTGCAGATGGTGATTGCCGCCATGAAATTAAAAGACGCTTACTGCTTGGAAGAAAAGTTATGACCAACCTAGATAGAATATTAAAAAGCAGAGACATTACTTTGCCAACAAAGGTCCTTCTGGTCAAGGCTATGGTTTTTCCAGTGGTCATGTATGGATGTGAGAGTTGGACTGTGAAGAAAGCTGAGAGCTGAAAAATTGATGCTTTTGAACTGTGGTGTTGGAGAAGACTCTTGAGAGTCCCTTGGCCTGCAGGAATATCCAACCAATCCATCCTAAAGGAGATCAGTGCTGGGTGTTCATTGGAAGGACTGATGCAGAAGCTGAAACTCCAGTACTTTGGCCACCTCATGCAAAGAGTTGACTCATTGGAAAAGACCCTGATGCTGGGAGGGATTGGGGGCAGGAGGAGAAGGGGACGACAGAGGATGAGATGACTGGATGGCATCACCGACTCAATGGGCATGAGTTTGAGCAAACTCCGGGAGTTGGTGATAGACAGGGAGACCTGGCATGAAGCAATTCATGGGGTCACAAGGAGTCGGACACGAATGAGCGACTGAAGTGAGTGAATGAGTGAGTAATGAGAGATGTTGAGAGCATCTTTTCATGTTTTTATTAGCCATGTCTATGTTTTCTTTGGAGAAATATCTGTTTAGGGTTTTTGCTCAGGTTTTGATTGGGTCGTTCGTTTTTCTGGTATTTAGCTACCTGAGCAGCTTGTGTATTTTGGAGATTAATTTTTTGTCAGTTGCTTCATTTGCTATTATTTTCTTTCATTCTGAAAGCTGCTTTTTGCCGTGCTTATAGTTTCCTTCCTTGTGCAAAAGTTTTTAACTGTTCTATCTGTTTATCTTTTTTTTTTTTTTCTTTGTTCCGCATCCTGACTATCTTTGTTTTTATTTCCATTACTCTGGGAGATGGGTCATAGAGGATCTTGCTGTCATTTATTTCAAAGAGTGTACTGCTTATGTTTTTCTGTGTCTGTGGGGAGGCTCAGTTGCTTGGTCATCTTCTCACTGTAGAGGCCATCTTCCTTCTGCACAGCTGCTGAGTTCTCCAGATGAACCAGAGTCATCACTACCTTCTCCAAACTAGCTACAGCTCCACTGTTCATGGTATTCATATGGTTCACAACCTTTCCCAGCCCTAAATAGGTCCTCAAATTTAAGGGATAAATATCAAGTAATTGGTTCATATAATACAAAATTATGAGATTACATTGCTAAAGTCTCTCTCTCTCTCTCTCTCTCTCTCTCTCACACACACACACACACACACACACACACACACACACAGAGCCATATCTTTTTTTACTATCATCACCTTTGTTTTCCTACTGACTCTTCACTTCTATGGTTCTTCAGGCCTTGGTGCTAAAAAAATATTGAAAATCTATCTGTATCCACCATATTAGGGAGTATCTGAAAACTATAGTATCCTACTAAAACCTTCAAAGCAAAATAGCTTGCATACATATTCAGATAAGACAGGGTATATCAGATTTTATTTATTCCTAATTCTGAAGCTTTAAAGGTACTTTCAGAGATTTATGGGCTGGTACTGATTTTTGAACCACACAAAACTCTCAAAATATTTTTTGTTTTCACCTTGCAAAGAACTTTTATTGTATAAGGTTTCCCCTGAGAAAATGGCATATTCTGTTTTTATACTAAGATAGTGATTTTTATTCTGAATAGAGAAATTTCTCAGATAAATGGAAGTCACAGGTATCAGTCACAAAATTTGCAGTTTATGGGAGAGATTTATAATCCCCCAAATAAGATAATTATAAAATATACACATTTTGTCATGGAGTGTGAATGTCCATAAGCCCAGAATTCCATATAAACCCAACAGAAATACTGAAAAACATGTTACATAAAATATCTGCAGTATATTGCTACTCATAATAATAGGGAAAAAAAAGACTTACAATTTCCAGTGACTGGGACTCCCTCTCTGAGTGTCTTGGTTTTTGCATTGTCGAAGATGTAAGAACAGAATTTTTTTGTTTGTTCCTGGAATTTAGGATTCAGTTGGTCTTCAGATGCATTCTCAATATCAGCTAGGAGTCCTTTGTCATTTGTTGGTCGATCAAAGACAAAACACTTCCGTGTTGGAAAGAAATCCCTGATACACTCTCTGCATAAATTTGATGTTTGTACTTTCATATTCTTGCCTAAGGGACAGAGGAACAGAGATTAAAGCAGAAACAGTCTTGCAGCAAGAGAGCCAAAAGTGTTCATGACAGATTTGTGTATTCTTGTTGACTTTTATGGTAATAACTCCTTTAAAACAGACATTCAGTACTTCTTTGCACATCAGACTTACACCAATGATATAACCAGAGAGAAATTTGGGGAGATGTCTAATCCAGTAAAAGAAACCTATGGCTAGCATCCCCAGAACTGAACATGGTAGAATATTTCTTTATTAGATGTTTACTGTACTAGTGGTTAAAAGAATACAAGGTCAAATATAAGTGCTTGCTCTACTTAGTCTTATGTGAGAATTGATCTGTGGGACCAAAAAGAAAAGCCACAAACAGGATAGTGGACAATATCAGAAATGTTAGGAATGACATTTGATTATTGAAGGAGAACTATTTTGATGTTAAAATTATTTGTACAAAGTTACGTATTTTTAGCAAAAACCTCTGAAAGGTAAGTGTAAATAAACTGATATTTTAAGATGTCAGCATTAATCTATAAACTCTTTGTGATAAAGGATTATATTTGATTTGACAGTGGTCCTCTTATGTCTAGTCAATTTCCCAATAATTTTTTGAAAAACCATAAATAGAAACATGAAAGCAAGAAATAAGTAGATCAGAATTAATATTCCTCTCAGGTTTCACAAGGCGCACATCCCTATAAATGTAACCCTTTACACTAACAAGTTGGTGGTGGCCGTTTAGTCACTAAGTTATGCCCAACTCTTGTAACCCCATGAATTATAGCCTGCCAGGCTCCTCTGGGATTCTCCAGGCAAGAATACTGGAGTGGGCTGCCATTTCCTTCTCCAGGGGATCTTCCCAACCCAGGAATTGAACCTGGGTCTCCTGCTTTGCAGGCAGATTCTTTAGCAACTGAGCTACGAAGGAAGTCCTTAAACTAACATACTATTTGCAAATTATATAATGAAAAAATAAGTGGGAATTAACAGAAGCTGTGATTTGAAAATGAAGTGAACGTTCTGATAATTATGAGAAATATTGATGTCATAGATTAAAAAACACACTCTTTCAGGTTTATTTAGAATGTAAAGTCATTTTGTAGCTGATATAACTATACAGAAATTAGAACAATTTATCCCTTTTTGAGAAGAATAGCATGTAGCTGTGTGAATTTTTTTTCATTATACAGATTTTACTTTGTAATTTCTTATATTGCAATTATCTAGTATATTGTTTCCCCTACTGGAGAAAAGCAGAAACTAAAATAGGGAGCACAAGTGTCTGATTTCAGAAGGATTTAGCACTGAATGTAATCTCGGTGCTAAATTAAAAATTGTATAAAGAAAAAATTGGCTTTGAATAATTTCACTCATTACTTTTCTTAAATAAACTCAAAACCCAGTCCCTAGAGCATTGCAACCCACTTTCTAATCACCATTTCTACAGATGTTAATCTCAAATATAATTGCAACCCTAGAGATGATGGACAGTATTTAGTAGATCCCACACTCTATTCAAACACCCACTGCCCAGGCCATGCTCCGTAACCTTTAGTCAGCTTCAAGGCATTGTCCAGGTATTGATCTTCTGTGATAGGATGACCGTTTAACTTTAGCTCCAGGGTGAAATCCCGTACAGCCCATATAAAGTCGGGAAAGAAAGTCACAAATTCTGTGCAATCTTCTTCTCCATCAGGGCTGGGAGACGACTTGGCTTTGATTAGTTCTGTGAGCTCTGTCACATAACTGGGACTTGATTAAGGAAAAGAAATTCCTTACTCACAATTCCCACCTTCCTAATAAAAATTTTAAAACCTTCTCTTTACTTCTGAGTCCCTTTTGCACCATTAAAGGCAACTTTGTGACAGGGAAGGAAATGTGATTCCGTCTCCATCCCCATAAACTCAGTGAAACTTGATAGTTCAGTTCCTAGAAGGATACTGCAGGTGCTCCAGGGCCTGGTGGTTGATGGTGCTCATGCTGTTATAGATAAAGGTGCTGCACAGAAGCACGGCCAAAGCAAAGATCCATGAGTCATTCTTGGAGTCACCCTAGAGAGCACATTAAAGCAATAGATTTAAGAGTTTACTTGTAAATTAGAAATTTATTCATAGGCTTATTCTATCGTGTCCTTATTTATTATTTCAGCTAGCCTAATCACCATGCAAAGAAATTGTTTGAAGACAGGCATTGGCTTTGACAATTACAAAGGCATTTCTTGTGATTGCAATGATGAGTGAAGTGAAGTTGCTCAGTCGTGTCCAACTCTTTGTGACCCCATGGACTGGAGCCTACCAGGCTCCTCCGTCCATGGGATTTTCCAGGCAAGAATACTGGAGAGGGTTGCCATTTCTTTCTTTAGGAGATCTTCCTGACCCAGGGATTGAATCCAGTTCTCCTGCATTGTAGGCAGACGCGTTACCCTCTGAGCCTCCATATTTTCTTATAAAAGAGGATTCTTCATAGGTGTTTTCTTTGTCCTCAATTAGAGGAAATAAAATAATGGTACTGGTGTATAATTAGTTACTTATTGATGAATGTTAGAACATATTCATTATGCACACATGTATTAATCATCAATGATATAAAATAAACATAGTTGGCATAACTGGGTATTTAAATTATATCCAAACAATAAATAAGCTACTGCACATTTCCCAATATTCTTAGATTTAAAAATGCAGCAAGTTTGAGTCAAGATGATGGAATTGGAATAGTAGGAGCTGGGGTTTACTTCTTCCAATAAGCACATTAAGAATAAATCTACAAGTGGACCCATTCACACAGAGCACATGATAACACCAGCAGAGGACCTCATACACCTAAAAGAACAAGAAAATTTCTCCACATAACTGGGTAGGATCCTTAAGAAAAGGAAGGAGAAAAGAGGAAATGGGAGGGGACCAACATCCTGGTGGGAGCTGATGGAAAAGAGAGGTTGCCATACCCAAGGAAGCTTCCTCACCAGTGGTGAGATCAGTTGAAAAAGTAGGGGAGTTTGGGGGCTATTAGAGAAGAGCGCAGATGGTGGTCTGTGGCAGGCAGAACAGAAAGAGAATTATACAGATGGTCCATGCTACAGCCTTGTGCACTCCAGCCTAAGATGTGTGTCTGCCAGTGGTGGGGAGGACTGGGTGTTGAAGCGTGGGATTTGGAGAGTGAATCTAGGAAAAGGACTGCTGCAGGCTGCATGGAGACAGCCTGAGGGGATGGGAGTGAGGTGCTCCACAGGCAGGAATACTCTTCCTCTAAATGCTCTTAGAGAAAGTGCAGACTGCCATGGAAGCAAGGTGCCATTGTTGAGTAGCATGCCAAGGGCAGGGCCACCATCATGACCTCTCTCCCCAAACTCCAGCTCCTGCCTCTGTGGGCACTTGGAGGACTCCTGTCAGAGCAGGTGTGTGTGCCCCAGTCATTGCTGCCTTGTCCTACTCACAACTGAGTGAACGTGTGTGCCTGGTCAGTTGCAACCTCTTTCTCCTCCCACCTTAGTGAACAAATGTGTTCTAGTCAGTAGCTGCCTTCACCCTCCTCTCTCCTGGGTGGGGCTGAAACCAAAGCTAAGCCCCAGGGGCTGTGGTGCTAAGGAAGAAGAACTGAAACTTCTTTTTGTAGCTGCAGAAGCCAAGGATTAAACCCCCATTAATAGCTTGGAAAAAGTGCCTATAGAACATCTGAATGGACAGTGAGTGCTCCCACAACTGAGATGGGTCTCACTTTAGTGACTGTGGACTGTGGACCTTTCAACATGGCCCTGTCCTCCAGAGGGATAAGACCCAGCTCCTCCCACCAGAGGGCAGACACTGGTCCCTTTCAACAGGAAGATTACATAAACCCCTGGATTAAACTCACCCACCAAGGGACAGACACCAGACCCAAGAAGAACTATGACCCTGCACCATGCAAAATAAGACCACAAGCAGAGTAAGTGAGACAAAACAGAGATTACAGAGATTGGATTACAGAGATTAGATTACAGAGATTACAGAGAAAATCCATACAGACAAAGCAGCAAGGTAAAAACCTATAAGACCAAATAAATGAAGAAGAGACTGGCAATCTACTTCCAAAAGAATGACTTCCCTGGAGGCTCAGACAGTAAAAAAAATCTACCTGCAATGCAGGAGGCCCGATTTCAATCCCTAGGTTAGGAAGATCCCCTGGAGAAGGGAATGGCTACCCACTCCAGTATTTTTGCTTGGAGAATCACATGGACAGAGGAGCCTGGTGTGCTACTGTCCATGGGGTCACAAAGTTGAACTAGACTGAGCAACTAACACTTTCACTTTCCAAGATGGAAAAGATGATTCAAGATCTTGGAAAAATAAAGGAGGCATTAATTGAGAAGATAAAAGAGATTTTTAATAAAGTGTAGAAGAACTAAAGAACAAACAGTAATGAATAATAACTGAAATTTTAAAAATATACTAGTAGGAATCAATAACAGAATAACTAGAGCAGAAGAATGAATAAATGACCTGGAAGACAAATGGTGGAAATCTCTGCTGTTAAAACAAGATAAAAAAAAAGAAAAGAAATGAGGAAAGTCTCAGAGATCTCTGAGGCAACATTAAATGTATGAATATTCTAACAATAGGGATCTCAGAAGAAAAAGAGAAAGAGTATGAGAAAATATTCGAAGAGATTTTACTTGAATTCTCTAACAAGAGAAAGGAAACAGTCACCCAAGTCCTAGAAATGCATAGAGTTCCATATAGGATAAGTTCAACAAGAGACATGCTGAGACATATATTAAACAAACTAAAAAAAATTAAATACAAATAAAAACATTAAAAGCAGCAGGGGGAAAGCAACAAATAATACACAATCTCCATAATGTTATTAACAGACTTTTTAGCAGAGACTCGGAAAGCAAGAAGGAAATGGCATGATATATTTAAAGTGATGAAAGGAAAACATCTACAACCAAGAATATTATATCTAATAAGGCTTTCATTCAGATTTAATGAAGAAATCAAAAGCTTTACAGACAAGCAAAGCTAAGAGAATTCAGTGTCACCAAACCAGCTTTGCAACAAATGCTAAAGGAACTTCTTTATGTGGGAAACACAAGAGAAAAGGAAAAAAAGGAAGGAAAGAAAAAAGACCAACAAAAACAAATCCAAAACAATTAAGAAAATGTTAACAGAAACATATATACTGATAATTACATTAAATGGAAATGCATTAAATACTCCAACCAAATGATATAGACTGGATGGATGCATACACAAACAAGACCTGTATAAATACCATCTACAAGAGACCTACTTCAGACCTAGAGAAACATACAGACTGAAATTGAGGGGATGTAAAAGACATTTCTTGTAAATAGAGATCAAAAGAAAGCTGAAGTAGCAATACTCATATCCAACAAAGTAGACTTTAAAATAAAGACTGTTACACAAAATAATGAAGGATACTACATAATGATTAAGGGACTCATTCCAAGAAAAAGATAAGAGCAATTGTAAATATATGTGCACCAACACAGGAGCACCTCAATACATAACGCAAAGGCTAAAATCCTAAAAAAGGGGAAATCAACAGTAACATAATAAGAGTGGGGGCCTTAAATACTCCACATACACCAATGGAAAAATCATCAAAACAAAAAATTAAGAGGGAAATGCAAGCCTAAGATGACACATTAGGCCAGATAAACTTAATTGATATTTATAGACCATTCAGTTCAAAGCACCAGGATACACTTTTTTCTCAAGTACATGTACAACATTCTCCATATTATAGATCAAATCTTGCATCACAAATCAAACCTCAGTAAATTTAAGAAAAGTGGAATCATATCCTGCATCTTTCCCAACCACAACACTAAGAGATCAGAAATTATCAATAGTCAGAGGGAAAAAAACTGTAAAGAACACAATCACATGGAGCATAATATTTAATAATATGTTATTAAATAATGAATCACTGAAGAAATAAAACAGGATGCAAAAAAATGCCTAGAAACAAATGACAAAATTATGATGATCCAAAAGCTTTGGAGTGCAGTGAAAGCAGTTCTAAGAGGGAGATTTTGCCCACACAATCTTACCTTGAGAAACAAAAAAAATCTAAAGTAAACAACCTATTCTAACACCTAAAATAACTAGAGAAAAAAGAAAAAAAAAAAACCCCAAAGTTAGAAGGAAATAAATCACAAGATCAGAGCAGAAATAAAGACAAAAATACAATGGCAAAGATCAATGAAACTAAAAGCTGGCTCTCTGAGAAGATAAATAAAATTGATAAACCTTTAGCAAGACTCCTCAGGAAAAAAGGGATAAGATCCAAATCAATAAAACTAGAAAGGAAGAGAAAAAAAAAAGACATTCCATTGGACACTACAGAAACACAAAGGATCATAAAAGATTACTATAAGCAACTATATGCCAATAAAATGGATAATCTAAAAGAAAAGGACAAGTTCTAAGAAAGCTACAACCTTCTAAGACTGAACCAGGAAGAAATAGAAAATATTAACAGACCAAGCATAAGTACTGAAATGGAAATTTTTATCAAATATCTTTCAACAAGCAAAAGTCCAGGACCAGATTGCTTCACAGGTGAATTCTATCAAACATTTAGAAAAGAGTTAACATCTACTCTTCTGAAACTCTTCCAAAAAATTGCAGAGGAGGAATACTCCCAAGCTCATTCTATGAGGCCAACACCACCTTGATACCAAAAACCAGACAAAGATATCACATAAAAGAAAAACACATACAAACATCACTGATGAACATAAATGCAAAATCCTCAACAAAGTACTGGTATACTGAATCCAACAACACATTAAAAGATCACACACCATAATCAAGTGGTTTTAGCCCAAGAATTCAAGGATTTTTCAATATTTGCAAATCAGTGTGTTACAGCACATCAGCAAACTGAAGAATAAAAACCATATGATCATCTCAATAGATGCAAAAATAAAAAAGACTTTTGACAAAATTCACCAACAATTTATGACAAAAAGATAATCTCTAGAAAGTGGACAATAGAGGAAACCTACCTCAATATAATAATGGTCATAAATGACAAACCCAAAGCAAACATCATTCTCAATGGTGAAAGACTGAAATCATTTCCTCTAAGATTAGGAGCAAGGCAAAGATGTTCACTATTGCCACTATTATGCAAGACAGTTTTGGAAGTCTTAGCCACAGCATTCAGAGAAGGAAAAGAAAGAAAAGGAATCCAAATTGGAAAGAAGTAAAATTGTCACTGTTTGCAGATAATATGATACAACACATGGAAAATGTTAAAGATAGTCCCAGAAAACTCCTTTTGGTCATCAATTTTTTTCCTGGTAAAATTTCAGAATACAAAATTAATACACAGAAATCTCTTGTGTTCCTATACACTTACAATGAAAAATCACCTAGTGTAATTATGGGAACAATTCCATTTCCCATTGCATCAAAAAACATAAAATAACTAGGAATAAACCTATCCAATGAGGCAAAACATCTGTACTCATAAAACTATAAGATGCAAATGAAAGAAATAAAAGATGACACAGATGGATTGGTATAACATGTTCTTGGACTGGAAGAATGAATATTGTTAAAATGAGCATAATACCCAACACAATCTACAGATTCAATATAATTTTTATCAAATTACCAATGGTATTTTTCACAGAATCACAGCAGCAAAAAAAAAAAATGTTCAAATTTGTGTGGAGACACAGACCCTGAACAGCCAGAGCAATCTTGAGAAAGAAAAATGGAGCTGGAGAAATCAGGTTTCCTGGCTTCAGACTATACTATCAAGCTACAGTCATCAAAACAGTGTGATATTGGCACAAAAATAGAAATATAGATCAGTGGAACAGGACAGAAAACCTAGAAATAAACCCATGTGCCTATGGTCAATTTCTCTATGACAAAGGAGACAATACTACACAATGATGGAAAGACAATCTCTTCAACAAATGGTGCAGGGAAAACTGGAGAGCTACATGGGAAAAATGAAATTAGATTATTTTTCAACACTATACACACACAAAAAAGGCTTAAAATGGGTTAAAGACCTAAATATGAGCAGGACACTATAAAACACCTAGAGGAAAACATAGGCAGAACAATCTCTGAGATAAATTGCAGCAATATCTATTTTGATCCATCCCCCAGAATAGTGGAAATAAAAACAAAAATAAACAAATGGGACCTACTTAAGCTCAAAATCTTTGCCATAGCAAAGTAAACAATAAAAAGATGAAAAGACCACCCATAGATTCAGAGAAAATATTTGCAAATGATATGACCAACAAGGGATTAGTCTCCAAAATTTATAATCAGCTCATAACACTTAACAGCATCAAAACAAACAACCCAATCAAAAATGAGCAGAAGACCTACATAGACATTTCTCCAAAATAGATATACAGATGGCCAACAGGCACATGAAGAGATATTCAGCATTGCTAGTTATTAGAGAAATGCAAATCAAAACTACAAACAGATATCACCTCATACCAGTCAGAATGGCTATCATCAAGAAATCCTCAAATTATAAGTGCTGAAGAGGGTGTGGAGAGAAGAGAACCCTCTTACACAGTTGGTGGGAAGATAAATTTGTACAGCCACTCCAACAGTATGGAGGTTGCTTAAAAAGCTAAGCATAGAGCTACCATACGACCCTGCAATCCGACTCCTGGGCATATACTTGGAGAAAAATATGATCTGAAATGACACACACTCCCCAATGTTCATTGTAGTGTGTTTACAATGGCCAAGACATGGAAACAACCTATCCATCAACAGAGGGCTGGATAAAGAAGAAGTGGTACATATGGACAATGGAATATTACCCAGCTATTAAAAGAATGAAACAATGCTATTTGTAGCAACATGGATGGACCTACAGGTTGTCATACTGAGTGAAGTAAGTCAGACAGAGAAGGAAAAATATCATATGACATCTCTGACATGTGGAATCTAAGAGGAGATGATAGAAATGAACTCACAAAAGAGAAAGAGACTCACAGACTTAGAGAACAAACTTATGGTTGCCAAGAAAAACAGGTGGAAGGGATAGTTAGAAAGTTCGGATGGGATAGACACATATTTAAAATTGATAATCAACAAGGACCAACTGTATAGCACATGGAACTCTGCTCAATGTTATGTGGTAGCTTGGATGGGAAGTCAGTTTGGGGAAAATGGATATATATATGTATGGTTGAGTTCCTATGCTGTTCATCTGAAACTATCATCACATTGTTTGTTAACTGTCTATGCTCCATTACAAAATTAAAAGTTTCATAAAAAATAAACACAAGATTTCCAACTCCTCTTTGGGCAGAAATGGAAAACTACATAAATTTAGATATCATATTCAAATAATTATCAAAGTAAGGCAAATAGAAGACATAATTTATTTCATCCATTAGTACAAAGCTAAAATAACAAAACTTCATCTTAAAATATTTCTAGTAGGACAAACACAGACTTTTCATCAGGCATTACATTTAAGTGCATTTTTCCCTCTCTCCAACCTGTTTCTTTTCCAATCACACTATTAAATCTGACAGCACACATGTGGTCTTGTCAACTAGACTAAAGACACTTTGAAAGCATGACCATTAATTTAGTCACTGATGTCTACAGCACTGAGCCCAAAAGCTTGGAACTAAGCTGTATGGTACTTATTTACTAAATTTAATCAAATCATCCACCAAGTTCCAGTAAATAAAAGGTTTTATCTAACATTTTTACCTAACATCTTTACAAAAAAGATTTTATCTAGAGGTTCAAACAAACCAAGGTTTGCCTCACTTACTATGCCTGAATTTCTAAATTTTACAAATACATCTCAGTAACTAAATTACAAAGGATCATAAAAACATAAGGAGAAAATACAGAATACAAAGGACTTATCTGTGACTCCCTGTCTTACCTTTTCAACATCTCCCAGGCCCTCAGTGTCCAGAAGAACCAGAGTGTTGTCTGATTTGGAAGGGTGAGGCACACACCACATCCAGATGCCCTTGGTTTTAGACTGCACTGTAGAACCCAGAGGGAAACCTGCAAGTGAAAAGAGAGAGCAACATTCAGTGACAGAGGATAATCTAAATAGCCCAGGGCTATAAAGTCAGACTTATTGGAATGCAAGTACCCCAGGATGCACTATTGTTCTTTCTCTATTTCCTCAAGAATGTCTTACTTTGTGTTTCATCTATTTCAGGGAGGAGGACAATTAATTGTGAAAATGATGCCAAGTATGGGTTCAACATGAAGACGAAAAGGTATCCATGAAGCAGACAAAAAGGAGGTAATTGATAACCATTATAAGAGCATTTTGAACAAACGGTGAGGTTCAAAGCCAGAGAGAATTGGATTGATGAGAGACATAGGAAAAGTGGAAAAAATTGAAATTATTTATTGCCAGACTAAATAGTATTTTCAAAAGGGGAGTTACCCAAAAAGATATAAAATTCAACACGGAACATGATAGATATTCAAACACAGCTATATATTATTGGGAATATTTCATAAAAAAGTAAAATGTGTTTCAAGATAGAGCAGACTACAAGGCAAGAACCCAGTGCTTCAGCAAGTGAAATAAGGTAGAATTTGGGGCATTAGTAGGAGAGATTTTTGTTAACAGAAATAAAACAACAAATATGGTAACGAATGACAGTAAGGTAGTGATTTAGTGGTAAGAATTTTAAGGTTAAGTTTAAGGTTGGTTTATTGAGAGGAATCTGATTCTCCATTCACATGCACAGGGAAAAAACTAAGAATATGAGATATAGTTGGAGTCATGCAATGACCTCTGTCCCAGTACAACACTCACCGTGGTTCTGTCCTGCAAGACGGTTCATCAAGTAGGATTTACCCGTACGATATAGTCCTACAATGGCTACTACCACCACTGGCTGAGAAATCTTCTCAAGAGTCTCTATAGCTTCCTGGTTCACTGACAGCTGCGCGTTGTCATTTTCTACCAGAGAAATAGGAGCCATCATGTCCTGCCCAGATGCCATGGCTACCTGCCAACTTAAAAGAGTCTCCCTGTAGAATAAAATTACAAAATTATTCTCCAATTCCAAGTTATTCAAAGCACACACCTATTTAGGACTGAGTGAGACTTCCTTAATTTCCATGAGACAGAATGTAACCTAGAAATAGCACACTGCAGAGGGAATCTTATATCATTCTCCCAAACCATTAATGATGATGTCATTAATAAAAGAAAAGGCAACATTACTAATTTCACTTCAATAGCAAGAGTATAATTCACATAGTTGTTACCATGCACTGAAGGCCCCCAATATGCCAAATCCTATAATACATACCTGAAAATAGCCAGCTATTAATACACTGGTACTTATGGGAATCTACAAATTAGAAATTATTATATACCTCTGCCAATGAGATAAATGGGCCTCACAAAGTCTGAGTGAATAAGTAATAGAACCAGGATTGTATTCTAGACAATTGAGCAAATGGCAGACTGGAAAGCTCTAAACTCTTGCTTCTCCAAGCGGACATCAAAAACAAATTGTTGGCTAGAATAACTTTGTGGTAGTTCTCTGAAAGACTTGAAAGTCTAAAACAATCAAATAAATACCCAGTCAAGAAGCCACATTTAAAATGGTACAAAAATTAGTGGTGCTTGCTTGCCTTCAGTCCAACAACTCCTGAGTCGTGTAATCTTTGTCAGAAGGAGGAGATAACCCATTCTCCAGTTTCATCTCTTTATCCAGAAGAAATGGAGCAGATCTTATTTAAAACATTATAAGTGTGAGTGCATGGTTATAGGGTTCTCAGAAAAAGAGGAACTTATTTTAGACTTTCAACTGTTTCATGGAACTACCATATGTTATTCTAGCCAACAATTTGGTTGTTTTTGCTGTCTCCTTGGGGATGCAAGAGTTTTGTGCTGTTATTCAATTGCTAAGTCTTGTCTGACTCTTTGTGACCCCATGGACTGCAGGAGGCCAGGCTTCCCTGTCTTTGCTCCAATACATGTCCATTGAGTCAGTGATGCCGTCTAACTGTCTTATCCTCTGCTGCAGCCATCTTCTCTTGCCCTCAATCTTTCCCCCCATCAGGGTCATTTCCAATGAGTCAGTTCTTTGCACCAGATAGCCAAAGTATTGGAGCTTAAGCTTCAGCATCAGTTCTTCCAATGAATATTCAAAGTTTATTTCCTTTAGGATTGACTGGTTTGATCTCCTTGCTGTCTTCTCCAAGAGTCTTCTTCAGCACCAAAATTTGAAATCATCAATTCTTGAGTTCAACCATCTTTATGGTCTAATGCTCACATCCATACATAACTATTGGGAAGACCATAGCTTTGACTATATGAACTTTTGTGGCCAAAATGATGTCTCTGCTTTCATAGCAAACAGCCTCTTCCAAAACACAAGACATGACTCTAAGCATGGACATCACCAGATAGTCAATACCAAAATCAGATTGAGTATATTCTTTGCAGCCGAAGATGGAGAAGCTCTATGCAGTCAGCAAAACACAAGACCAGGTGCCAACTGTGACTCAGATCACAAATTCCTTATTGAAAAATTCAGACTTAAATTGATGAAAGTAGGGAAAAACACTAGATCTTGCAGGTATGATGTAAATCAAATTCCTTATGATTATACAGTGGAAGTGACAAATAGATTCAAGGGATTAGATCTGATAAACAGAGTGCTTGAAGAACTGTGGAGAGAGGTTGGTAACATCGTAGAGGAGGCTGTGATCAAAACCATATGCAAGAGAAAGTAATGCAAAAAGGCAACATGGTTGTCTGAAGAGATTTTACAAATAGCTGAGAAAACAAGAGAAATGAAAGGCAAAGGAGAAAAGGAAAGATGCATCCATCTGAATGCAGAATTCCAAAGAATAGCAAGGAGAGATAGAAAGCTTTCCTCAGTGATCAATGCAAAGAAATAGAGGAAAACAATAGAATGGGAAAGACTAGAGGTCTCTTCAAGAAAATTAGAGATATAAAAGGAACATTTCTGCAAAGATAAGCACAATAAAGGACAGAAATTGTATGGATCTAAAAAAAGCAGAAGATGTTAAGAAGAGGTGGCAAGAATACACAGAACTATACATAAAAGTCTTCATGACCCAGATAACCACAATGGTGTGATAACTCACCTAGAACCAGATATCCTGGAGTGCAAAGTCAAATAGAAAGCATCACTACAAACAAAGCTAGTGAAGGTGATGGAATTCCAATTGAGCTATTTCAAATCTTAAAAGATGATGCTGTGAAAGTGCTGCACTCACTATGCCAAGCAAATCTGGAAAATTCAGCAGAGGCCACGGGACTGCAAAAGGTCAGTTTTCATTCCAATCCAAAGAAAGGCAGTGTCAGAGAAAGCTCAAACTATTGCATAATTGCACTCATTTCACATGCTAGCAAAGTAATGCTAAAAGTTCTCCAAGTCAGGCTTCAACAGTACGTGAACTGTGAACTTTCAGATGTTCAAGCTGGATTTATAAAAGACAGAGGAACCAGAGATCAAGTTGTCAACATCCACTGGATCACAGAAAAGTCAAGAGAGTTCCAAAAAAACATCTGCTTCATTGACTATGCTAAAGCCTTTGACTGTGTGGATCACAACAAACTCTGGAAAAATCTGAAAGAGGTGTGAATATCAGATCACCTGACCTGCCTCCTGAGAAATCTGTATGCAAGTCAAGAAGCAACAGTTAGAACCAGACATGGAACCACGGACTGGTTCCAAATTGGGAAAGGAGTATGTATATCAAGGCTGTATATTGTCACCCTGTTTATTTAACTTATATGCAGAGTACATCATGTGAAGTGCCAGACTGGATGAAGCAAAAGCTGGAATCAAGATTGCAAGGAGAAATATCAATAATCTCAGATATGCAGAAGACACCACCCTTATGGCAGAAAGCAAAGAAGAACTAAAGAGCCTCTTTATGAAAGTGAAAGAGCAGAGTGAAAAACCTAGGTTAAAGCTCAACATTCAGAAAACTAAGATCATGGCATCCGTTCCCATCACTTCATGGCAAATAGATGGAGAAACAGTGGAAACAGTGGCTGACTTTATTTTTCTGGGCTCCAAAACACTGCAGATGGTAACTGCAGCCATCAAATTAAAAGACACTTGCTCCTTGGAAGAAAAGTTATGACAAAAGAAGTGAACTCGCTCAGTCGCTCTGACTCCATGGACTGTAGCCTACCAGGTTCCTCCATCAATGAGATTTTCCAGGCAAGAATACTGGAGTTGGTTGCCATTTCCTACTCCAGGAGATCTTCCCAACCCAGGGATTGAACCCAGGTCTCCCACATTGTAGGCAGATGCTTTACCGTCTGAATCACCAGGGAAGTCTCATGACAAAACTAGGCAGCGTATTTAAAAACAGAGACATTACTTCGCTGACAGAGATCTGTCTTCGCAAAGCTATGGTTTTTCAAGTAGTCATGTATGGATGTGAGAGTTGGACTATAAAGAAAGCTGAGTGCCAAAGAATTGATGCTTTTGAACTGTGGTATTGGAGAAGACTCTTGAGATTCCCTTGGACTGCAAGGAAATCCAAACAATCCATTCTAAACGAAATCAGTCCTGAATATTCATTGAAAGGCTAAAGATTCAATAGTTTGGCCACCTGATATGAAGAACTGAACCATTGGAAAAGACCCTGATGCTGGGAAAGTTTGAAGGCAAGAGGAGATGGGGATGACAGAGGATGAAATGGTTAGGTGGCATCCCTGACTTAACGGACATGAGTTTGAGCAAGCTCTGGGAGTTGGTGATGGACAGGGAATCCTGGCATGCTGCAGTCCATAGGATCACAGTGTTGGACAAGACTGAGCAACTGAACTGAACTGATGGTGTGTCTTGATTTTTCTTCCAAGGAGCAAATATCTTTTAATTTTCGTGGCTGCAGTCACCATCTGCAGTGATTTTTGAGTCCAAGAAAATAAAATCTGTCAGTACTTCCACTTCTTCCCCTTCCATTTGCCATGAAGCGATGGTACCAGAGGCCATGATCTTAGTTTGAATGTCTAGTTTTAAGGAGGTTTTTCACTCTCCTCTTTTATTCTCATCAAGAGGCTCTCTAGTTCCTCTTCAATTTCTGCCTTAGGGTGATATCACCTGCATATCTAAGGTTTTTGATATTTCTTCCAGCAATCTTGATTCCAGTTTGTGAGCCATCCAGTCCAGCATTTTGCATGATGTACTCCACATATAAATTAAATAAGCAGGGTTACAATATACAGCCTTGACATACCTCTTTCCCAATGTGAAACCAGGGCATTGTTCCACATTTGGTTGTAACTGGTGCTTCTTGTCCTGCATACAGGTTTCTCAGGAGGCCGGTAACGTGGTCTAATATTCCCATCTATTTAAGAATTTTCCACAATTTGTTGTGATCCACACAGTCAAAGGCTTTAGCATAGTCAATGAAGCAGAAGTTGATGTATCTTTGGAATTTCCTTGCTTTTTCTATGATCCAATGATGTTGGCAATTTGATCTCTGGTTCCTGTGTCTTTTCTAAATGTCAGCTTGTACATCTGAAAGTTGTTGCTTCATGTACTGCTGAAGTCTACCTTGAAGGATTTTGAGCATTATCTTGCTAGCATGTGAAATGAGCACAATTGTACAGTAGTTTGAACATTCTTTGGCACTGCCTTTCTTTGGGATTGGAATGAAAACTGACCTTTTCCAGTCCTGTGGCCACTGCTGAGTTTTTCAAATTTGCTGACATATTGAGTGTAGAATTTTAACAGCATTATCTTTTAGAATTTTAAATACCTTAGCTGGAATTCCATCACCTCCACTAGCTTTGTTCATAGTGATGTTTCCTAAGGTCCACTTGACTTCACTTTCCAGGATGTCTGGCTCTAGGTTAGGGACCACACCATCATAGTTATCTGGGTCATTAAGACCTTTTTTGTATAGTTCTTCAGTGTATTCTTACTACCTCTTCTTAATATCTTCAGCTTCTCTTAGGTCCTTGCCATTTCTATCCTTTATTGTGCCCATCTTTGCATGAAGTGTTCCCCTGGTATCTCTGATTTTCTTGAAGAGCTCTCTAGTCTTTCCCATTCTATTGTTTTCCTTTGTTTATTGCATTGTTCATTTAAGAAGAATTTCTTATCTCTCCTTGCTACTCTCTAGAACTTTGCCTTAAGTTGGGTATATGTTTCCCTCTCCTTTGCCTTTCAATTTTCTTCTTTCCTCAGATATTTTTACGGCCTCCTCAGACAACGTTTGCCTTTGTGCATTTCTTTGTCTTGGGGAGGACTTTGGTTACCACTTCCTGTACAATGTTGGGAACTTCTGTCCATAGTTCTTCAGGCACTCTGTCTACCAGATCTAATCCCTTGAGTCTATTCTTCACTTCCACTGTATAATCGTAAGAAATTTAGGTTATACCTTAAAGGCCTACTGGTTTTTCCCTACTTTCTTCCATTTAAGCCTGAATTTTGCAATAAGGATCCAATGATCTGAGCCACAGCCAGCTCCTGATCTTGATTTTGCTGACTGTATAGAGCTTAACCATCTTTAGCTGCAAAGAATATAATCAGTTGATTTCAGTATTGACCATCTGGTGAGTCCTTCTGTAGAATCAACTCTTGTGTTGTTGGAAGAGAATGTTTGCTATTACCAGTGCATTTTCTTGGCAAAACTCTGTTAGCCTTTGCACTGGTTCATTTTATACTCCAGAGCTAAATTTACCTGTTCCTCTAGGTATCTTTTGACTTCCTACTTTTGTATTCTAATCCTCTATAATGAAAAAGAGATCTATTTTTGGTCTTAATTCTAGAAGGTCTTGTAAGTCTTCATAGAATTGTTCAAAGCAAGAGCTTAGAGCTACACTGACATAAGAGAAATCATTTTTTATCTGTCATTTTGTGATATAAACCTGGCCACAGTGCTTCCTCTTGAATAGATTTCAGTAATTAATGATCTTAAAGTAAGTGAAAGAATGCAGGAACAAAGCAAAAACTGCTGCAAAAACAATAGTTCAGCAATAAAACATAGTCCTAGATCCTACTCAAGAAATATACATACCAATCTGATACATATCTTTGAGTCCAACAGTAACTAGCACCTTCACCCAAGTGGACAATGGTAGCTACATAATGAGACCCTAGAATGATCAGAACTTAAGGAAAGGTGATTTTCACCTTTCCTGACCCTTGTGACTTCAATCAACTGAGCTTGAACTCTGTCAACCTTGCCCTAATTTGGTGTTGAATTCTCTCCTCAAGCCCCTTCATGAATATGCATATACCCTTAGCTTAAAACTTCTCCAATTTTGCTGTTCAAGGAGACACTGCTCTGGGAAATATCCTCAGTGTTCTGCTTTGTTGCTGCATGTAATAAATCTTTTCCCAATCTTTGTCTTCATTGTCTTTTGGCTAGAGACCTACCAAGAGGCAAACCAAGGATTTGTGTAATATAACCTGTCGAAAGGCTACATTTTCATATTTTGTCTACCTCACATGGATCTCCGACAGGGACAGAGGAGGAGTAGGTAACAACATAACTTGGATATCAGTTGGAAAGAAGCAATGAAAATTGCTCAAGAAAAACACAAGGAAACAGATTCACAAAGATCGGGGCAAGAGATAACTGTTAGGACACAAAAAAAGACCATCGAAGGCAGCATTCTAGTTCCCAATTCCCTTCTTCAAACCAAACAGAACTGAGTGGACAGTATTTACAATGTTTTAACCTGTCTGGGCAACCTGAGGGAGTGGTCTCAATTTCATCTACTATTCTAGGAAATTATTGAGCCTGAGGAAAAGGTGATGGGAAAATTCAATTTATAGCCAGTTAGTCAGAAGCACAGAAAAAAGCAGAACTTGTAATAGGCATCTGAACTTGGTGATAGTCTTATGGGACCGAATTCTTAACCAGAAGCTTATGGAATAACTTTAGTAATTGGTGTTAGAATTGCTTGGTTTGACTGAGGAAACCAGAACTAAAAGAGACACATGTACCACAATGTTGATTGCAGCACTGTTTACAGTAGCTAGGACATGGAAACAACCTAGAAGTTCATCGGTGGATGAATGGATAAGAAAGTTGTGGTACATATGCACAATGGAATATTACTCAGCTATTAAAAAGAATGCATTTGAGTCAGTTCTAATGAGGTGGATGAAACTGGAGCCTATTCTAAAGAGTAAAGTAAGTCCGAAAGAAAAATTCCAATACAGTACATTAACACATATATATGGAATTTAGAAAGATGGTAAGGATGACCCTATATGCAAGGCAGCAAAAGAGACACAGATAAAAAGAACAGATTTTTGGACTCTGTGGGAGAAGGCGAGGGTGGGATGATCTGAGAGAATAACAAGAAACATATATATTACCATATGTGAAATAGGTGACCAGTCCAAGTTCGATGCATGAAACAGGACACTCAAAGCTGGTGCACTGGGACAACTCAGAGAGATGGGATGAGGAGGGAAGTGGGAAGGGGGTTCGGGGCGGCGGGACACATATACACTCATGGCTGATTCATGTCAGTGTATGGCAAAAACCATCATAATATTGTAATTAGCCTCCAATTAAAATAAATTAATTAACTAAAAAAAAAAATAAGAATCCCTTTTGTGAAATAAATACCTATACATCTAGTGACCAGAAATGAACAATAGTTTTGAGAGGAGAAATGGAATTTTACCTTTTCAGGGTGGAGACATAAAAACAAGTGATCAAAAGTGCCAAGGAGAGACACTTCAGGATATTAAGATATTTAAATGCAGTACATATATGGAAAAATTGTAAAAAGCCACACTGAGACCCATGAAGGATGCATGTTCAGAAAAGCCTGAGGCCTTCACAAAAGGCCATAGGTGTCTCTTTAGGTTATTCTCAATACTCAAAATCAAGCACTAGCTTAAAGAAAGACTTCTTGGCAGAAAGTCAGTATGCAAAGAACAGGGAAGGTGGATGTTTTTGTAAATACTCAATTTTCAGCATCAACAATAAAATCATAAGGCATACAAATAAACAGGAAAATATAACCAAATGAAAAAATAAGCTGGTAGAAAACATCTCCAAAGAAACACATTCATTGGATGTCCCAGGCAAAGACTTTAACAAGTATGCTTACAAACTAAAGGAAAACAGACAAAGAACTAAAGAAAAGAGGAAAACAACATGTGAACAAAATCAGAAAATCAACAGAGACAAATTATAAACAAACCACACAGAAATTCTGAAGCTGGAAAATAATTGAATTTAGATATATTCCAGAGGCAATCAGATTTGATCACACAAAGGAAATAATCAGCAAAGCTAGAAGATAGGACATTTGAAATTATCAATTCTCAGGAACAGAAGGAAGGAAGAATTTTTTTTAAGTGAATATAGCCTAAGAGATTTATGGGATATAGTCAAGTAGACTGATATATGAATTATGCAACTCCCTGAAGCAGAAGGTAGGATGTGAGGCAGAGAGATTATTTGCTAAATAATGGCCAGAGAAATTCTCAATCTGGTGAAAAGATAAAAAATCTACAAATGCAAGAAGCCTAAGAACCCAAATAGAATAAATCCATTGATACTCATGCTGAGACCAATTATAAAGAAAATGCTAAATAACAAAAAAAGGATCTAGAAAGCAACTAGAGAGAAACAACCCATCTCTTCCAATTCGATAATCAGCCAATATATCAGCAAAAGTCTTGGAGGTTAAAAGGCAATAGAATTACATATTTAAAGTGCCAAAAGGGGGGGGGGGGAGGGAATTCAGTTCATCAATAATTCTATTTCCACCACAATCATCTTTCAGAAACAAGGAGGAATTAAGAGATTCCCAGATTAACAAAAGTGGTGATATTCATTATTATGATATTCATTTCATATGGGTGTGCCCCATAAGAAATGCAAACAAGGGTCCTTCAGTTTGAAATAAAAGAATATTAGACAATATCTGGAAACCATATGAATATTTAGTGTTCTCTGGGAAAGGGAATATGTGAATAAATATAAAACCAAGTTTATAGTAATTTTCTTTTTTTTTTTTTTCAATTATTTTTATTAGTTGGAGGCTAATTACTTCGCAACATTGCAGTGGGTTTTGTCATACATTGACATGAATCAGCCATGGAGTAACATGTATTCCCCATCCCGATCCCCTCTCCCACCTCCACCCCCCCCCACCCGATTCCCCTGGGTCCTCCCAGTGCACCTGGCCCGAACACCTGTCTCATGCATCCCACCTGGGCCGGTGGTCTGTTTCACCATAGATAATATGCATGCTGTTCTCTCGAAACATCCCACCCTCACCTTCTCCCACAGAGTTCAAAAGTCTGTTCTGTACATCTGTCTCTTTTACTGTTTTGCATATAGAGTTATCATTACCATCTCTCTAAATTCCATATACATGCGTTAGTATACTGTATTGGTCTTTATCTTTCTGGCTTACATCACTCTGTATAATGGGCTCCAGTTTCATCCATCTCATTAGAACTGATTCAAATGAATTCTTTTTAATGGCTGAGTAATATTCCATGGTGTATATGTACCACAGCTTCCTTATCCATTCATCTTCTGATGGGCATCTAGGTTGCTTCCACGTCCTGGCTATTATCAACAGTGCTGCGATGAACATTGGGGTGCACGTGTCTCTTTCAGATCTGGTTTCCTCAGTGTGTATGCCCAGAAGTGGGATTGCTGGGTCATATGGCAGTTCTATTTCCAGTTTTTTAAGAAATCTCCACACTGTTTTCCATAGTGGCTGTACTATTGCGTTCCCACCAACAGTGTAAGAGGGTTCCCTTTTCTCCACACCCTCTCCAGCATTTATTGCTTATTGTAATTTTCTGTGGTAACTCCACTTTGGATTTTCTATAGCATTTAAGAAATACATAAAAATTACAAATCTTTGTTAATGAATAGGAAATGTATGAAAATGTAATTTTTGTCAACAAAAGCTTAAAGCAGAGGAGAGAAGGCAGGGCAATTAAAGAGTAGAGTTTTTGCATGCATTTGAAGTTAAGTCTGTGTCTATTCAAAATAAATTTTATAGCAGAAGAGTGTTACATGTAATCCTCATGGCCATTGCAAAAAATAAATCCAAAGAATATATGCAAAAGGAAAGGTGAAGAGAGTAAAAACTATCATTACAAAAAACAAGCTAATCATAAAAGAAGGCAGAAATGAAGAAAATGAGGAATAAAAGGCAGTGACATATGGAAAATAAATAGCAAAATATAAAAAAACAAATTTTTCCTTATCAGTAATTACTTTAAATGTAAAATGTGTGAAACTCCTGCAATCAAATGTAAGTGGGTTAATTCTCCAATAAAAAAACATGGTTTTGCAGAAGCATGTCAAAAAACAAAAGTTATCCAAATAGACAGTCTATAAGCAATCCACTTTAGAGCCAAAGATACACAGAGATTGAAATTGAAAGTTTTAAAAAAGATATTTTATGCAAAAAGTAATGGAAAAAGAGTTTCAGTAGCTGTAACAATATGAGATAAAAAAGGATGTACAAAAACCCTGTTTCAAGAGACAAAGAAGACCAAGTCACCACATCGTTAAGATAAGACAATTTTAAGGTGATATGCCCCAAACATCTGGGCTTCAAAATATATAAACCAAACAGTGAGAGAATTGAGCAACAGACCAGTCAACAATAATAGCAGGAGACTTTAATGTCCTACCTTCAGTAATGGGTAGAAAAACCAGACAGAATATTACTAACAAAACAGAGGCCATGAACAACTCTATAAATCAATTGGAAGAGGGCAACAGAGGATGAGATGGTTGGTTAGCATCACAGATTCATTGGGCTTGAACTTGGGCTAACTCTGGGAGATGGTGAGGGAAGGGAAGCCTGGTGTGTTGCACTCCATGGGGTCACAAAGAGTCAGACAAAACTTGGTGACTGAACAACAACAAGCACCAAACTGTACAAGAGACTACACATTTCCCAAGTGCAGATGAAATATTTTGAAGGACAGAATACATGTTATCAAACAAATGCATTTTAATAAATGTTTAAAAGACAAATCATACAAAATATCTTTTATGACTACAATGAAATGAAACTAGAAATAAACAACAGGAGTCAAACTGGAAAATTCATAAGTATGTGGAAACTAAACAAGCCACTTTTAACTAACAGGTCAAAGATAAAATCTTAAAAAGTATTATATAATACTCAGAGACAAATGAAATAAAAGCACTACATAACAAACCTTACAATGTATAGCAAGACGATGTTAATATGGAAAGTTATAACTTTAAATGATTACAACAAGAGGAAAAGAACCCATTAATCAACAACCTAAATTTACCACTTAAATAGAAAAGGAAAATTTCTGGAGCTAGCAGAACAAATGAAATAAGAAAGATTAGAGCATAAATTTAAAAAATAAACAATAGGAGACAAAAGAGAAAATATTTTTTAAAAACTACTTCCTCAAAAAGATAGAAAAATTTGACAAATATTGAGCTAGTCTGACCAGGAAAAAAAGAGACAACTAGATGACAAAAAGAAAAACAAATATCAAAGTGGTTACACAGTTACAGATTCTATAGAAATAAAAACAATTATAATTATACTATGAATAAATGATGTATGCCAATAAACTTGGATAACTTAGATGAAGTTGACCAGTTCCTAGAACATAAAACCTACCAAGGCTGAATAATAAAGAAACAAGAAATCTGCATAGACTTACAATGAGAAAGGAGATTGAATCAAAAAGAACTTCCAACAAAAAAAAAGCCACAAGTAGATGGTTTCACTGGTGACTTCCAACATTTAAAGAACTAACAACGCCAGTTCTTCTTAAGTCTTTCAAAAATTAGTGAAGAGGAGAAAATATTCCTTTACTCATTCTATGATAAAAGTATTACCATGATACCAAATCCATGTGAAGATACTAAGGAAAAGGGAACGCTAGAAGAATATATTTTATAGTGATTAATGCAAAAATTCTCAACAAAATACTAGTAAAACAAAACTGGCCACATATTAAAACATTAAGCACCATGACAAAGCAATGTTTATTCCTGAAATGCAAGGATGTTTCCTCATACAAAATCAATAAATATGTAACACCACATTAAAAGAATAAAAGAGAAAAAGATTACAGGCTCATCAATGGAGAAAAAACATTTGACAAAATTCAACACTTTTTTACGATTAAAAATACTCATCATTTAGGAATAGAAAGAGACTACGTCAACATAATAAAGGCTGTATATGAAAAACTCACAGGTAACTTCATACTCTATGATGAAATACTAAAAACTTTTCCTTTAAGATCAGGGACAAGACAAGAAATCATGTTATTGCCATTTTTATTCAACATAGTATTAGAGGTTCTAGTCAGACCAATTAAAAAAGATAAAGAAATGAAAAACACACAAATTAGAGAGGAAGAGATAAATTATGTCTACTACAGATGACATGATTTTACATGTAAGAACTCTAAAGATTCCACAAAACACTACTAAAACAAACAGATGAATTCAGCAATGTTGTAAAATATCATGTAAACACATAAAAATCAGTTGTCTTTCTATACATTGACAAATGAAAAACATAGAAAGGAATTTAAGAAAATTTCATTTTCAATAATATCAAAAAGAATAAAACATTCAGGAATTAAGTTAACCAAGGAGGTGAAAGACTCACACATTGAAAACTATCAAAGTTTGCAGAAAGAAATCATAAGTAAATAGAAAGTCATTTTGTGTTTATGGATTAGAAGACTTAAAATTGTTAAGATGCAAATACCAGCAAAATGATCTACAGGTCCATGAAACTCCTGTCAAGTCTGAACAATATTTTTTCACAAAAATAAAGGTCTTTGGATTTTCAAATGAATATAGAATCTCAGGGACTCCTAAATAGACAAAATAATCTTGAAAAAAATAAATAAATTTGGAAGTATCACACTTCCTGATTTAAAAATTTACCATAGAGCTACACAAACAAAAAAAAAGTGTGGTTCTAGCATAAAATCAGACATATACACTGAGAGAATAGAAAAAAGAGCCCAGCAATAAATCCTCCAGTACATCGTCAAATGATTTTCAACAAAGGTGCCAGGACCATTCAATCTAGAAAGCAGTCCTTTCAGCAAATGTGACTGAGAAGACTTGATATTCACATGAAAAGAATGAAGATAGACCATCACCTTAACACCATATATAAAAACTAACTCAAAATGTATCAAAGACCTAAATATAAGAGCTAAAACTATTAAAAATCTTATAAGAAGCCCAGAGAAAACCTTCATGTCATTAGATTTGGCTTTCTTGGATATGACACCAGAGCATGGGCAAAAATTGTCAAAAATAAGAAAATGGGCTTCATCAAAACTGTAACTTTACTGCATTATCATTAAGAGTAACAAGGGCAAACCACAGAATAAGAGGGACTATTTCCATATCATACATCTGATAAAGAGTTAATACCCAGAACATATAAGAACACTTAAAATTCAACAACCATAATGAGATTTAAAAGTGGGCAAAAGACTCAAATAGAAATTTTTCCAAAGAAAACACACACATGGCCAGAAAGCACATGCAAACATGCTCAGCATTACTTATCCTTAAGTGAAGTGAAGTGAAGTGGCTCAGTCGTGTCCAACTCTTTGCAACCCCACAGACTGTAGCCTACCAGGTTCCTCTATCCATGGGATTTTCCAGGCAAGAATACTGGAGTGGGTTGCCATTTCCTTCTCCAGGAGATCTTCCCAACCCAGGGATTGAACCCGGGTCTCCCGCATTGTAGGCAGACACTTTACCGTCTGAACCACCAATGAGCTATCACCTCATACACATTAAGTTACTATGAAGAAACTAACAAACCAAACAGCCAGCAAACAAGTACTAGCCAGCATGTAGGGATAATGGAACACATGTGTTTCACTGGTGGGAATATAAAATGGTGCAGTCACTGCAGAAAACATTATAATAGATAATCAAAAAAAAAAAAAAAAAACAAAACAAAACATAGAGTTACTATTTGATCCAGCAATTTCACTTCAAGGTACACAAACAAAAGTATTAAAAGAAGGAACTTGAACAGATATTTATATACTTATGTCCATAGCAACTGTGTCCACAATATCCAAAAGGGGAAAACAAACCTAATGTCAATCAAAGGATGAATAGATAAACATAAGGCAACATATCATACTATGGAATGTTATTCACCTGTAAAAAGAATGAAATTCAGATGCATGTTACATTCATAAATCTTGGAGACATGATGTTAATTGAAAGAAGTCAGACACAAAAAGACTAATATTTTATGGTTCCACTTATGTGTGGTAGCTAAAACAGTCAAATTAATATAGACAGTAAGTAAGTAGGATAGTATTCACCATGGCCTGGGGTGGGGTCTGTGGGAGAGGGGCATTATTGTTTAAGTGTATTGAGTTTTTATTTGTTGTTGCTGCTGTTTAGATACTAAGTTGTGAATGACCCAGTGGACTGTAGCCCACCAGACTCCTCTGTCCATGGGATTTCCCAGGTAAGAATACTGGAGGGGGTTACCATTTCCTTCTCCAGAGCATCTTCCCTATCCAGGGATGGAACTCATGTCTCTTGCATTAACAGGCAGATTCTTTACCACGGAGTCATCTGGGAAGCCCAAGTTTCTATTTGTAATAATGCAAATATCTGGAGATGGGCAATGGTGATAAAACTGAAAGTGTTAACCACTTAGTCATGTCCTATTATTTGCAATCCCATGGACTGTAGCCTTACAGGCTCCTCTGTTCATGGAATTCTCTAGGCAAGAATACTGGAGTGGGTTGCCATTCCCTTCTCCAGAGGATCTTCCTGACCCAGGGATCAAATCTGCATCTCTGACATTGCAGGCAGATTCTTTACTGTATAAACCACCAGGGAAATTCTATTTGGATTTCTGATGAAAGTGAAAGAGGAGAGTGAAAAAGTTGGTTTAAAGCTCAACATTCAGGAAACTAAGATCACAGCATCTGGTCCCATCACTTCATGGGAAATAGATGGGGAAACAGTGGAAACAGTGTCAGACTTTATTTTTTTGGTCTCCAAAATCACTGCAGATGGTGACTGCAGCCATGAAATTAAAAGACGCTTACTCCTTGGGAGGAAAGCTATGACCAACCTGCATGTTAAAAAGCAGAGACATTACATTGCCCACAAAGGTCCATCTAGTCTAGGCTATTGTTTTTCCAGCGTTCATGTATGGATGTGAGAGTTGGACTGTGAAGAAAGCTGAGTGTCAAAAAGTTGATGCTTTTGAACTGTGGTGTTGGAGAAAACTCTTGAGAGCCCCTTGGACTGCAAGGAGATCCAACCAGTCCATTCTAAAGGAGATCAGTCCTGGGTGTTTATTGGAAGGACTGATGCTGAAGCTGAAACTCCAGTACTTTGGCCACTTCATGTGAAGAGTTGACTCATTGGAAAAGACCCTTGGTGCTGGGAAGGATTGGGCGCAGAAGGAGAAGGGGACGACAGAGGATGAGATGGCTGGATGGCATCACCAACTTGATGGACATGAGTTTGAGTAAACTCTGGGAGTTGGTGATGGACAGGGAGGCCTGGCATGTTTCGATTCATGGGGTCACAGAGTCAGACACGACTGAGCGACTGAACTGAACTGAACTGAAATATCTGGAGATGGACAGTAGTGATCGTGTCCGACTCTTTGCTAACCCATGGACTGTACAGTCCATGGAATTCTTCAAGCCAGAATACTGGAGTGGGTAGCCTTTCCCTTCCCCAGGGGATCTTCCCAACCCAGGGATCGAACCCAAGTCTCCCGCACTGCAGGCGGATTCTTTACCTGCTAGGCCACAAGGGAAGTCCAAGAATACTGGAGTGGGTAGCCTATCCCTTCTCCAGCGTATCTTCCTGACCCAAGAATCAAACCGGGGTCTCCTGAATTGCAGGTGGATTTTTTACCAACTGAGCTATGAGAGAAGCCCAAATATCTGGAGATGGACAGTAGTGATAGTTGCACAACAATGTGAATGTAGTTAGTCGTACTGAATTGTACTCTTAAATATGATAAAATGATAAAATTTATGTTAAGTGTATCCACTCTAGAGCAACAAATTACTTGGCAGAATAATCTTCCTCAAACACATTAGAATTCCTTTATCAATAATGTGCACTAGCTTTCTAGTGACTAACATACACCAGATGTGCACTCTACTGCTTAGTGGGTCTGAAGTGCTCATTTTTTATCTGCAGGAGTAGAAGAATGATAAGTGAAAAAGGCAGTAGCTGTGCGGTAATTAGGCCAATCTAAAGCTTGCAACCTCCCTTTCAAAAAGGGAAGGCAGGAGAATGTCCTGAATATCCTTAGCTGAGAAGGGTCAGGTTTTTTGCAACTCCCACAAATGAGGATAAGAATAAGAAAAAAATAATGCAAATATCATTGTATATTATACTGAGAGACATGTGCATATATTTAGAGAGAAAACAAATTTGGCAAAATGTCACCAAAAGATAAATTGAGTTGAAAGAGATATGTGATTTCCTCATAATGTTTTTCTTTTTTTTTAATTTAGTTTTTGGCCATGCCCCTCAGCATGTGGGATCTTAATTGCCTAAGCAGAGGTTGAACTTGCAGTGGAAGTGCAGAGTCTTAATCACTAGACCTCCACAGAAGTCCCTCCTTATAACTGCTTTTTAAGGCAAAGTTTACTTTTAAAAAATAAGTACTAAAGATGCAATTAAATCATAAGTTTCCTGGCATATTTGGGTTTGCCATTTATATTAATTTGATTTTCCATAATATCTATGCATGCCTCATAATTGGAATATTTAAACATATTACATTAAAATGTCTTATATTTATAGGTCAAATATTGAATATGCATCTAATGCCATCAAAAATATCAGTTTTCTCAGTTATTACTTGTGTGTCCTTACACAGGGATCCTCACCTAGTTAAACCTAAGTTTTTAAATAGAAGTATAGGACTAATGTGAATAAAATTATAGGTCCAGCCTGGAGGATATTTTAAGGATAAAATTGATACTATAATCCCATTTGTTAGCATAGCATGCAATATATGTTTGTTGTGTTAGGTAGAGATTTATTCAAAATAATTGCACTGAACAATTTTGTTCATTGTGTCCATTTCAGCACAATCTGCAAATGCTAGGCTACCAAGAAGATAAAGTCTACAAATAAAATTTTCTATCAGATCAAAAATCAACCGAGTTCAAACACTGTTCCTGCACCATCTCCTTTTGTCTGATCCCTCAGTGGAGGAAGCAAAGAATAGGAAGGTAAACATAAGCCTCTAACAGTTATTATACCTAATTGTCTTAAGTCATTCTTTCCAGTGAAGACTAAAAGAATCTGTAGGAAGATGTGAGAGAAACAACTGCAAACAACTTGATGGTATCCAGGTTTGTGGCTTCTTAGTTTGAATGAGTCAGAGAACTTTTAACTTCAAATTAACAAAGCCCAGCTTTTCAATCCTGTTTAGGATTGATTTTCAAGATTGGGTCTACAGAAGAATCATTGGAAAGGACTGATTCTCCATGTTGAACAAATGTTACAAATGACTCCAAAGTAATTATGAAAAACAAACCAACAGACAGAGTGATCACAAGTGCCAGTGAGAGCAAATGAGCAAGAGGGAGAGACAGCAAGAGGGTTTTGAACAGATAGCAATTTTTAACAAATAAAGATCAGGGATCTGGGGACAATGCTTACCTCCACATAGAGATTTACAGAGCTCTCACTCTGAAGCTTCCTTAAGTAAGACTAATCTAAATATTTAAAAGAAACTATCCATTTAGCTTGTAATTGCTTGTAACCTCCTTAAAGGAGACTGTCTTGTTTTGTGAAGTCTATGGAGAACATTCTTGAGAGTCTCATGAACAGCAAGGAGATCCAAACAGTCAATCCTAAAGGAAATCTGTCCTGAATATTCTTTGGAAGCACTGATGCTGAAGCTGAAGCTCCAATTCTTTGCCCACCTGATGCAAAGAACCGACTCATTTGAAAAGACTCTGATGCTGGGAAAGATTTAAGGCAGGAGGAGAAGGGAATGACAGAGGATGAGACAGTTAGAAGGCATCACCAACTCGATGGACATGAGTTTGAGCAAGCTCCAGGAGTTGGTGATGGACAGGGAAGCCTGGCGTGCTGTAGTCCATGGGGTCACAAAGAGTCGGACACGACTGAGTGACTGAGTTGATGCCACCTACAGAGCTTGACAAGCAAGATAGGCAGGTAGGTTCCCAGGAGTTTTTCCACCCCACTTGCTACCCTGAGTTGACTTTCTCAGATAGGACATAGTGTTTCTGGCTGTCCCTTTGCAGCCTCTACTGTTCTAAATGGAGAGGCTGAGCTTACTGTGAACTAAAGTCAACCACAGACTCCTGCAAGTCAGACAATAGGCAATGTGCCTTCCTGCCCTATCCAATTGTTACTCTTAACCTGAAATCAACTTGGAGTTCAAGCTGAAGTTGAGCTAAAAGATATAGACGTACCTGCTCCACACACCACAGGTCCAAGAATTAGTCTCAGTTGCCTCTCACCCGTTGCTCACTCACTCCTTTCACCTTTTTGTCCTTCTTTTATCAAAGGTAAAAAAGACTAAGTTACTCATTTCTTCCAGTAAAATGGTGTGGTTTCATTGAAATTGAAAGTATAAATAATTCCTGGTATTTTTAGAGTTATCAGAGTCTTACCAAATCCACTGGTCATACCAGGAATACAGGTGTGTGGTGAAGATTAGAAAAAGTCACAGTTACTCAATGGCCACATCCCAATAAGATATTTCTACAGCTTCTTTTAGGCCTTCCCTTGTTGGAAGGCCTTTATAGCTTGTCTTCTCTATACCTCTCTCTCAGTTGGCTTCAGTTTTCTTGGCAACAAGAAAAACAGAAAATACACAGCACAAATGTAAGCAAAACTGTATAAAACAAGTATATTTCAAGCATTTTTCTCTTAGCTGGGATTCCTGGTTAATTTGGTTAGAGAAGCACTTTTAATATACTTCCTAATGTATATACTTAGTTTACAAGTATCAAAAAGGAAAGACACCACTTTGCTGAGAAAGGTTTATATATCAAAGCTATGGTTTTTCCAGTAGTCAAGTACAGAAGTGAGAGTTGGATCATAAAGAAAACTGCATGCTGAAGAACTGATGCACATTTTATGCACATAACTTGAAAGGATGAACAGAAAAATGGTCTCTGCCCTCAGATGAACTTCAAGGTGTTAAAATACTGAAAATATTTACTGAAAAAATACTGAAATATTTACCACCTTAAAATAATTACTAGACATCAGTTAATTATACCTGGATAAGGACTCTAGTAATTACTTATTATTACCTAAACCAATATGTCCCTACTTTAACAGGGGAGTGTGTGCATCTTTCTGGTATCTGGGTAAAAATGCCAAGTTGGATCCAAGTCAAGTCCTTAAATATCTCATTTCCTGACTGCATATCTACTTGAATAAATAGTCCCCCAGAGGGAGATAGAAAAACTCATTTTTATTTTTCTTGTCCTAGAGTCTCAGGATCCTTCTTCCTGAGGATCCAGATCCTCCAGGTAATGAGTTCCTGGTCTGAAACTGGCTCAGATCAAGACTAGGAATTGGAAAACTTCTTTGGAGCTATAAATCCATCCCCTCCTCATAAGTGGAGAAGGCAATGGCACCCCACTCCAGTACTCTTGCCTGGAAAATCCCATAAATGGAGCCTGGTAAGCTGCAGTCCATGGGGTCACTAAGAGTTGGACATGACTGAGTGACTTCGCTTTCACTTTTCATTTTCACGCATTGGAGAAGGAAATGGCAACCCCCTCCAGTGTCCTTGCCTGGAGAATCCCAGGGATGGGGGAGCCTGGTGGGCTGCCGTCTATGGGATCGCACAGCCGGACACGCTGAAGTGACTTAGCAGCAGCAGCAGCCTCATGAGCGATCCTTGCCTCCATCCATTCGTTGTTTCCTCCCTATTTCACTTGACCGTGCTCTATTCAGCCTCTTCTGCGTTCTCTGTGGTCAGGCTCCACTGGCACTCCAACGTTGCCACACAGCTAACATTGCACCCACCTGGCTTCTGATGCGTAAAAGCGAACACCTCCCCTCCATGTGACAGGGTCTCCTATCTCTCCTGGTGAACACCACCAGGAGTCCAGTTCTGTGGTGGCATGTCATCCCACCTGCCCTGACATATGGCAGGAAGGTCAGCATGGAATGTTTTAAGAATGACAGGCTCCCTCTCAACAGTGCACATTCTTTTATTTTTTTTTGTCTAGTTTTCCTTCTAAAACCTTAAAGTTCCCTTCAGAGGGAAACAATAGAGGCTACTGAACTATTTCAAAGGATTCCCAGAAAAATTTTACCTTAGTTTTGAAGTGAATATAAGGATTAACGAATCAAGGCCAAAATGAAACAAAAAGATTAGGATGCAAATACTGTGTTTTCCAGTCCTCGATTCTTAGTCTTAAACACTTCATTGAACTGGCTGATGTCATTTCTTGGAGCAAGGAACAATTCATCATTTAGTGGTCAGTTTCACGTCCCATTAATATATTGATTATTAGTATTTTATCATAATTCCTGCTTTATGAATATTGTTTTTACAAAATTTCAAAGATAAAATATATAATGTAAACTATGTGTCCTTCCTCCATCTGATCCCACCCAATATTCCCCAGAAAAAAACAATGTTACTAGTTTTCATGAATTCCTCTTGTTTATCCACAAAAACTACACTAGACTCAAGTTTTGACATCTCATTTTTTTCACCTTAAAATATATCTTGAAGATTTTTCTGCAATAGTATATATAAACTCCATTGTCAAATTATTTCAGTGGCTACATAGACAGCTACAACATCTGTATACTAACTTTGTGTTCCTATTACAACTTTTATTATTTATTTTTATTAATACCACAATTGCTCTCATTTATGTGTGTGTGTGTAATTGTGCACATATATTTTCTTAAAAGTGAACATGTTATATCAAGTCATACACACATTAAGCATATGAAATATTAATTAAGATCAATCTTCAACAGAAATTTTATAATTTATACTCATGGCAACCCACTCCAGTACTCTTTGCCTGGAAAATTCCATGGATGGAGGAGCCTGGTGGGCTACAGTCCATGGGGTCAAAAAGAGTTGGACACGACTGAGAGACTTCACTCACTCACTCATACTCCCATATGAGACAGACTTTCTTTCCACACTTTCTCACATAACACAACTTGTTATCAAATATTTTTACTTTTGTCAACCTGAGAAGTGAATGATTATATCATTTCATTAATTATGAATAAGTTTGAATATGTTTTAGTTATTTTCTGTTAACTTCTACTTACATAATCTCTTTCACATTGTTTAAATGAACTAGCTTTTCCTATGATAAAAGTTGAAGATGCATTTTCAAAGAACCTTTTGTCTTTTGTCCTTTGGTTTTTTGAACATAAAGGATTGACTTCAGTTTTATACACTTGGAAGGACTGATGTTGAAGCTGAAGCTCCAATATTTTGACCCCCTGATGCAAAGAGCTGACTCATTTGAAAAGATCCTGATGTTGGGAAAGATTGAAGGCAAGAGGAAAAGAGGATGACAGAGGATGAGATGGTTGGATGGCATCACTGACTCAATGGACATGAGTTTGAGTAAACTCCGGGAGCTGGTGATGGACAGGGAGGCCTGGCATATTGCAGTTCATGGGGTCACAAAGAGTCGGACACGACTAAGCGACTGAACTGAACTGAACTGATGTAGTCTGGATTTTGTGTCTTGCTTGGAAAGGACTACCACATTCTGAGATGTTCAAAAATTGTTTGTGATAACCAACTTGTATAATTTTAATTTTCATGTTTAAATGTAGGAAATCTGGACTTTACTTTGCCATTATATATATATATATATATATACATATATATATATGTATGTATATATGTATATGTATAAATAATATATCATCTTTTTTCTAAGTGGTTGTCAAGTTGTCTTAAGACGATTTATTCAGCAGTTCATTATTTCCCACTAGTATGAAATAAAATCATCAAGATAGCTTCTAGAAATCCAGGGAGCCTTATCCTTTTTACTCTTCTCAATTATGTTTCTGAGATGATTCATCTCTGCTTTCATCCCCTCAGCTTTCCCGCTAAATCCTTCAATAAGCAGATCAATTTGAACCTTGATTTGAACCTAAAACAAAGAAAGGGAAGAGAGGAAAATGCAAAATTTGAAAATTCTTATTTTTTCAAGAGTCAGATTTTACATTTAAGAACTTTGTTAAATTATCTGTTTGACACATATAATCATTCTCTGTTATTAGATCATCAAAGGATAATATTTACAGCAGAGAATATCTTCTGATTTAGATCTGGAGAGTGAGAGGAAGGATAGTTCCCAACCTTACTAACATTCACACAACATTAGGGTGTGAATTTTGCTAGGTTATTAGGAAAGCTCCCCTGGAGTAGGAAATGGCAACCCTCCAGTCCCCTGCCCAGTGATATTTCCTTCCATCTGCTCCAGGTATCAAGGAGTCAGAATTACGTGCAGTTGTACAAACTCACAATCTCATATGTTTGCATATTTTCTTGGAGCTCTTCCCTTTGAATAACATCTCAACTTGAACAACATGTACAAATGTTTCAACTTACATCCCCCTCCTTTTCCAGGGAATTTTCCTAAACTATGTGCCCAATGTGAAAATCAGACTCTAATATATGCTGCTGTTCTCCCCTGCCTCTTGCGAGGTGTGTAACTTTAAGCAAGTTATTTAGCCACCCTGTGTCTCCTAGATCTATAACATCTATAAAAGTAGATTTTTATAAGTGTTATAGAACATTTTTACCAGGATTAAATTAAAATGTTTGGATAAACAGCTTAGCAGTATGCCTCTAGGCAATAATGGTTCAATATACTCTGGTGTGTTATTACCATTAGGTTTATTATCACCATCAGTGAAGCCCAGGATCACAGTTACGTAAAGTGCTATCCCTCTATGTGCAATTGTCTATTTAATTGACTTCCTCTTGCATTTTGATCCAGGCTTGAATACAAAGATTCTGACTTTGTATCATAAATCCTCAACACATGGCACATAAAATGTTACTTTGTTGTATGAAGAAATGAATAATTTCTGTTCTGTCTCTTGTGATTTTAGAAATCCATTTTTTGGGGGTTGGGGTGGGGGAGATAGACATTTCTCCTCAGGGGTAAATGCCATGTAGTGGACCTTAAAAGCTAAAGCTTTCATAATATTCCCATGCTCTCTCATTATCCACACATGGTATTTTGCTCTCAGGTTTTCAAGAGACCCCCTGAACTCTATTCTGTTGGCTCCCCATGATCCCCTTGTTCCTCACCTTCACTCCTTTCCTGGGCACATGGAAATAGTCCCACTGTAACCTTTCCATTGCTTGCCTGTAGAGTTTGTTTCCTCCAGGAACAGAGAAACTTCCTTCTGAAATACTTTTCATTAGGGCCTTTGAAAGCAGATCAAGTTTGGCCTGGCACTATTTAGTAGATGCCTCTTCATTTTGCAGCAAGAAACCTTCCTTCTTATTCTTTATAAATGCCTACAGGGTAAATGTAGAGGAACGTCACCAGAAGCAAGGAACAGAGGAGATAAATTTCCAAGGAATATGGTAGAAGAATTGGTCTAAGGTGGTCCTCATGAAAAAAAACCATTCCAGTGGAGCACCACAAGCAATGTAGCCAAAATACAGATGTTTATTCCCAACTCTGAAATCTCTGAGGGCTTCCCAGGTGGCACAAGTGGTAAAGAACCTGCCTGCCATTGCAGGAAACACAAGAGATGTGGTTTCGATCCCTGGGTTGGGAAGATCCCCTGGAGTAGGGCATGGCAACCCACTCCAGTATTCTTTCCTGGAGAATCCCATGGACAGGAGAACCTGGTGGGCTGTAGTCCATAGGGCCACAAAGAGTCAGACACGACCGAAGAGACTAAGCATGCATGCACACACTGAAACCTCTGCAAAAGTAAGGAAAAGTTTCTTAACCTCCCTGAGCCTCAGGTTCCTGATCTGTGAAATATTGCAGTTATCTATTCTCCATCATTCCTAGTGGCTATAGCATCCCATGGTTCTGTCTTCAATAAAACAATGACAACTAATAAAGAAGGTAAATAGAAAGACAACTAATAAAGAAAGTAAATAAAGCAAACTTATTTTGGTTAAGAAAGTTTGCCCATGGAAATCAAGTATCAAGGAATGTTCTTCCATCATGTCCAACTCTTTGTGACTCCATGGACTGCAACATACCAGGCTTCCCTGTCCTTCACTATTTCCTGAAGTTTGCTCAGACTCAAGTCCATTGAGTCAGTGATGCCATCCAACCATCTCATCCTCTGTCTCCTGTCTAGAAATAGGAATGGTTATAGCCAGGGAACAACCAGCTCAGGAATGACTTAATGGAGTTCTGGAGCCATGCCACAATCATGAAAGGAGAAATCAATGCTCAGTGCTACTTTTGCTTGAGAAATCAGAGAGATCCTGAAAACTTTCCCAAGATTTAAGGAAAAAGAAGGAACTATAGTCCTCTAACATTCTCTCTCTCTCATGAGAATCCAAATGACTTTTCCCTGAATAGTAGATAAACCCCAGGCATCACTCTAGAAGGGCAAGAATCAAAAAGGACAAATGCTAAGAAAAAGTACCATGAGCTTCTCCTGGAATTTCTATTGGTCATCTTTGAAGGAGCACCCCCATGAAGATGACAATGGCTTCCCTTTCACAGGTTACATGCACCTCCAGCAGCTCCTGGAGAGTGTCTTCAGGGAGGCTCATTCGCTGTAAGCCAGCACAGTGGGGCAGGCAGCACCACAGAGGGGACACCCTGGTGGACTGGTCCAGCAGAGGAATACTCAGTGGCTTTTCTCCCAGCCCCTCCTAACACAGGCCACATCTCAGAAACAGGCGGCTTCAATTCCAACTACTCAGGAGCAGACTCTGCTCCCAGCAGGGCCATGACAACCACAGAGCAAAGAGAAGGCCACACTCAACATCCCGTGCAGGCTCTGTTCACCACAGCACTAATCAGATGCCCTTCAATGGGCAGCACACACCGAGGAAAGATGTGACAGGCACCAGGGCTAAGAGCAGCACTCACACCAAAAACATTAGACTCATGCAGGCCACACAGGAACTCTCCCACATAAAAACAGCCCTTCTGGACCACAGCAGATAACCAAACTCTGAATTCTTCTCAATTCATTGAAGTTCTCATTCGTTCAGAAAAAAATAAGTAAAATGAAGAAGCAGAAGAACCACCCCCAAATAAAAGATCAAAAGAGTTCCCCTGAAAGAACAAACAGTGAAACTGTTTGTTTCACTGTCTACCAGGCCCCGAGTTCAAAAAGGAGGCAATAAAAATGCTAAAGGAATCAAGAAAGGCTACCAATAAAAATGCAGACCCCTATAACAAAAAACTAAAAACTACAAAGAGGGACCAGCTGAAATTAGAAAACTCATTTGCCAGGATAAAAGCTAAGCTAAAAGCAATAAACAGCAAACTAAATAGTACAAAAAAGCAAAGTAAAGTGATATGAAAGATAGAATAATGGAAATCACCCAGTCAGAACAACAGACAGAAAAATGGGGTGGGGGGGGGAATATATGGGATTATAGGATAATATAAAGCATGCCAATCTACCCACAGTAGGGATCTAAGAAGAAGAAAGAGAAAGGAGGATTTAAAAACCATTTGAAGAACTTACAGCTGAAATTTTTCCAAATCTAAAGAAGGAAACAGATATTCAGGTACAGGAAGGAAAGAGGATTCCAAACAGATGAACCAAAAGAGACTTAAACCAGATACATTGTAATTAAAATGATAAAATCCACATGATCACCTCAATAGATGCAGAAAAAAGTGTTTGATAAAATTCAACATCCAGTCATGATTTACAAAAAAAAAAAAAAAAAAAAAAAGCTCTCACTAATGTGGATATAGAGGGAACAAAAAATAAAGCAGGTGATGTAACCCTTCCAGACTATGCTAAAATATACAATTATTAAAACTGTGTGGTACTAGTACAAAAACAGACATATGGATCAATGGGAAAAAAATTGCCCCCAAATAAACCCATACAACTATGGCTCGTTATACACAACAAAGAAAGGAAGAATATACAAGAAGAAAAGATAGTCTCCTTAAAAAGTCATGTAGGTAAAGCTGGACAGCCTCAAGTAAACCAATGAAATTAGTACACTGTCACATTTTATACAAAAATAAACTCAAAATCATTTAAAGACCTGTAAGACATGATACCATAAAACCCCTAGAAGAGAACATAAGCAAAACATTCTCTGACAGAAATCATAGCAATGTTTTCTTGGCTCAATCTCTCAGTTCAGTTCAGTTCAGTCACTCAGTCGTGTCCGACTCCTTGAGACCCCATGAACTGCAGCACGCCAGGCCTCCCTGTCTATCACCAACTCCCAGAGTCTACCCAAACCCATGTCCATCGAGTCAGTGATGCCATCCAACCATCTCATCCTCTGTCACTCCCTTCTCCTCCTGCCCTCAATCTTTCCCAGAATCAGGGTCTTTTCCAATGAGTCAACTCTTCGCATGATGTGGCCAAAGTATTGGAGTTTCAGGTTCAACATCAGTCCTTCCAATGAATACCCAGGACTGATCTCCTTTAGGATGGACTGGTTGGATTTCCTTGCAGTCCAAGGGACTCTCAAGAGTCTTCTCCAACACCACAATTCAAAAGCATCAATTCTTTGGCACTCAGCCTTCTTTATAGTCCAACTCTCACATCCATACATGACTAATCTCCCAAGGCAAAAAAAATATAAACAAAAATAAACAAATGGGTCCTAATCAACCTTAAAGGCTTTTGCACAACAAAAGAACCATCAGTTCAGTTCACTTCAGTTCAGTCCTGTCGCCCAGTGGTGTCGGACTCTTTGCAACCCCATGAATCGCAGCACACCAGGCCTCCCTGTCCATCACCAACTCCCAGAGATTACTCAAATTCACGTCCATCGAGTCAGTGATGCCATCCAACCATCTCATCCTCTGTCATCCCCTTCTCCTCCTGCCCCAATCCCTCCCAGCATCAGGGTTTTTTCCAATGCATCAACTCTTCACATGAGGTGGCCAAAATATTGGAGTTTCAGCCTCAGCATCAGTCCTTCCAATGAACACCCAGGACTGATCTCCTTTAGGATGGACTGGTTGGATCTCTTTGCAGTCCAAGGGACTCTCAAGAGTCTTCTCCAACACCACAGTTCAAAAGAACCATAACATAATGAAAAGACAACCCTTGGACTGGGAGAAGGTATTTGTAAATGGTGCAACCAATAAGCACTTAATTTCCAAAGTATACAAACAGCTCATACAATTCATATCATAAAAACAAACATTCCAATCAAAATATGGGCATAAGGTCTAAGTAGACATTTCTCCAAAGAAGACATACAGATGGCCATAAAACACATGAAAAGATGCTCAATGTCACTAAGTATCAGAGAAATGCAAATCTAAACTACCATGAAGTATCATCTCACACCAGTCAGAATGGCCATCATCAAAAAGTTTGCAAATAACAAATGCTGGAGAAAATGTGGAGAAAACTTACAATTCCACACTGTTGGTGGAATTGTAAATTGGTACAAACACTATGGAAAACAGTATGGAGGTTTCTTTTTAAAAAAACTAAAAATAGGGCAACATATGATTCAGCAATACCATTCCTAGGTATAAATCTTGAAATATCTAATTCAAAAAGATGTTTGCACCTCAAAGCTCATAACAGCACTATTTATAATATCCAAGACATGAAAACAACCCAGGTACCCAAGATCCTAATCAACAGATACTTAGTTTATGGAGGCACGGCATGTGACTTTATTTATATACATAAACATATATACGTGTGTGTATATATATATAGGTCTTCCCTGATAACTCAGTTGGTAAAGAATCCACCTGCAATGCAGGAGACCTGGGTTTGATCTCTGGGTTGGGAGACCCCCTGGAGAAGGGAAAGGCTACCCACTCCAGTATTCTGGCCTGGAGAATTCCATGGGTAGTCCATGGGGTCGCAAAGAGTCAAACACAACTTTCACTCTCTCTCTATATATATACATATATATATATATATATATATATATATATATATATATATATATATACACACACACATATGTGCTAAGTCATTTCACTCATGTCTGACACTTTGTTGCCCTTTGGACTAAAACCTGCTATGCTCCTCTGTCCATGGGATTCTCCAGGCAAGAATACTGGATTGGGTGGCCATGCCCTCCTCCAGGGGATCTTCCCCACCCAGGAATCAAACCATCAAACCCTGCATCTCTTATGTCTTCTGCACTGGTAGTTGGGTTCTTTGCCATAAGCACCACCTGAGAAGCCTATATATATATATATATATATATATATGTATATATATATATATATATATGTATATGTATATGTATATAGAATATTAAATGGAGAAAGAAGCAGAATGGTTTTAGGCCTTAGAGAAAGGTGATTGGTGGCAAGGAAAAGTGAGATAATTGGTGTTCTGTGCAAGTTTATCTTGGGTACATGCTTCTTCATGGGACACATGCAAATACAGAGGATTTGGTGTGAAGCAGATTGGTGACTTTTGGGCTATGATGACAGTGGGTCACCTATGGGACAAGCAAGTCTCTTCTGTGCAGATTCTGATGAGCTGTATTGGTTTGACCTGGTATCAGCCAGTTTTATTGCATTCAAGTAGGAGTTTTCAAACAACCTGTTCCCTTATCTCTTGTTCTGTAAAAGGAGCTCAAGAATTTTGCTTAGTTACCAGCTTCTGCTACAGGTTTTTAACCTGTGAATCAGGGTTTGGCTATCCCATCTATATTTCAGATGGCAATGAGGCGAAAGGAAGGACAGGCAGAATGTAGTCTCTAAGTCCTATGGCCAAGATTCCCCAGGAGCAAGCGCTTTGGCACATATTCCCTATGCAGACTTCTCTAGCTGCAAAATCAGATAGAAAAGTTTAAAAATCCTTAGTCAGATTGCCACATGCTTATTTTGTAAAATAGAATGATACCATATTTGGAGCTGCAGAGCGTGTTGTAAATCTAAAGGTGTATGCAATAATATCAGGGACAAATTTTTCTATAATTTTTTAGAATTTTTCTAGAATTTTCTAGAATTCTGAGACTACACTGGATTGATTCAAGACTTGAATCCAAGCTGGGAAAACTACTGTGGACTTCTAATTCCTGAGCCAACAAGATTGATTTAGGGGGAATTGGGCATATGACCTAAAACCGATAAAGTTAATCATTTCTCAGTTACCTAGATCCAAGAAATTTCTCTTTTTTCCTCTTTTGCTCTTGGTCTTGATCTGTCTCTCTGGATCCCCCCTCTTCTGTTTTCATCAACTTTTTGTTATTGTCAGTGAGGGTATAAGGATGTGTGTTTCTAGATGAAGACTGTAAGGCCACTTAGATATGTTTGGCTCTGGAACACAATATATACTATTACCAAAGTATCTACAAGTGTTATATGAAAACAGATTATAGTGTGTGTGAGTAATATATATAGCAGCATATAAAAAATAGACTTTAAGAGCAAAAATGCCTGTCTATAGGCATGCAGAAATTTGAAGAAAATTTCAGCTTTATAGAAGACATAATATTGTTGTATTTGTATGTATCTTGTGGCTCAGCTGGTAAAGAATCTGCCTGCAATGAGGGAGACCTGGGTTCGATCCCTGGGTTGGGAAGATCCCCTGGAGAAGGGAAAGGCTACCCACTCCAATATTCTGGCCTGGAGAATTCCATGGACTCTACAGTCCATGGGGTCGCAAAGAATCAGACACAACTGAGTGACTTTCACTTTCACTTTATAATATGGCTTCCAATAAATTGAGAAATGGCAGAACTGAAAGAATAGGGAAAGTCACAATTTTCAGGACCCACTTATCCCACTTCAGTAATTAATTAATAGAACAAACACACAAAATCGGTAACGGTGTTGAAGGCTTGAAGTAAAGTGAAGTGTTAGTTGCTCAGTCGTGTCTGACTCTTTGCAACTCCCTGGACTGTAACGCATCAGGCTCCTCTGTCCATGGAATTCTCCAGGCAAGAATACCGGTGTGGGTTGCCGCTTTCTTCTCCAGCAGAATCTTCCTGACCTAGGGGTCAAACCCATATCTCCTGCATTGTAGGCAAATTCTTTAACATCTGAGCCACCAGGGAAGCCCAAAGATTTGAAGAGGATAAGTAGCAAGTTGAATAAATAGATATTTAATATGTTGATAATTGTGATCAAACACTGTAGAAAACATATTTTTTCAGGTTAACAAATTAAAGTCAAGCAGAGTATACCAATTTACCATAATGCTGTGTTAAAAAAATATTCCCTGGTGGCTCAGATGGTAAAGAATCTGCCTGAAATGTAAGAGACCCAGGGTCAATCCCTGGGATGTGAAGATCCCCTGGAGAAGGGAATGGCTACCTATTCCACTATTCTTGCCTGGAGAATCCTATGGACAGAGGAGCCTGGCAGGCTACAGTCCACAGTCCATGGGGTTGCAAAGAGCTGGACACAACTGAGCAACTAACACTTTCACTTTTCAATGTTATAAAACATTGACAAAAACATAACTGAAGATTCCTATATTTTTATATTATAATTTTGAATAATCTATAGGACATATATAATTTTATTTCAAAAAATATAAAATATTTTTAAATGAGCAATACTGATAATACTATATATCAGACTTCAAGATACAGTTAAACCACTAATTTCAGTGAAATTCATATCCTCAAAGCTATAAACTAGTAAAGAATTAAAGTAGCAAACAAGCTAAATATCAATCTCTTCAAGTGATCCAAATGCAGAAAAGGTAGAAAAAACCAAAATAAAAAGAAAACAGACTTAATGAAGTAGAAAACCAGTATGTAATAAGAGAATCAAAGCAACCAAACTGTTTGTAAAATTGGTAGTTTATGAAATTGGTAAAGCTAGAGTAATTGGTAAATCAAGAGAAATGAGATCCATGTTCCAAACTACTAAGAATCCAAAAGGTCTCAAGAGAATATTGCTCCGATATGAAAAGAAAAAAAAAGGGCCTAATAATCTATAAAATTATGCTTTTAAAAAACCATCCCAAGTGAGGTCACCAAACAAGAAGATAAAATTTCAAAGAGTTGCAATCCCTTCTGAGAAGATGAGCCACATAATTTAGTTATCTTTATATGATTACAGACATTAGAATATACAATTTTTAATAAACTTCCTGCGTATCACACAATGGCCAGAATCCCCAATAAACCTTGACATAAGAGAAATTCACACACACTCATAAAAAATCTTCCATTGGCCTCCATCAGGTATCATAAAAAATAGTAGATGCAGTGCAGGAGATATGCAATAGCCTTTGTTGGGCAGACTGGCTGAACTTTTCAAGGTTTGAGGTGCAGCAGATTTGCCTGGAAAACCTGAGTATGCAGGCATTCAACAAAGCCTTGCAATGAGTAAATAAACAAAAACAAAAAACAAAAATAGCAGTCTACCACTGGAATAGGTCAAGAACACAAACACTGCCCACATGACAAGTATGCAGGGTCTGCTAAAGGTTGAGGATGGAACAGAGAAACTAAAAGAATCTTCTGGTGCTTCAGGTCTTCCACTACAAATAGTAGAATTCCACTGGAGGAACGTGAAGCTTGTGGTGGACTTGATGTAGTGTAGCAACAATAAAACTCAACACAGATGAATTACTATACTGAATAAATGCCCCCCCCCCCCCTCCACACACACAATCATCCTAACCGAAATAGAGGTTGTGCTATTTGACAAATATAAATCTTATTATCTCAATATCCACTTTTTCTTTACAGTGCTAAGCATACAATAAAAAAGGAGTCAAGCAAAAACAAGAAACAAGCAAAAACAAAAAAAACAAAAATACCCAAGTTAAAACTATGCATCATAATGAGATAAGACAAAGAACAGAAGCAATATCAGAAATAAACCTAATGTGGAACAACCAGGGCCTTTGAAATCACTATTACCATGTTGAAAGATCTACTAGAAAGGTGAATAACACACATGAACACATTAAAATTTTTTAAAGACTGCATGCTACTAATAGAGTTAAATGAAAATCCTATAAAAGTAAAGCACAATATCAGTGACTAAGAATTCTTTTAAAGGAATTAACAGAAAATATGTGAACAAATTGGTGGAAAGAACCACACAATCTGAGATAGATCAATAGTCATTAACCACATGGAAACACAGAAATAAAGAGAAAAAGTATTCTGAACCTTCAATAGTTTAGGATACCCCCCAGTATAATGACAAAAGATTTCTTGTGCACATAATTGGAAAAATAAAAATAGAAGTAAAGAAAGAGGCAGGGACAATACTTGAAGAGAAAATTTCCCAAAATTAATAAAAGAGGCAAATGGCCAATCAAAGGCTCATAGAACCCCAAGCAAAGCAAATATAAGATAAATATGGCCTTGCACCCACAGACTAGTAATAAAAGCCAATTATGAAGAAAAAATCTTAAGGACAGCAGTGAAAAAAGAAACATGACATACAGAAGAACAAAAACTAGGTTTGGAAAGAAACATTACTAGAAATTATATAAGCTAGGAGAAAGTGGAATAACATCTCTATTAAAATGTTAAATGAAAAATGTCAACCAGAATCATCTTCAGAATAACAATGCCTTTAAAGTGAATGGAAAAGACTTTTAAAATGTAGCATTTGTATGTACCCTGTTGGTGGGAATGTAAATTGATGCAGCCACTATGGAAAACAGTTCCCCAAAAGACTAAAAATATAACTACCATAGCAAGGGTATGGAATGGGCATGGAACATGGTATGAGTTTATGTAAGCATTACACTCATTCATGATTGTTCTGCGCTCATGAACTAATCACTTCCTAAAGGCCCCACCACCAAAACCCAGCACACTGGGCATAAGTTTTTCAACATATGGTATTTGGGAAACATACTGATTTAGATGGTATTAGCAAAGTTCTTTAAGGCAGACAGGGGTCCCCAACATTCCCCACCCCCCTGCTGCAGACTGGTGCTAGTCCATGGCCTGTTAGGAACTTGGCTGCATGCCAGGAGGTGAGCTGCAGGGCAAGAAAGGGAAGCTACATGTGCCATTCCCCATCACTAGTATTACCACTTGAACTATCTTCTACCTCCACTCCCATTGTCTTCCGTAAGATCAGTCCCTGGTTCCAAATAGTTTGGGGACCACTCTTCTAGGGAAACCAAAAGATAGCAGAGAGACAAAAACATTAACAGTAAGGAGATTTTATTTCCTGACACAGCAGTCAAAACAAGTGGTAAACACAATCTAACCCATAGACAGTTAACATAAAACCTCACACTATAGACGTATTTACCTCAGGTCCTTCAAAATATTAAACTATGTCAGCTTTCAACAAAAAATTACTAGACATGCTAAAGCCATAAAAGCAGTCTGAAGAGTCAAATCAAGTATCAGCACCAGACTCAGACATGACAGAAATTTGCAAATTATCAGACAGCTAAATTTAAAGTTACTGTGATTAATATGCTAAGAAATCTAATGGAGAAAGAGGAAAATGTGAATGAACAAGTGAATAATATAGGGAGAGAAATGGAAACTCCCACAATTGTAAGGAAATGCAAGAAACTTAAAACGTGGTGACAGAATGAAGAATGTCTTTGGTGGGTTCATCAGTAGACTGAGCATGATTGGGATGGACTCAGTGAATTTGGAGGTGTATCGATAGAAATTTCTCAAATTGAAAAGTACATCATATTCAACTACAGAAAATCAAAGGCAAAGAGAAAATCTTGAAATAAGCCGAAGAGATTTTTATTCATAGAAGCACTAGGGTAAGAATTATATCAGACTTCTCCTTTGAAAGCATACAAGCAAGAAGAGAATGGAGTGAAATAATTAAAATCTTGAAAGAAATAGCAACACCAAATTAGAATTCGGTATCTACTGAAATTATTCTTCTGAATGAAGGGGAAATAAATACCTCCTCAGACAAGCAAAAATTGAGGGAATCTGTCACCAGGAACCGTGATTTGTAAGAAATGTTTAAAGTTCTTCAGAGGAAAATGATATATCAGAAATTTGGATCTACATAAAGACGGGAAGAGCGCTGAAGGAGGAATAAATGGCAAGAAAATAAAAATATATTTCTCTTATTCTAAATTGATCTAGTTCAGTTCAGTTAGTCACTCAGTCATGTCCAACTCTTTGCAACCCCATGAATCGCAGCACGCCAGGCCTCCCAGTCCATCACCAATTCCCGGAGATTACTCAAACTCATGTCCAAAAAGTCGGGGATGCCATCCAGCCATCTCATCCTCTGTCATCCCCTTCTCCTCCAGCCCCCAATCTCTCCCAGCATCAGGGTCTTTTCCAATGAGTCAACTCTTCGCATGAAGTGGCCAAAGTACTGGAGTTTCAGCTTCTGCATTAGTCCCTCCAGTGAACACCCAGGACTGATCTCCTTTAGGATGGACTGGTTGGATCTCCTTGCAGTCCAAGGGACTCTCAAGAGTCTTCTCCAACACCACAGTTCAAAAGCATCAATTTTTTGGCACTCAGCTTTCTTCACAGTCCAACTCTCACATCCATACATGACCACTGGAAAAACCACAGCTTTGACCAGATGGACATTTGTTGGCAAAGTAATGTCTCTGCTTTTTAGTATGCTATCTAGGTTGATCACAGATTTTCTTTCAAAAATCAAGTGTCTTTTAATTTCATGGCTGCAGTCACCATCTGCAGTGATTTTGGAGCCTCTCCAAAAATAAAGTCTGTCACTGTTTGCATTGTTTCCACATCTATTTGCCAGAAGTAATTGTATAGGATGCCATGATCTTAGTTTTCTGAATGTTGAGTTTTAAGCCAACTTTTTCACTGTTCTTTCACTTTCATCAAGAGGCTCTTTAATTCCTCTTCACTTTCTGTCATAAGGGTGGTGTCATGTGCGTATCTGAGTTTATTGATATGTTTCCCAGCAATCTTCATTCCAGCTTGTGTTTCATCCAGCCCAGGACTTTGCATGATGTATTCTGCATATAAGTTAAATAAGCAGGGTTACAATATACAGCCTTGATGTACTCCTTTCCCAATTTGGAGCCAGTCTGTTGTTCCATGTCCAGTTCTAACTGTTGCTTCCTGACCTGTATACAGATTTCTCAAGAGGCAGGTCAGGTGGTCTGGTATTCCCATCTCTTTCAGAATTTTCCACAGTTTCTGGTGATTCTTACAGTCAAAGGCTTTGGCATAGTCAATAAAGCAGAAGTAGATGTTTTTCTGGAACTCTCTTGCTTTTTTGATGATCCAATGGATGTTGGCAATTTGATCTCCAGTTTCTCTGCCTTTTCTAAAACCAGCTTGAATATCTGCAAGTTCATGGTTCACGTACTGTTGAAGCCTGTCTTCAAGAATTTTGAGCATTACTTTACTAGCGTGTGAGATGAGTGCAATTGTTCAGTAGTTTGAACTTTCTTTGGCATTGCTTTTCTTTGGGAATGAGATGAAAACTGACCTTTTCCAGTCCTGTGGCTATTGCTGAGTTATCTAAATTTGCTGGCATATTTAGTGCAACACTTTCACAGCATCATCTTTTAGGATTTGAAATCACTCTACTGGAATTCCATCACCTTCACTAGCTTTGTTCATAGTGATACTTTCTAAGGCCCACTTGACTTCAGACTTCAGGATGTGTTGCTCTAGGTGAGTGATCACAATATTATGGTTATCTGTGTCATGAAGATCTTTTTTTGTACAGTTCTTCTGTGTATTCTTATCACTTTTCTTAATATCTTCAGCTTCTATTAGGTTCATACAATTTCTGTCCTTTATTCTGCCTATCTTTGCTTGAAATATTCCCTTAGTAGCTCTAATTTTCTTGAAGAGATCGCCAGTCTTTTCCATTCTTTTATTTTCCTCTATTTCTTTGCATTGATCACTGAGGAAGGCTTTCTTATTTCTCCTTGCTGTTCCTTGGAACTCTACATTCAAATGGGTATATCTTTCCTTTTCTCACGTGCCTTTCACTTCTCTCTTCTCAGCTATTGTAAGACCTACTCTGACAACCATTTTACCTTTTTACATTTCTTTTCCTTGGGGATGGTCTTGATCACTGCCTCCTGTGCAATGTCATGAAACTCTGTCCATAGTTCTTCAGGCACTTTTTCTATCAGACATAGTCCCTTGAATCTATTGGTCACTTCCACTGTATAATGGTGAGGGATTTGATTTAGGTCATACCTGAATAGTCTATTGGTTTACCTTTCTCTCTTCAATTTAAGTCTGAATTTGACAATAAGGAGTTCCTGATCTGAGCCACAGTTAGCTTCCGGTCTTGTTTTTGCTGACTGTATAGACCTTTTCCATATTTGACTGCAAAGAATATAATCAATCTGATTTCAGGGTTGACCATCTGATGATGTAGAGTCATCTCTTGTGTTAGAAGAAGGTGTTTGTTTTTACCAGTGCCTTCTCTTGGCAAAACTCTGTTAGCCTTTCTCCTGCTTTATTTTGTACTCTAAGGCCAAATTTGCCTGTTACTCCAGGTATCTCTTGACTTCTTACTTTTGCATTTTATTCCCCTATGATGAAAAGGACATCTTTTTTGGGTGTTAGTTCTAGAAGTTCTTGTAGGTCTTCTTCGAACCATTCAACTTCAGCTTCTTCAGCACTAGTGGTGGGGCATAGACTTGGATTACTGTGATAATGAATGATTTGCCTTGGAAATAAACAGAGATCATTCTGTCGTTTTTGAGATTGCACTCAAGTACTGCATTTCAGACTCTTTTGTTGATAATGATGGCTACTCCATTTCTTCTAAGGGATTCTTGCCCATAGTAGTAGATACAATGGCTATCTGAATAAAATTCACCCATTCCAGTCCGTTTTAGTTCACTGAATCCTAAAATGTCAATGTTAACTCTTACCATCTCCTGTTTGATCACTTCCAATTTGACTTCCAATTTTCACCTAAAAGCAAAGGAGAAAAAGAATAATATTCCCATTTGAATGCAGAGTTCCAAAGAATAGCCAGGGCCAGGAGAGATAAGAAAACCTTCTTCAGTGATCAATGCAAAGAAATAGAGGAAAACAACAGAATGGGAAAGACTAGAGATCTCTTCAAGAAAATTAGAGATACCAAGGGAACATTTCATGCAAAAATGGGCTCAATAAAGGACAGAAATGGTATGGACCTAACAGAAGCAGAAGACATTAAGAAGAGGTGGCAAGAATACACAGGAGAACTGTACAAAAAAGATCTTCATGACCCAGATAATCACAATGGTGTGATCACTCACCTAGAGCCAGACATCCTGGAATGTGAAGTCAAGTGTGCCTTAGAAAGCATCACTATGAACAAAGCTAGTCGATGTGATGGAATTCCAGTTGAGCTATTTCAAATCCTGAAAGATGATGCTCTGAAAGTGCTGCACTCAACATGCCAGCAAATTTGGAAAACTCAGCAGTGGCCACAAGACTGGAAAAGGTCAGTTTTCATTCCAATCCCTAAGAAAGGCAATCCCAAAGAATGCTCAAACTACCGTATGATTGCAGTCATCTCACATGGTAGTAAAGTAATGCTCAAAATTCCCCAAGCCATGCTTCAGCAATACGTGAACCGAGAACTTCCAGATGTTTAAGGTGGTTTTAGAAAAGGCAGAAGAATCAGAGATCAAATTGCCAATATCCACTGGATCATCGAAAAAGCGAGAGAGTTCCAGAAAAACATCTATTTCTGCTTTATTGACTATGCCAAAGCCTTTGACTGTGTGGATCACAATAAACTGGAAAGTTCTGAAAGAGATGGGCATACCAGAACACCTGACCTGCCTCTTGAGAAACCTGTATGCAGGTCAGGAAGCAACAGTTAGAACTGGACATGGAACAACAGACTGGCTCCAAATAGGAAAAGGAGTACATCAAGGTTGTATATTGTCACCCTGCTTATTTAACTTATATGCAGAGTACATCATGAGGAACGCTGGGCTGGAAGAAGCACAAGCTGGAATCAAGATTGCCAGGAGAAATATCAATAACCTCAGATATGCAGATGACACAACCCTTTAACTTCCAAAACCTCTTGATGAAAATGAAAGAGGAGAGTGAAAAAGCTGGCTTAAAGCTTAGCATTTAGAAAACTAAGATCATGGCATCTGGTCCCATCACCTCATGGGAAATAGATGGAGAGACAGTGGAAAAATTGTCAGACTTTATTTTTTGGGCTCCAAAATCACTGCAAATGGTGATTGCAGCCATGAAATTAAAAGAGGCTTACTCCTTGGAAGGAAAGTTATGACCAACCTAGATAGCATATTAAAAAGCAGAGATATTACTTTACCAACAAAGGTCCATCTGGTTAAGGCTATGATTTTTTCAGTGGTCATGTGTGGATGTGAGAGTTGGACTGTGAAGAAAGGTGAGTGCCAAAAAATTGATGCTTTTGAACTGTGGTGTTGGAGAAGACTCGTGAGAGTCCCTTGGATTGCAAGGAGATCCAACCAGTCCATCCTAAAGGAGATCAGTGCTGGGTGTTCATTGGAAGGACTGATGCTGAAGCTGAAACTCCAATACTTTGGCCACTTCATGCGAAGAGTTGACTCATTTGAAAAGACCCTGATGCTGGGAGGGATTGGGGGCAGGAGGAGAAGGGGACGACAGAGGATGAGATGGCTGGATAGCATCACTGACTCGATGGGCATGAGTTTGAGTAAACTCCGGGATTTGGTGATGGACAGGGAGGCCTGGCGTGTTGCGATTCATGGGGTCGCAAAGAGTCGGACATGACTGAGCAACTGAAATGAACTGAACTGAACTGGGTTGAACTGAATTTGCCCTCATTCATGGACCTAACATTCCAGGTTCCTATGCTATATTGTTCTTTGTAGCATTGGACTTTACTTCCATCACCAGTCACATCCACAACTGAGTGTTGTTTTCAATTTGGCTCCATCTCTTCATTCCTTCTGGAGCTATTTCTCCACTCTTCTGCAGTAGCATATTGGGCACCTACTGACCTGGGGAATTCATCCTTCAATGTCATATCTTTTTTCCTTTTCACACTGTTCATGGGGTTCTCAAGGCAATAATACTGAAGTGGTTTGCCATTCCCTTCTCCAGGGGACTGCATTTTCTCCCCACTATAACCCATCCATTTTGGGTGGCCCTACAAGGTACAGCTCATAGTTTCATTGAGGTAGACAAGGCTGTGATCCATGTGATCAGTTTGATTAGTTTTCTGTGACTATGGTTTCATTCTGTCTGGCTCTGACTGATAAGGATAAGAAGCTTATGGAGGCTTCTTGATGGGAGAAACTGACTGAAGGGGAAACTGGGTCTTATTCTGATGGGTGGGATCATTCTCTGTAAATCTTTAATCCAATTTTCTGTTGCTGTGTGGGGCTGTGTTCCCTCCCTCTTGTTTGACCACAGACAAAACTATGGTGGGGGTAATGAAGGTAATGGTGACCTCCTTCAAAAGGTCCCCTGCAGGCACTGTTGTATTCAGTGTCCATGACTCTGCAACAGGCCACTCTCGTCTACCCTTCTGCCAGAGACTCCTGGACACTTACAGGCAAGTCTGGGTCAGTCTCTTGTCGAGTCAGTGCTCTTTTCTCCTGGGTCATGGTGCACACAAGATTTTGTTTGTTATCTCCAAGAGTCTGTTTCCCCAGTGTCCTGTAAGTGCTGTAATCAAATCCCACTATAACAGGAGGGAAAGGAGCAGGGCACAACTTTTGAAAGAATGACATCACCCAAGGACACAACATAAACTGATTAGAATCAAATGGGACCACATGGCAGGCAAAACTAGATCTTGATCCTCAATCACAAGTGAAATGACATATCCAGAAGTGCCATGACAGTTCCAAGGCACTGTTAAAAGATCAAGGAAGGGGCAGTGGCCCAAATCCTGGAAATCTCTTCCCTTTTCCAAAAATAGTTTGAATAATCCTCACACTCATTAACATGTTAAATTACCCAGCCTATAATAACTAACCACACCACATTTTGTGGTCGCATTCGCCCTCTGCAAAGGCCCACACCCTTTGTGGAGTGTGTTTCTCTCTGTATCTGAATAAATTTACTTCTTACCTAGCACTTTGTCTTTCACTGAATTCTTTCTGTGATGAGACATCAAGAACTTGAGCTTCATTAAGTCCTGAAACCAGGTACTGTGGGTTTTGGCTCGGTCTGAGTCCCAGTCATGGGGGTTCAAGTCCCAAGCAGGGTTTTGCTGGGCTCAAGTCCCAGCACATGGGTGGTAAATGGTTTCATCACTGGCCTCTAAAGTCAAATTCCCTGGGGGTTCTCAGTCCCTTTGCCAAATCCCCAGGTTCATTACCATGTTGTACCCAGATCGCGGAATCCCACCAAACACCACAGGAGCTGCAGATCGATGCAAAAACAGTGAGGAACTTTATTACAAGCTCGAGCAGGGACTCTCTTCACACAACAGCGAAGGAGCCCTGAGTGAAAGTGGTGAATCTTTTTTATACTGTATAGCAGGGGAAGCGGGAAGGGAAGCTTAAGGGGATTGGTTAACTCTTCAACTAAGGATGTTTTGTTAGCTACTGATTGGTGGGTTAGAGTAAGGGGGGTGAGGGACTTTCCTGTCCTCCCCTGATTGGCTCGTTGATTTTCTTTCTCTCCTCGGGGAGAGGGTTTTACTCAAAATGACGGTGCTATCCTAAAATGGAGTCGTTTGGGTTTCACATTTCACATTTCCCCCTTTTCTAGTTCCTATGGAAGGCCCAATCATGGGTCTTCTACAGAGTCAACTATATCATCTGTGGAGACAGTCGAATATTGAGATCTGAGTAACATTAGGTGGACGGTATTAAATCTAACTTTTACAAAGGACATAATTCTATTTAATATACAGGGACCTAGAGTTAAGATTAATAACAGCAGAATGAGGGGTCCTAAGAGAGAAGAATCAGGGTGGTCAACCAAGGGGAAGTATTAAACCAAGACTCGAATCATGTTTGTTCATTTTCTCTTTCTTGCTTTGTTGCAGGAAGGGGGACCCCTTCCAGGGCCCCGAAACTGGGCTCTTGTCTAACACTCAGAAATGAATTGTCCGAGGAGACACATGTGCTAACAAAGCAAGAGATTTTATTGGGAAAGGGCACCCGGGTGGAGAGCAGGAGGGTAACGGAACCCAGGAGAACTGCTCTGCCACGTGGCTCGCAGTCTTGGGTTTTATGGTGATGGGATTAGTTTCTGGGTGGTCTTTGGCCAGTCAATCTAATTCAGAGTCTTTCCTGGTGGTGCACACATCACTCAGCCAAGATGGATGCTAGCGAGAGGGATTCTGGGAAGTGGACGGACAGGCAGTGTCTCCTCTCCACCTTTCCCGAACTCTTCCAGCTGGTGGTGGCTTATTAATTCCGTATTCCTTATCAGGATCTCCTGTCACAAAATAACTCATGCAAATGGTTACTATGGTGCCTGGCCAGGGTGGGCGGTTTCAATCAGTGTGCTTCCCTAACAACTCCCCCCTGAGAGACTTCATACTCAAGATGCCTCTTGGGAATTGGGGCGGAGGTCTCTTTCTTCTGTAACTTCTTCCTGCTGTGCCTGGGTATAGGCCTGCCTAGCAGAGCAGAAGTCTCTCTATACCTGACCTAAGTTGGGGTGTTCCATATCTGAAACCAGCTTTTACTCTTGTAATAACAGCAATTTAGTTTTAAACTGTTGGCGCCTCTCAGAGATAACATAGACAGGGGCCAAACAGGAGACCTAACAGGATGGTCATCACTGGTCCCCAGAAACAGGAGGCAACATTTGGGGTGAGGGCTGCAGGGTTTGTGACTTTTTTTTTTTTTTTTTTTTGATTGGCTGGTGGTCAAGCAACAGAGCTGTGCTCCAGAAATCTTGTGTTTAGTCTGAAGTTACCATCCACCACCTGGGTGGGGGCTCCAGTTCTGTAGAAGAACTCAAAAGACATTGTTATGCATATTTCTTTGAGTAGGAACCAGGACCCATCTCAAAGCTGTACCACCATTTGATTGTTTCCCCTCTATTTCTGTATTCCCTCCCTTTCCTGATTAGCAATTGTTTGAATCCACCCTTTGGAACTCAGGGAAGGTCAAGGAGACTGAATGAAGACTATATCCTACAGATAAGAAATGGAGAACACACAGCAGATCTGTACTCCAGAGTAACCACCCCACAGAGTCCTGCTCAGTTTTAATTTAGGGAACAGGGCAACTATGACTGTGATAACTTCCTGTCAAAATGGGGCATAGGACTGCCTCAGCTTGGAGAAGAGACACTGAATTAGAAGTATTCCTGAGTTACAAGTCCTAGATCTGAGCCTTGTATGATTAAAATCTCAATCCCTTGGTCTGCCATTTTGTTGTAACATACCCAGTTAGTAGTAGCTGGAGGAGGGATAACTGGAGTTTTAATAGACAAAATAAATCTCTTTCTTTTAGAAGAATAGGCCTGAAACCCAGTCTGGACCTGGCACTTCAGGGAGACTTGTAGCCAGGTGGCCAGTTGCCTAGTTTTATAAAAAGTAAGGTAGAAGTTACCAGCTTTCAGCAGACATTGTTTTGAGAATGGTGGCATCTAAGCAGGACACGACTCAGAAAACTCAAGTGTTTAGCAATACAACGTCTGATCTGAAATTACACTCATAGTAACACCTAGTTATTTACCAGGATGTCTGAACCATAGCTGAGTACTCTATTTTGACTTTTAATTGTAAATTTTCCCTTAATAGCCAAAGCAGATGTCACTATTAATAAAGTCAGTGTTTCTCTAGGTATGAGAAGATGCAAGAATTGGGACTCATAAAATCTCCTGAAAAGATTTAACTATCTGAAGGCCTGTTCTGCCAGTTTTTCTCAGAGCACCGAGTGCCTCATTCCTGATTTTCACCCTGAACTCCTTTCAGGGCCTTTGAAAGTCAGCTGTTGCAGTGGTCATGATTTAATATCTGTAGATGTAGATGGCAAGTGTCAATCTTCAGTTGGCAGAGCCCCTTTTTGCTCATAAACTTGACCATGATTTTGAGGGGGGCATTTCATGACCATTTTATCCCATGGTGCTGAGAATGTCCATTCTCAGGTTTGGCAAAGATTTTGTTGACCGGCCACTCAATGTGCTGTTACTGGACTAGGCCATAAAACAGTATCCAAAATTCTCTGGACCTCCTGTCTTACTAGTCTCTTGGTCCAGGAAAATATTCCCTCTTGTTGTTTTTTCTCATATCTAGAGTTACACTGTTATCATCATCGATCTCATAGGGAACTATATATTATTCCATCAGAGGCCTCAGTCACACATTTGGCAGTGTAAGAAACAGCAGTTTTGTAAAACAGGTGAAATACAAAGAACATAGCCAGCAGTATTAGTAAAGTCACAAGTAAGACTTAAGTTAAGAGCTTCCATTAGATGTAGCCCAGTATATCTCAGGTCATCTGACTTAGTCTACTCTGTATGAATCTTTATCTTTCAGTGAAATTATACATTGGCACCACCGTCTATAAGGCACATAGCCCAGTTTTCTAGTGTTACTAGACTGATTATCCTTAGTATGATTTAATTGTTTTCAACATAGAGGAGACTTTGAACCTAAATTACCATAGCCTGGTGTTATCTATATAAATCCATCTCATAATTGTGGGAGATTTCTTTTTCCTTTGCTAAAACTTTTCTTGTTGCTCTGATTGAGCTTGAGGAATAGAAAAAGGCTCAAATTTATGGCCAGAGTCAGAGTAGGCCATTATTAATTGGCCCAGTGAGGGGATCCCGTTTGGTAGTATCACAGTGACCTGAATATGACTATAATTTTTTTTTTTTTTAAGTAAATTTCCTCAGGGCCAACCAGTTAGAGTCTTGTGATAGAGAAATTTACCAAGGTAGCCCAGAACTAGATACAGGTAATTGGCCACTCACCCAACAACTGGATTGATTTCTAAAACTAGCATAGGATCAGGCCTGATAGAAAAGCATTTGATTTATATGTAAAAGTCTAAAAAGTCAAGAAAACATTATAAATGATCATACGAAGCAGATCCAGCATCTTGGGCAAGCTGTCTACCTCTGATGTTGTTGTCTTCTCATCCTGGTGTAGTGTAGTTTTTCCTGTTTGAGCATCATTTTAAGGTGAGATCAGGTCAGCTGTCTTCTCTATAGACCAATCTAGTGTAGGGGCCTTTGGAAGTGGGAATTAATCTAAGAGTTAATTTCCCTTCAGTTTCATTGTGCATGAGCTAGTTAAGAGTACCTGATAAAAAGTCCTTCCATCCAGGTTGGAGACAGTCTCTTAAATTATGTCTTTTTCCAGTCCTGGTTGCAGGTCATGAGGCATCTGATCTTCATCCAAAGATAGATTACTGAGGTAAGCTTCAGAAACAAACTTAGGGTGTTCTCTAAGAATTCAGTTAAATTTCACATTAATATCACATAATAGCAAAGAACTATCTGAGAAATGAGTCTTACTACATGCAGACCTCCATTAACAAACTGGAATTTGACATTTTTTGAAATATCTTTTTCTCCCTAAAGTTACCCTCATTTTTATCAAATACAACCAAATTAAGGTTAGTTTGTTTGCAAAATAGGTCTGTTCTCACTAATTTTGGTCTGATGATTTATATAACCATAATTGATTATAGACTTTTTATTTTGTTAAAACATTTACAGAATCTCAGACTGAACTTTTAATATAAAACAGGGCTGAGAAACTCACACCAAAGGCTTATCACAGATTTTGCCTAACAAATCTAGGTGAACTCTTCCCTTTTTAAGGTCTCAATAATTCCTTGAGACTTTTGTACCTGTTAGTGAGATAACCTTCCTAGCTCATTCGATAAGCTTACTGGAAACCTAAGAGTTTCAAATTTCTGGAGGAGTCAGATAGAAAGAAAATATAATTGTTTTGTTTATAACGTGTAATTTTACCAAATTATTTTCATAATTAGTTTGAGAGGAAGGTTTTCCCTACTCCTAGAAAACACAAGATTCAAACTTGTAACTTCTCAGATAGAAATCATAAAAGTTATAAGCATATTCACTAGTTCATTCAGTCCTTTTTAACTTTTGTGAAGTCATCAGGTTTCTCATTAGAATACCAAGACATATCAAAATGTTAAGAACTCCATATAATTTCTAGGATATCTGTATTAGTAATTTTCCATACTTTATAACATGAGTGGATTTATTACTCATTTGATAATCTTTTTCATGTAATTTAACCAACCAAATAAACACAGTTTAATATTTCTCTTTGGGATGTTTCAGGGGCCCTCTGAAACACCCCAAAGTTAGCTAGATGTCAAAGGAACTTCAAAAGAATTCAATTTAGGAAGTTTTATCCAAAAGAGCAATTAAAAGCGTTTAGAACATTTGGTCAGATTTAGTCAATGCTGATGGGTGTAACATTTAGCTTGTTGATATGTCACAATGGGCGTAAATACCAAGGCTCAAGGTCTAGTGAAAGTCAGCTCTGCCATCTTGGCCCTAATTAGCTCTAACCAGTTTTCTTATGACCTGTCATTCTTAACAAAATCCATTTATCTAACTAATTGTAATCCAATTTTAGAAAATCCTGATTGTGCATAACTCTTTTTAGTATTTTTTCATACTTTTTTTTTTTTTTTTTTTTACTGAAAGCACACTTCCTGCTTTCCTTAAGCAACCAAGAGCTAACTTTTATATTAGCATTTTATAGATTGGTGAGCATAAATACCAGTGATAACTTCTAAAACCCTTGCTTTCTTAAAACATTTTAGGATGGCATCAAACATTATTCATTTATAGTCCCAAATCTCTTTAGTTTTTCTGTAAAAGGAAATCAGTGTTTAGTAGTAAATGTTTCAAAATCTTATTTAATTTGGAAATGACCTAATTATTTAATAGACTTCTAATACTTAGTTTAGCACAACCCTTAGAAATTCAAGTTACGCCAATCTGGGGAGACTGTTGTAGACAGATATTCTCAAAGAATAATTATTCTTACTAGAATTTATATACAAACTCATACCTCATTTACATTTTTTAGAAGTTTTTTCACTCGAGGTAATTTCCTTGTTGACAAACTTGTAACAGGTATAATATTTAACTTATATTAAACCTAGATACAATGAAAATATTCTACTTGATGTTAATTACTCTAAGACATGTCTCTATTAGATAGGTCAACAAACAAACATTAATATCAGGTATTTAATACTGAATATTTCCCAGTTCACTTGAACCTGGAATTTATTGTTTAATTTAGAATTATTTTATTTGTAAGTGCTTACCTTTTTTTAAGTCAATTAAATAGAGTTCATTTACAAATTAACCTAAAAAATATTACCCAGAGACAAAGACATACCAAAACATATTTAGACAGACACAGTGCAAGATCCAGCTTCATTTTCTAAGTTTGGTCATGAATTAGATATTACAATATAAAATTTAAATAAATAACATTTTTAAAGGCTTTTTTCCTTTTTCTCTCAGTCTCAGGAGTCTAGATAATCTATCTAGATAGATATCTAGATATCTAGATATCTAGATATCTAGATAGATGGTCTAGATAAGTGTTCCTGAGAGCCCTGGTCTCAAGGCACAGGGAAAGAAAATCAAGTTCTAACAAAATGGTGGCAGGTCTAAATGGTGGCCAGACAAAGCAAAATGGCTGTCACAAATCACAACACAGAACAGAGTTAAAACACACACATATAAACCTGGCAGTCCTCATCAGACACTCCCTTAAATACAAGACTACAGTCTCTCAGAAAACCTATAGAGACACAAAACTTCAGATGTCTTCAAAGATTTCAAAAGGAGGAAAGGAAGCCAGGTTGAAAGAAGGAGGAGGAGGAGGCGGGAAAGGGGGGCAAAAGGGGTGGACTTACAGACGTCTCCTGACACCTGCAGACACCCAGGCATTATGGGACTTTTCCCTGGGCTTCCAGAAAAGGGAGGACTGGAACTCGGCCCTACCAGAAACCAGACCAGAAAATTCAAGTTCTCTGCCAAGAGGAGGTGATCAGTCTCCAATCCTCAGCTCAAGCTGAGGCTCTTCGACCAGATTCCTGCATCCAGGACTGGGGGACTAGAAAAACAGGAAGGATAGGAAGGGCTAAGGAGAGGAAAGAGAGAGAATATGGTGGAGGTGTGATAAGGAGATCAAGAAGAGTCGAATCTTCCTGTAAAACAGGGGCAGAGGGGGCAGCCGGAGGCTTTTTCTTTTCTTCAGTCACTAGGATCTCCATGGCTTCTGCTGCCTGTGGAGGTAAAAAGGGTTGGATCCAAGGGTCTGGGCTGACTATTAAATCTTCCCAAACCAGGATATATGGGACCTGGTCTGGATGTCCGCTTCGAGGTCTGAGGATGATTTCTCAGACTCTCCGGACAGTCCTGAAGTCGAAAGTTCCTTCAGGAGGCCAGCCTACGTTAAACCTGGGCCGTTCAGCACTGCAAAAGATAACCATCCTAGTGCCATTCGTCCTCCAAAGCGCGGGTCCTGGAGGGTCCGGGGGATCCTGGACGAGCCCCCAAAATGTTGTACCCGGATCGCAGAATCCCACCAAACACCACAGGAGCCACGAATCGATGCAAAAACAGTGAGGAACTTTATTACAAGCTCGAGCAGGGACTCTCTTCACACAACGGTGAAGGAGCCCCAAGTGGAAGCAGCGAATCTTTTTTATACTGTAGAGCAGGGGAAGCGGGAAGGGAGGCTTAAGGGGATTGGTTAATTCTTCAACTAAGGATGTCTTGTTAGCTACTGATTGATGGGTTAGAGTAAGGGGGGGGAGGGTGAGGGAATTTCCTGTCCTCCCCTGATTGGCTCGTTGAGTTTCTTTCTCTCCTCGGGGAGGGGGTTTTACTCAAAATGGCGGTGCTATCCTAAAATGAAGTCATTTGGGTTTCACATTTCACAACCATACTAACACTAAACAAAATAGAACTATGGAAGACAGACAGAGTAGACTTCAGAACAAGAAAATGATCATGGATAAAGAGGGCAATTGCATAGGAATAAAAGTGTTAAATTTCCCGGAAGACATAACATCCCTCAATGTGTTTGTGCCTAACCACAGAGTGCCAAAATATGTGTCCCATAAACTGACACAACAGGAAGGAGAAACAGAGGAATCCATTGAAGGCTTGAAGGCTTCAACACCTCTCTGTTAGAAATGGACATATATAGTAGGTGGAAAATCATTAATGGCTTAACTGACTCTTTGCAACCCCATGAACTGTAGCCCACCGGGTTCCCCTGTCCATGGAATTATCCTGGCAAGAATACTGGAGTGTGTTGCCATTTCCTCCTCCAGGGGATCTTCCCAACACAGGGATCAAATCTGCGTCTCCTGTGGCTCCTGCATTCGCACATCGATTCTTTACCACTGAGCCACCTGGGAAGCCACACAGTGTAGAACTTGAGAGGATCTCAAATCAGCTGTAAGCAGTTCACATCCATAGACTACTTCATCCAACATCAGCAGAATATACATTCTTTTCAAGCTCACATGGGCCAAGATAGATCACATTCTGGGTCATAAACTACACCTCAACAAATTGAAAGAATAGAAGTAATACAATGTTTCCTGTCAGATCACAATGGAATAAACTGGAAATCTGTAAGAAAAAGTTGGATAATTCCTGAATATGTGGAGATTGAGTGGCACACTTCTTAATAACACGTTGGTCAAAGGAGGAATTTCAAGAGAAATTTTAAAATAATTGTAAATAAAAATGAAAATACTACTTCCCTAAATTTTTAGAATTTTGTGAAAGCAGAGTTTAAAGACACATTTATAACATTGACTGCACATACAAAAAAGAAGAAAAATTTAAAATAAAAAGCCCAAGCTTCCATAATAAGAAGCTAGAAAGAGAAGAGCAAGTTCAATTCAAAGCAGAAGAAAACTAATAATTAAGATTAGAGTAGAATTTCCTAAAAGTGAAAAACAAAAGATCAATAGAAAAATCAACAAAATTTTTTTTAAAAAATCAAAATCATTAAGCCTCTAGCCAAGCTAACAAGGAAAAAAGAGAGATGATGTTAATTACTGTTACCAGAAATTAAGGATGGACAAAGTATAGATAGCTTGGACATTAAAAGGATAATCAAGAAATAATATGAACAACTCTGCATCCACAAATTTGATACCCTAAATGAAATGGACCAATTCCTTGAAAGACACTTTCTGATGAAACTCATTTAAGAAGAAACAGACAGTCTAATTAGACTTATAAATGTATCAAATAAATTAAATCAATACTTAATAACCTCTCAGAGCAGAAAGCACCATGCTCAGATGAGTTCAATGGTTAATTCTACCGAACATTTAAAGAAGAAATCATGTGAATTGTACACAGTCCCCTTCAGAAAATAGAAGCAGAGAAATATTCCTGGCTCATTCTGTCAGATCAACATTCCCCTAATACCAAAGCCATGCAAAGGCATTACAAGAAAAGAAAATCACACAAACATTTCTCAGGAATAAAGATGCAAAAACTCTCAACAAAATATTAGCAAATTGAAAACAGTAATGTCTACAAAGAATAACATGTATAATACAACCAAGTGGGATTCGTACGTGGAACATAAGGCATTACGTACAAAACAACAGAGGAAAAGTTAAAAAGAATATTGAGATCATGGTAAAGAAAAAAATTAAAAAATCACATTGCATGTGATTTACATGATAATACTATTGGGTGATTATCACTATTTCTAACATTAGGTGTATCTCCAGAAATCTACCTAGAAGAATCAGTTGACACTAACATGGGTGGAAATGGCTCACATTATGAGACTATAATTTCCAAAATGGGAGACAGACAACTCTCATTTCCAGATCTCCAATGAGGGGGCCATGTGATTTATATTTTGCCAAGCAGATACACTTTTGTGAGACTGAGATGGAGACAAGAAGTGAAGTCACTCAGTCATGTCCAACTCTTTGTGACCCCATGACTGTAGACTGCCAGGCTCCTCTGTCCCTAGGATTTTCCAGGCAAGAATACAGGAGTGAGTTGCCATATCCTTGATCCCATGGGCTATAAAATCCATGGAATTCTCCAGGCCAGAATACTGGAGTGGGTAGACATTCCCTTCTCCAAGAGACCTTCCCAACCTAGGGATTGAACTCAGGTGTCCTGCATTGCAGGTGAATTCTTTACTAGCTGAGCCACTAGTGAAGCCCAAGATGGAGACATACCAACCCTCAAATGCAACTTCTCATGGGGGATTTATTTACTTCAGATATAAAGGTGGAAGCATCCAATACTTAGAACTGACATTGGTAGAGCATCTGACATATGATCTGGAGATCACTGTACCAGGTGGTAATGGATGTGCTTGTTTTCTCTTGCTGCCTTCCCGTGTGGTTGGTATTATTCTTGGTGAAAGAGTAGTTGAGTTTGACTCCCTTACCATCTTGGAGAATCTGTCTGCTACCTACCGGGCTTAAAAATCATTTTCCTTTTAAGTTACTGAGAAGATACTGTTTGTAGCAGTGAGAACCTTAAGTGATACATGTCCTAAGACAATTGCATTAGGTTAATGTTTTTTTGTATTAATGAATTATTTTTATTTTTCTTGTTTCTTGTCCTTCCATACTAGACATTTGCCTTGAGTGGCTCCCAGGCTGTGATGTCATAGCAAACAGGAAGAAAGAAAAATGGGGTTAGGTAAGGTTTTGAAGAATTATGGTTATGAGTCTCAGAGGAATAGAAAGGAATTTTGAGCTAAAGTTTCCTTTTTGTGATTGTAGAAGTTCTTCTTGGAACTGTGGGTGAGGGGAACCAAGAAAAGAAGAGTAAAATGGAGAGACGTTGTGTGACCTAGAAATGGGGCAGTAATTATCTAGAGGGATTCTCTAGACAAAGAAGGTTGAACACCCACTCATATATCCATTTCACACAGGTGCAAGTAATTCCCCTACCAGTGTTCAGGAATCCCATCAGTGACCCCAGCAATGCAGCCTCCACCCAATGGAGAACTGTACACTCTCTGCACCCTGAAGTTAATTGTTCCAGGTCTCCCTTATTGGAAGCTGTCATGTGACCTAGTGATTCCGCTTGGCAGGAGTGATGCTTAATTGTGTTGCATGACTTTGGACACTCCCATCAAACTTTTCCTTTGTACACAACACCCCAACTCCATCCCAGTACCAAAGTAAATCCTTAAGTAAGACCATTGAGCTAAGGATAACTAGAGGGGTGGTTTATGTGTGGGGAAACAGTCTACTCTGAATAGAACACCTCTGATATTCCCAAATTGGATGTAAATGTATCCCAATTACACAATTAAAAGTCTCTCTAGAATCAATATGCATGATTTCAAACATAGGTTCTACTGAGGTATCATACTAGTCATTTATACTATATTTAATCATGAATTGAATTCTTCTATAGGTTAAACACTGCCTTCACATTTTATTTCATCTTTTCAAAGTTTAAGCCTCAATAAAAATGCATCTTATGACTTCAAGTTTTGTGGCAATTGTTTGACATCTTCAAGTTGCTCATTCACCTTGTTCTTAACAGATAGAAGCTGGTTGGAAATTAGGTCCTTAGGTTTTTAGAGAATATTACATGGTGGTGATTCTCTCTGTTTCCTCTTGAGGGCTACAATCTCTTCATGAAGTATCATGCTCTCCCTTTGGAACCCCTCCTGGAGAAGTCGTCCCTGTTCCTAAAAGGGAAAGTGGAGACTGAACACACACAACTTAAAACATTTCCCACATTTGCTAAATTATACATACATTAATTCCTCATGGGTTGTGAAACTTCTTTTTGAAATCTTTTCCTTCTTTAATTTCCATTATATGCATCTTTCTTGAGTCTACTATCAAAATTTTTCTGGGATTTATTTAGCTTCAGAAATATTCTTCTCTTATGGTTTCTAAAATATTAGTGACCCCTAGAATTAATTTTTTACCTCCTTCAACCTGATACAACAGTCTTTAAAGAAAAACTGTCCTTTTCTATCTCAACTCTATATCACATGAACTCCCAAATAGATATCCAAGAAGGCAAGGAAGATGAAGGAACATCATGGGAAGGTTACTACAAAATTCAGAGTCACAGCAGATGTTTAATCCGGATATTTAGTATAAGTCTCAAATTTTGGTAACAGAGGTAACAGAAATAAGTTGAGGAGATAAAGCCTACACTGGTCCATTCTATATTACAGGGTAGATATTCTGACTCAGCACAGATTTGGAGAACAGTCTGGAGAACAGGAAGATACTAGCAGCCTGGGTATGTACTTAATTGTATGATATGGAATTTCCTGGTGGCTCAGATGGTAGAGAATCTGCCTGAAATGCAGGACACCTGTGTTTGATCCCTGGGTTGGATAGATCCCCTGGAGAAGGAAACAGCAACTCGCTCCAGTATTCTTGTCTGGAAAATCCCGTGAATGGAGGAGTCTGGTAGGCTACAGTCCATGGGGTCGCAAAGGGGTCGGGGACAACTTAGCAACTAAACAACAAGATAGACTTCAATAACCAGAGATGGTTAGGGGTAGAAGCAGTAAGGGAATGAAATGTCTACTAGTGTTTGGGCTAGAACAGTCCTTAAACTGATATAATGCTCTAACTTCTAAGAGCTTTTGATTCAGCACGGTGGACGATAGAATGGAGATGCTACAATTGAATACCTGAAGTTTAAGGGCTAGAACCCTCTCTTGGTCTGCCATTAACTGGGCCCTCTCCTTTTGCATCTTCTCAGTCAATTGCTTCATATGTTCCTGATAACTCGCTTCTTTTTCTTGCATCATCTGTTCATTCTTCTTTTGCATTTCCTCTAACATTTTGTTTGCAGCTTCTGCAGCTTCAGACTTCGCACGTTCCACTTAAGAAGAAAAATAAGCAGAGATATACGCGAATCTTAACTTATTTTTATAGCTTTATTTCTGCTTTCACCCTTTTTACTTGTTTGCTTGTCTCATAAAGAAAGCCTCTTGTGTTTATTTTTGCACTGAGCAATCAGAATCTGACTGCCAGTGCAGGAGATGTGAGTTCGATCCCTTGGTGGAGAATATCCTCTGAAGGAGGGCATGGCAACCCACTCCAGTGTTCTTGCCTGGAGAATCCCATGTACAGAGGAGCCTAGCAGGCTACAGTCCATGGGGTTGCAAGAGAGTTGGACACAAATTAGGGACTAAACAGCAAGAATAAAACAGAAGACAAAGTAACATAAATATTGGTTAAGTAAAGAATCCTCTAAAAATATGAAATATACTTGCTATTTTTTACACTATAGTAATATATCAGGCGGACCAATGTGGCTAACATTAACATTTCTAGGGTTTTCTAACTATCTAGAGTGTTTTCAGCTGTTCTCACCTTCAATCTCTTTTTCCTTTTCTGTCAGCAACTGATCAGTCTGTAGAAGTGCATCAGCCACACCCTCTTTGGAATCCAAATATTTCCTCAGTGTCTCTTCTGTCTATTGATGTAGACCAAGTTAGAATTAGGAAATAGAGACTATGGGTTAAAGGAAAACCTAGCAGTACATGTTTCAATTCAATTTCATTTTACCCATTTTAGAATTTATTAATGAATATTATTTCAAACTAAACTGACTTAAAACCCAACTTTAGATCCACCCTCAAATTTGCTTCATTCTCAGTCACCCCAATGTTAGAAATGTAATCAATAAAGCTGATCTTCTAATTGTATGGATTACAAACCTTATGGCTGTTCTTTACATCAGCTAATGGTATTTGCTTTAGTTTCTAAGTAAAACCAGCAAGAGCCCATCAATTGTAACCTATTTCTACCAAACACACTGGTCCAGGATAGTACCACTTCTTGCCTGGACCATGGTATTAGATTCATAATTGGTCTCCCTACTTCCTTCTACTCTTGCTCCCTTACAGTCTGATTTCCTGAGAGCAGCTAGCGTCGTATCACTTTAAGAAAGATCACTTCACTCTAGTGCACCAAATCCTCTGCTGATTTTCCAGCTCTTTTCAAGTAAAACTGAAACTACTCTCAGGCCCCTCCAGGATACTATCTGGTTATCCTCTGGCCTTGAGCATCTCTCTGACCTCACCTCCTGCCACCTCTTTCTTTGCTCATTGACCTCTTGTCACATTTGTTAGACATAAACCAATTCATCCTTCTGGGATTTTCTGTTGTTTGAAATTATCTTCTTCTAGATACTCACTTGGCTTTCTTCCTGACTTCCTTGAAGACTGTTGAAACAGCACCTCACCAGAGAGATCCTCTCTAAAATTCTACATATAAAATAGGACCATGTTCCCTTTCTTTCCTAGGCCTGTACCCTACTTTATTTTTCTTCAGGGCAATTTTTGTCTCTGAGATAGCAGCTTCTAGAGTCACCCTAATATTTTTCTCCCCTTTGTTCTTAGTAACAGAATCTTTTTTTTTTTTTCCCATAAGAGAACATCATAGGTCATGATAAAACACTGTATTTTTTTTTAGTCAACCTCCCTTGTAGCTGGAGGTGGCCATATGATTAAAATTTGGCTAATACCACTTATGCAATGGTGTTATATTGGGCTTTTTACAGATCACCTTAAAGAGAGTTGACCCAGAGACCTTTTACTCTTCTGCTCTCCCCTTTTCTTCCCATCTGTAATATGGAAGGAATGGGTGAAACTCCAACAGCCATCTTACACCATGAATTGACCTTGAAGATGGAGGCTGGGTGCTAAGGTGCTGGAGCAGAACAGGAAGGAGTCTGGGAACAGCATGATTGTGGAATTGTCATAGCAGCCTGGACCCCTCTGCCTTACTTCTTGTATATAAGAGAGAAATAAACTTTTGTGTTCTTAAGACACTCTTGTTTTGTTTTTAAATAATATGTACCCAGACCTAATTCTAACTGATATAACCTGAGTATACTGGCACAAAAGCATACTTATGAGCCCAGAGTTTCCTATTAGCGTTTCCATTTCAGCTGTACCACTTATTACCTGTACATCTTAGGTGAGTTATTTTACTTCCTTCAGTTTTCTTATTTATAAAATGAGGACATTGATATCATGTACTTCATAGTGCTCTTGTGAGGATTGAATGAGTTAAGCCCATTTGTTTCCTAACAAAAAATAAGGTCTATATGTGTGAACCATTATTATTACTAGATTTGTTGTAAGCTCTACTATGTTGATTGCTGATGAATACTTTGAAAGAACATGCTTGATTTTTAAACTGCACTAATCCCAGTTATAGACATATAGTTAGGCCCGAGTAGAGAATTGTTGGATGATTGAATGACTAAATTGTTGAATAAATTCTGCAAAAGTTTTTGAAGGCTCCATCTGTACTTCCAAGGAGCACTACCATGAGATGAATCTGCTATTCATCTCATGGTAGTCTGTCCTATTGAATAAATCAGAGAATAGTCAATGAAAGCCACAGGCACCATTTACCCATTGCATTTTTGTTGTTCCCACTGTAGTTTGAAAGAATCACATCAGCAAGGCCCCAGAAATGGTGATCAGTAGGTAGCTTACCTGTACCCCCTTTCTGGGAGCCTGGTGGTACTTATCCTTCAGCTCCTTCATCTTCTTAGTAAATAGATAATAACCTCCTGGTTTAGAAAATGTTCCTTGCTTCACATCTTCATATAGAGGATTAAAAATATCCTGAATTAAACTCATGCAGTAATCTGAGGATGCTTTCATGTTCTGTTTACAAAAGTCATTTCGCTTTGCTTCTAACTCATCCTGTGAGGTGAAAAATAGCACAAATGGCACCATGAACCATGATGAGGATGTGAACCAAAGTGGATTAATGGGAAATAGTTCTCCTGCAGAGAATATGGTACACAAATATAACACCCCATCACCATGATGGAAGAGTCTAGAAAACTCCTAAATAGAGTGCTGGTTTAAAAAATACATCTACTTCTCTTTGTGTTTATCTGAAGCTTTTATCCCCATGGTTTTTTTAGCTTCAGAGAATGATTCTCTAAGCATAAACACTGCTCCATTTGAAAATTCTCTTTTTAAGTTCCTAATTCAGGAATAGTTTACCACACAATTGCTCAGTATGACAGGCCTGCAGGAAGTCCCTGGTTCCACCAATTTGTGACTTAGTGACATGCAACCTTCAGGAAATGAGATTATTTTGTTGGCAAAACACAGGAAATTGTATCTATCTCATAGATTCCCTGTCAGGATTATATGCAGTGGTATAAAGTGTTTAGCACAGTGACTTCTCTGTAAGTGCTCAAAAGGGTCAATGGTTAGTGGTACGTTCTTTAAAATAACAGTACTTTTGCATATTTTCTCAATATAAAGCTAATGAAAGTAATGGAGATTGTACCGCAGTTAATGTCTCTATGAAGAAAGCCTACAGAACACCATTTTCACCTACATTCAATTATAGAAGAGAACTTGCATGTTTCTTTGGTCTAGAAAGACATCCATAGCCTGCTGACCCTCACTATTAAGTTTCATCAGAACTTTTGAAAGCAGGAAGGTACGATTTGTAAAATTCTGCCCTACAAGTCAGGGAAGGGATTGTCATCTGTCAAATGATTATTTGTCATACAACAATCCTTCCTTAATTTGGAAGAACTCAGACTTGAGTTCTCAAATAGCATTTTAATGATCGATTTTTCTTGTCTTTCTGAATATTTTATTGTTGCTTTACATTAAACACAATATATTTTCAGGGTTTTCACAAAGAAGCGAATCCTCCTATATTATTAGCAGGGAATATGAAAGCACTGTGTTTTTGACTAACTTTAAATAAAAAAATAAATTAAAAGAATCTTATGTAAATACAGTCTTGCAGTTTACTTGTTTGATTAAAATATGGCATCTATAGGGTAGAGATTAATAGATGAGGATATTTTTAACAACAATAGTTGGTCGTAGTACCATAGTCTCCAGGACTAAGGCTAAGAACAGTCTATTCTTTTAGTAAAGAGTGCAAATGAGTACATATAACTGAGGGCTGCTATCCCTGGATCTGGGAGGACTACTTGTAGCAAGAAAGGCTTGTTCACATTGTTGTATGGAAGAAACCAATACAATGTTGTAAAGCAATTAACTTCCAATTGAAAACAAAAACAAAAAAAGAGAAATGCCCAGATTTTTCTTCCTCTCATTAACCAGAACAGCAAACATACCCCTAATTTTTTCTGAAACACTTGGTCCACATCCTTGAAAGAGTTCTTCATGAAGACTTCAATGGCCTCTTTCTCACTGGCCCTGTGCAGGTCCAGCAGCTCCTGGAGGGTTTCCGTGGGCAACTTCAGCTTCTGGCCCATCTGCTGGTCATAGTGGGCAATGGCCTTTTGCACTGCAGCCAAGTTCTCGGTCTCGGCCAAGGTCAGGACTGCATTCTCCATGCAGGGCAGATCCCCACTGCTGATGGCATTGACATAGGTCTGCACCAGGCTCTTTAGACCTATGAAGGGAATTTAAAAATCAGTGACTAAGAGTTGGTGAGACAGAAGAACAAGTTGTGTTAGTTTAGTCCTGAGCATGCAAATTTAATCATTCTGAGTCAACTGATAATGCACTTTTTATGCTTTTTGGGTGTTGCAAGCAGTAGTTTTACGAATTTTTAAGAAGAATTGTGATGGGATATTTTGTTATCCTCTAGGTTCAGAAGAGTTTAATGCTTCCCTTTCCTCCTCCTTCCTTCACCCAAATGGAAGCTATTGGAATGAATGGGTTAGAGTAAGGATATTTTGCAGACAAGATGGTAAGTCTTAATCTTTTCTTAGCCTTCCTGAATCTCTCTTTCTTTTTTAAATGAATTCCCCTTCCCTTCTGAATTCTAAGTAATATAAAGGTCAAGGAGACATTTTAATGTACACAAGCACGTGTGTGTGTAAATGTAAGTGTACATGTGATGCATCTCACTAGTTCTGGGCCTGGCCTAAATAAGAGGGTCTTCCTAGATATTCTTTCATCAGAGCTCCATGCAGTGTGATCAATTCATCCAAGTTTGCCAGGGAATTCTGGTTTTAACACTGAAAGTCTTACATACCAGGAAATCCCAGCCTTGGGAAACTGGAGTGATTTGTGGTCCTACAACTACTAGTTCTTGACTACGATAAGCTATCACTTAATACTGGTTAGAATGCCATTGTTCAAAGGTCTACAAATAACAAGTGCTGGAGAGGGTGTGAAGAAAAGGGGACCCTCGTACACTGTTGGTGGGAGTGTAAATTGATGCAGTCACTATGGAGAACATTATGGAGGTTCCCTAAAAAAGGAAAAATAGAGTCCTCTTATGACCCTACAATCCTAATCTTGGGCATATATCCAGAGAAAACTATCCTTTGAAAAGATACATGGACACCAATATTAATAGCAGCACTATTTATAATAGTCAGGACACGCGTGCACGCTCAGTCACTTTAGTCGTGTCTGACTCTGAGACCCTATGGATTGTAGCCCACAAGACCCCTCTGTCCGTGGGATTCTCCAGACATGATATTGGAGTGGGTTGCCATACCCTCCTCCAGGGGAATCTTCCTGACCCAGGGATCAAACCTAGGTCTCTCGCATTGCAGATGGATCTAAGCCACCAGGGAAGCCCCATTCAGGACATAGAAGCAACTAAATGTCCATCAACAATGAATGGATAAAGATAATATGGTACATATATACAATGGAATGTTACTCAGTCATAAAAATGAAATAATGTGATTTGAAGCAACATAAATGGACCTAGAGATCATCATACTAAATGAAATAATCAGACAGTGAAAGACTGATATCATATATCACTTATGTGCCTGTGTGCTAAGTCACTTAGTCATGTCTAACCCTTTGTGAGCCTATGGATTGTAGCCTGACAGGGTCCTCTGTCCATGGGATTCTCTAGGCAAGAATTCTGGTGTGGGTTGCCATTTCCTCCACCAGGGGATCTTCCCAACCCAGGGGTTGAACTCAAGTCTTTTATATCTCTTGCATTGGCAGGAAGGAAACTCAATACTAAATAATCCAAATCTAAACAACTTCATCCATTCTGGAAAACTATTCTTCCTCCAGATATTTCTTTTAGTAAATAACATCTTTTCAAGTAGTTGCTTAAGCTCAGAATCCTAGAGTCAAGCTTAACACTGCCACATCATTTCTTCCACCCACCCACATGACTTCCCTCATCAAAACTTATGGATTTGATATTCAAAATATGTGAGGATTCTGTTAATTTTGACAGTCTCTATTGCCACTATCTTAGCCTTACATAATCACCATTTATTACAAAATATGGCAAATACCATTCATCTTCTTGTTGCTTCATGTACATCCCTCCAACACATTATCTATAAAACATTCTGAAGGACTGTATGAAACATAAATTACATATCTTTACCTCTTTGCCTGTCATTCTTCAAGATCTTTTCACTGGGCTCAGACTTTAACCTCCTTGAAGTCACCCGCAGGTCCTTTCAGGTATGGTCCCCTTTGTACTTTTCCACCATGACACCACTCTTATTCACTCTACTCTTGTTCAGATCACACTCTTTTCTTAAATTCTTGTAGTTGCAGAGTTCTTTTTTGTCTCAGGCCTTCTCTCATCATATTATCTCTGTCTGAAAACTACTCTGACTATTCTTCTGATTAACTCCTACTGAATTTTAAGTTCTCATCTTACATGTCACTTTCAGAGACAAATATTCTCTGTCTTTGAATTCAAAGTAGCTTGTTATTTTAATTTGTTGTGCTTATCACTGTTTAATCATTAGGGTTACATAAATTGTTTAAGTACCTTTTGTTCCCATTATGTTTGAATGAGGATTATGCCCAGTCGTTGGTGCATGGTAGGCACTCTTAATCAGGGTGCCTAATCACACATTTTTGCATTGATTAACAAGAGAATTGTGTTAAGGTGAGAGGAAAAGCCTCACATACATGGAATATTGCCTTTTCCTGACTTCGTCAATAATACACCTTTCCTGGAAGGAAATTTCATATAAAGGAAGTTGAAAAGTTGGTGGAGAAGATTGCTACACCAGGATTAGATTCTAGTTCTTTCTCTTTACTCATCTGACTCATGTGAATATTAGATAATACCAGAAATAATTTTAGTTCATATGTAAAATTCACAATGTGACCCTTGTTGTGTGTTTTCCTTGGCATCATTAGACTCTGTATTTGTCAGAAGTAATCCTCGTGCCTCCCACTTCTGTTGTCTACAATGGGCAGTAGGGGAGTTCAGGTAAGGAAAGAGAGTAAGAGGGACTCACGAGGCCCATTGACTGTGATACCGCCTGAGAGAGTCTTGGCCTTGGAATGGCTGAGGATGTAGCAGCAGAAGTCTGCAACTTGTTCTCTGAATTCAGGGTTCAAATCTTCCTCTTGTAGCTGTTCCAGGTGGCTGAGGTGCTTCCTATGAGCAGGGCGATCAAAGATGAAGCACTTCTTCTCTGGGAAGAACTTTCGGATACATAACCGAGGTTCATTAAAATTTTTAGTTTTTTTATCATTTCCTAGAGGAATGAAAATCAGAGGTTTTACAACTTCAGGCTACTTCAGATATGTGCCCTTCAACTTTGTGATTTGCACAAATCCTATATAAAGACATAAAAATTAACTAATCATGCATCAGACCCAATAATTAAAGGGGTAGAAGAATGAAATTTCTTTCCTTCTCCAAGAAGGAAATAACTTAAAATTAGATTGCACTGATTTATCTAGGAAATGTTTCATTTCCTCTAATAGAACAGCCAGGATAACAAAGTTATAAAATTATAATTTTCAGCATCTACATTAAAATGGTCATTCTGATAGTTTTCTCTTTTTTTGTTTGCCAACCATGAGTCCCAGTAACCTTTCTTTAGTTTCAGTGAATTTTCCAGGTACTCATCAGCAGTGATGGGCTGTCCATCTGCTTCCAGTTCCAGGGAGAAATCTCTCAGAGTCCACACAAAGTCTGGAAAAAAGCTCACAAAGTTGGCTGAGTCTTGGACCTCATATTTATCAGGTGAGGATTTTGCCCTGATTCGATCTGTCAGCTCTGTCACATAGCTGGGATGCTAACACAGGAAAACTGCAGAAAAGGAGTAGCACCTTTTATGCTATACTGTTCCCCAAAGCTTATCTAAAATAATTTTTCTTGATTAACCCATTCATTCATTCCACAAACATTTATTGAGCAATTACTATAAACCAGAAACTGTCCTAAGGACAAATAACATTGTGATGAGTCAGAAAATGCTACCATCTACATTTTAGTGAGGGCTTCCCTGGTGGCTCAGAAGGTAAACAATCTGCCTGCATTGCAGGAAATCCAGGTACAATCCCTGCGTTAGGAAGATTCCCTGGAGAATGGAATGGCAATCCACTCCAGTATTCTTGCCTGGAAAATTCCATGGCCAGAGGAGCCTGCCTGGCTACAGTCTATGGGGTCGCAAAGAGTCGGACACAACTGAGTGACTAACACACACACACACACATTCTGGTGAGGGGGACAGATAATAAACAAATAAACAAAAATATAATATACCTGAGATTTTGAAATAGTTGCCTTGAAGAAAAATGAACCTCAGCTAAACTTTAGAGAATAACTGTGTGTATCTGTGCATGGTGATGGTTTATGTGGTAGCTCAGGTAAGTTCATTCTGAGGTGATCATTGTGCAGAAATCTAAGTGAACTGAGAGAAGCTGCCATGTACTAATCCACCAGAGAAACCTTCCTGACAGAGGAAATAGCTCCTGCAAAACCTCAGAGGGGAAACTATTGAGAATGTCTAACATATAGCGGGGAGGCCAGCGCGGCTAGGGCAGAAGTCCTGGAATAGCTAAGGTCCAGAATATGAAGGCACTGTAGGCCATAGAAAGTGTTTGAATTATAATCTAAACTTAATGGGAAGCCACTGAGAAGCTTTGATTTGAGAGGGTAATATGACCTGATGTTTGTTTTTAAAACAAAAACTGGCAGGTAATGCACCTATGAGAGGCAAGAAAGAAGAGAAAGAGGTTAGGTAGTTAAGATAACCCGGAGGTGAGAAGATGGAAGCTTAAGCTGGAATTACCTTGAAGAAGTGGTGGGAATTAGCCAGCCTGGGCAAATACCTATGACAGGGGAGCTGACCAGACTGCGAGCAATAGTTTGTAGCATATAAAGAAAGGAATTGTCTAGGATGAATACTAAGCTTTTGATCCAAAAATCTCTATGAGTGCTATGGAGATTTACTGTGATGTTGAAGGAGGGCTTTTGGTCAAAAATTTAAGACTTTTCCAGAAATAATCCCACACATGTATGGATACCTTATTTTTGACAAAGGAAGCAAAAATATACAATGGAGAAAAGACAGCCTCTTTAAGTGCTGGAAAAACTGGTCAACCACATGTAAAAGAATGAAACTAGAACATCTTCTAACACCATACACAAAAATAAACTTGAAATGAATTAAAGATATAAGTGTAAGACCAGAAACTATAAAACTCTTAGAGGAAAACATAGGAAGAACACTTGATGACATAAATCACAGCAAGATCCTCTATGACCCACCTCCCAGATTAATGGAAATAAAACCAAAAATAAACAAATGGGACTTAATTAAACTTAAAAGCTTTTGCACAATGAAAGAAACTATTAGCAAGGTGAAAAGACAGGCTTCAGAATGGGAGAAAATAATAGCAAATGAAATAACTGACGAAGAATTAATCTCCAAAATATTTAAGAAGCTCATGCAGTCAATACCAAAAAAACAGACAACCCAATCAAAGACTGGGCCAAAGAATTAAACAGAGATTTCCCCAAAGAAGACATACAGATGGTTAATAAACACATGAAAAGATGCTCAACATCACTCATTATTAGACAAATGCAAAATCAAAGCCACAATGATGTATCATCTCATGCCAGTCAGAATGGCCATCATCAAAATGTCTACAAACAATAAATGCTAGAGAGGGTGTGGAGAAAAGGGAACACTTTTACATTGTTAGTGGGAATGCAAACTGGTGCAGCCACTATGGAGAACAGTGTGGAGTTTCCTTAAAAAACTGGGAATAGACGTGCCATACAACCCAGCCATCTCACTGTTGAGATTCCCCAAGGAAACCCAAATTGAAAGAGACACATGTACCCCAACGTTCATTGCAACACTATTTACAATAACTAGGATATGGAAGCAACCTATATGTCCATTGACAGATGAATGGATAAGGAAGTTGTGGTACATATACTCAACGGAATATTACTCAGCTATAAAAAGGAACACATTCAAGTCAGTTCTAATGAGGTGAATAAAACTGGAGCCTATTATACAGAGTGAAGTAGTCAGAAAGAGAAAAACAAATATTGTGTATTAACGCATATATATGGAATTTAGAAAGACAGTAATGATGATCCTATTTGGAAGGCAGCAAAAGCGAAACAGTGTAAAGAACAGACTTTTGGAGTCTGTGGGAGAAGGCCCGGGTTGGATGGTTTGAGAGAATAGCATTGAAACATGTATATTACCATAGGTAAAATAGATGGCCAGTGCAATTTGATGCATAAATCAGGACAACCAAAGCTGGTGCTCTGGGATAACCCAGAGGGGTGGGGTGGGAGGAGGGAGGGGAGGTTCAGGATAGGGGGACACATGTGTAACCGTGGCTGATTAATGTCAATGTATGGCAAAAACTGTCACAACATTGTAAAGTAATTATCCTCCAATTAAAATATATTAATTTTTTTTAAAAGAATCCCCCATATATTTCTACTTTAATTGTGTCAGAAGCAAGATAATAAATATTCAATTCATTATAATCACTTAAATATTTAAGACTTTTGTGGTTTTTTTGCATGTTAAGTTAGAGATGTTTCTTACACATCTAAATGGAGACTTGTAAGCAACTAGATACACAATTTTGTACCTGAGAGTGGTGGTCATGATTGCTTATACAAATGTCATGGTAACTGAGATAAAGGTGCTAGTGAAAGTGCAAGGCTGGATGAGATGGCCTAGGGACTAAGAAAAGAAGAATAGAAGTCCAAGAATCAAAGAGCTACCATACTTAAAAGCCAAGAAGAAGCTGAATGAGAACATGAGTTTTAGAGGACACCAAGGGTTTGGCAATGGATATTTGTAGGGGGAGGTCATCAAATATGACTGCAGTTTTGACCCCTGAGATGGACCCAGGCAATTGAAGTATGTTCACCCTCTTCTCCATCTTTGGAGTGTGCACTGCACTTGCCTTCCCCATGCTGGAAGCTGCACAAAGACACAGCTTCGTTGAGATAGTAATGTGCTGCTAAGACCATCTGGACTGTTTACTCAGTGGGTCCGGTTTAGGCATCTATAGAGACTTTTAAAATTTGGCAGGTGGGTGTGGAAATCTGTTAGTCTTCCAGTCACCTAAGAAAGGATACCTAAGTAAATTCCCTTGCTTATTAAACTTGCCAGCTGCCAGTCTCAAGTGATCTGCCATTCTCTTTTGTCTCTCCTTACTGTCTGGCTGAGCTTCCCAGGTGGTACCAGTGGTAAAGAGCCCTCCTGCTAATGCAGAAGACTTAAGAGACATGGGTTTGATCCCTGGATTAGTAAGATCCTCTGGAGGAGGGCATGGCAATCCACTGCAGAATTATGGCCTGGAGAATTCCTTCGACAGAGGAGCCTGGTGGGCTACAGTTCACAGGGTCACAAACAACCAGACATGACTGAATTGACTTAGCACACACACACACACACACACACACACACACACACACACACACACACACACACACTGTCTAGGGACTGGGGTCAGCTTAAGATTACACACAGGAAGCCCCTGAGGAGATTGTGACCCCAAAATATGAACTCAGATAGGAGGCATATAGAACCTTGTGCAGCTAAGTGTCTGAGGATGATGTGTGATCAGAAAGGCTTGGGCTTCTGGTGGTGACTGAGGTAAACAGGGATGGTGAACATAAGCATAATGGGGTTCACTAAGAAGGGGACTCCTGAATTCTTCTGCAGTGGACCACCACTGTAACTGGTGACAAAGTGAAGCTGTTCTTTTCCGGATTTCATGTTGTCTATCCACAAAAAGGATACTGTAGTTGGTCCATGGCCTGCTGATTGATGGTTCCCATGCTGTTGTATACAAAGGTGCTGCTCAGGAGAACCGCCAGGGCAAAGATCCAGGAGTCATTCTGGTTGTCTCCCTAGAAGTCATTGGAGAAGCCACACCAAGTAACTAAGAGCACATGATTCCAGTTCAGATGGACAGACTCTGAACCCAGCTGTCTCTACTTGGAAACACATTAATCATTTCCCTATGCAAAGTTTTATCCATCTGTACATGATTTTAAAAACATAAAATCAATGGTGTAGTGAAATTTAAATAAGACTTTATATAACTGCATATGAGAGTGTAAAGCAAATAAGCACTTGATCAGGTAATAGAATTCAAACCTATCCCTTGAACTGAGAATATGATCTTTTGTTCCCATGACATGTCATGATGAAGCACTTTTTAAACAGTAGTTAAAGTGTACCCCTTTAACAAGAATTTTCTAAGACTTCTAAGAGTAGTAATGTATGATCCTTTATGAATAAAGTGCTGTTATCAGGTCTTATACTCTGCTTCTCTCACTAATTTTACAGCTGTGGATAACACTGTTTCCACCATCTTTCTGGATTCCCACTCTGACAAGTCAGACATATTTATAAACTTTCTAGTTAGGTTTAGACACACCTTCAGTAGCTTTATCAGAATGCTTTCCTACATTATGAAAGGAAAACAACTTTAAAAGTCATTAGTCATTATTTTATGAGTTACAAAAAATATCAGTGGGCCTTACTGACCACTCTCAATGCTTATATGTGTGGCCAAGATATGCAACAATTCTTAAATTAGCCCATTATTCTCAAACTTAGTGTTTAGTGCTCTCACATAAACCTCACTTTGGATTGATTCAAATTGTATTTGAGGTCAAATCTTGAGCACAAACCAGTAAATAAAATAAAATAAAAATATAATACATTAATAGTATATATATGAAGCACAATTCAAAGGGTGGGAAGTGACAGTGCAAAAGGGCTACTGATTTGACATAAACAGGATTAGAAGATTTGTTTTTTACCTTCTCCACATCCCCCAGGCCCTCGGTATCAAGTAGAACCAGAGCATGGTCTGGCTTCTCGGGATGAGGCATACACCACATCCAGATGCCCTTTGTATGTGACTGCACCGTGGAGCCCAGAGAGAAGCCTGCAAGAGGGTGTGGGGAAAAGAGAGGATGGATTTTTAATAGCAGGTGGATTGGATCTGGAAATTGAGACATTAGGTAATAAAATCAAGGTTTAAATAAATAAATGAAAGCATAATCAATATTGATCTTAATTATGGAAAAAGAATTTAGAACATTCAGTACAAACTGAAATATTTGTATTACCTTAGAGATCAGTATAAGTTTGATGTTAATCCACATACATTTTAGTAAATGTTTTATTGTTTATTATTATCTGTGTTAGTTTTATTTATAACTACTATAGTACTTTCAGGAAGGCAAGTTTATACTTTAAAGAGGAAGTTAAGGCACAGTGGGAAGAAAAAGTCGACTCTTGTCCTCCAGCACAGGATGAATGTTAGAAACCCATTCCTCCCAGGCTTCTCACTTCCTCTCCTCTCATCACTGTGCTGCGTGCTGGGGGTGTGGGTGGACAGAAGGGACTTGGCTGGGCTCTGCCCATGTCACTCACCCTTTTTCTTCCCAGCCAGCTTGTTCATCAGGTAGGACTTGCCTGTGCGGTAGGGGCCCACGATAGCCACCACCACAACAGGCTGGTTGATGGCAGACAGGATATTCAGAGCTTCTTGTTTAACCAACAGTTGCCCATTGATGTTCTCAATGAGGCACTCTGGGGCTGACATGTGGATCTCTGAGGCCATGTCCAGGGTGCCTCCTGATCTTAAAGGGAAAAGATGGCATGGAAACCAACATTTAGTCAGTGAACTGAGTGAAAACTTTACAGTTAGGATCAAAATTTGGTTTTCTCCTTGAACATTGTTCCTTGAGTGTTTTAAAAAACCCAGTGGCCACTTTAAGCTTGTCCTATAGACTAGCCCACTGGTTCTCTTTAAAAATAAATTTATTTTGAAGGAGCTTCTGAGTTCAGTTCAGTTCAGTCACTCAGTCGTGTCCAACGCTTTGCAACCCCATGAATCGTGGCACGCCAGGCCTCCCTGTCCATCACCAACTCCCGGAGATTACTCAAACTCAAGTCGGTGATGCCATCCTGCTATCTCATCCTCTGTCGTCCCCTTCTCCTCCTGTCCCCAATCCCTCCCAGCATCAGGGTCTTTTCCAATGAGTCAAATATTCGCATGAAGTGGCCAAAGTATTGGAGTTTCAGCTTCAGCATCAGTCCTTCCAATGAACACCCAGGACTGATCTCCTTTAGGATGGACTGGTTGGATCTTCTGGCAGTCTAAGGGACTTTCAAGAGTCTTCTCCAACAGTTCAAAAGCATCAATTTTTCGGTGCTCAGCTTTCTTCACAGTCCAACTCTCACATCCATACATGACCACTGGAAAAACCATAGCCTTGACCAGATGGACCTTTGTTGGCAAAGTAATGTCTCTGCTTTTTAATATGCTATGTAGGTCGGTAATAACTTTCCTTCCAAGGAGTACACATCTTTTAATTTCATGGCTGCAGTCACCATCTGCTGTGATTTTGGAGCCCCCCAAGAATAGTCTGACATTGTTTCCACTGTTTCCCCATCTATTTCCCATGAAATAATCAGACCAGGTGACATGATCTTAGTTTTCTGAAAGTTGAGCTTTAAGCCAACTTTTTCACTCTCCTCTTTCACTTTCATCAAGAGGCTTCTTAGTTCCTCTTCACTTTATGCCATAAGGGTGGTGTCGTCTGCATATCTGAGGTTATTGATATTTCTCCTGGCAATCTTGATTCCAGCTTGTGCTTCTTCCTGTACAGCATTTCTCATGATGTACTCTGCATATAAGTTAAATAAGCAGGAGCTTACCCTTACACAAAATCATACATTGGATACAGGGAACTTCCATATGCCATTTCCCCAGCTACCCTATTATTAATATCTTATATAACCATAGATAATGATTGAAACAGGACTTTCATACTGAAACAACACTATTAACTAAGCTACACACTTTCCCCCACGTCATCAGTTTTCCTTTTGCCCAGTTGTTTTCCTCCTAGCTTTCCCTTTGTTCCTAGTGTCCTTTTCTGAGCCAGGCTGCGATTCAGGATCCTTTGCCCATTCACCCGTTACCTTGGCTTAGTCTTCTCTCATCATTGGCCATTCTTCATCTTTATTTTGTCTTTCATGACACTGTCATTTTAGAAGAGTATTGGCCTGTCATCTTGCAAAATATCCCTCAGTTTGGGTTTTTCTTATGATTCCTCATAATTAGATTGAGGTTGTTTTTTCTTTTTTTGGCAAGTATGCCGTGGTTGTGATGTTCTGCCAGTCTCAGTGTATCATATCAAAGGTTGTGTGATGTCTATAGAACATACTCTGGTGCTGTGATGCTAACTTTGCTCACTTACTTCAGGTGTTGTCTGCCAGATTTCTCCACTGTAAAGTCACAATTACTTCCTTGTAATTAAAAAAGGTAAATTTGGGGGAGATATTTTTGAGACTTCAGATATATTCTCCTCAAAGTTTCATATCGTTTTTTCAGTGCTGATTTTAACATCCACCAATGATAATTCTTGCTTGTAACAGTTATTACTGTGGTGCTTGACTGTAGATCTTTTGTACTTCACCATTCCTTCAACATTAGCTGAGGTTCTACTTCAAATAAGAGCTGTCCCTTCTTCTCTATTTTTTCCCTCATTTAATTATTTATTTGTATCAGTATAGACGCATAGTTATTTATTTTATTTTATTCTGTGAGGTTTAGTACTTTACTATCATACCCTTGTGGCTCAGCAGTAAAGAATCCGCCTGCCAAGCAGGAAAGGCAGGTTCGAACTCTCGGTTGGAAAGATCCGGGAGAAGGAAATGGTAACCTCCTCCAGTATTCTTGCCTGGAAAATCCCATGGAGAGAGGAACCTGGTGGGCTATAGTCCACGGGATCACAAAAAGTCAGACACAACTTAGTGCCTAAACAACAACAAACAAATTGTTATTTACTTATTGCTTAATTCGCCCCAGATTTGTTCTTTGAGAGCTTCTTCAGCCTGGCTCCGGGGTGGTTTGGCCATGCTTCCGTCATATTCTAAGCACTTTTTTACTTTGTGGCACCGCAAGGTATTCCTGGTCCATCTTGTTCTTTGCCTGAGTCAGCTCTAGATCTGACCATTTCTCCCAGAAACCCTGATTCCTTTCTTTGGATAACAGAACTGTGATGCCAGAATATAACACTAGGTGTGTACCTAATTTCTAGGTCCCTCAGTGGGCCAAATTAAGAAATATATGTATGAATACTAGCACATGTAGGTACATCTATATTTTTTCTGTCTTTCTGTATACAACCTTAATTTCCTGCTGATGTTTTCAATTGGAGGATAATTGCTTTACAATGTTGTGTTGTTTTCTGCCATAGAACAGCTGAATCATTCATAAGTATATATATATCCCCTTCCTCTTCAGCCTCTCTCTCACCCCACCATCCCACCCCTCTAAGTTCTCACTGAGTGCCAGGCTGGACTCCCTGTGTTATATACTGCTCATGTTTCTCATTGCAGTTCAACACAACAGGAATTACTCAGGCTTCACCTTTCAACTCCATACTCTGGCTATGAAAGACACAGCTGTTATTATAATAAATTTGCTTATGTGCTCAGTCCTAGTATACATATAAAGTAGTTTCAAAGTTGCTAATCTATTTACTAATTAAAGTGCATTATTACGATACAGTTGTTTTTGCCTCTAACATAATATATATAGTCAAAACATTGTATTCTGGAATTCTTAGATTAGTTCTTTCCTTCCTCATCCTCTTGAGCTGTTAGTTTATTCATTTGTAACACAGTCAGTTTCATTTGTTACTATTTGTGCTTCATTTAGGACTCCCCCATATCTTGACTGGTCTTCTGTGGTAGCTCAGAATCCGCCTGAAATGTGGGAGATCTGGATTCATTCCCTGGGTTGGGAAGATCCCCCAGAGAAAGAAATGGCTACCCACTCCAGTATTCTTGCTTGGAGTATCCCATGGACAGACCAGTCTGGCAATCTACAGTCCATAAGGTTGCAAAGAGTCGGACATGACTGAGTGACTAACATTTTCACTTATTTCACATCTTGGTTAATTTTAGTATGTAATTATTTTTTGAGTATGTGAAACATTGCATAGTTCTAAGAGTCAGAGCTTTCCAAAAAGCTATACTCAGAGAAATGTCACTTTTTCTTCAATTGACCACTCCATTCCTATTCCACCCTTCTATTCTTGAAAGATCAGTTGTGTCCAACTCTGTGTGACCCCCAGGGGGTCTGTGTAGCCCACCAGGCTCCTCCACCCATGGGATTTTTATTCTTACTACCTCATAATCACCCATTCTCTGAGAATAAACCAATCTCATTAGTTTCTGGTTGATACTTCCTAGATATCCTTTCCGTAAATTAGATATATTTTCTTATTCACATTTTTAATAGGAAATATCACATTTTACACATATATGGAAATCACTTTATATCACTTCATAGAAAGTTTTCTCATTTTTTTGATGGGTGCCTACTCCATTAAATGTATATACCATAGTTTACTTAACCACTCCTATGTGTGGGCACACAGACTGCTTCTAGAGTTTTTCAATTACAGTGTTGCAATGAATAACCCTGCTTTCATATTGTTGCAGCTGTTTCTTCAGAATAGATTCCTGGGAATGAGGTTGCTCTGTCAAAAGGTAAGAGTATATACTTTTGTTGCTTATTGAAAAATTCTTTTCCAGAAGAAGGGTATACCAGACTGCATTTCCACTGGCTCAGCTTGTATCACATTTCCATAACATGGAGATTTTTTCCCTTGTGTCTCACATCTTCTGACTTCATTACAAAATTTCCTTTCAAAGCTTTTCACCTTCAAATTTTGTTCTTTGGACAGAACACTCTGAGCTGTCTCACTTCAGGCATAGATAACAGGCAGCCTGCATCTGGGGAATATTGTGTCAAACTTATTTATAGAATGTGAAGGACATGCCATCCTAACCCAGTCTTGGACCTGGTTTCTCCCAAGTCTATTCCTGGGCAAGCTCTGGATCAGACTGAGACTCAGGATCCCCAGTGGCTTCCTCCTCTCAGGGAGAGGCACTCCTGAACTGCCACAGTCCACCCTGTCTAACGACTCACTGGTTCTTAACTGTTGATCTGCATCTGAATTCATGTGTTTTCACCCAAGACTGATCCCTCTAATCTGAATCTCATTCTTCATGACAAATTGAAATTACAGTGGAGCAATCATAGTTCAGACATACAAAACTAGAGTTGAGTGCCATTAAGAATTTAGTCTAAGACACCTCCTAGCACTATGAAAAGCTTGAATTTTCTCTGACCTGTATCACACCTAAGGACACCATCAGCTATATTTGGGACAACATCTGCTACCTGCAACTTTATGGTTCAGGGCTCCCTCCTCCCCCCACCCTGTGGAACCTTAAAACCACTTCAGGAATTTAAACCAATTTAAAATCAATTCAGCAACCAATTCAGGTCCTGACTTTTTGCCTTAATTATAGTCCTTAACACAGAATTGTAAATAAATGGTCTTAGTTTTGACCTTTATAAACTTTTTCTATTTTGTAGTCAAGAGGAACACAAGTTTTTAAGTGCTTCTTGAACTCGTCTCCCAGGTTGCAGTCCTAATAAACCTTAAATAAAACACCTCTTCATTTTAATCAGGTCATCGTTTCTGAAATTTTTGTTAACACTCTATATTTCACTCAATTATGTTACCAAATTTTGACCTCCTTGTGTTTGAAAATTGATTCTTTATTATCTCCACATGTATCAACTGGCATATTGCTTTTAATTACTTCAGGTAATGAAGCTACTCTTATGAAACATGATTTTATAAATGATCATGTTTCCTCTCTGAACTCTGTTCTATATAGAGTATTTATTTGCATGATTTTAGTCATGACCTCTATAACTAGGACTTGATGATTTGATAATTTTATAGCATTAAGAGAAGAAGGAGTTTTCTTTTAGTAATGCCCTACTTATCTTGTTAACTTCAATGTCTCAATCCCTGTAACTGGAAGTGATCATGATAAAACTTTTATTAACATTTTCAGATAACAACAAAGACAGACTAAAGGATGCTGGGTTTTATTCTTATCCTGTAAGAAAGCATGATTGCTTCTATTATTGTTGATTACTTCTGACTTCTTTTGGCTGAAGACTGGAATCTCATATGATGCCAGTCTTGCCACCTATCTGGCTTCCCATTTCTCTAGGAATGGCTAACAAAAGGCTGTTTTTTTTTTTTTTTTTCCTGTGATAGTACTGTACTCATTTCCTCTTACAACAGTGGCCCACCAGAACTGTGACAAGAAGATTGTCTGGTTTTTAACATGAGGCATAGCACTTTTATAAAATGAGAATCAATCAGTTACTGACCAGAAAAAGTGGCTGCACAAAGATTTTGTAAGTTCCCAAATTACAATAACCTGTAGCCTTTTTTTGTAGACCCCAAGTTCTAGAACTTGAAAAGTTTGCAATAAAGACAGAAGTGAACTCTAAACTTTAGTATGTGGGTTTTATCAAAGATGAAGACACTTTAACAAAGTGTCAAGAAAGAATCTTGAAGCATTCCTGTCTCTCAGTTTAGACTCTGCCTCTAATTAGACTCTGCCTCTAATTCCTCTGCCTCAGTTTAGACTCTGGAACCTAATTCACCACAGAGCTCAGCAGCGGGCACTCAGAGGACACCCTGCTGCCCAACATCAGACTTTCATCTGAACTCATGACAGATCAGGGTCTGCACAGCCTGTTTTGGTATGGTTGCTTTAGAGAATGTGTGCTGTCTCCTGTAAATCTCTTCCCACCCGGTAGAGAGATTTGCTAGAGGTGAGCAGAAAGCTGTTTCAACTGGAAGGATAGAAGAGCTTGCCCTCTCCATTTTTCTTCTGAGTTTAGTTATGCTGGTTTCAATTTTCTCTCTCACTGGCAATTTGGGCTTTATTTTATCCCTCCAATCTCCTGAGACTTCTCAGATTTTCCTCAGACACCCAATGATAAGAAAGCAAAACTGTTGGGCAATGTCTGCAAAGAAATAGACAGCCCTGAAACTGAAAGTAGAATCTAAGGCTACAAAGGAGTTGCAAGAGCTGTGCTAATAAGAGAGCATGACATGATTTCTCAACTGGAATCTTTACATTTTGTAATTAGAACGTCTTAGAGACTGCTGAAAAGAAAATGAGAGAAAGATCCATTGAATCAATTAAAATAATGCTGTTTATTTCTTGTTTGGAGACAGTCTGAAAACTATTAGGATGAGAAAACCTAGTATAACAATTTTCTATGTCCAGTTAGATTCAGTCACAATGTAGCTGGTTACTCGTGTTTAGTGAGTGAGAACTGTAAGTTCTCCTGGGGAATGACTGTGTCATACATTTTTGAATTCTCCATACCTAACCCTAGTACTGGTGCTTAGTGCTTAATAAGTAATAAAAAATGAGGTTAGATTCCATTTTTTGCACACTTGATTCATACCCAGTGACAACTTCCTTATATACATTATCCCCTCTTAGTCTTATACCACAACATTTTTACCACAATATTATTTACTTTTACCACAATATTAGAGAGATTTATAATATGTTAAAATCACAAGGTAGTAAGTATGATTGAACCCCAAAAGTCTTTCTCCAGAACCCATGCTATCAACCACCTCAATACCTCTGTGTTTGCCAAGTGAACAACAATAATAATAATGTTTCTTATTTATCAATTGCTTCCTAGGCCAAACTCTTTACATATTATTACTTATTACATATAATAATTAGACAGCTTGAGTTTGCAGTAGTCCTTGGGCTCTTTGGGGCTTCCCTGGTGGCTCAGCTCATAAAGAATCTATCTACAATGCAGGAGACATAGGTTTGATCCCTGGGTTGGGAAGATCCCCTGGAGAAGGGAAAAGCTACCCACTTCAGTATTCTGGCCTGGAGAATTCCATGGACTGTATAGTCCATGGGGTCACAAAGAGTCAGACAGGATAGAGTGACTTTCACGTTCACTTTCTTTCACTTGTGTTCTTTTGATTGAGGACTTCTTTGGGACTTTGACTTACTCTTTTCATGGCCTTCCAGCTGTTTAAAGGCCTCTGTGTTCTACATCCAGAGAAGGCACTGGCGACCCACTCCCGTGCTCTTGCCTGGAGAATCTCAGGGACAGGGGAGCCTGGTGGGCTGCCGTCTGAGGTCTCACAGAGTCAGACACGACTGACGCGACTTAGTAACAGCAGCAGCAGCAAAGTTCTCCAGAGAAAGCAATGGCACCCCACTCCAGTACTCTTGCCTGAAAAATCCCATGGATGGAGGAGCCTGGTAGGCTGCCATCTATGGGGTCACACAGAATCAGACACAACTGAAGTGACTCAGCAGTAGCAGCAGCAGCAAAGTTCTCGGCACATAGATGATGCACAAACAGTTTTGATATAACAACCTATGATTGAAAAACAGTGGCACCTAAGTGTAATCAAATATATACTGTGCACCAATCTTTGTTCTATGCATTTGGTATTAGTATTAGAAAGAGTAAATGTAGAAATATAAGCGAAGTAGTAGATTTGTCTCCATTTTATAGACGATAAAACCTTAGGCTCTCAGAGACTATGAATTGTCAGAAATCCTAGACTAGTAAGCATGAATTTGGACCTGAATTTGAAACCATCTAGATCTGTCTGACGTTGAAGCTGATGTTCTCTCTATTAATGTATAGTTTAAGGCTCACAACAATATTTTAGATATGGAGCAATTATTATCCCCATATCTAATAAAGAAAAAGAGTCAGAGGGTAAGAAATATGTCAGCCTAAATATTCTTCTGTACTTTAAAGTATACCCTTCATATGTTGGGTACAGTGTTCTATGGATATTCAATAGATATTCAATAGAACTTAAAAGAATTCAGTGGAATTCCTTTCTTTGTTCTTCATTACATTCTATGTCTCTGAATTTCCATCTGGCAGTATATACAAATAAATAGTAATATAATATAAATATGAATAAAACTAATCTTCACCTGAAAAATTACCTCCTATTTAGTTGAAGAGAGAGTTAAATAATAAACTACTAAATGGCAAAGATTAGAATCAGTGGGAATAAGAAGAGCAAGTACAGACAGAACAAATTGCAATGCTATAGCTATGGTGGATGCTCATTTAAAATCAGACTTATAACACCAGCATTAAGCCTCAGCTGAGAGCTTGAGGACCAGACAGTAACCATTTAAAACTGGCAGAAATGATGACTTTTGAATGAATTGTCCGAGGCCAATGAACATCCACAAGGAAAAATGAGAAAATGACTTCCATGTCATACCATACACAAAAGGTAATTCCAGAAAGATTGTAAAATTCAGTATAAAAGCGAAAACAATAGCCTCTAGAAAATAGTATGGAAAAGTAGTTTCAAGTATTTGAGCATAGGAAAGCTTTTTTAGGGCATAATATATGTGAAACAATTGTAAATATTAACAAATTTGACTGTATAAAAATTAAGATATATTGTCTATCAAAAGACACCATTAACAGAAGAAAAAGGTAAACAGCATATGCGAAGACATTAAAAAATGATAAATGATATATATAAACATATAAATAACTTCTAGAAAGATAGATACTCAATAGAAAATTGAAAATGATAATTCAGCTCTTCAAAAAGAAGGTATCCAAATGATCATAACATTTGAAAAAGATCTAATTGCATAAATCATAAGATAAATCAAGTTAACATCACTAGGATATTGTAGCACACACCTATTACAGTGGCCTAAGTTAACAATACTGATAAATGGAAATGTAGACTAAGACATGGAGCTTCTAGAATTCTTAGACATAGTTCCTGAGTAAATTTAGTACAACCACTCAGGTAGGTTTTGTATTGATATTGGTGGCACCAGAAGTCTCCTAGTACTTATGCCCCGTGTAGTCCCCTCCTCATTAAGTTCAAGCTTAGTCATGTGGCTTGACAATGATACGTCAGCAAACATGACCCAGGGTTGAAAAGTATTCCTGCATGGAGACTTGTGCTTTTGGAGTCCAGCCTCTCTATAAAGATCAGGCTAGGCTACTGAATGATGAAAATTCCATGTAAAGAGATTGGTTTCTATTTTCTGATGGTTCCCACTAAGACCCCAGACATGTAGTTGTGTCCATCTTACATCTTTCATCTCCAGCTACACCAGTAGAATGTAGCCACATAAGGATAGCCAGGTGAGTACCACCAGGCTCCTCTGTCCATGGGATTCTCCAGGTAAGAACACTGGAGTGGGTTGCCATGCCCTCCTCCAGGGAGTTTTCCTGACCCAGTAGTCGAACCCATGTTGCTTAAGTCCCCTGCATTGGCAAGTGGGTTATTTACCACTAGCATCACCGGGGAAGGCCCAAAACAATGGTTGTTTTGAGCTAATAGAATTGGAATGTTTGTTACATAGCAATAGAAAATGGAGCCAACCACTTTGGAAAACTGTTTGGCATTATGTACTGAAGCTGAATATAAATATCCTGTGGACTTGGTAATTTCACTCCTAAGTGCATTACTATCAGAAACATATGCACATTCATATCAGTGACATATGTAGTATAATCATTCCATATGTATTTTTAATATCTCCAAGCTGAAAATGATCCAAATGTAAATCAACAGTAAAATGGATAAGTGATATGTTTGCACAATGGAATGCCTAATCGCCATGAAAATGACCATACTACCAGTAACCAGTGAAGTTGCTCAGTCGTGTCCGACTCTTTGCGATCCCATGGACTACCATGGAATTTTCCAGGCAAGAGTACTGGAGTGGGCTGCCATTTCCTCCTCCAGGGGATCTTCCCTACCCAGAGATCGAACCCAGGTTTCCTGCATTTCAGGCAGACGCTTTACCATATGAGCCAGCCGGGAAGCCCAATGTCATTTTCAGTTCAGTTGAGTTCAGTCACTCAGTCATGTCCGACTCTTTGCGACCCCATGAATCGCAGCACGCCAGGCCTACCTGTCCATCACCAACTCCTGGAGTTTACTCAAACTCATGCCCATTGAGTCGGTGATGCCATCCAGCCATCTCATCCTCTGTCACCCCCTTCTCCTCCTGCCCCCAATCCCTCCCAGCATCAGGCTCTTTTCCAATGAGTCATCTCTTCTTATGAGGTGGCCAAAGTACTGGACTTTCAGCTTCAGCATCAGTCCTTCCAATGAATACCCAGGACTGATCTCCTTTAGGATGGACTGGTTGGATCTTCTTGCAGTCCAAGGGACTCTCAAGAGTCTTCTCCAACACCACAGTTCAAAAGCATCAATTCTTTGGCACTCAACTTTCTTCACAGTCCAACTCTCACATCCAAACTACACTTATACCCAATACTGAAAGTTAATCTCTTGATTGTCATGAGTGAAATGAACAGGGCCCAATGATACATACTGCTTGATTCATTTCAGTTATATGATATTCACAAATAAACAAATTTAATCTCTAATGTTACAGGTCAGAAAGCAGTTATTTTAGAACTGGAAGGAGGGGTTATTGATTAGAAGGGACCCAAGAAGAGCTCTGGTGAATTGGTGCAAAATGAGCAAGGTGATTGTAATCATTTTGTGATATTTCACCTACTTTAAAGCTGAGCAATTTTCTGTTCTTATGCTATATATACACTAAATTTTTTTAAAGTCTTATGAGACATGTCTTTACCCTAATTAAAAATTCTGTTGGGGCCTATGTTATGAATGTGTTATCCCCAAAACAAAGAAAAGCAAAATAAATACATCCTGCACTGCTTTTTCTCCAATGTCAGTCATCTCTCTGTTAATATTTAGAGGGCTTTGTCTAACATTTGGAAAAAGAATAATTCAAAAATGTAAAGCCTAGTCCAAAATTGAGATTCTTATTTGCACTTTTAAGAAAGTGGGCGCAAGTCTGAAAATGATCCATCACTGTATCAGTAGAGTTTAGGGCTATGTCAACTCTAATCTGAAAGGAACTAAGCCAGAAGCCTCCTATCTCTCCTGGCTCTTTTCTTGCCTTCTCTAACTTACTCTGATGAATATTTTGCAAACTGTAAGGTCTATAGTTCATCCATATCTTTTTCATGAATGCAGAATTCTGGTGTCAACTGAAGGACAAGGCTCATTTCTTATTAATATAAGTGAAATTGAATGTGAAAGTAGGACAGGGCTGATCTGAAATAGGATTAATGCTGAGAAATCACCTGTTGCTTCTCCAGACCAGTGAAATCTGTTGTTTATATCAGGCACCAAGAAGTAATTCCAGAAACATTTAGTCTTCCTGTGAATTGTATGTAATGAGAGTGTGCTTATAAACTGGAAAAAGTTCATTTCCCTATCCCCTTTTCAGAGGTTTTCTTTTCTTCAGAAACTAATAGTTTCTTTTTTCTAAATTTCTAAATGTAAATAAAAGTCTAGGGTCAAAACAAAATTACTGGCAGCTTTAACACTCAGAGAACTCTCCAAGTGTCTAGGCTTCACCTCTATTGAATAATGACCACCCAGAAAGCTAAAGCTTCAGGCTCCCTGACATTTTGGGAGTTTAACCTAGGTTCAATCTTGGCTAATGCTATTTCTATTTAGGGAGATAAGAAATGCTTTATATTATTCTTTCAGATGAGAGAAATTAACTGGTAGCTACCTCAATTATCCAGTGAGATTAGGGTGAACTCTGTAAAGGAAGGCATGGGAAGTTCTGGATGTCATAGCAAATGGTGCTGCCCCGTACTCAATAGAGAACAGGATACTGTTGACCGAGGGAAACATGTCACATACCAGCTAAACATAACAAAACAATCTTAGCTGTTTGGCTATAGAAAAAGTATAACATTTCATCCTACTTACTAGTCACTTTCAGTCTACCTATAAGCATGTACTTAATTCTTTTTACTCAAAAATGATAGTCTTCCTTCTTTTCTAAATTGTCATGACGAGGACTTTCTCTATTGACAAAACTGTTAATGTACCAAAAATATGAAACAATTGAATTTGCATTCTACTTCAAACTCCTTTCCAGATGATCTAGAGATATTTATCAAAATAAATTTGGAATTTTGGTTAAGAATAATTTAATTTATGGTAGGTACAAAATTATTTATGAAAAATTTAAAAATCAGTAATCAGTATAGAAAAGGCTGGAAGCATATATTGTATGCTCCAAAATCAATCTTATTTCTCACTAATTGATGTCATTAGAGTTTATTTTGTGTTTCTGAACTTTGTGGATTTTTTTAAATGACTATAATAGTAGAAAAACATACAAACAAGAAGTAATTTCCCCTTTGGAAAAAAAATCATTTATTCAAGAAATATTTTCTTGAGTATCACAATCCATCAGTCATTCATTTATTATACAAGTATTTAATAGACAATGGTGGTATACAAAGCCTATCATACATTAGTGTTCAACAGGGAATTATTATATTAATAATAAAATATCAATAATAAAATAACTATATAATAATATATAACCATAATATAAAGGGAGTTATTGCATTAATATTAAGGTAGGTCATATAGGAAAGGCAGCTTAGAATGAAGGATTGTATTGATTCCCTTGGTTTGGACAGAAACCAGTTTTGTTTGCTATACTTGCAGCATCCAGGGCTTTATTTTCCTGGAAATCAGGAAGAAAAATTATTATATTATTGTTATATTATTCATTATTCTGATTTGATTTCAGAATAAACAGTGTGCTGTGTATGTTTTCAAGCTATCTCCAGTTTAAACCCATGGAGTTGTTAATGAACATGTGACTTGCCCTAATCTGAAAACATCACTTTAAGAGTTGATGGTTTAGCACAGGAAGTATTCTTTTCTGAACTAACAAAAATGAATGTGTTACTTGGCATGCAAGCTGGCAGAAATAAGTACGTCACTAGTGTTCACAGTGTGTGACAGCTTGGGAGAACGAGCAGACGCAGCTACCCTGCCCACTGTGTGTGTCCCTGGACTGGAACCTGTGGTCCTGTTTCCCCCCCAGAGAGAGGCTCCTGTCCCTGCTGCAGAGTCTCACTGCCCCAACCTGGGGATGAAACTCTGCCTGCCACAGAGGGACCTCCCCACGCTGCAGGGAGATTGCTTACATGCTCTAACCTTCTTGTTATCTTCAAGGTACACATACGTTGCAGAATTTTATCTGATACTGAGAAGGCTGCAGTAGTCCACTCGACACTCTTGCCAGCTCTCTTGAGCTTTCTTAAGCTCTTTCCTGTGTTCTGGTCTCCTCTATTTTTCTTTGTGTTTTCCACAATTTCCTGTCCCTAATCCCTACTTCATCAGTGAAGTGTTTCCTTAGGAAATACTCTGTGTGAGATTTGAGACCAGATTGACAGGTGAGAAGACAGCATCAGTGAGGCAAGCTATAGACTAAGTGGAGAAAGTATAGAGAGAATTCTAGGAGGGGTCAAGCTGCTAATCTGGTGTATAAAATACCACATGCAAGGAGAGTTGTGAACCTAGCTTCCAAAAAATTGTGGGAAAGTACTTGAAATAGATCTCTTATTCCTTCAATCAGTCAATAATTATTGATTAGCTTTCAAGTTTGTGAGAGGCTTTCTGCCTGAAGCCTTTTCTTGGGGTTTATATAAACTTTGACAACAAATGACAAGTTATACTTGAACTTGCAAAGTGGGTACATATTCCTTTTACTCAGCTTCATTGTCCTTTGACTCTCTCTTGATCCCTTCATGATCTATAGACAGCTCTATTCCATGTCAACATTATTGTGCTATTTCATATTCCCTTTGCTGGTTCCTCTACTGGGGAGATTGATGAGGACACAACCCTTTTGCCTGCCTTCTCATCCCATTTCCAGACCATCCAGACATGCCACATGGAGCACATTTCTTTGGTGAGACCTATGGGCTTTAGAACTGACTCAGCTCTGACTTCTCATTTCCGTGTTGGTGAGAGGAACCAAAAGGTGACTGAGAGTTACCTCACTTTCCTCAGAAAAGCAGAGCTGTGCTTTTCCTTCCACCTTTAGAAGGAAAGAAAATATGAAGACTGATTACAGAGTTTTTGTTTGATGGCTCAATAGCCAGTTTCAGATTCCATCATGTTATCAGCCTGTGGGTGTCAAATGCACTGAGATATTGGTTCTCATAGAAAAAGTATGATTTTATTTCAGCAGAACACCCTGAGCTGATTTTTTTAAAAAACTACAGTGGAGATATGAGGGATTTTCATGATTCTGGTAATTTATTTACTATTTTAAACACCACGATCACTCTGTGAGCCAAAGGCATTGGGTTAAGTTCTGGCAATTAACCTGGAGGAAGTTTAAGAACACAGGGAACGTGGAGTTCCCACACCTAGGAGAAAATAGCACAGCCGGTTCAGAAGGGAGAGCGTGTCCTTTCTGCCTCAGGGAGTCCCATCTGCACTAGTTCCTAAACTGTTGCCTGTATTTTGAGAACCCTGAAGAGCAGGGAATATAGTGGAGGCATGGTAAATTGAATGGCAGTTCTTTGTTTATTCAACTTACACCAGTTTTTTATGTGGTGGATTCTATACCGGGAAATAAAGAAATATGATGGAGACCAAATACCTGAGATCAAGAGACAGGGGAGACAAAAGTTCACAACAATTTCCATTTCACAATGATATAAAACGTGCTGCTGTAGGAGTGACAACATGCAAGGCACAATGGCAGCGCGGAGGTGGTCACCTCATCCAGGCTCAGGAGGTTAGGCAGTATGGGACCATGAGGAGGAACAGAAGTAACAAGTAAGGAGTATCCGATGGGGAAGCAAGAATGCCTTTTTAAGAAATCTGTTCATTGTGATGCAAAAGCCTAGAGTTAAGTGAATATGTCCAGCTTGTAGAATTACAAGGAGTTCATTCTAGCTATTGCAGAGTCTAAGGCAGTACAGCATAAGCACTCCCCACAAATGGGTGGGCCCTAAAGAAGAAAAAATTCTTTGGAATTCACCAACTTTATAAATGTGGGACTTGAATTTAGATGTCATTCTAACCAAACTCCATTTGACTTTATATCTAAAGAGATTGGGGACTCAAATTTTAAAGTCTTACTGAGAAACCATATACTGATGATCCCACAATATAATCAAAGTTCCACCACACATTCTGAGCAGAGATAGTTTGGTACAAAAGTGACTCATGGTTCCCAGTGACAATCATCCCTTCTTTTGGGGTCTTAGTCATTGCATAAGTAAAGAATATGAATAAAAAATTTTTAATGCACCTGGAAATTACTATTCAGTTGGTTTTATGGCATGTTATCAAAATGGAATAAGATTTTTGTCACTTGTTAGTTGGTCAAGGACAAGGCACTTCCGTTTTAGAAAGAACTGTCGGATACACTGTGGGCATGTTGGATTTGGGGATTTTTACCTGAAGACATGGAAAATCAGTGATCACTAAAGTGATAGCATTCAGTTGAAGAGGCTGAGCACTTTCATTTCCTGGGAGCCTTGCAACATTGCAACTCCTATGCCTTTAAATTTCCTTTAATCCAATCCAGTGTTACCTTATGGCAAATCAAATTTAGGTTAATCCAGCAAAGACAAGGAAAATTATTTTTTTCACAGGCCAGGAATCAAGGATGTACTTCAGGAGAGAAAGGAGAGGCATGCAGCCCAAATGAAGAAGCTTGTGATTGGTTTTCGTAGCACTGGTATGGAGTTAGGTGAATTAAATGTTTACTAAATACTTATTGAATGACTGATTAATGAACGTACGGTCATAACTCCTTGTGATCCTATTGTCTCCATGGCAAAATTGAAAAATGGGTCCTGGAATAAAGTAATAAAGTAATGTCAGAAAGAATACATGTTGATTGTGAGAATATCATGTGGAAGAGAGTAATATCTAGGTCTGTAAAGAGAAAACTCAGAGTTAAGCATGGATATGTGTGTGTGTATGTGTGTACACATACATACATATGCCATAAATACATTGGAAAGTCTTTTAACAGGAAACACTAAAGAGTGCAGTTAATCTAAATATAATTTAGAACTCACTCCTTATCTATATCAGATTATATTGCACTTGACAATGCCTTACAAAGTCATTTTGTGGTCCTTATATTAGGTGTTTGACAAACATTTGTGAATGGAATGAATAAATGAATGAGTAAACAAAAATGGATATTCTTTCTTGGTGCCATCAGTTATCCACTATGCCAAATACAACAAATGTATTAAAATTATAACAGCAAAATGGGTACTGTAATGTGTGAGGCTGTAGAATGAATAGTTAAGTCCTGAGGAAAGTAAAATAAAAGATGTGATAGTCTTCTGGAAGGGCACATCATTTGGGGGAAAATATTTAGGTATAAATATCCTTTCACTGAAAGATGCAACTGTCCAGGAGCTAGTAAAATATGCTTTATGAAATACATTTTTTTATGAAATATATTTTTAAATGACATAATTTTATTTCTTGAGATTCTTCATTTGTTAACCACTGCTCTGATGAACTCTTTTTGGAAGTAAAGAACAGGAAAAGCACAGAATAAGGGACATATATATGTGAGCCTTGGGAAGTTATTGCACTTACTATCAGCTGGAAAATTATTTTCATAGTATCAATTGGTATAAAATTATCTGTGCCAACGTTGGTCCTCAAATTTTGGGATTGTTCATTTTATGAGTCAGTGAGCTATAAGCTGGAAAATTATTTTCATGGTATCAATTGGTATAAAATTATCTGTGCCAACATTGGCCCTCAAATTTTGGGATTATTCATTTTATGAGTCAGTGAGCTAAAAGATGCCCAGAGAGCTGGTAAAACTTTTTTTTTTTTTTAAGTAGGTCTGTGAGGTGGTTTCTGAAAGAAACTTCAATGGAGTAAGTGAAGAAGGTCCACTCAGCAATATCAGTGGGCTCATCCAACCCCTTAACAGCTCAAATAAAACAAAAAGACAAAGGCAAAACAAAGTTCCTTCATCCTCCTACATCCTTCAACATTAGGAGGACATAGGAACTGGCACTTATATCAGCTTCCCTCTGGTTCTTAGACCCTCAGCCTTGGATTGAGTGTTATATACCATCAGTTTCCCTTGTCTCAGGCTTTCAGACTCAAACTGAATTTTACCACTGACTTTCTTTTTCTCTAGCTTACACAGCATGGTACTACTTGGCCTCCACAATTGGAAGAAACAATTCCTGTAACTTCTATAATTATATATAGTTTTTCTGGAGAATCTTGACTATTTCTTCAGTGAGCTTACCCAGCATAAAAATTGAATATCAATCACCAATTGCCACTTAACAATCACTACTATTAGTATGAATCTCATTTCAGGCTCAGAAGTTGAAGTCAATTCAGAATGATGCTACTTAGTTGATCCTATCCACTGCTGAAACTTCCACCATCCAGGCCATGCTCTGGTACCTTGAATCAACCTCAAGTCATCTTCCAAGTACTCATCTTCAATGATGGGGCATCCACATGTTTTTATCTTCAAGGCAAAAACCAGATAGGCCAAACAAAATTTGGAAAGACATTTAAAAACTCAGTGGAGTCTTTTATTTCTTCAGGTTAATAATGATAATAATGTTTGTTGGGGTTTTGTTGTATATGGCCTTGTTATGTTGAGGTAGATTCCCTCTGTGTCCATTTATTGAGAGTTTTTAATCATAAATGGGTGTTAAATTTTGTTAAAAGCTTTTTCTGCATTTATTGAGACTATCATATAGATTTTATTTTTCAGCTTGTTGATATGGTGTATCACATTGATTAATTTGTGTATATAGAAGAATCCTTGCACCGCTGGAATAAACCACACTTGATCATGTTGTATGATCCTTTTAATGTGTTCTTGGATTCTGTTTACTAGTATTTGGTTGAAGATTTTTGTATGTAAGTTCATCAGTGACACTGGCTGTAATTTTATTTTTGTAATCTTTGTCTGATTTTAGTATCAAGTTGACAGTGGCCTCTTAAAATGAGTTCTGGAGTGTTTCTCTCTCTGCAATATTTTGGAAGTGTTTAAACAGAAGTGTTCTTCTCTAAACATTTCATAGAATTCACCTGTGAAGCCACCTGTCCCTGGGCTTCTATTTGTTAGAAGAGTTTTAATTACAGCCTTGATTTCAGTGCTTGTGATCAATCTGTTCATAATTTCTATTTCATCCTGCTTCAGTCTTGAAAATTTGTACTTTTCTAAGAATTTATCCATTTCTTCCAGACTGTCCATTCTTTTGGCATATAGTTGCTCATGGTTGTCATATGATCCTTTGTATTTCTATCTTGTCTGCTATAATTTCTTTTTATTTCTAATTTTTTTGATTTGAGACTTCTCCCTTTTTTTCTTGCTAAGTCTGGCCAATGGTTTGCCAATTTTGTTTATCCTCTTAAAGAACCATTTTTAGTTTCATTTATCTTTGCTTTTGTTTCTTTCATTTCTTTCTGCTGTGATCTTTATGATTTATTGCCTTTACTAAATTTGGGCGGGGGGGTTGTTCTCCTTTTTCTAGTTGCTTTAGGTGTAGGGTTAGATTGTTTATTTGATGTTTCTCGTGTTTCTTGAAGTTGGCTTGCATCACTATAAGGTTCCCTCTTAGCCCTGCTTTTCCTGAATCCCATAGGTTTTGAATTGTCCTGTTTTCACTGTCATTTGCTTCTAGACTCAGACACTCTTTCAGCCATATATGAAGGAGAAGTTGATGTAAACTTGACAACTACTCAAAGAATGTGGTCTTTCCCTCTCCTCCACTCTCCTTTTATATAAAATTGTAGTCCACTTGATCCTCAGGGCAGAGCTTCCTCACCTGTCCATTTATATCTCCTATAAGAATCCTATATTAATCAATCTACTTCTTGCCTATCACTTTGCCTCACACTGAATTCCTGCTGCATGGAGACACAAAGAATCTGAGCTTCATTAAGGCCTGAAACCAGGAGTGTGTGATCCTAGTTGGAAGACCATGGGTTTTGGCCAGGTTTGAGTCCTGGCCATGTGGGTTCAAGCCACAATCTGAAGTGAATGGTTTCAGTAACAAATGACAGTAAGTTTGTGATTTAGTGGTGAGAAGGAGAATTGGAACATTGGTTTATTGGAAGCAGTTTGTTTCTCCTTTCACATATCAGGGAAGAAAATTAAGAAGCTGAGATATCAGCTAGAGTTGAGCAATTAGCCCTAACTCAATACAACACTCACCATGGTTCTGTCCTGCAAGATGGTTCATCAAGTAAGAGTTGCCTGTATGATACAGTCCTACAATGGCCACCACCACCACTGTCTGAGAAATATTCTCAAGAATTTGAAGATGGCGGAGGAATAGGATGGGGAGACCACTTTCTCCCCTACAAATTCATCGAAAGAACAATTGAACGCAGAGCAAATGTCACAAAACAACTTCTGATCACTAGCTGAGGACATCAGGAACCCAGAAAAGCAGCCCATTGTCTTTGAAAGGAGGTAGGACAAAATAAAAAAGATAAAAAGAGAGATAAAAGAGCTAGGGATGGAGACCAGTCCCGGGAAGGAAGTCTTAATAGAGAAAGTTTCCAAACACCAGGAAACCCTCACACTGGCGGGTCTGGGGGAAGTTTTCGAATTTCGGAGGACAACCTAACTGGGAGGAAAAATAAATAAAACCCACAGATTATGTACCTAAAAGCAACTCCCAGCAGAAAAGTACCCCAGACGCCCGCATCTGCCACCAGCAAGTGGGGCAGAACGGAGAGGAGCGGCGGCATTGCTTAGGGTAAGTACCGGGCCTGAGTGCCCTGAGGGCAATCAGAGGGAGCTTTTGTGAGATTCCAACTTAAACTGTGGGATAGCAAAAGAGAGAGAGAAAATTAACCGGCCCAAACGCACTGCCGGCCGGCCGCAGAACAAAGGGTCTGAGCAAATCCAGAGAAGAGCTAGCCGGCGGCGGACTGGCCCAGCCCCGCTGGAGGCAGGAGGCAGGGGGGAGGGGAAAGGGGCAAACTTGGCCCCAACGAAGGCATCCCCTACCAAACTGCAAACAGGCCTTCAGTTTCTAACCAAAGACTTCTTGAGATTCTGAATGGTCGACATCCGCCTGGAGGGTCGCAGCTAAACTCAAGGTGCAGGCACCCGACCGGTGCGAGTGGAAACTGAGGCTGGGGCCGCGGAAGGAAGAAGGCGCACCGCACCCGGGGAGAGTGCGCCCATCAAGCTCCTGGCTGCCAGAGCTGCTCCTGCCGGGGAAGGCACAAAACGCAGGCGCAACCGAGTCTGCGCTTTTGTGGAATACCCGAAAACTGGAACCGCGCACAGCACAGGGCACACTCCATATAGAGCAGCCAGGAACCTGAGCAGCATAGACGGGGAAAGCAGCGCCCCTCCCTCCCCGCAGGGCGACGGAACTAGCGAACCTGAACAAGAGACCACCTCCACCCACCTGTGTCAGGGCGGAAATTAGGCACTGAAGAGACCGACAAACAGAAGCCAAATAAACCAAGGGAACCACTTTGGAAGGGACCGGTGCAACAGATTAAAACCCCTGTAGAAAACACGGACTACACCGGAAGGGGCCTATAGATATCGAGAAATGTAAGCTGGAACGAGGAGCTATCTGAACTGAACCCACACTGACCGCAACAGCTCCAGAGAAATTCCTAGATATATTTTTAACCTTTTTTTTAAATTAAAAAAAAAATTTTTTTCTTTTCTTTTTTTTATTTTTTCTCTTTTATTTACTTTTAAAATTCCCTATTACTCGCCCATTACTCTTTAACTTTCATTTTCATATATTTTTATGATTTTTTTAATTAGGAAAAAAATTCTTTTCTTGTTTTTTTCTTTACTTTTTTTTCTTTTTCTCTTATTTTCTTTTAAAGTCCTCTATTTCTCCTCTACTACTCCTTAATTTTCATTCTCATTTCATTATAACTTTGCAAAAAAAATAAGAGAAGCCCTGTTTTTAAACCAAACTTCATATATATTTCTAAAATTTTCTGTGTTTTTGTTCTTGTTTTTTAATATTGTATTTTTAAGAGTCTAACCTCTACTCTAGATTTTTAATCTTTGTTTTTCAGTATGTGATATAAATTTTGGACATTTAAGAATCCAATAATCAGTTCCCATTACTCTCTCCCACTTTTGACTCTCCGTTTTCTACCTCAGAACACCTCTATTTCCTCCTTTCCCCTTCTCTTCCCAATCCAATTCTGTAAATCTTTGTGGGTGTCTGGGCTACAGAGAACACTTTGGGAACAGAAAACTGCGTAGATCTGTCTCTCTCCTCTTGAGTCCACCTTTTTCTCCTCCTGCTCATCTATATCTCCATCCTCCCTCTCCTCTTTTTCATGTAACTCTGTGAACCTCTCTGGGTGTCCCTCACAGTGGAGAATCCTTTCACCATTAACCTAGAAGTTTTATTATCAATGCTGTATAGTTGGAGAAGTCTTGAGACTACTGGAAGAATAAAGCTGAAATCCAGAGGCAGGAGACTTAAGCACAAAACCTGAGAACACCAGAAAACTCCTGACTACATGGAACATTAAGTAATAAGAGACCATCCAAAAGCCTCCATACCTACACTGAAACCAACCACCACCCAAGAGCCAGTAAGTTTCAGAACAAGACATACCACGCAAATTCTCCAGCAATGCAGAAACATAGCCCTGAGCATCAACATACAGGCTGCCGAAAGTCATACCTAACACATAGACCCATCTCAAAACTCATTACTGGGCACTCCATTGCACTCCAGAGAGAAGAAATCCAGTTCCACGCACCAGAACACCGACACAAGCTTCCCTAACCAGGAAACTTTGACAAGCCAATCGTCCAAACCCACCCACTGGGTGAAACCTCCACAATAAAAAGGAACCACAGGCCTCCAGAATACAGAAAGCCCACTCCAGGCACAGCAATCTAAACAATATGAAAAGGCAGAGAAATACCCAACAGGTAAAGGAACATGAAAAATGCCCACCAAGTCAAACAAAAGAGGAGGAGATAGGGAATCTACCTGAAAAAGAATTTAGAATAATGATAATAAAAATGATCCAAAATCTTGAAAACAAAATGGAGTTACAGATAGACAGCCTGGAGACAAAGATTGAGATGATGCAAGAAATGTTTAATAAAGACCTAGAAGAAATAAAAAAGAGTCAATTAAAAATGAATAATGCAATAAATGAGGTCAAAAACACTCTGGAGGGAACCAAGAGTAGAATAACGGAGACAGAAGATAGGATAAGTGAAGTAGAAGATAAAATGGTGGAAATAAATGAAGCAGAGAGGAAAAAAGAATCAAAAGAAATGAGGACAACCTCTGGGACAATGTGAAACACCCCAACATTCGAATCATAGGAGCCCCAGGAGAAGAAGACAAAAAGAAAGGCCATGAGAAAATACTTGAGGAGATAACAGCTGAAAACTTCCCTAAAATGGGAAGGAAATAGCCACCCAAGTCCAAGAAACCTCTGGGACAATGTGAAACGCCCCAACATTCGAATCATAGGAGCCCCAGAAGAAGAAGACAAAAAGAAAGGCCATGAGAAAATACTTGAGGAGATAATAGCTGAAAACTTCCCTAAAATGGGAAGGAAATAGCCACCCAAGTCCAAGAAACCCAGAGAGTCCCAAACAGGATAAACCCAAGGTGAAACACCCCAAGACACATATTAATCAAATTAACAAAGATCAAACACAAACAACAAATATTAAAAGCAGCAAGGGAGAAACAACAAATAACACACAAAGGGATTCCCATAAGGATAACAGCTGATCTATCAATAGAAACCATCCAGGCCAGAAAGGAATGGCAGGACATACTGAAAGTAATGAAAGAGAATAACCTACAACCCAGATTACTGTACCCAGCAAGGATATCATTTAGATATGAAGGAGAATTCAAAAGCTTTACAGACAAGCAAAAGCTGAGAGAATTCATCACCACCAAACCAGCTCTTCAACAAATGCTAAGGGATCTTCTCTAGACAGGAAACACAGAAAGGTTGTATAAACATGAACCCAAAACAACAAAGTAAATGGAAACGGGACCATACCTATCAATAATTACCTTAAATGTAAATGGGTTTAATGCCCCAACCAAAAGACAAAGACTGGCTGAATGGATACAAAAACAAGACCCTTACATATGCTATCTACAAGAGACCCACTTCAAAACAAGAGACTTATACAGACTAAAAGTGAAGGGCTGAAAAAAAATATTTCACGCAAACAGAGAACAAAAGAAAGCAGGAGTCGCAATACTCATATCAGATAAAATAGACTTTAAAATAAAGGCTGTGAAAAGAGACAAAGAAGGACACTACATAATGATCAAAGGATCAATCCAAGAAGATATAACAGTTATAAATATATATGCACCCAACATAGGAGCACCACAATATGTAAGGCAAACGCTAATGAGTATGAAAGAGGAAATTAATAGTAACACAATAATAGTGGGAGGCTTTAATACCCCACTCACTACTATGGATAGATCAACTAAACAGAAAATTAATAAGGAAAGGCAAACTTTAAATGACACAATGGACCAGCTAGACTTAATTGATAACTAAAGGACATTTCACCCCAAAACAATCAATTTCACCTTTTTCTCAAGTGCACACAGAACCTTCTCCAGAATAGATCACATCCTGGGCCATAAATCTAGACTTTGTAAATTCAAAAAAATTGAAATCATTCCAGTCATCTTTTCTGGCCAGAGTGCAGTAAGATTAGATCTCAATTACAGGAAAAAAATTGCTAAAAATTCAAACATAAGGAAGCTAAATAACACACTTCTGAATAACCAACAAATCATAGAAGAAATCAAAATATGCATAGAAATGAATGAAAATGAAAACACAACAACCCAAAACCTATGGGACACTGTAAAAGCAGTGCTAAGGGGAAGGTTCATAGCATAACAGGCTTACCTCAAGAAACAAGAAAAAAGTGAAATAAATAACCTAACTCTACACCTAAAGCAACTAGAGAAGGAAGAAATGAAGAACCCCAGGGTTAGTAGAAGGAAAGAAATCTTAAAAATTAGGGCAGAAATAAATGCAAAAGAAACTAAAGAGACCATAGCAAAAATCAACAAAGCTAAAAGTTGGTTTTTTGAAAAAAAAAAAAAAATTGAAACCATTAGCAAGATTCATTAAGAAACAAAGGGAGAAGAACCAAATTAACAAAATTAGAAATCAAAATGGAGAGATCACAACAGACAACACTGAAATACAAAGGATCATAAGAGACTGCTACAAGCAGCTCTATGCCAATAAAATGGACAACTTGGATGAAATGGACAAATTCTTAGAAAAGTATAACTTTCCAAAACTGAACCAGGAAGAAATAAAAGATCTTAACAGACACACCACAAGCAAGGAAATTGAAACTGTAATCAGAAATCTTCCAGCAAACAAAAGCCCAGGACCAGATGGCTTCACAGCTGAATTCTAACAAAAATTTAGACAAGAGCTAACACCTATCTTACTCAAACTCCTCCAGAAAATTGCAGAGGAAGGTAAACTTCCAGACTCATTCTATGAGGCCACCATCACCCTAATTCCAAAACCAGACAAAGATGCCACAAAAAAAGAAAACTACAGGCCAATATCACTAATGAACATAGAGGCAAAAATCCTTAACAAAATTCTAGCAAACAGAATCCAACAACATATTTAAAAATCATAAACCATGACAAAGTGGGCTTTATCCCAAGAATGCAAGGATTCTTTAATATCCGCAAATCAATCAATGTAATACACCACATTAACAAATTGAAAGATAAAACCATATGATTATCTCAATAGATGCAGAGAAAGCCTTTGACAAAATTCAACACCCATTTATGATTAAAACTCTCCAGAAAGCAGGAATAGAAGGAACATACCTCAACATAATAAAAGCTATATATGACAAACCCACAGCAAGCATCACCCTCAAAGGTGAAAAATTGAAAGCATTTCCCCTGAAATCAGGAACAAGACAAGGGTGCCCACTCTCACCACTACTATGCAACATAGTTTTGGAAGTTTTGGCCACAGCAATCAGAGTAGAAAAAGAAGTAAAAGGAATCCAGATAGGAAAAGAAGAAGTGAAACTCTCACTGTTTGCAGATGACATGACACTCTACATAGAAAACCCTAAAGACTCGACCAGAAAATTACTAGAGCTAATCAACGAATATAGTAAAGTCGCAGGATATAAAATTAACACACAGAAATCCCTTGCATTCCTATACACTAACAATGAGAACATAGAAAAAGAAATTAAGGAAACAATACCACTCACCATTGAAACAAAAAGAATAAAATCCTTAGGAGTATATCTACCTAAAGAAACAAAAGACCCCTACATAGAAAACTATAAAACACTGATGAAAGAAATCAAAGAGGACACAAACAGATGGAGAAACATACTGTGTTCATGGATTGGAAGAATCAATATTGTCAAAATGGCTATTCTACCCAAAGCAATCTATAGATTCAATGCAATCCCTATCAAGCTACCAACGGTATTTTTCACAGAACTAGAACAAATAATTTCACAATTTGTATGGAAATACAAAAAACCTCGAATAGCCAAAGTAATCTTGAGAAAGAACAATGGAACTGGAGGAATCAACCTGCCTGACTTCAGACTACACTACAAAGCCACAGTCATCAAGACAGTATGGTACTGGCACAAAGACAGAAATATAGATCAATGGAACAGAATAGAAAGCCCAGAGATAAATCCACGAACCTATGGACACCTTATCTTCGACAAAGGAGGCAAGAATATACAATGGAAAAAAGACAACCTCTTTAACAAGTGGTGCTGGGAGAACTGGTCAACCACTTGTAAAAGAATGAAACTAGAACACTTTCTAACACCATACACAAAAATAAGCTCAAAATGGATTAAAGATCTAAATGTAAGAGCAGAAACTATAAAACTCCTAGAGGAGAACATAGACAAAACACTCTCCAACATAAATCACAGCAGGATCCTCTATGACTCACCTCCCAGAATATTGGAAATAAAAGCAAAAATAAACAAATGGGGCCTAATGAAACTTAAAAGCTTTTGCACAACAAACAAAACTATAAGCAAGGTGAAAAGACAGCCCTCAGATTAGGAGAAAATAATAGCAAACAAAGCAACAGACAAAGGATTGATCTCAAAAATATACAAGCAATTCCTGCAGCTCAATTCCAGAAAAATAAATGACCCAATCAAAAAATGGGCCAAAGAACTAAGCAAACATTTCTCCAAAGAAGACATACAGATGGCTAACAAACACATGAAAAGATGCTCAACATCACTCATTATCAGAGAAATGCAAATCAAAACCACAATGAGGTACCATTACACGCCAGTCAGGATGGCTGCTATCCAAAAATCTACAAGCAATAAATGCTGGAGAGGGTGTGGAGAAAAGGGAACCCTCTTACACTGTTGGTGGGAATGCAAACTATTACAGTCACTATGGAGAACAGTGTGGAGATTCCTTAAAAAACTGGAAATAGAACTGCCATATGACCCAGTAATCCCACTTCTGGGCATACACACTGAGAAAACCAGATCTGAAAGAGACACGTGCACCCCAATGTTCATCACAGCACTGTTTATAATAGCCAGGACATGGAAGCAACCTAGATGCCCATCAGCAGACGAATGGATAAGGAAGCTGTTGTACAGATACACCATGGAATATTACTCAGCCATTAAAAAGAATTCATTTGAATCAGTTCTAATGAGATGGATGAAACTGGAGCCCATTATACAGAGTAAAGTAAGCCAGAAAGATAAAGAACATTACAGCATACTAACACATATATAAGGGATTTAGAAAGATGGTAATGATAACCCTATATGCAAAACAGAAAAAGAGGCACAGATGTACAGAACAGACTTTTGGACTCTGAGGGAGAAGGCGAGGGTAGGATGTTTTGAGAGAACAGCATCAAAACAACAGCATTGAAACATGTATATTGTCTATAGTGAAACAGATCACCAGCCCAGGCTGGATGCATGAGACAAGTGCTCGGGCCTGGTGCACTGGGAAGACCCAGAGGGATTGGGTAGAGAGGGAGGTGGGAGGGGGGATTGGGATGAGGAATATATGTAAATCCATGGCTGATTCCTGTCAATGTATGACAAAACCCACTACAATATTGTAAAGTAATTAGCCTCCAACTAATAAAAATAAATGAAAAAAAATTTGTATAGCTCTTCTGTTCACTGACAGTTGCATGTTATCATTTTCTACCAGACAAATGGGGGCCGTCATGTCCAGTTTAGATACCATGGCAACCCACCAACCTAGAAGAGCTTCTTTATAGAAAGATGATTACAAAGTTATTCTCTGAGATGTCCAAAGCATTCATTAATTCAGGACTAACATTTCTGTACTTTCCATGAATTAACATAGAATTAGCATACTACAGAGGGATTCTTTCATCCTTACCCCAAACTTATGTTAATGTTGTTAATGAAACAAAGGGTAATATCACTCTCCATAGTTTTACTTCATTCATAATAATAAAATTCAATCCTTCTTACCATGCACTGAGGGCCTGCAATATGCCAAATCCTATGATACATACCTTACATACCTGGGTACATTGATACTTACAAGAACCTGCAAGTTAGAAATTATTCCTTTGCAAATGAGACAAATAAGTCTCACAAGGGTGAGACCATAGAGCCAGGGTTAAAAATCTAGACAACTGAGCAAATGGCAGATTTAGAAAGGTCTAAGCTCTTGTTTTGCCAGTTCAGTTTTACTTTAGTCACTCAGTCGTGCCTGACTCTTTGCAATCCAATGGACTGCAGCATGCCAGGCCTCCCTGTCCATCACCAACTTCCGGAGTCCACCCAAACTCATGTCCATTGAGTCGGTGATGCCATCCAGCCATCTCATCCTCTGTCGTCCCCTTCTCCTCCTGCCCCCAATCCCTCCCAGCATCAGGGTCTTTTCAAATGAGTAGGCTCTTTGCATCTGGTGGCCAAAGTATTGGAGTTTCAGCTTCAACATCAGTCCTACCAATGAACACTCAGCACTGATCTCCTTCAGGATGGACTGGCTGGATCTCCTTGCAGTCCAAGGGACTCTCAAGAGTCTTCTCCAACACCACAGTTCAAAAGCATCAATTCTTCAGCACTCAGCTTTCTTTACAGTCCAACTCTCACATCCATACATGACCACTGGAAAAACCATAGCCTTGACTAGACAGACCTTTGCTGACAAAGTAATGTCTCTGTTTTTTAATATGCTGTCTAGGTTGGTCATAGCTTTCCTTCCAAGGAGTACGCGTATTTTAATTTCATGGCTGCAATCACCATCTGCAGTGATTTTGGAGCCCAAGAAAATAAAGTCTGACACTGTTTTCACTGTTTCCCCACCTATTTGCCAAGAAGTGATGGGACTGGATGCCATGATCTTAGTTTTCTGAATGTTGAGTTTTTTAAGCCAACTTTTTCACTTTCATCAAAAGGCTCTTTAGTTCTTCTTCACTTTCTGCCATAAGGGTGGTGTCATCTGCATATCTGAGGTTAGTTATATTTCTCCCACCAATCTTGATTCCAGTTTGTGCTTCTTCCAGCCCAGCGTTTCTCATGATGTACTCTGTATATAAGTTACCCTAACCCTAACCCTAACTGGAACAAGTCTGTTGTTCCATGTCCAGTTCTAACTCTTGCTTCCTACTGACCTGCATATAGATTTTTCAAGAGGCAGGTCAGGTGGTCTGGTATTCCCATCTCTTTCAGAATTTTCCACAGTTTATTGTGATCCACACAGTCAAAGGCTTTGGCATAGTCAATGCATCAAAAATAACCAAAATTTTGACTAAAATAACTTTCTGGTAATTCTGTAAAACACTCAAAGATCTAAAGTAACCAGGCAAATGTCTGAACAAGTAAAACCCATATTCAAGATGGTAGGAAAATCTGTGTTTTCCTTGTACTTGGCCCACACTCTGTTCAGTGTGGTTCAATTTTTGTCTGGAGGAGGAGGAGACAACCCATTTTCCAGTCCCCTCCCTTGATCCAGAATAGACCTTATTTACAGTGTTTTAACTGTATGCAGCTGGTGTAGAGGGTTCCCAGGAAAGAGAACCAGGTGTGGCATTCTTGACATAAAAGAAGTCATTTTTTACCTAAGCTATTTTGTACTATATGCCTGGCCACAATGCTTCTCTTTGAAGAAGCTGCAGTAATTAATGATTTTAAGGAAATTAATGATTTTAAATTGAAGTAATTAATGTTCCTAAGGAGCAAAGAAAAGGCAATTGCAAGAAACAATAATTTAGCAATAAAATAAAATCCCACGTCCTACTCCATGGGTATGCATAACAATCTGATATATATCCTTGAGTCTTGCAAGAACCAAGATACCCACCCTGGTGAAGGATGATAACTACAAATTGAGACCCCAGACTAGTCAGAAGCCGAGAAATGATGATGCTAACCTTTTCTTACCCTCGTGATTTCATCAACTAAACCTTGAACACTGTCAACCTTTGACCCATTTTGATGCTGAATTCTCATCTGCTCAAGTCTCTTCATGAATATGCACGTGCATGTACCCTTAGCTTAAAACTTCCCCAATTTTGCTGTTCAGGGGAACACTGCTTTGGGAAAAATCCCTGATCTTTCCTTACTTGCCACAAGTAATAAATTCTTCCTTCTCCCAATCTTTGACTGGGTTATTGTTTGGCTCAACATCCACAGAGTGGAAAACCCAGTTATCAATTAACATAACCTATCCAGAGTGTACTTTCTCAGGTCTCTGTTTCCCTCTCATGGATCTCAGTCAGGGGTGGAGGAGGGAAACATGGTAACATAACTTAGATAACAGGTGGAAATAAGCAGTGAGTATTCCTTGAGAAAAACACAGAGAGACAGCTTCACAGATGCCTGGGGCAAGAGGTTTACAGTAAGGACACAACAGAGACCATCTAAGGCAGCACTCCAGTTTTCAATACCCTAATTCAAACTAAATAGAGCATGTTTACATGCAAACCATGTTTACAATGCTCTAATATTTCATGGGCTATCTGAAGGACTGGTATGTTGCACCTAATCTGAATATTAGGTAGGGAGAAGCAGTAAACATTTCTTGGGAAAGCTGAAGGGAGACTGAAAAGCAAACACCCATGGCAAGATGTTATGGGAGTGAGATATTGTGAGTTATAATAAGACATATATGTTTGGTCTTTATAATAAGAAATATGTGTGCATGCATATTAAATTGCTCTAGTCATGTTTGACTCTGCGACCCTATCCCTGTAGCCATGCCAGGCTCCTCTGTCCATGGGATTCTGCAGACAAGAACACTGGAGTGGGTTTTTACGCCCTCTCCAGGGGATTATCCTGACCCAGGGATCAAACCCATGTCTCTCATGTTGCCTGTATTGGCAGGTGGGTTCTTTACCACTAGTGCCACCTGGGAAGCCTGAGAAATACATGTTTGTAAAATATAGTTTCTAAAGCTCTTATAATTTCTTCAGAGATGAGAATGATGGAAATATCTTTGTTATAAATTTTGGTATTTGGTCCTCAGTTCCTAAAGTAGCTTCAGAGCAATTAAGGGAAAAGAGAGCATTTTGTTATTCATAACAAGCTCCTTTCAAACACACATAAGTTTATGTCAATGGAGTGATTTTGGAAAGCCCCTGGATTATCATGGAATGAAGACTGGTTGCCAGGGGAGCCAGCCGTTATTAGAGTTGGAACATTTACCTTTCATCCTCCAACCTCTGGGGAGCAGAGAAATACTGAAAATTTTTCCTCTAAAATCAGACCCAAGACAAGGATTCCTGTTTTTACCATCTTTGTTCAACATAATATTAGAGGTTCTAGCCAGAAAAGATACAGAAATTTTAAAAATACAAATTAGAAAGGAAGAGATAAATTATATCTACTACAGATGACATGATTTTACATGTAAGAAATCTCTAAGGATTCCAGAAAAAACACTATAAAAAAAAAAAAAAACACTATAAGAACAAATAGATGAATCCAGAAATGTTGTAAGATAGCACATAAACAAACAAAAATTGGTTGTGTTTCTATACATTGACAGTGAAAAACATGGAAAGAAATATAAGAAAAGAATTTCATTTATAATAACACCACAAAGAATAAAATACTTAAGAATTAAGTTAACCAAGGAGGTGAAAGACTCACACAATAAAAACTGTAAACTGTTGCTGAAAGAAATCATCAGTAAATGAGAAGTCATTCTGTGTTCACAGATTAAAGACTTAATATTGTTAAGATGCAACTATCAGCAAAATGATCTTCAGAATCCATAAAATTCCTATCAAAATCTCAACAATGATTTTTCACAAACAATTTTAAAAGCCTTTGCTCCAGTTTTTTTGTCTTCTTTTCAGTGAATTGAATATTTTCAAAATTCCTTTTTTTTTCTCTTCTTTTCCCTTTTTATTTCTTTTTCTTTGTGTTAATATTTATAAACTGTTCTAGAGATTATCTTAGCCATTTTATGTTGTTCAGTTCAGTTCAGTCGCTCAGTCGTGTCCAACTCTTTGCGACCCAATGAATTGCAGCACACCAGGCCTCCCTGTCCATCACAAACTCCCGGAGTTTACACAAACTCATGTCCATTGAGTCGGTGATGCCATTCAGCCATCTCATCCTCTGTCATCCCCTTCTCCTCCTGCCCCCAATCTCTCCCAGCATCAGGGTCTTTATGAGTCAGCTCTTCGCACAAGGTGGCCAAAGTACTGGAGTTTCAGCTTCAACATCAGTCCTTCCAATGAACACCCAGGACTGATCTCCTTTAGGATGGACTGGCTGGATCTCCTTGCAGTCCAAGGGACTCTCAAGAGTCTTCTCCAACACCACAGCTCAAAAGCATCAATTTTTCGGCACTCGGCTTTCTTCACAGTCCAACTCTCACATCCATACATGACCACTGCAAAAACCATAGCCTTGACCAGATGGACCTTTGTTGGCAAAGTAATGTCTCTGCTTTTTAATATGCTATATAGGTTGGTCATAACTTCTCTTCCAAGCAGTAAGCATCTTTTAATTTCATGGCTGCAGTCACCCTCTGCAGTGATTTTGGAACCCAGAAAAACAAAGTCTGACACTGTTTCCACCATCTATTTCCCATGAGGTGATGGGACCAGATGCCATGGTCTTAGTTTTCTGAATGTTGAGCTTTAAGCCAACTTTTTCACTCTCCTCTTTCACTTTCATCAAGAGGCTTTTTAGTTCCTCTTCATTTTCTGCCATAAGGGTGGTGTCATCTGCATATCTGAGGTTACTGATATTTCTCCCACCAATCTTGATTCCAGCTTGTGCTTCTTCCAGCCCAGCGTTTCTCATGATGTTGTTACAGTTTAAATATAATTTCACTATCTCATAATGTAAGAAACTGACTATTTTATTTCTTCTCTGCCTGTCTCATCTTTTGATCACACTTCCTAATTTCAAATTTTACCACAAAACTACACAAATGAAAACAGTATGGTACTAGCATAAAATAGGGCATAGAAACCAATAAAATAGAAAAGAGGGTTCAGCAACAAATCCTCTTTCAACAAGGGCACTAAGATCATTCAACTGGCAAAAGCTATCTTGGCAATAAATGGTGCTGAAAAAACTTGATATTCACATGAAAAGAAGGAAATTAGAGGATTATTTTAGCACCATGTATAAAAACTAACTCAAAATGTATTGAAGACTAAATACAAGGGCTAAAATTATTAAAACTCTCAGAAGAAACATCGTGGGAAAACTTCATGTCATTAGACTTGGCAATGCTTTCTTGGAGATGACATCAAAGGCATGGGCAAAAACTTTTAAAAATAGTAAATTGGGATTCATCAAAATTAACAACTTTACTGCACTATCATTAAGAATAATAAGGCAAACCACAAATAAGAGAAAATGTTTCCATCGTGCACATCTGGTAAGGAGATAATATCTAGAACATATAAGAACCATTACAACACAACAACCATAATGAGATTCAAAAGTGAGCAAAAGACTTAAGTAGACATTCTTCCAAAGAAAGTACACAAATGGACAAAATGCACATGAAAACATGCTTAACATTACTTATCCATAAGGGAATGTAATCAAAACAACAATGGACTAACACTTCATATGCATTAAAAGGGCTACTATGAAAAAACCAACCAACCGACCAATAAACAATTGCTAGCCTGCGTGAAGGGATATTGGAACACTTGTGCTTTGCTGGTGGGAATATAAAATGGTACAGCCACTGCAGAAAACACTATGATGGATCATCAAAAAAAAAATTAACATAGAGTTAGTATTTGATGCAGAAATTTCACTTCAAGATACACAAACAAAAGTATTAAAGGCAGGAAATCAAACAGATATTTGTACACCAACGTTCATAGAAACAGTATCCACAATATCCAAAAGGTGAAAACAACATAAATGTTGATCAAGGGATGCCTGGATAAACAGAATGTGACATATTATACTATGAAATATCACTCAACTAAAAAAAGAATGTGGTCAGCTACAGTCCGTGGGGTCACAAAGAGTTGGACACAACCAAAGTGACTAAGCACACATACACACATGAAAAGAATGAAATTCAGATACATGTTACATCACTGAATCCTTGAGAATTATGCTAATTGAAATAAGCTAAACACAAAAGGACAAATATTTTATGTTTCTATTTATTTGTAGTAATGTAGTGAAATTAATAGAGACAGAAAGTATTAGAATGGTGTTTATCATGGGCTAAGGGGAGAAGGAATGGGGCATCACTGTTTAAAGTGTATTGAGTTTACACTTGAAATGATGAAAATATCTAGAGGTGGATAGTGGTGATAGATGTGAAAGAATGTAAATGTAGTTAGTGTCACTGAACTGTTCTCTAAAAAATGATAAAATGGTAAATCTTATGTTAAGTACATTTTATTACAACAAGAAACACTTAAAAAAAAAAAAAGTAAGCAATCCACACTACAGCAATGAATTACTTGCAGAATAATTTTCCTCAAACACACTGGTTATCTTACAATTCCTTTATCAATAATGTGCAGTAGCTTTCTAGTGATCTTCATACACCAAAACATGTTCTCTACTGCTTAGTTGGCCCCAGGTGTAAAAGAAAGATAAGTGGAAGAAGGAGCAGCTGTGTAGTCAATGAGATCAATCTAAGGATGCAGGCTCCTTTTCAAAAAGTGAAGGCAGGAGAATGTCCTGAATCTTAGGAGATTCAGGATAAAGTACTTAGCTGAGAAGGATCAGAATTAGGTATTTTGCAACTTGTCCCGTGAAGGAGGATAAGAACAAGAAAAAAGGCAAATATCATTTTATATTATATTGAGAGACATATACACATATTTAAAGAGAAAAAGAAAATCTAGCAAAATCTTATAGTGTTTTGTTGTTGTTGTTGTTGTTTTAAGTTTTGGGTCAGACGGTATGGTATGTGGGATCTTAGTTTCCCAACCAGAAACCAAAATCTGGAGTGGAAGTGTGGAGTCTCAACCACTGGAATGCCAGAGAAGTCACTCCTTGTAATTGCTTTCCAAGGCAAAGTTTAATTTTAAAAACTAAGTACTGAAAGTCAATTATACCACAGGCCTCCGGCCATATTTGTCTTTGTCATTATATTAATTTGATTTTCTATACTATCTATGTATATCTCTTAATTGGAATATTTACACATGATATTATATTCAAATATCTCAAATATTCAGCATTATATTTATAGGTCAAATATTCAAGATGCATCTAATACTAAAAAGACATGTTTAGAAAAGAAAAAAAACAATTCTATCCATTACTACTCATGTGGCCCTAAACAAGGAGACTCACCTTGCTATACCTAAGTTTTTAAAAATAATTTCCCAGGTGGTGCTAGTGGTAAAGGACCTACCTGCCAACCTTGGAGATTTAAAAGATGTGGATTTGACCCCTGGGTCAGGAAGATTCCCTGGAGAAGGAAATGGCTACACCCACTCCAGTATTCTTGCCTGGAGAATCTCATGGACAGAGGAGCCTGATGGGCTACAGTCCACAGGGTCTCAAAGAGTTGGATATGACTGAAGTGACTTCACATCTCATAGAAGAAATGTGAATAAAATTATAGGTCTAGCCTGGAGGACGTTTTGAGGATAAAATTAGGTGCTAAAATCTTATATCTTAGCATAGCACGCAATATATATTGGTTGAATTAGATGGAGATTAATTAAAAATAATTGCACTGAATAGTTATATCCACTGGATCCATTTCAACAATCTGCAAATGCTAGGCTACTAAGAAAAAAAGGCCTACAAATAAAATTTTGTATCAGAGCAAACCAGCAGCTAGTTTCAAACACACAGTCCCTGTGTCATCTTCTTTTGTCTAATTCTTCAGTGAGAAGAGCAAAGAATATGGAGGTAAAATATGAGACTCTAACAGTTACATTATATTAATGATTACTTTAATTGTCCAGGTCCTTCTTTAGAGTGAAGACTGAAGGAATCTGCAGGAAGATGAGAGAGGAACAACTGCAAACAGCTTTGTAAAAACCAGGTCTGTAGCTTCCTAGTTTGAATGAGTCAGAAGACTTTTGGTTTTATTAACAAAGCGAAGTTTTTCAACTCTGTTTGGGATTGATTTCCACAATTTGATCTACAGAAGAATCACTGGAAAGGAGTGTTAAACCCAGATTCTCCACATTGAACAAATGTTATAAATGACTCCAGTGTAACTATGAAAGACAAGCCAACAAACAAGGCAGAGAGAGAGAAAGAGAACCAGTGAGAGCAACAAGTGAGGGAGAGAGAGAGAGCAAGAGAGTTTTGAATAGATAATAATTTTTAACTAATAAAGATCAGGGTGTGGGGACTAAGTTTACCTCTATGTAGGGATTTACAGTTGGTCAATGCCAAAATCAGATAGATTATATTCTTTGCAGCCCTATACAGTCAGCAAAAACAAGACCTGGAGCTGACTGGCTCGGAAAAGAAGAGAAGTGAAAGGCAAAGGAGAAAAGGAAAGATATACCCAACTGAATTCAGAGATCCAAAGAATAACAAGGGGAGTTAAGAAAGTCTTCTTAATTGAACAATGCAAAGAAATAGAGGAAAACAATAAAATGGGAAAGACTAGAGATCTCTTCAAGAAAATTGGAGATACCAAGGGAACATTTCATGCAAACATGGGTACAATAAAGGACAGAAATGGCAAGGACCTAACAGAAGCAGAATAGATTAAGAAGAGGTGGCAAGAATACACAGAAGAACTGTACAAAAAATGTCCTAATGACCCAGATAACCACGATGATGTGGTCATTCACCTAGATACAGACATCCTGGAGTGTGACGTCAAGTGGGTTTTAGGAAACATTACTATGAGCAAAGCTAGTGGAGGTGATAGAATTCCAGCTGATCTATTTCTAATCCTAAAAGATGATGCTGTTAAAGTGCTGTACTCAATATACCAGTAAAAGTGGAAAACACAGCAGTAGCCACAGGATTGGAAAAGTTCAGTTTTTATTCCAATCCCAAAGAAAGACAATCCCAAAGTAAGTTCAAATTACCAAACAACGGCACCTATTTCACATGCTAGCCAGATTATGCTCAAAATCCTTCAAGCTAGGCTTCAGCAATACATGAAGCAAGAAATTCCAGATGTGTAAGCTGGATTTAGAAAAGAAAGTAGAACCAGAGGTCAAATTGCCAACATCTGCTGGATCACAGAAAAAGCAAGGGAATTCCAGAAAGACATCTATTTCTGCTTCATTGACTACACTAAAGCCTTTGACTATGTGGATCACAAGAAACTGTCGAAAAAATCTTAAAGATATGAGAATACCAACTGACCTTACTTGCCTCCTGAGAGTCCTAATGCTGGACAAAAGGCAACAGAGCCAGACATGGACTCTCAGAATTGATTCAAAATTGGGAAAGGAGTAAGTCAAGGCTATATATTGTCACCCTGGATATTTAACTTATATGCAGAGTACATCATGTGAAATGCCTGGCTGGATGAATCACAAGTGGAATCGAGATTGTCAGGAGAAATATCAACAGTCTCAGATACTCAGATGATACCACTTTAATGACAGGAAGGGAAGAGAACCAAAGAGCCTCTTGATAAAGGTGAAAGAGGAGGAGAGTGAAAAAGCTGGCTTAAAATTCAACATTCAAGAAACTAAAATCATGGCATCTGGTCCCATCACTTCATGGTAAATAGATGGGGGAAAAGTGGAAACAGTGACAGATTTTATTTTCTTGGGGTCCAAAATCACTGTGGACAGTGACTGCAGCCATGAAATTAAAAGATGCTTCCTCCTTGGAAGAAAAGATATGACAAACCTAGACATTATATTAAAAAGCAGAGACATCACTTTGTCAACAAAAGTCCGTATAGTCAAAGTTATGGTTTTTCCAGTAGTAATGTACGGATGTGAGAGTTGGACCATAAAGAAAGTTGAGTGCCGAAGAATTGAAGCTTTTGAACTGTGGTAGTTGGAGAAGACTCTTGAGAATCACTTGGACAGCCAAGAGATCAAATTAGTCAATCCTAAAGGAAATAAACCCTGAATATTCATTGGAAGGACTGCTGCTAAAGCTGAAGCTCCAATTCTTTGGCTACCTAATGTGAAGAGCTGACTCATTGAAAAAGACCCTGATGCTAGGAAAGATTCAGGGCAAGAGGAGAAGGGGGTGACAGAGGATGAGGTGGTTGGATGGCATTCACTGACTCAATGGACATGAGTTTGAGCAAACTCTGGGAGATAGTGAAGGAAAACAAAGCCTTGCATTCTACAGTTCACGAGTCACAAAGAGTTGGACAAGACTTAGCGACTGAACAGTGAATAACAGGTTTATAGAGCTCACACTCTGAAACTACTTTAAGTATAACTAACACAGACATTAAGAGGAAACTATCTCTTTAACTTATAATTTCTTGTAACCTTCTTAAAGGAGAGGGACTTGTTCTGTGAAGTCTAGTCTTCCTACAGAGCTGGACAAGCAAGACAGACAGGTGGATTCCCGTGAAGACTTTCCACCCCACTGACTGCTGCTCTGAGCTGACTTTCTAGGAATAGCACACCCAGGGGGGACACAGTGTGCCTGGCTATCACTTTGCAGCCTCTACTGGTCCAAAGGAAGAGGCTGATCTTCCCCTGAACTAAAGCCAACCACAGACTCCTGAAAGTCAGACAATAGGCAATGTGCCCTTCCTTCCCTTCCCCAGCTGTCACTGTTAGTCAGAAACCAATCTTGAGTTCACGACGGAGTTGCACTAAAAGAGATAGACGTACCTGCTCCACACACCACAAGTCCAAGGTTGGTCCTCAGTTGTCTCTCACCTGTTGCTCACTTGCTCCTTTCACTTTTTTTTTTTTTTGTCTTTCCTTTGTCAAAGTTAAAAAAGACTAAGTTACTTATTTCTTCCAGTAAAATGTGATAAGACTGAAGTTGAAAGTGTAATTAATTCCTGTTATTTTTAGAGTTATCAAAGTCATGCCAAATTCACTGATGATACCAGGAATAAGGGTGTGTGGTGCAGAGTGACAGGAGATTAGAAAAAAGTCAGTTACTCAACAGTCACATCCTAATAAACATTTTTCTACAACTTATTGATCTCCTCTTATTGGAAGGCTTTTATGACCTCTCTTCTTTATATATCCTCTCCCAGTTAGCTTCAGTTTCCTTGGCAACAAGAAAAACAGAAAATCCATAGCATAAATGTAAGCAAAACTGTATAAACCAAGCATTTTTAAGTATTTTTCTCTTAGAGGGGATTCCCAAGTAATCTGGTTAAGGAAGTGCTTTTAACATTTTAATATCTTCTACAAATATGCATTTAGTTAAAAAGTATGTTCAGTAATAGGCTTCCCAAGTGGCCCAGTAGTAAAAAAATCTACCTACCACTGCAGGAAACAAAAGAGACACGGGTTCAATCGCTGGGTCAGGAAGATCCCTGGAGAAGGAAATGGCAACGCACTCCAGTAATCTTGCTGGAGAATCTCATGAACAGAGGAGCCTGGAGGGCTATAGCCCATGGGGTTGTAAAAGATTTGGACATGACTTAGCAACTAGACAACAACAAGTGTTTGGTAATAATTTTAAAATAAAGATAAGTAAACACAAAAATAAATAACCCTGCATTGCATTATCCAGAAATGCTCACTATTGGCAATTTTCTCAGCATTCTTATACTTACCCAACACAAGGATCCTCTCCTGACATAGGTACCACCATCTTTCTACAGGAATTTAGCCAATTGGACTGGTTTCAAAGGGTTTTATTCAGTCAATAAGAAAGTAATTTGGCATGTAAATTGTCACTGAGGAAGGAAATGGAATGTCATATAAGAGAAAAACAGAGGTACAGTAGGAAGATGCCCAAGGAAGTCAGGCTGTGAGAATGAAGGAAATCCTCCTCCTTCATCCTCTTCTCCACCTTCCTCACCATTTTCCTTTATCTATAGAAACTTTTCCTTAAGAAACCAGATAGTAAACATTTTAGAATTGTCAGGGTCTCTGTCAAAACTATTCAGCAAGAGCATCTGTACACAATAGAAAAACAAGTGGCCATGGCTATGTTCCAATAAGACTTTGTTTACAGAAGTAGGCAGTAGGACAAATTTGGCCTAATGGTCATAGTTTACCCTCCCCTGTTTGGAATGGCCCAAGTCCAGAGTTTCAGTTTAAGTGTTTGTTTCTAGGGCCAGTTTGGTCAAAGAGTATCTAAATATCCTTATTGTTTTGGAGCAGAGAAATGCAAAAGAGTAGGTTTACTGTTCGTCTGTTCAAGCATCATCCAAATGAGTTCTTTCCTGGGTACCTGAAGCATGCATCCACATGTCTACACAACTATTTGTTTTAATTCTTAGCAACACAGCATCGCAGGCCAAAGCTTCTAAGTAGGCCAAAGAGAAACACGTGGCAAACACCGGTCATGAGAAAGAGGCCAGATTTGTTGTGGAACACTTGCCAAGGTCTGTAGGTCTCTGTGAGTGGACAAGGAAGCCTAACATCTGGGTACATATCAAAATGACTTCAACTAGCCTGAGTGGGCTGTGCATTGTGAAGGTTATACAGACTTTTCAAGGGTTCTTCTGCCTGCATTTGTGAGTAGTGACCTGTTCATTCTAAGCACAAATTAGAGAACAACACAGTCTGTGGATGAAGCAGAAAGCCAACCTAAGATATAAAGACTTGCAGGCACTGTCATCATCAGTCAAAATCATCAGTTATCCATTAACATATGGATTTTCCTGTGAAAAATGTTTTATTGAATTCAATATACATTCCATAAAAAATTTGTTGAAATTTGATTATAATAAAGTAGAAATCTACATATGGAAATATATGATATGCATGCAATAGTAATTTTGCTCTGTGCATTTCCTAACATTTATGACTATAATGTAGTTTCTTTGAAGGCTAACAGAAATGAAGAAAGAAGTAGTATGGTCTTAAGTTCCTGTGGTGAAGATGTTTCTACCTGGGATCTCCTTCCCAGAAGAAGACCTTGATGCACGTGGTTTATTCAGGGAGTGATGATAGGACCCAGAGGAAGGGGAGGGGGAAAAGGAAGAGTAAGATTGCTCCAGTATGATTCAATTAAATTTAGAGAAGGGTAGAGGGTTTCTTATCCCAGAAGGGTTCTTAAGGGTTTCTTTTTCTGGTTCTCTGTCATAAACTAGCTGACCTTCTGTTTAGCTTATTGCTAAAGAGTACATAATGGCTTCCCTGATAGCTCAGCTGGTAAAGAATCAGCCTGCAATGGGAGAGACCCCAGTTCGATTCCTGGGTTGGGAAGATCCGCTGGAGAAGGAATAGATTACCCCACTCCAGTATTCTTGGGCTTCCCTTGTGGCTCAGCTGGTAAAGAATTCATCTGCCTGCAATGCGGGAGACCTGGGTTCGATACCTGGGTTGGGAAGATCCCCTGGAGAAGGGAAAGGCTACCCACTCCAGTATTCTGGCCTGGAGAATTCCATGGACTATTCAGTCCATGGGGTTGCAAAGAGTCTGACACAATTGAGCAACTTTCACTTTCATTGAAATGTCTTACCTGCTTACGACTGAAATTTCTTACTTGATTACCACTCAAATATCAGTTGGTTTGACTGAGGCCTTAGGTTTGGAGTCCCATACACTTTTTTACAAATAAAGTCAGCTGTCTGGAGTGAGCTTCAGAGTCTCTTAACTATGCATTTCCCTCAGCCTTGGCAAAATCTCTGAGCTCCTGCTCCAGAGCTAGGGATGAGGCATTGGTCCATTTCTCTCTGATTAATACCTGTTTTAAAGCAAGTTGCTGGGCAAAGGCAGAAACCTCTTTATTTCTCAGTTTGCATCTCCTGAACTGGAATATCTGTCCTAAGAGTGAGCACTGCAAGTGTGATCAAGACTCCAGTAAGCTAAATCTGAATGCACCTGCCAGAGATCTCCAACAAGGTGAAGAGAGGATGAATAGAGTAAGAGAGGCTCTGACTGCACTCACCAGGAGTTTAGCCTCTGCAACTCAGAACTGGGAAGTGGCCGCTCCTCTTAGTGTGGTAGTGTCCGTTAACTGGAGCTGATGGTTGACGGATCTCTATTATTGTGGTCAACCCAGAGTGGAGATTTTATCAGATGAGCTGGGAGTGTGGGGAGGGAGTTGATAGTGGCTCAAGTATCACAGAGTTTCATTGCAATTTTCAAAACTTCATGAAATTACTTGTGTCTGTTTATTTGTTGTATGCCCTAGGGCAGTTTCCAGATATATTAAACAGTTGCTGTTTAAATAATTTATACCAGTGTGGGGAGTGGGTCTGTAAAATTCCTTACACTGCCATTCCAGAAGTTGATTTCCATTTTTAAAATACTTTAGTTTAGCGTAATAGTATAAAGGGCAGAGAAAGATCTTTTCCTACTTTATAGGAAATGGCTTCTCATGCCTATGTCTGAAAATAAGGTGAGCAGATATTTCCATTTTTAGCTGAAATGCTCAGATCTTGCTATCAGCCAGTTCCCTCCTTCAAGCCCTCTGAGAATGGCCTTTTAGCACAACGGGAACCACTGTCTTCTATACATTTTCATCATTTTCCAGGAACCATGATAGTATCTCCAAAAAGCAGAACCTATAAGATGTAGCTAAGTGAAGATTTTCAGGAACTGAGGTGGAACTCTTTTCTTTAGCACTCAATGGTCCTTAAATCATTTCTAGGGGGAGCCTGGAGATCAACAGACAGAATGTTAAAGGAATTTTTAAAATATCTCTCTTTTCTTCCCTTTTCCACTTCTTACAACACAGGAGAAATAAATTCATGGAGTAAAATCACGTGTGTGCCAAAGTATACCATGTCTTCTTGAGGAGTTCACTAGACTTGCATTTGTACTTATTACTGAAAGAAGAACACTAAGGTCACTCTGTTCTTTAAAATCTGAATTAGAATGTCTTGAACAAGAGGATATAGAATATGAAACAAAGAAAATTTATAAACATAGCAATAGGAAGTATTTCCTTCTTATACCCAATCCCCAATACCTCTCTCACAGAAAAGCACTTTGATACCCTCTAAGTGTCAAGCAAGAGATAGGCATCTTGGTATCTGCTCCAAATATATTAGCTTCTGTTTGTATTTAAGTTATACTAGTTAGAATTTTACTGGTCAAATTGAAGAGTAAATGTGTATTTCATAAGGATAATTCATATTTGGCATAATAAACCACTTTCAACTTTCAAAGGATTAAAATCATTCAGAATATTTCTCCTACAAAGAGAAATTTAGATTGAGTTATTTTTTTTAAAACTCCATTAAAAAAAGGGAACCCTCTTACACTGTTGGTGGGAATGCAAACTAGTACAGCCGCTATGGAGAACAGTGTGGAGATTTCTTAAAAAACTGGAAATAAAACTGCCATATGACCCAGCAATCCCACTTCTGGGCATACACACCGAGGAAACCAGATCTGAAAGAGACACGTGCACCCCAATGTTCATCTCAGCACTGTTTATAATAGCCAGGACATGGAAGCAACCTAGATGCCCATCAGCAGACGAATGGATAAGGAAACTGTGGTACGTATACACCATGGAATATCACTCAGCCTTTAAAAAGAATTCATTTGAATCAGTTCTAATGAGATGGATGAAATTGGAACCCATCATACAGAGTGAAGTAAGCCAGAAAGATAAAGACTAATACAGTATACTAACGCATATATATGGAATTTAGAAAGATGGTAATGATAACCCTATATGCAAAACAGAAAAAGAGACACGGATGTACAGAACAGACTTTTAGATTCTGTGGGAGAAGGCGAGGGTGGGATGTTTCGAGAGAACAGCATCAAAACAACAGCATCGAAACATGTATATTATCAAGGATGAAACAGATCACCAGCCCAGGTTGGATGCGCGAGACAAGGGCTCGTGGCTGGTGCACTGGGATGACCCAGAGGAGTCGGGTGGAGAGGGAGGTGGGAGGGGGGATCGGGATGGGGAATACATGTAAATCCATGGCTGATTCATGTCAATGTATGGCAAAAACCACTACAATATTGTAAAGTAATTAGCCTCCAACTAATACAAATAAATAGAAAAAATAAATAAATAAAACTCCATAAAAATGCTCAGTATTTGTAAGTTGAGTATGCACACCTATGTAATTCCAGAAGTAAAGCTGAGGTCATAAGAGTAATTTGGTAAATATTTTTAAAATACATTATCAATATTTGAGAAACGTATGGGCTTCCCAGGTGACGTTAGTGGTAAAGAAACTGCCTGCCAAAGCTGGGACCAAAGAGACACAGGTTAAGTCCCTGGGTCAGGAAAATTCCCTGGAGGAAGAAATGACAACCCACTCCAGTATTCTTGCCTGGAGAATCCCATGGACAGAAGAAACTGGTTGGCTACAGTCCACAGGGTCACAAAGAGTCGGACAAGACTGAAGCAACTTAGCTTTATTAGCAACTTAGCAACCCTTTACTTGACTACCCACTGCCCAGGCCATAGCAGAGCATGGGCCTGCTACCTTTAATTAGCTTCAAGGCCTTTTCCAGGTACTGATCTTCTGTGATAGGGTGACTGTTTAACTTTAGCTCCAGGGTGAAAACCCCGTACAGCCCAGATAAAGTCTGAAAAGAAACTCATAAAATCTGTAGAGTTTTCTATTCATCCATTTTTGGAGAGGACTTGGCCCTGATGAGTTCCATGAGCTCTGACACATAGCTAGGACTTGATTATGGAAAAGAAAATTTCTACCCACATTTCCCACATTTTCCTCATAAAAATGATTATAAACACTCTCTTTTGCACTGGGTCCCCACTGTTTCAACAAAGGCAACTCAGCCACAGGGAAGGGAAATTCAATTTGGTCTCCATTCTCATCAATTTCTCAATAAAACTGGGAAGGATACTATAGTTTCTCCTGTGCATCATTGTTGATGGTGCTCATGTTATTGTATACTAAAGTACTGCTCAAAAGAACATCTAGGGCAAAGATCCATGAGTCATTCTTAGGGTCACCCTGGAAAACATATTAGAGTTAGCACTAGCAGTCTTCTCTTCAGAAAATCATTCAGTTATTTCTTTAATCATTTTTCATTTGTTATTTCAGATAGTACAGTACTGATACAAAGAAAAAAACCTTGAAAACAGAATTAAAGGTAGAATCTGAGTTTTGTCAACTACATTGACATTTCCTGTGACCTCAGTTACTTCATCTGAAAAGGAATTCTGATAATACTTTCCACAAAGAGCCCCCTTTTTTTCCTGAATAGGATGAAATAAGATAGTATGAGTAAAAATAAAAGTAGAGTACATTTGAGCAATTCATTGTTCAATAATAAGCAGCACCACATATTCATTTAACAAAAAGTGAACCACAATGTATACTGTGCTATCACAGTTGCAAACTCAGAATAAGTCTAATTAAATGTTTATGAACTGCTACTAAACATATCTTTATTAGTTATAGGAAAGCAGATAAATATGATAAAGAATACACTCAAGATGACTATCTCATAGTATTTACAAACATTTTAAAGCACTTGAAAAACAAATGCATGAAGATGACAACATATTCAAAAGGTTTACATATTAGTAGTGTCTCTAAGCAATGAAATCAATAACTATTATATCAAATAAAAACAATGAATAGGTCAAGGGAGATCATAATGGAACAGAAGGTCATAGAGCTCACCTCCTCCTACAGATACTTCAAAAATACATCTACCTGTGAAACAGTTCTGACAGACTGCCTACAGAACCCTGAAAGAAGATCTCATACAATCAACACTGTAAGAAAGATCACCACACAATCAGGTAGGACGAAAGAAAAAAAGGAATCAAGATAGGAACCGCAACCCTGGGAGGAAGCTATGAAAGAGGAAATGTCCCCTCACCCTGGGAACACCCTTAACCAGCCAGGAGATTAACTGGGACAGATAGGGAGGTTTAGAGGCTCAGAGGAGAGAACATGCGCCAGCTTGCCGCAGGCAGAAGAGAGAAAGACCAGCACAGATGGTCCGTGTCCATCACTGCACTCCCCCTCCCAAGATATGCCTTTGCTGGTGTGCACAGAGGCTGGGTAAGGAAACTCAGGTTTCAGCGGACAAACCTGAGGAGAAGATTGGGATTGGCTCATAGAGACAGCCTGAAGGGGCAGAAGTGTGGTATGAGCTGCAAACAATATAGTGTTTGTGGGGTGGAGCCCAGATCCCCCATAGAAGCCCTATTGTTACAGCTTGGAAATAGAGGCATAGGGCCCGCCATAGCAGCCACAATCTCTGCCTGCTCACAGTGGGTGGGCTCCACCTCTAAGAACTTTTAAGAACCCATCAGTACCTGTGAATTGACCTTAGGCAGTGGCAGGGCTGAAATCTGAGCCATGTCCCAGCAGTCATGGGATTTATGGATTTACACTGCTTATAAACTCAGCACCTGTGAGACGTCCAAGTGGATTACTGGTGCTCCCATGGCTAGGGTGGGTCTGATGCTAGCAGCTGTGAGCGTTGTGGGTGCTTGCACACTGAGGTGGGAGCTGGAATCTGGGCTGATTCCACTGCCTCCACAGCAGGTCCAGGTATGTGATGACAGCAGTCCTGGCCTGACCTCAGAAAATCTATGGTGACAGATCTGCGCTGCTGGTTTTGTCAGCACAGCACCTGGGGGGCACCTGGGTTGATAGCCTGCATCTCTACAATTGAGGCAGGGCCAAGAGCAGTGCCAAGAACAGGGTACCCGTTAAGCCAGCACAGTGGGGCAGGCAGCACCACAGAGGGGACTCCCTGGTGGACTGGTCCAGCAGAGGAATACTCAGTGGCTTTTCTCCCAGTCCCTCCTAATACAGGCCACATCTCAGAAACAGACGGCTTCAACTCCAACTACTCAGGAGCAGACTCTGCCCCCAGCAGGGCCATGACAACCACAGAGCAAAGAGAAGGCCACACTCAACATCCCGTGCAGGCTCTGTTCACCACAGCACTAATCAGATGCCCTTCAATGGGCAGCACACACCGAGGAAAGACGTGACAGGCACCAGGGCTAAGAGCAGCACTCACACCAAAAACATTAGACTCATGCAGGCCACACAGGAACTCTCCCACATAAAAACAGCCCTTCTGGACCATGGCAGATAACCAAATTCTGAATTCTTCTCAATTCACTGAAGTTCTCATTCATTCAGAAAAAAAATAAGTAAAATGAAGAAGCAGAAGAACCACTCCCAATTAAAAGATCAAGACAATTCCCCTGAAAGAACAAACAGTGAAACTGTTTGTTTCACTGTCTACCAGACCCCGAGTTCAAAAAGGAGGCAATAAAAATGCTAAAGGAATCAAGAAAGGCTACCAATAAAAACGCAGACCCCTATAACAAAAAACTAAAAACTACAAAGAGAGACCAGTTGAAATTAGAAAACTCATTTGCCAGGATTAAAGCTAAGCTAAAGCAATAAATAGCAAATTAAATAATACAAAAAGAAAAGTAAGTGAATTGAAAGATAGAATAATGGAAATCATCCAGTCAGAACAGCAGACAAAAAAATGGGGGGGGTGGGGGGAGTGCGGCGGGCAGGGGCGGGAAAGCAGTATATGGGATTATAGGATAATATAAAGGATGCCAATCTACCCACAGTAGGGATCTAAGAAGGAAAAAGAGAAAGGAGGATTTAAAAACCATTTGAAGAACTTACAGCTGAAATTTTTCCAAACCTAAAGAAGGAAATAGATATTCAGGTACAGGAAGGAAAGAGGATTCCAAACAGATGAACCCAAAGAGACTCATACCAAGATACACTGTAATTAAAATGGCAAAATCCACACAATCAGCTCAATAGATGCAGAAAAAAGCATTGGTAAAATTCAACATCCAGTCATAATTAAAAAAAAAAAAAACAAAACTCTCACTAATGTGGATATAGAGGGAACAAAAAATAAAGCTGGTGATGTAACCCTTCCAGACTATGATAAAATATACAATTATTAAAACAGTGTGGTATCAGTACAAAAATAGACATATGGATCAATGGAAAAAAATTGTCCCCAAATAAACCCATACAACTATGGTTCATTATGTACAACAAAGAAAGGAACAATATACAAGGAGAAAAGATAGTCTCCTTAAAAAGTCATATTGGTAAAGCTGGACAGCCTCAGGTAAACCAATGAAATTAGAACACTGTCACATTTTATACAAAAATAAACTCAAAATCACTTAAAGACCTATAAGACATGATACTATGAAACCCCTAGAAGAGACCATAAGCAAAACATTCTCTGACAGAAATCATAGCAATGTTTTCTTGGCTCGATCTCCCAAGGCAAAAGAAATATAAACAAAAATAAACAAATGAGTCCTAATCAAACTTAAAGGCTTTTGCACAACAAAGGAACAATAAACTAAATGAAAAAACAACTCTTGGACTGGGAGAAGTTATTTGTAAATGGTGCAACCAATAAGCACTTAATTTCCAAAATATACAAACAGTTCATACAACTCATATCATAAAAACAAACATTCCAATCAAAATATGGGCATAAGGTCTAAGTAGACGTTTCTCCAAAGAAGACATACAGATGGCCAAAAAGTACATGAAAAGATGCTCAATGTCACTAAGTATCAGAGAAATGCAAATCAAAACTACCATAAAGTATCATCTCACACCGGTCAGAATAGCCATCATCAAAAAGTTTGCAAATAACAAATGCTGGAGAAAATGTGGAGAAAAGTTACAATTCCACACTGTTGGTGGAATTGTAAATTGGGACAAACACTATGGAAAACAGTATGGAGGTTTCTTTAAAAAAAACTAAAAATGGGTCTAGCATATGATTCAGCAATACCATTCCTAGGCATATATCTTGAAATATCTAATTCAAAAAGATGCTTGCACCTCAAAGCTCAGAACAGCACTATTTATAATATCCAAGACATGAAAACAACCCAGGTACCCGAGAACCTAATCAATAGATAATTTATGAAGACATGGTATGTGATTTTATTTATATACATATACATATATATGTGTGTGTGTATATATAGGGCTTCCCTGATAGCTCAGTTGGTAAAGAATCTGCCTGCAATGCAGGAGACTTGGGTTTGATCCCTAGGTTGGGAGACCCTCTGAAGAAGGGAAAGGCTACCCATGGAGAATTCCATGGGCAGTCCATGGGGTCACGAAGAGTCAGACACGACTGAGCAACTTTCACTTTCACTTTCATATATATATATATATATATATATATATATATATATATATATATATGCGTGTGCTAAGTCACTTCAGTCATGTCTGACTCTTTGTGGCCCTGTGGACTATAGCCTGCTATGCTCCTCTGTCCATGGGATTCTCCAGGCAAGAATTACTGGAATGGGTGGCCATGCCCTCCTCCAGGGGATCTTTCACACCCAGGAATCAAACCATCAAACCCCACATCTCCTATGTCTTCTACACTGGCAGTTGGGTTCTTTACCATAAGCACCACCTGAGAAGCCTATACACCACCCCCCACACACACACAAACACAAAGGAATATTACTCAGCCATAAAAAAGAATGAAATAATGCCATTTGCAGCAACATGTACAGACCCAGAGACTTTCATACTAAGTCAGACAAAGACATATACTTTATGATACCACTTATAACTAAAAAAATTATATCAATGAATCTATATACAAAAGATCAGCAGGCTTAGAGACATACAAAACAAACTTACGGATATGAAAGGTGAAAGGGAAGGAGGGATAGAATAAATTAGGAGTATAGAATTAACAGATACAAACTACTATACATAAAATAGATAAGCAGTAAGGATTTACTGTATAACATAGGGAATTATATTCAATATATTATAGTAACCTAGTTGAAAATAATCTGAATATATATATATATATGTATGTATATATATATATATATATATATATATATACGTCAATTTAAAAAAAAATACCTTTTCTCCATTCCCCAGACCCTCAGTATCCAGAAGGACCAGAGTGTGGCTCTCCTTGGAGGGGTGGGGCACACACCATATCCAGATGCCCTTGGTTTCAGACTGCACTGTGGAGCCCAGAGGGAAACCTGCAATAAAAGGGGAGAAAGCAACACTCAGTGACAACAGATAATGTAAGCAGCCCAGGAGTTACCATATTAGATGCATAGGATTGTACATGCCCTAGAATAGAGCATGGTGCTTTCTCTACTTCAAGGATGTTTAATTTTGTGTACCATCTAACTACTCATATATTTAACAGTCAAATTCTTTCACATAAGTTTGGTTTCTTCATAATTCTAATTTCATTTCCCAATGTGAGGAAATATCTATGCATGCCCATGTGGCCTAACAATGTACTAGATGAGAGAAAGGGCATGCTATATTGAAGAAAGTTTTGATTTTTTAACTGTTCAACAATCATGACTCCCTAAAGAAGTTAAGCTAGTTAAATGTATTTTAATTAGAACAAGAACTTAAAATAGTCTGAGGAATAAATAAGAATTTATTCAATTACTATCTATTAATTACTTACTTAGGTTTCAGGCCTGTGAGAACTGGACTATAAAGAAAGCTGAGCGCCGAAGAATTGATGCTTTTGAACTGTGGAGTTAGAGAAGACTCTTGAGAGTCCCTTGGACTGCAAGGAGATCCAACCAGTCCACCCTAAAGGAGATCAATCCTGGGTGTTCATTGGAAGGACTGATGTTGAAGCTGAAACTCCAATACTTTGGCCACCTCATGCAAAGAGCTGACTCATTTGAAAAGACCCTGATACTGGGAAAGATTGGGGGCAGGAGGAGAAGGAGACGACAGAGGATGAGATGGTTGGATGGCATCACCAACTCAATGGACATGAGTTTGAGTAAACTCTGGGAGTTGGTGATGGACAGGGAGGCCTGGCATGCTGCAGTCTATGGGGTCACAAAGAGTCGGACAAAACTGAGCAGCTGAACTGAACTAGGTTTCAGACATTGGGAACATATTCAGGATAAGGAGATACAGGAGTCACTAAAAGAGACAAAAATACTTATTTTTTTTAATCTTATAGCCAGTGAATGCTAAGACTGCTGTATAGCCAGTTTATGGACAAGCCAGATGAAATCTGGTCTTAATGGACTGGAAAGTAAGGGATTGGTGAAAAAAAACAGACACTTACAAGCTCTCATAAAATGTTGTGGCTACATCTTACTTCTTACTTGTTTTGAAGATACCGTGAATCACAGTTAATTCAATGGATCTCAGCAGCAGTTGAAACATTTTCTGAGAGAAAATATCAATATCACATCACATTTATACTGATTTTTTTCAAGTTGTAGGAAAACAAAACTTCTGAGTGTCCTACATAGAACCAAGATAGAAGTGGTATTGATGGGTGGTTGATGCTGCTTCTATATTCTCATTTTCTGCCCAAGAAACTCAGTAAATAGTCCTCTGTTTTTCTCAAGATCTCTTACATATGCCCAGTGTCAGATACTCTTTACATTAAGCCATACTCACAGGCTTTGTAGGATTTGGATATGCTAGTCTGCAAGGTATTACACAATACCGAGATATTGGGCTCTAATTAGAATTTTCGTGAGGTCTAGCTAAAGCCACATAAAAATAACACTGAACTAATAAATAATATCATATTATATTAAGTGGAGGGGAAGCATGAGACAAGATGATCAGGGAAGATCTCTGACAATAAACAGTTGTGCAGAGCCTTAAAGAAAAAGAGCTGGCTGGGTGAAGAAGTAGCAAGCACTGCAGGCAGAGTGAACCACAAGCACAAAGATCTGGGGATAGAAATGAACTTACAATCTGCAAAGATATAATGGAGGCTAGTGTTCTGTAGCATAACCGGTGATGGAGAACACATAAAAGATGAGCTTGGACAACCTAATAAAAAATGGGAAGACCCAAATAGACGTTTCTCCAGAGGAGATGATGTTGCTAAGTTGTGTCTGACTCTTTGAGACCCCATGGACTGTAGCCCATCAGGCTCCTCTGCCCGCGAGATTTCCCAGGCAAGAATACTGGAGTTGGCTACCATTTCCTTCTCCAGGGGATCATTCTGACCTACAGATTGTCAATAAGCACATTAAAAGATGCTCAATATCACTAATTTATTAGAGAAATGCAAATCAAAACTACAATGAAGTATCACTTCACACTGGTCAGAATGGCCATCATAAAATGTCTACAAATAAGTGTTGGAGAGGGTGTGAAGAAAAGGGAACTCTTCTGCATTGCTTTTGGGAATATAATTTGGTGCATCTACTATGGAAAACAGTATGTAGGTTTCTCAAAAAAAAAAAAATAGATTTTCCATATGATCCAGTAACTCCACTCCTGGGCATATATCAGACAAAATTATAATTGGAAAAGATACATGCACCCCAATATTCATAACACCACTATTAACAGCAACCAAGACATGGAACAAACTAAATGTCCATCAACAATGGGTGGATAAAGAAGATGTGCTGCTGCTGCTGCTAAGTCACATCAGTCGTGTCTGACTCTGTGTGACCCCATAGACAGCAGTCCACTAGGCTCCTGTCCCTGGGATTTTCCAGGCAAGAATACTGGAGTGGGTTGCCATTTCCTTCTCCAGTGCATGAAAGTGAAAGTGAAGTCACTCAGTCATGTCCGACTCTTCACCACCCCATGGACTGCAGCCCACCAGGCTCCTCCGTCCATGGGATTTCCCAGGCAAGAGTACTGGAGTGGGTTGCCATTGCCTTTTCCGAAGAAGATGTGCATGTGTGTGTGTGTGTGTGTGTGTATATATAATGAAATACTACTCATCCATAAAAAAAGAATGAAATAATGCCATTTTCAGTAACATAAATAGACTGAGAGATTATCATACTAAGTGAAGTAAGTCAAGAAAAGAAAGACAAATACCACGTGGTATAACTTATATATGGAATCTAAAATATGACACAAGTGAACTTATGAACTTATCTATAAAATAGAAAGAGACTCATAGATAAAGATATAGATATCAAGGGATAAAGGAGTGGGGAGGTATGGATTGGGAGTTTGAGGTTAGCAGATGAAAGCTATTACATATATTAATGTTATAGAATGGATAAACAACAAGGTCTTACTATAAAGCACAGGGAGCTATATTCAATATCCTGTTAAGAAACCAAACTGGAAAAGAATATGAAAAAGAATGTATATGTACATCTAATTGAATCATTCCACTTACAACAGAAAGTAACACAACTTTGTAAATTAATTATACTTCAACTAAAAAGAAATTACAGAAAGATGAGTTTGGAGAAATAGGAAAGATTAGGATCAGAGTGGGCTTCTGAGAAGTGTGGTTTCATTAAGATATAATGAAAGCTTAAGGAGGTATTCAGAAAAATCAAATTAAAGATCACTGATTATTTCAAAAAGAGTTTATTAAGAAAGAAGGTCAAAGAAGAAGCAACGAGGACACTTCAGGAAAAAATAAACAAACTTAGGTAAAAAGATGAGGATGGCCTAGTGTAGGATAGTAAAATAAAAATTTAGAGAAAGAGGGAGATTCAAGATATATTTAGTGAGAGAAAAAAGAAGACTGATATGTGGATTGGATCTGGGAAATAAACTAATGGAGGGATGTAGCATTTGGGGCTTGAGACTGGGAGGTTGGTGGTACACAATAGAGAAAAAGAAGAATGAGAAAGTAGAAAGTGTATTTAGGAATGGAGATTGACCAAGATTTTATGGTGAAAATGACAACTATAAGTCGATATCTTTCCCAAAGAAAAATTTTGGTATTTTTCTACTTATGTGTCTGAATTTCAGAAGAAATATTAAGGCAAGAAATATCACTTTGAAGGATATCAGAATAAAATTCTCTGGATGTTTAAAGTCCAGAGATTGATGAAATCATTTTGAAAGTATAAATAGAAGAGATAAAAGATCCCAGGGCCAAGTCTTGGAGGGACCTACAATACAGGTTGTTAGAAGAAAAGCCAGAGATTGGTAAAGAGACTGAAGAGAACTAAACACAAAGGTAGGAAGAAACTCAGAAGAACCTAAAGCTTCAGAAACCAAGGAAGGAAACCATTTCTAGGAGCAGGGGTAATTTTCCTTTATCGAAATAAGAAACACTGAAGTAAGGATTGGTGACAGAAAAAGTTCAGGTTGCAATTTTGCTGATGAGAATTAGAATTAGGTGTATTTAATAAGAAATTTAGAGTCTTACCTAGTTCACAGACAGCTGCTCATTCTTGTTTTCCACCAAACGCATGGGAATCAACATGATAGGTCCAGATGTCATGGCAACCTGCAAACCCAGAAGAGTCTCCCTGTAGAAAATAAGAACCCTGAAAATTGAGGTTTTTAATATCCATTTTTTGCACACATAGTAGGTGAAATTCAGAATGACTGAGGGATTACTCATATGTATATATGAGTAAGTGGTAGATCCAGGATATGAACCAGGGAAATCTGTTTCACTATGTCATCTTTGCAACCACTTATCATACAGAATAATCTTTCTCAACAACATCTATTACCCCTGTATATTCTTCACTCAATGATGTATAGAGGCTCTCTATTGACTCTGCTATACCAACAATACATTCTCTAATGAACTAATGTGACAAGATCAATTCCTCCCACTGCTACAGAATCAGGCTCTCGTTCCGCAGTCAACTCAGTGGTTTGATACCAGGTTCTTATCTTTTCTTCGCTGACCAGCGTTCCATCAGGGGTTCTGAGTAACTTAGTATTTTTTGAATGGTATGCTTTCATATTTTCCTTCTCTAAATACTGCCTTTTATTTATTTAAATGAATTGGATGAACATCTGCTATGTTCCTAAAACTGTGTGTGTTTCCTGGGATAAAATTATTTACAGGCTATGGCTCCTGCTTTCAAAGCAATACTAGATTAACTGTATAGGATTAGGTTTAGTTGTGAGAAATAGGAAAAAAGATGCATAGCCAATTTAAATAAATTAATCTCTTATATAAATTCTAGGATTAGTAGTCCACAACTATGATAGTAGAAATTTGTTTCATAAAGATCTGTAGCCCAATATATTGTACAGGACAGGGATATATGGCCATTATTTTATAATAACTTTAAGTGGAATATAATCTATCAGTTCAGTTCAGTTCAGCCACCTAGTCGTGTTCGACTCTTTGCGACCCCATGAACCCCAGCACACCAGGCCTCCCTGTCCATCACCAACTCCCTGAGTTCACCCAAATCTATGTCCATTGAGTCGATGATGCCATCCAACCATCTCATCCTCTGTCATCCCCTTCTCCTCCTGCCCTCAATCCTTCCCAACATCAGGGTCTTTTCAAATGAGTCAGCTTTTCACAACAGGTGGCCAAAGTATTGGAGTTTCAGCTTCAACATCAGTCCTACCATTGAACACCCAGGAAAGATCTCCCTTAAGATGGGCTGGTTGGATCTCCTTGCAGTCCAAAGGACTCTCAAGAGTCTTCTTTAACACCACAGTTCAAAAGCATCAATTCTTCGGCACTCAGTTTTCTTTATAGTTCAACTCTCACATCCATATGTGATCACTGGAAAAACCGTAGCCTTGACTAGACGGACCTTTGTTGACAAAGTAATGTCTCTGCTTTTCAATATGCTATCTAGGTTGGTCATAACTTTCCTTCCAAGGAGTAGGCATCTTTTAATTTCATGGCTGCAATCACCATCTCCAGTGACTTTGGAGCCCCCCAAAATAAAGTCAGCCACTGTTTCCACTGTTTCCCCATCTATTTGCCATGAAGTGATAGGACCGGATGCCATGATCTTAATTTTCTGAATGTTGAGCTTTAAGCCAACTTTTTCACTCTCCTCTTTCACTTTCATCAAGAGGCTCTTTAGTTCTTCTTCACTTTCTGCCATAAGGGTGGTGTCATCTGCCTATCTGAGGTTATTGATATTTCTCCCGCCAATCTTGATTCCAGCTTGTGCTTCTTCCAGCCCAGCATTCTCATGATGTACTCTGCATATAAGTTAAATAAGTAGGGTGATCATTCACAGCCTTGACATACTCCTTTTCCTATTTGGAACCAGTCTGTTTGTTGTTCCATGTCCAGTTCTAATGGTTGCTTCCTGACCTGCATGCAGGTTTCTCAAAAGGCAAGTCAGGTGGTCTGGTATTCCCATCTCTTTCAGAATTTTCCACAGTTTATTGTGATCTTCAAAGGCTTGGAATGTAATCTATAAAGATATATAATCACTGTGCTGTACACCTGAAACTAATATAGTATTGTAAATGGATATATCTCAAAAATAAATAAAATAAAATAGTATTCCCTTAAAAAAGAACTGTAATCCAGAACCCTTCTATCATAAGCTCAACCAAATATAAGGAGTAGACCAAATATAAGGAGAAGCCCAAGGTCCAAGGTTGTGTACCATCATCATTTGTAATAAAAGTGAATTAGAGGATAACTAGAAGAATAGGTCCTTCCTTTAAGAACTAACCACTTCTATTTAAAAAAAAAATAGCTCTTAAGTTATTAAATTACCATATACAGCCATAAGAGAAGCTGAAATTGCCCTGAGTATTCTGATAAAATATGTACCCAGCAGACAAGCAAAGGTTCTATGAGTATGGGGGAAGGGGAAAATGGACATGAGGGGACAGCTACGAGTATTTTCGAGTAACCACTTCAAACTAGAAAGATCACAGATGATATGATACTGATCACAATTCATTGTTTATCACACTTACAATTATCTCCACTGAAGTCCAAGCTTGGGGGACAGGTACCATGTTTCTCTTATTCTCGGCTCAGTCCCCATGCTGGGTACATAAAATGCACCCAGTCAACATCTGTTAAATTGAAATTATCCTGAGGCAAAGGGGTCAGTGTGAGTTTTATGTATCTGAGAGAAAGTTGTGTATACATAATAACAGTATCTTGTGTTGAGGTGACTTAATTCTGCTTAAGAGTACAAAGAAGAAAATCCTTGAGGAACCCTGAGGGGTGACAGTATGGGGGGAGCATGGGTTTTCAGCGACAAGGAGACACAGTGAACAGTGAAGAGAGGGGAGAAGCCATTGATGGTAAACGCACAGAGAACTCACTGTAGTTGTAAGCAAGGAGGCCAAGGATGACCTTCCTGAGCACCTGTTTACTACGGTGTGGACCAGGAGCCAGAGCTGAAGGGAGGAACAGCCGTGGCCATGAGGGAGAGCCAGGGATGGCAGCTCTCTTCCAAGAGGGAAAGGTAGGAAGGTGTCTGGATCTCAAGAGCTATGTGCTGACGTGCTTGGTGCTGAAGGTCATGGCCTCTGCTACCAACACCCCCAAATAATAATCAGAATTAGAAAAGAGAAAACTTATGCATCTATTCATAAGAAGAGAACACAAATGGCCCAAAACACCACCAGGAATAAGTGTAAACGAAAGGTATATGATATTTCATTGTAATCAAACTTTGTCTGTAATTCAGATTGTTTTTTCAAAATAGTTTAATTTGAAATAATTAAATATTAAAGGTATAATTATTGCATGAGTCTCCAGCAAATATTTAATTATTATTACATTGAAATATTTCTCTATGATATCTCTAAATTTTTTTTATTATAAGAGCATGTAAAAGCATTTAGTCAGTGTTGAATATTTTTATGTTTTATATATTAAATATTTAAAGCACATTTTTACTTTCAATTTTCTGACTACAGTTTGCTACCTATGTGACCTCTGCAAGGGGATTAACCTGGCTAACTCATATTTTAAGTAATTGTAAGAGTGTTATAGGTAAAATAATAAATCCTACCTCAAGGTTTGTTTTGAGGTTTTAATGAGATGCTATAAGCTTTTGTCTTAGCAGAGTGTCCAGCACAAAATATGCTTTCAGTAATTAGATGAATGACACGATGACAATTTAGTCAATTAATATATAATATTTCAATGCATTATATGAACTGTAAATTACAAAGTCATGAAGTATGGAAATAAATTTTTCACCAGAACAAAACAGTAATCTGCTGAAAACCTACCATTTCTGTTCACCCTTCTTCTATTGGAGTTTTAGGCTCTGAAAAATGTCATATGGTGGTATAAAGCATAACCTCTAATAACTATATTATAATCATCCAATTTTCATTCCCCCTTTTCGGGGACAAGATTAAGGGAAACTATAAAAAGATATGAATTTTATTGCAAACTTTTTAAACTACTCTGTGTTATATCAGCTATGAAAGAAGCACAAATTTTAGCTTCACATAAACAAAGCAGTGTTGTTAACTCTTGTTCAGAAGTGATTTTCAAAATTTGACATACACAAGGATGTATGTATGTAAAACCTAGAGTCCCAAGCCCGAGTCTCTGTGTATAACAAAAGCCACCAGTGATTCTGATGTTTCTATGGGAAACATGTCTACAAAAAAAATCAGTTTTGACTATAGTAATTTTTTGTGATAAAGATTTGTGATATGATGAATTAAATTTATTCTTATCTGATGATTTTTAAAACCCTTACTGCAGTGCTCTATAAATATGAAATGATCTATTCTGAAGAAAATTTTTTTCCTATCTTTGTTCTCTGGATCCCCAAACCACCATTTCTGTAAGGGTACGGTATTTGATCAAGGAGGTCCATAGAAATAATTGAACCCCCATTCTGAAAATGTGTACAGAAGCACTTTTTAAAAGCTTTTCTTTAATTGTAGTAAAATACACATAACATAGTATTTACCATCCTAACCATTTTTAAATAGAAAGTCCGGTGGTATTAAGTACATTCATATTGTGTATAATCATCTCCACCATCCATCTACAGAACAGTTTTCATCTTATAAAACTGAAACTCTATAGTTATTAAACAATAACTCCCTAAGCCCCCATTTTCCAAGCCCCTGGTAACCACCATTCTATTTTCTCTATATATAATTTTTACTACTCAAAATACTTCACATAAGTGGAATAACACAGTATCTGTCTTCTGTGACTGGATTATTTCACTAAGCATAATGTCCCCAAAATCCATTCATGTTGAACTATATGTCAGAATTTCCTTTGTTTTTAAGGCTAAATAATATTCTATCATATGTGTGTACCACAATTTGTTTTTCCATTCGTCCACTGCTGGACATTATGGTGACTTCTACATTTTACCTATTGTGTGTAATGGTGCTATGAAAATGTATATACAAATATTTCTTTGAGACCCACTTTTAATTAGAGTGGATATGTATTCTAAGCTAGAATTACTAGATCATATAGAAATTATATTTTGAATTTTTGTGGGAAACATCATTCTGTTTTCCACAGTGACTGTATGTTTTTACATTCCTTTCTATAGCACACAATAGTTCCAATTTCACCACATCCTTCCCAACACTTGCTATTTTCTGTTTTCTGGTAGTCATTCTAATGGACATGAAGTAGTTCCTCTTTTTAATTTTTATTTGTATTCCCCTTCTGATTAATACTGTTAAGCATCACTTCATGTGCTTATTGGTTATCTGTGTATCCTCTTTATGATATCCATATGTCTTCCTGAAATGTCTATTCAAGTCCTTTGTCCATTTTTAATTGTATTGTTTGTTTCTGTGTTCTTGAGTTTTAGGAGTTTTCTATATATTGTGGGTTTAATCCCTAACCATATATATGACTTGCAAATATTTTTTCCCACTATCTGAGTTGAAATTTTTCTCTATTGATAGTGTCTTCTGGTGCACATTTTTTAAAATGTCAGTGAAGTCCAGTTTGTCTGGGAGAATTACCAGTGAATCTATCAGGTTCAGGGGTTTTTTGATAGGAATTTTTGATTACTGATTTAAATGGCAACCCTTTCCAGTATCATTGTCTGGAAAATCCAATGGACGGAGAAGCCTGGTAGGCTACAGTCCATGGGGTTGCATAGAGTCAGACACGACTGAGCGACTTCATTTTTCACTTTAATTTCTTTACTATTATGGATCCATAAAGATTTCTGTCATGATTTAGTCTTAGTAGGTTCCATCTCTAGAAATTTGTCCATTTCATCTAGGTTATCTAAGTGTTATTGTTATCACTCATTTCTAAGTATTTTCCAATTTCTCTTGTAATCTCTTGCTTGATCTACTGATTGTTTAAGAGTCTGTTAATTTCCACACACTAGTTAACTTTCCAGTTTTACTTCTGTTATTGATTTTAAACTTCATCCATTGTGGTCATAGAAGACATGATACCTAGACTTTAAAATCTACTGAGACTTAATTTGTGCCCTAATATATCATCTATCCTGGAAAATGGCTCGTATGCACTTGAGGAGAAAGTGTGTTCTGATTTTCTTTGTAGAGTATTCTCTATGTGTCTGTTGGATTTAGCTGGATTATTTTAATTCTCAAGTCCTTTGTTTCTTTGATTATCTTCTGTGTGGTTATTCAATCCATAATAAAAAGTTATATATTGAAATAGTCGACTACTATTCTAGAACTTTTAATTTTCTTTTCAATTTGTTCAGTTTTTGCTGTGTGTTTTGGTAATCTGCTATTATTAGATACATAAATTCTTCTAATTCTTATACCTTCTTTCCACACTGAAATCATTAATACATAATGTGCTTCTCTGTGTCTTGTAACTTTTTATTTTAATTTTAAGGTCTATTTTGTCTGATATTAGTATAACCATCCATGGTCTCCTTTGGTTACTATTTTCATGAAATATCATTTTCCATCCTTTCACTTTCAACCTATTTGTATCTTTGGCTCTAATGTAAGTCTCTTATAGCCAGTATATAGTTTGCTCAATTTTTAAGTCAATTCTGCCTGTCTTTTACATTTAGAGTAATTACTGATAAAGAGGTTATTTCTGTCATTTTGCTATTTGTTTTCTATTCACATGATAGCTTTCTTGTCCCTCATTTCCTGCATTACTATCTTCTTTTATGTTTAGTTGGCTCTTTGTATTAAAATATTTTAATTCCTCAATGAGTTCCTTTAGCCTCTATCCTCCAGCTACTTATTTCTGTGGTTACAATGGGGGCTAAATTTAATATCCTAAATCTGTGATACACTAATTTCAATTTACACCAGTTTAACTGAATAATATAAACAAACTCTGCTCCTTTACAGTTCTGTTCCCATTCTTTTCCATTGCTGAAGTCACAAAATAACACCTTTACACTTGTGTGTCCAAAACATAAACTAATCATTGTTTTCTTTTAAAGTATTAGTCTCTTAACTCATATAGGGAAAAAAAATCTGGATTATATATCAAAACTAAAATAATACTAGCTTTTTGGCTAATTTTTTAATGAATTCATCTCAAATATAGTTGAAAGCAAAAAATAGAGTTATAAAATGTTATTATTGTAATATTAGCTTTTATATTTGGCCATATGAGATCTTTATTTATTCCACTGGTGCTTCTGCCATGAAGAAAATGTACTTAGAAGGCCCCTGAGACTATGTGAGTTATTCCAAGCTCTTAATGTTGACATTATCCCTGACCATCACAGGACTAGAGACATGCCTGATATCCAAACAAAAGACTGACAAAATAAGAAAATCTTCACTAAAACGTGCCTTGGTAACCATAAATACTTGACCCTTTTCCTTTAAACATCCATCAAGGCCTTGATAATTTCTGAGGCCAACCCACTTAACAGCTTACATTCTGGTCCTGGTGGAAACTCTATTCCTTAATTATATTTCAGGGAAACAGGGAGAAAAGAAACAAACAAAGGGGGGAAAAAGTGAAGAAAAAAAAAGGTGAGTAACCAAAAGGAAACACAACCGTTCTTTCTGGGGTGTCCCTAACCATCAATTCAATACTAACAGACATAATCATCACCTGGTGCCTATGTGCAAATAGTATTCAGATCTAGACTGCTCTTTAGCAGTATCTGAATTTAGTCATTCTTTATTGCTATGTTCTTGACACAGTGTGCATAGGTTAAGGCCTACAATTAAAAATTCATCTATTTTTGGTTCCTCACTTAAAATCAATATCTACGATGGCTAAAGTACCCCCATGCTGTGAAGATCTCAGATTGGATGTTTTCATTGGCAGAGGGCAGCCACATCCTGTGATGCAATAAAGCAACTCTACTAATGCTGAGGAGGTGGGAGGAAGGGAGAGGAAGAGCAGTCATCATTCAGTTCAGTTCAGGAGCTCAGTCATGTCTGATTCTTTGCTACTCCATGAACCGCAGTGCGCCAGGCCTCCCCGTCCATCACCATCACCCAGAGTACCCAAACTCATGCCCATTGAGTCGGTGATGCCATCCAACCATCTCATCCACTGTCATCCCCTTCTCCTCCTGCCCTCAATCTTTCCCAGCATCAGGGTCTTTTCAAATGAGTCAGCTCTTCACAACTGGTGGCCAAAATATTGGGTTTCAGCTTCAACATCAGTCCTATCAATGAACACCCAGGAATCATCTCTCTTAGGATGTACTGGTTGGATCTCTTTGCAGTCCAAGGGACTCTCAAGAGTCTTCTCCAACACCACAATTCAAAAGCATCAATTCTTCTGTGCTCAGCTTTCTTTATAGTCCAACTCTCACATCCATACATGACCACCAGAAAAACCACAACTTTAACTAGAAGGACCTTTGTTGACAAAGTAATGTCTCTGTTTTTTAATATGCTAACTTTTCTTCCAAGGAGCAAGCGTCTTTTAATTTCATGGCTGCAGTCACCATCTGCAGTGATTTTGGAGCCCAGAAACATAAAGTCAGCCACTGTTTCCACTGTTTCCCCATCTATTTGCCATGAAGTGATGGGACCGGATGCCATGATCTTAGTTTTCTGAATGTTGAGCTTTAAGCCAACTTTTTCACTCTTTCACTTTCATCAAGAGGCTCTTTAGTTCTTCTTCACTTTCTGCCATAAGGGTGATGTCATCTGCATATCTGAGGTTATTGATATTTGTCCTGGCAATCTTGATTCCAGCTTGTGCTTCGTCCAGCCCAGCATTTCTCATGATGTACTCTGCATATAAGTTAAATAAGCAGGGTGATAATATACAACCTTGATGTACTCCTTTTCCTACTTGGAACCAGCCTGTTGTTCCATGTCCAGTTCTAACTGTTGCTTCCTGACCTGCATATAGGTTTCTCAAGATGCAGGTCAGGTGGTCTGCTACTCCCATCTCTTGAAGAATTTTCCATAGTTTGCTGTGAAACACACAAAGGTCTTGGCATAATCAACAAAGCAGATATCGATGTTTTCTGGAACTCCCTTGCTTTTTCAATGATCTAGCAGATGTTGGCAATTTGATCTCTGGTTCCTCTGCCTCTTCTAAAACCAGCTTGAACATCTGGAAGTTCACGGTTCATGTATTGCTGAAGCCTGACTTGGAGAATTTTGAGCATTACTTTACTAGCGTGTGAGATGAGTGCAATTGTGCAGTAGTTTGAGCATTCTTTGGGATTGCCTTTCTTTGGGATTGGAATGAAAACGGACCTTTTCCAGTCCTGTGGCCACTGCTGAGTTTTCCAAATTTGCTGGCATATTGATTGCAGCTCTTTCACAACATCTTCTTTTAGGATTTGAAATAGCTCAACTGGAATTCCATCATCTCCACTAGCTTTGTTCGTAGTGATTCTTCCTAAGGCCCACTTGACTTCACATTCCAGAATGTCTGGCTCTAGATGAGTGATCACACCATCATGATTATCTGGGGCGTGAAGATATCTTTTGTACAGTTCTTCTGTGTATTCTTGCCACTTCTTCTTAATATCTTCTGCTTCTCCTTCTTAGGTCATCATTACTGAGAAGCAAATTCATCACCTCATTGACCATCTTCTCCCCAGACCTAAGGCACATGCTAAGAGAAAATTAATCAGTGAAGCTAAGGCTGAGGGATGACCTGGGACTAGGTCATCCTAATGGAAAATGTTAAGACAGAGATTTTACACATCTTTTGCCCCTTTGTCTCAGTTGTTGATTAGTTTTAGAACTAGTGATGAGGATAGCATGCATTCATCAAAATCTGAATTTTAAAACTGACAATTCTGGTTTGACATATGATAGTTCAATGAAATGCAATATCTATAGAACCATTTATGCCATTTAAGGGACTGAAACAGTCTAAGCTTCCAAAAAGGAAACAGAATTTGATTCTTCTCCTTCTTTGCTGCTGCTAAGTCGCTTCAGTCGTGTCTGACTCTGCAACCCCATAGATGGCAGCCCAGGAGGCTCCCCCGTCCCTGGAATTCTCCAGGCAAGAACACTGGAGTGCATTTCCATTTCCTTCTCCAATGCAGGAAAGTGAAAAGTAAGAGTGTAATCATTCAGTCGTGTCCTACTCTCAGCAACCCCATGGACTGCAGCCTACCAGGCTCCTCTGTCCATGGAATTTTCCAGGCAAGAGTACTGGAGTGGGTTGCCATTGCCTGCTCTCTCCTTCTTTAGAAACCATCAAAATTCTTTTGGCAACAAAATTTAAGAATCATCCTCTGTGCAGGGACATTGAGTAATTGATTTTGTTTTTTGTTTCTTTTAAATAGAAATGTGCATCAACATCAAGAAAAGGATGTTATATTATAAGCCAATGAAAATTGTATCTTAATTAAAAAGTTAATGAAGACTAATAAGATCAATTTCTATACTTTCTATGTATCTGTTCAACAATATCCATGAGAAAGGATTCAGAGTCAAACTCTACCCTCAGTTGGATCTGCATAGCTTAGACATGTCTACCACAAGACTTCATTAAGGAAGAAGAAAGAACTACTTATTTTCCAGGAATGCTGAGTTGGTCCTTCACAATTTTCAAACTTTACCCAGAAAGAAGTTTCTCCCTGGGGTGTCAGAGGCAAGCTTTGGCCAGAGCAGTGACTTACAGCCAAGGCCAGGAGACAACATGCTTTTTTCCCAACTTTTAATGTATGATTGGGGGTAAAAGTGTGGCTACCATTTTTAGGCTGCCCATTTGTTTTGAGGTCTCATTTTTTCCTTATTCAATAAATAAAGACAACCAGAACTGCCTGAGTCAAGTATGATTTTCACTCAAAAAAAAAAAAAAAAAAAAAATTGTGGGCAGTGAATCTAGTGTGGAGCCCTGGTTGAGAACCAGTAATGAGTCTCTCTTAATGCATATTCAAGTGAGGAAACTTGAGGTCATGGATGGAGAAAATGCCTCCTGCTCCTACACTCCCCACAAAAATCCAAGAGAAGATCTTAATTTCTCATCTCTCCAAGCAGGGTTCTCTCCACTCCATCTGCTGCTGTCTTGGTTAAATGACAGGATGTGAGGCTGTCACCTCCCAGCTACTGTTGGATCAAATGGAAAAGCTGAGCTTTCCCAGAACTAAAGCCAGCATCTGAACCTTGCAGTCCAGATCATCAGGCTACATTCTCCCTCTCCTTTCCATTCCTCACATACTATTTTGAATCAGAAACTGAGAGATCTCATTTCAAGATTAATGTGCATACAAAAAACAGTTGACAAATTCATATCTCTGCTCCACAGCTCTTCAGGTCAGTGAGTTCTATAAAAATCTCCCAGTTGTTTCTCACTAATCTTTTACTCTTTCCTCCGCCCATTTTTCTGTTGCTATTTTATGGAAATTGAAAGCAAACTAAGGAATTTTTTTTTTTTCACTCTCACAAGGAAACAGAGCAGAAAAATCGAACCTAAAAACAAAAGTAAGTTATGTATTTTTTAATAGGGACCACACATTTGAAAACAATGCAGGATAAAAAACAGACTTAGACCTTATAGACTGTTGATTACAGAGAGTGAGAATGAATTATTTCAAATAAATACAGCTTTGTAGAGTCTTTAGAATATTAGATATGGTTAACACAAGACAGAATTTTTAAAATATTTAAATTGTATGTCAAGGACCATATTTTCTGGCCATATACCCAGAGAGGTGAGTCAGAACATGTTGGGGGAGGGGAGAAGGGGACAGTAGGAAGCAGTCCCTGCCACAGCCTCTCCAATGGGGTGGAGGTTTATTCCCTTAGTCCTACAAAGGAAGTCAGCTCCCTTTCTGCAGATAAGGTAGACTATGTTTCCCCTTTTCCCATGCAGGGGCTTTTGCTATAGCCTGCAGAGGTGCTGGAGGAACAGCAGCCCACACCAGGGACATGAGCTGCCCCGCAGAGCTCCTCACCCACTGTACACCCTTGTGCCTTGCATTACAGCCCACAGACATCCTGCTTGCGCTCGCCGTGTGGGGTCAGCACTGGGGGGTTTATTGTTAAGTTAATAGAAATGTGCTTGGAACGCAAAGTTTAGGAGTAAACTTACCTGATGTGTGCAGATACTGCACCCTGGGGACAATTCTCAGCTCCCCTGGCTCACCTCTCAAACTCCTCTGGTGTCTGGCTACCCCTGGAGAAGTACTCATCTTTAGAAGCTGAAGTCCAGCCAGTTTTTTGTTTTGTTTTGTTTTCTTTTCTTTTCTTTTCGTTTTTAATAGTCATCCTGTAGAGGAGAAGTGAAATTGAAAGAATTCAGGCAAAACCCAGCCCTCCTGTCCAACATAGTTGGCTTAGGTCAAGTTTTCTTGACCCCACAGTGAAGGTAGAACAGCAGGGATAAATGTGAGCAAAGTAACAGTATGCTAAAATAGTTCAACAACTTGTCTCCCAGGGTATTTTGGGGAGAGGTGGTAGTAGATTTGGGAATTTTAATTTAATTATTTGAATCTCTTTTCATTTCATTTTAAAAGTGCTCTGGTTATTATTAATATAAGTACTTTTTCGTTAACAATGCATATGCTTGAAACTACTATTTTTACAGTCCAGAAATAATTGCTATTGTTTTGTAGCCTGTTCTTCCATTTATTTTTGGGGGGGAGATGGATATGTGGAGGATTGTAGAGGTCTGGAGTTTATATATTTTGAGTGTTTGCTTAAAGTAAAACAATATAAAGGTACAAGTTAAAAGTGAGTAATTATTCAAATGAGCAAAGAAATCATATCCATAAACAAAATTTTGAAAGCTGACAAATGCCACAAATATTTTCTCTTGGTTCTCTGGTTTGATATTCTATTAAGTTTCTTCCCCTCATATTTGAATTTTAGTATCAAAAATCTTTATAAATTGTCTTTCTTTGGACTTTTTTAATTAGACAATGTTATCTTTTCCTGCAACACTTGGTAGTACATTTTACTGGTCCATGTAATGTGAAGCTACTGCTATTGCATATTTAAATATGAAGAGAGAAAGTTTCTCATATCCAATCTAAAATTTTATAAAATAAAACAAATGACTGGGCGTTAAAAATGATGTTACAAATAAAGCACTTATTTTCTAAAAAAGCAACAGTTAATTATATCTAGAAGTTTATAGATAACTTCACTGAGGAAGTATAATTTCTTTTGGATCTTAAAGGATGATTCAGTTTTCAAAAAGGGTAGCTAGAGGAAATATGTATTAAAGCAAATAAAGCAAATGGGACTAGTATTTAGGGACTAAATGCTAGGAATCAGCCAGGTCCACATAGCCAGTGAAATAGGCTCACTGAGAATGAAGTTGAAAGACCTGGCTCATGGACTGTATTCCACAAGCAGGTAGAGACTTTGAAGATTACTAGGCATGCTCAGAGTCATGTTTGAGCTTCCTCATGCTGATAGCAGGAAGAGAGAATAAAGTGAGTATACCGGAGATAGAGATGGTTTAGGGGGATGGTGCTACAGCCTAAAAGACATTTTATGATCTCACCACTCTAGGTTCCAAAAAGTCATTCAGAGATTCAGATTCCTCCTATTCTGTTGTTAAGTACCCACTAAGACGTTGTATACATCAGCAAAGGCAAAAATTGACTCCTGTCACATTATCTGATATTCCGAGAATAAGATGAATAGGAGTGACTGACTGAGTTCTCTGGAGCAGACCCATAATTAAGGTACATATACTTCTATTCATCCTTCTACTCATCCTCAGTGCACATGTCCACACCTGGATGCAAAAGCAGCTAGAAAAATATAATCTCTACCTGGGTTTCCATGAGTCCATCTCATGAAAGAGAATCATACAATGCTTATTGCTGAAAATTCTGTCATATGCACCAATATCATAGACAGATTTTTTAAAATTCCATAATTAAATTTAGCAGTTTCTTGAGTTGAATCTTACTCCTTACTTACTTACTCCTTACAGTAAGTACTTCTGTGCTTACTGAGACACAGAAACCAACAGAGTGTTGGGCATCCACCCAAGTCCAAAGAAAGAGTCCTTCCTCACAAACTACATTAAAGAAGACTGTCTTCTCTTTCTTTCTCTCTCTCACTAGCTCACTGGCTTATTCTCTCTGGTTTTTGTTTCTTATTCTGTTCCACAAGCCTATAAAACAAAAATAAGACCTTAGAGTCATCATGCAAAATGCTGGGTTGGAAGGATCACAAGCTGGAATCAAGATTGCTGGGAGAAATATCAACAACCTCAGTTATGCAGATGATACCACTTTAATGGCAGAAAGCAAAGAGGAACTTTTGATGAGGGTGAAAGAGGAGAGTGAAAAAGCTGGCTTAAAACTCAACATTCATAAAACTAAGATCATGGCATATGGTCCCATCATTTCATGGCAAATAGATAGGGGGAAAGTGAAAACAGTAGCAGATTTTATTTTCTTGGGCTCCAAAATCACTGTGGATGGTAACTGTAGTCACTAAATTAAAAGATGCTTTCTCCTTGGAAGAAAAGCTATTATCAACCTAGACAGCATATTAAAGCAGAGACATCACTTTACTGACAAAGGTCTGTATAATCAAAGCTATCATTTTTCTAGTAGTCAAGAGTGGATGTGAAAGTTGGACCATAAAGAAGGCTGAGAGCCAAAGAATTGATGCTTTTTAAACTGTGGAGCTGGAGAAGACTCTTGAGAGTCTCATGGGCAGCAAAGAGATCAAACCAGTCAAACCTAAAGGAAATCAATCCTGAATATTCATTGGAAGGACTGAAGCTGAAGATCTGATACTTTGGACACCTGACACAAAGAGCCAACTCATTGGAAAAGACCCTGATGCTGGGAAGAATTGAAGGTAGGAGGAGTAGTGAGTGACAGATGAGATGGCTGGACTCATCTGACTCAATGGACATGAGTTTGAGCAAACTCCAGGAGATAGTGAAGGACAGGGAAGTATGGTGTGCTGCAGTCCACGGGGTCACAAAGAGTTGGACACAACTTAGCAACTGAACAACAGTGACCTCAGAGATGAATAATATAAGACTAGTTAGCTCTTTTAATCTAAATCAGTACTTTATTATTGCTATTTTGTTATTGTTTTCATGTTTAATGTTTATTAACTTATTTTTAATATTATTATTCATAACTTACTATTATTATCATTATCAAAAGAAAATACATTTGGAGTCTTTCTCCCATCTTCTATGGTAGGAAATTATTACTAGAAAAAAAGTATCTCTTAAAAATATATTCTGTGAGTCTCATTCACAAAAGTATAATATTGGCAAAGGAAGAATTATTAAAATAATCTCCTAAACTGATGAAAGTTAATGAGACGTGATTTAACTGAAATGAAGTTTTTCTCATGTTCTACTTAACTCCAGAAAAAAAGATGTAGCATCTTGTTTTAAAAAGTCTTTATTTGACACCAGCTGTATTCACCTTTGGGGTCTAGTGAAAATTCTTAAGTAGGTGAGTCTCATTTTAACATCCTGTATGAAAAACTTGGTGGAAGACAAATCTACTGTTGTAACAACCCCTCCAGAGCAGCACAAAATTGAAGCAGTTTCAGTTCAAGGTCTACTTTCTTGCTTGTGGTCACCATCAGTGATGTAGCACTGGTCTAAGCCTCACTTCAAAAAAGGGTGAAAGAGAGGAAAGAGGCCCTATGTCATGAACATGGGTGGAAAAGAGGTAAAATAGACCTGCCAGGGCCTCTCAGAATGGAATAATGTAGGCATGAGGAATAATGGCTCATAAGGGACAAGATGCATGGGCTTGGAGAATTCTAGAATTGGAGAGAGTAGCCCATAGTGTCAAAACAGTAAAAACAAAGCAAAATGAAAACCACCTTGAATATTGCTAGGCATATATATAGACAAAATAAAAGATTAAACTTTCAGAATTACACAAAATGTATGCAATGAAAATGGTTTGGTGGGTTGGCTGGTTAAATATACCACTTTGTTCACAAGCTAGGAAGAAGAGTAGAGGAAGAATACACACTCTTTGTTTTTGCAATATCAGGAACAGAGAACTTGAAATCTGGAATATCAGGTATTTTTAGTTTGTAGGATGAATACTTAGGGGGTGGCAGAGCTGCTGGTAAGACCTCCTGGACACAGGCATACTAGAACTACATATAGATTCAGGAAAATCTAGTTTTCCTCACGTACCTTTCTGAGAGGCCCTGCATGTCTATTTTACCTCTTCTCCCCTCATGTTCAAGACATAGTGCCTCTTTCCCCTCTTTCACCCTTTTCCGAAGTGAGACTTAGGCTGGTGCTATATCACCGATGGTGACCACAAGCACTCTCTGGGGTACAGCCTCAGAATCATGGCCATTCCTCCCGCAGAGGACACTTCATTGACACTGCTCTCAATCGCTGGAGAACAGTTCCTGAGTGCATATTCAGTAGCTCAGTCGTATCCAACTCTTTGCAACCCCATGGACTGAAGCCTGCCAATGTCCATGGAATTTTACAGGCAAGAATACTGGAGTGGGTTGCCATTTCCCACTCTAGGAGATCTTTCTGACTCAGGGATCAAATCTGTGTCTCTTGCATATCCTGCATTAGCAGGTGGATTCTTTACCACTGCACCACCTGGGAAGCCCCATCTTCCAGTATTTGTCTCAAAATCAATCTTATACAAGGAAGTCAGTCTCTAGGACACTCTCTCTTGACACATGAGATGTAGTAGTGAGCATAGAACTCTCCAAGATTACATGGTATGGACTTCTATTCCCTGCCCAAGGAATCCACTCTCAAAGCTCTTTTTTGTTACCTTTTACATGACTGCCTTCTTCAGTTCGCTAAGATGATTTATGGGAATAAAAGCTCATTTATCTAATTCAAGCAGACTGTCTGAAATTACACAGCTTCCCAAGGGGGAAAGTAGATTAAGGAATACTTTTCATTATATCCTATGACATTTGGGTAGTCTCTACGGCTGGCTGATATCATACTATCTCATTGACCAATTCCTTCCAGCATGACTTTACAGCCCTGGGGAGGGTGACATCTCACCTTTTGGACAGTCATTAGATGAGACATAGAGTGGCATATAGCACCTCTTATAAGCCCATTGAAAAATATCAGTACAAGACCCTCCAGAGAGCTCGTGTGAGTGTAATAGATTTTACTGAAGATAGCAGAGAACATCTTATTCCTAAGATTTATTTGTCCATCACAGCTTTGGTGGCAACTATGAGTTCTTCAGTGCACCAAACCCCAGCCCTTTCCACCTTACTTGTTTTTGCCTCCTATTCTCATTTTATTTTTTCCTCTACTCACTACTTTGTATGAGGGAGCAATTAAAATTTCTCTGACAAAGCAATTTAGCACCATTTTTTGCTTAGTTAAGTCCTGCTTACCGTGTAGGACCCTCCCAGATACAAAAGCCCCTCTGTGTCCCTTGTAGGGAAAAAATGCTTTAGTCTTCTAGGGCTTCCCTGAGTTTCAAGGAGTGGGCTCAAACAGTTAATAAGACAATAGAGTCACAGGACTCCTAGTTCATCCTGAAGGGCTAGAAATAACATCATATACATATCTCTGAGTTATTCTACAGAAACTAAGACTCCTACAACACCAGTTGTGGATGTGACCGATGATAGAAGCAAAGTCCGATGCTGTAAAGAACAATATTGCATAAGAACCTGGAATGTCAGTTCCATGAATCAAGGCAAATTCAGTCCAGTTCAGTCGCTCAGTCATGTCCGACTCTTTGTGACCCCATGAATCACAGCACACCAGACCTCCCTGTCCATCACAAACTCCCAGAATTTACTCAAACTCATGCCCATTGAGTCAGTGATGCCATCCAGCCACCTCATCCTCTGTTGTTTCCTTCTCCTCCTGCCCCCAATCCCTCCCAGCATCAGGGTCTTTTCAAATGAGTCAACTCTTCATGTGAGGTGGCCAAAGTATTGGAGTTTTAGCTTCAGCATCAGTCCTTCTAATGAACACCCAGGACTGATCTCCTTCAGGATGGACAGGTTGGATCTCTTTGCAGTTCAAGGGAATCTCAAGAGTCTTCTCCAACACCACAGTTCAAAAGCATCAATTTTTCAGTGCTCAGCTTTCTTCACAGTCCAACTCTCACATCCATACATGACCACTGGAAAAACCAAGGCAAATTGGAAGTGGTCAAACAGGAGATGGCAAGAGTGAATGTCGACGTTTTAGGAATCAGTGAACTAAAATGGACTGGAATGGGTGACTTAACTCAGATGACCATTATATCTACTACTGTGGGCAAGAATCCCTTAGAAGAAACAAAGCAGCCATCATAGTCAACAAAAGAGTCTGAAATGCAGTACTTGGATGCAATCTCGAAAATGACAGAATGACCTCTATTCATTTCCAAGGCAAACCATTCAATATCATGATAATCCAAGTCTATGCCCTGACCAGTAATGCTGAAGAAGCTCAAGTTGAATGATTCTATGAAGACCTACAAGACCTTCTAGAACAAACAGCCAAAAAGGATGTCCTTTTCATTATTGGGGATTGGAATGCAAAATTAGGAAGTTAAGAAACACCTGGAGTAACAGGCAAATTTGGTCTTGGATTACAGAATGAAGCAGGGCAAAGGCTAAAAGAGTGGCCAAGAGAATGCACTGGTCATCGCAAACACCCTCTTCCAACAACACAAGAGAAGACCCTACACATGGACATCACCAAAAGGTCAATACTGAAATCAGATTGATTGTGTTCTTTGCAGCCAAAAAAAAAAAAAAAAAAATTGAGAGGGGACTGTGGCTTAGATCATGAACTCCTTATTACCAATTTCAGACTGAAATTGAAGAAAGTAGGGAAAACCACAACTTGCCTGGAAATCCCATGGATGGAGGAGCCTGGTAGACTGCAGACCATGGGGTCGCTAAGAGTCAGACACAACTGAGCAGCTTCACTTTCACTTTCCACTTTCATGCATTGGAGAAGGAAACGGCAACCCACTCCGGTGTTTTTGCCTGGAGAATCCCAGGGACGGGGGAGCCTGGTGGGCTGCGGGTCACACAGAATTGGACACGACTGAAGTGACTTAGCAGTAGCAGCAGCAGGGGAAACCACTAGACCATTCAGATATGACCTAAATCAAATACTTTATGATTATGCAGTGAAAGTGAGAAATAGATTCAGGAGATTAGATCTAATAGACAGAGTGCCTGAAGAACTATGGACGGAAGTTCGTAACATTGTACAGGAGACAGGGATCAAGACCATCCCCAAGAAAAACAAAAAAGCAAAATGGCTGTCTGAGGAGGCCTTACAAATAGCTGTGGAAAGAAGAGAGTGAAACACAAAGGAGAAAAGGAAAGATATACCCATTTGAATGCAGAGTTCCAAAGAGTAACAAGGAGAGACAAGAAAGCCTTCCTCAGTGACCAGTGCAAAGAAATGGAGGAAAACAATAGAATAGGAAACACTAGAGATCTCTTCAAGAAAACTTGAGATACCAAGGGAATATTTCATGCAAAGATGGGCTCAATAAAGGACAGAAATGGTATGGACCTAGCAAAAGCAGAAGATATGAAGAAGAGGAGGCAAGAATACATGGAAGAACTATACAGAAAAGATCTTCATGATCCAGATAATCACGAAGGTATGATCACTCACCCAGGGCCAGACATCCTGGAATGTGAAGTCAAGTGGACTTTAGGAAGCATCACTACGAACAAAGCAAGTGGAGGTGATGGAATTCCAGTTGAGCTATTTCAAATCCTAAAGATGATGCTGTGAACGTGCTATACTCAATATGCCAGAAAATTTGGAAAACTCAGCAGTGGCCACAGAACTGGAAAAGTTCTGTTTTCATTCCCAAAGAAAGTTAATGCCAAAGAATGCTCAAACTACTGCACAATTGCACTCATCTCACATGCTACTAAAGTAATGCTCAAAATTCTCCAAGACAGGCTTCAACAATACATGAACTGTGAACTTCCAGATGTTCAAGATGGTTTTAAAAAGGAAGAGGAACCAGAGATCAAATTGCCAACATCTGATGGATCATAAAAAGAATAAGAGAAGTCCAGAAAAACCTTTATTTCTGCTTTGTTGACTACGCCAAAGCCTTTGACTGTGTGGATCACAACAAACTGGAAAAATCTGAAAGAGATGGGAATACCAGACCACCTGACCTGCCTCTTGAGAAGTCTGTATGCAGGTCAGGAAGCAACAGTTAAAACTTGACATGGAACAACAGACTGGTTCCAGTTAGGGAAAGGAGTACGTCAAGGCTGTATATTGTCACCCTGCTTATTTAACTTATATGTAGAACACATCATGAGGAACACTGTGCTGGATGAAACACAAGCTGGAATCAAGATTGCCAGGAGAACTATTAGTAACCTCAGATATGCAGATGACACTACCCTTATGGCAGAAAGTGAAGAACTAAAGAGCCTCTTGATGAAAGTGAAAGAGAAGAGTGATAAAGTTGGCATAAAGCTCAACATTCAGAAAACTAAGATCATGGCATCTGGTCCCATCACTTCATGGCAAATAGTTGGAGAAACAATGGAAACAGTGGCAGACTTTAAGTTTTGGGGCTCCAAAATCACTGCAGATTGTTATTGCAGCCATGAAATTAAAAGATGCTTACTCTTTGGAAGGAAAGTTATGACCAACCTAGATGGCATATTAAAAAGCAGAGACATTACTTTGCCAACAAAAATTTGTCTGGACAAGGCTATGGTTTTTCCAGTAGTCATGTATGGATGTGAGAGGTGGGCTCTAAAGAAAGCTGAGCGCCGAAGAATTGATGCTTTTGAACTGTGGTATTGGAAAAGACTCTTGCAAGTCCCTTCGACTGCAAGGAGATCCAACCAGTCCATCTTAAAGGAGATCAGTCCTGAGTGTTCATTGGAAGGACTGATATTGAAGCTGAAACTCCAATACTTTGGCCACCTGATGTGAAGACCTGACTCATTTGAAAAGACCCTGATGCTGAGAAAGACTGAAGGTGGGAGGAGAAGGGGACGACAGAGGATAAGATGGCATCACCGACTCAATGGAAGTGAGTTTGGGTAAACTGCAGGAGTTGGTGATGGACAGGGAGCCCTGGCATGCTGCAGTCAATGGGGTCAGAAGGAGTCAGACATGACTGAGTGACTGAACTGAACTGAAGACTCCCACCCACATGGAGGATGGTGACTATCTGCTGACTACAACCTCTTAGACCCCAGACAGGTTGAAATTGGAAGGTTAAGATATCACCCTCTTACCTCACTATCAACATATCAAGGAATCACATACCTTGCAAATTTCACATTTAAAAACTCTTCCAGGAAACCCATCAGAGAGTCCAGGCATTTTGAGCAGGAGACACCCATTCTCTTTGCGTGGCTCTTGCAGCGAACTTTCTCTGCTCTAAACTTTCTCTGCTCTAAACTCCAGTTTTTGGTTTGTTTGGCCTGACTGTGTGTCAGACACAGTAACTTGAACAATGTTGACACTTATATTCTTGTTTTCTCCCCCTCTGCTCCAGAGGCAGTCAATGAATTTTTATAAACATGCATATTTCCCTCTCTATCAAGAACTGGGGGTTGGATGTTAAAATAATGAACCTTTGTTTTAGCTTTTGATAATTTTATCTCTCGGGTGACTCAACTGCAGTTCAGGAGACCCAGGTTTGATGCCTGGATCAAGAAAAATTCCCTGGCAAAGGGAATGGTCACCCCCTCTAGTATTCTTGCCTGGAGAATTCTATGGACAGAGGAGTCTGGTGGGCTATAATTCTGGGGGTGGCAGAGTCAGATGCAACTGAGTGAATAACACTTTCACTTTCATAAGAAGAAAGAGGCATGTGGAAGATTCTCAGGGTTCAAACAGTGGCCATATAACTTTGCTTTGGAAACCTTGTGGCAAAATGTACACAAGACAACAGAGATATGTGTTAAATTGAGTTACTCACATTGAATTACACCCCTCTGGAGTTGGTGAAGTTCTCCACTAAGCAGCAGTTGCACAATCCATAGAATTTTTCTGGCCAGTGAAATACAATGTACCTCAGAGGAAGGGTGTGGTACCTAAAGAAAATCTGTAGATGTATTTTTGGGAAAGTGATTAATTACTGTCTGAATGGTTTTCAAATTCTGCTGTCTATTTAGATTCAAAATAAGGGGTTTTTTTGATCACACGGAAAGGCTGCTGATTTCCTGGAAATGAGCCTATTATAAAAAGAACCCTTCTTTCAGTTTCGATCTGAATTATGTTTACAAGGAGTGGCATTGAATGACATAAGATTTATTACTCCTGGCTGAAAACCTTGTTAAGCTGGAACATTTTAAAACTTAATTACTGTTTAAAACTTAATTGCTTAAATGTACACAATATTATATGTCAACTATATCTCACTAAAGCTGAGGGAAAGCCATGACTGGAAGTGTGTGCAATTTGGAGGCAGCAAGGAAAGAACATTACATTTCAGAGTTCCAGCCCCTCTCATTGTCATTTTTCAAGAGCAAGTATCTGGCACTTAGCATTCTAATTCTCTTACAAACAGCAGGGTAATTTTAGGAAGCCCCAGACTGGTTTATTTATAGGACTGATGGCATGCCCTGTATCATTTTTAGCAGTCTCCAATTCATTTTCACTCAGTATTCATGGTGAGGTTTCTAAAACACAAAATAAGTCATGGCACTTTTCTGCATGGAAGTCCTAGAAGCAGACATTCTTTATATGGTGGTTGCAAGGTCCCATCTGGCTCCTGCCTGCCCCTCCCCTCCTCATATATTATCTCAGCTTTAGCATATGGACTTTTCTTCAAGTACCAAACACATACAACTCTTCTCTGGTCAGGGATTTTATACACAATCTCCCCTATCTGAGATTCACTTCTCTCATTTCTTTCCTAATTGTGCTCTTTTTTTTCTTTTAATAATCAACAATATTTATTTACTTATTTATTTTTTATTTTAATTTACAATATTGTATTGGTTTTGCCATACATTGACTTGGATCCTCCATGGGTGTACATGTGTTCCCCATCCTGAACCACCCTCCCACCTCCCTCACCCCTGACTGTGCTCTTCCTAAAAATTCATCTGAACTCTCCTTCTGTCAGGAAAGAGTGGCTGACTGATTAACCTAAATTGGGTCTCCTTTCTGTACTTATTCATGGCACCCTGTGCTACATTCTTTTGCTTTGCTTATTGGAAATTAAAATATGATATCTGTTTGTATAACTTGTTTTAATGTCATATGTATGAACTGAAAAAATGCATGAGCAGGGACCATGGTTAGTCTATTAACCTCAGAATCCTAGTACCTTCCCAATGCCTCCCACATTGACCAGCACGTGGTCAATGGCAAATGCATCACTTCTGAGTGACTAAATGCAATTACATTGAAAGGTATCCACTTCAGTGTCAGTAAGGACTATGTATGACTTTTGCTCTGTGCATTGTAACTTTGCTAAAAAAAAAAAAAAAATGAAAGATCCATCAGTAATATGCAAAACATGAATAGATGAAGGCGAGTCTTGCTATTATTTATTGCTCTTGTCATCATCATTATCATCATCACTATCATTGTCTATATTATGTTGGCCTTCTGTGACTCAGAAGAAACCACTCTCTCTAAGAGACAAATTATTATGCAAAGCAAGGAAGTCTAGAGATTTTACTTACACATGTTTTATACTAATACCTGGAATGTGAAGTCATGTGGAACTTAGGAAGCATCACTATGAACAAAACTAGTGGAGGTGATGGAATTCCAGTTGAGCTATTTCAAATCCTAAAAATGATGCAGTGAACATGCTGCACTCAATATGCCAGCAATTTGGAAAACTCAACAGTGGCCACAGGACTGGAAAAAGTCAGTTTTCATTCCAATCCCAAAGAAAGGTAATGCCAAAGAATGCTCAAACTATCGCACAATTGCACTCATCTCACATGCTAGTAAAATAATGCTCAAAATTCTCCAAGCTGGACTTCAACAATACTTGAACCGTGAACTTCCAGATGCTCAAGATGGTTTTAGAAAAGGCAGAGGAACTAGAGATCAAATTGCCAACATCTGCTGGGTCATTGAAAAGGCAACAGACTTCCAGAAAAACATCTATTTCTGCTTTGTTGACTATGCCAAAGCCTTTGACTGTGTGTTTCACAACAAACTGTGGAAAATTTTTCAAGAAATAGGAGTACCAGAGCAGCTGACCTGCCTCTTGAGAAATCTGTATGCAGGTCAGGAAGCAACAGTTAGAACTGGACATGGAACAACAGACTGGTTCCAAATAGGAAATGGAGTATGTCAAGGCTGAATATTATCACCCTGCTTATTTAACTTATATGTAGAACACATCATGAGGAACACTGTGCTGGATGAAACACAAGCTGGAATCAAGATTGCCAGGAGAACTATTAATAACCTCAGATAAGCAGATGACATCACCCTCATAGCAGAAAGTGAAGAACTAAAGAGCCTCTTGATGAAAGTGAAAGAGGAGAGTGATAAAGTTGGCATAAAGCTCAACATTCAGAAAACTAAGACCATGGCATCTGGTCCCATCACTTCATGGCAAATAGATGGAAAACCAATGGAAACAGTGGCAGACTTTATGTTTTGGGGCTCAAAATCACTGCAGATGTTGACTGCAGCCATGAAATTAAAAGATGCTTACTCTTTGGAAGGAAAGTTATGACCAACCTAGATGGCATATTAAAAAGCAGAGACATTACTTTACCAACAAAGGTTTGTCTAGTCAAGGCTATGGTTTTTTCAGTAGTCATGTATGGATGTGAGAGGTGGACTCTAAAGAAAGCTGAGCGCTGAAGAATTGATGCTTTTGAACTCTGGTGTTGGAGAAGACTCTTGAAAGTTCCTTGGACTGCAAGGAGATCCAACCAGTTCATCTTAAAGGAGATCAGTCCTGAGTGTTCATTGGAAGGACTGATATTGAAGCTGAAACTCCAATACTTTGGCCACCTGATGTGAAGACCTGACTCATTTGAAAAGACCTTTATGCTGAGAAAGATTGAAGGTGGGAGGAGAAGGGGATGACAGAGGATGAGATTGTTGGATGGCATCACTGACTCAATGGACATGAGTTTGAGTAAACTGTGGGAGTTGGTGGTGGACAGGAAGGCCTGGCATGCTGCAGTCCATGGGGTTGCAAGGAGTCGGACCTGACTGAATGACTGAACTGAAGTGATACTAATACCAAGAGTTTTTGATATTATTCTGAGTCCCATCATTAATCTAATATCATTCTTAATTTAAAAAGGACAAGATATTGAAAAATGTAGTGAAATATGGCATAATTCCTAACCCATTAATAAAGCAACAGAAAACAGAGACCAAAGGAAGTATGGCCTTAGAGAATGGATTGAATCGTGTTAGTTTTACCTTCTAATCAGAGTCAGGCAATTTAAACATATTTTAAGGGAAAGAGGACATCTTCTGTAGACAGTGTTAAGTGGCCCCTTGCTCCATGCTTCTATTCAGCCCTTATGACTGTTCAAATCTTAGAGTGCCTATTAAGAGATTGGAATGTGTTTACAGAAAGTTGCTTTTAATTATTTCTGTTCAGTAGTGCCCAAAGATGCTGATTTTGTCCCTAAATAGCATTTGGCAATATCTGGAGACATATTTGGTTGTCATAACTGGTTAGCCCTCTTCTCAGGAAATTTTACTCGACTTAACTGGAGCTGCTGTGCCCGAAGTGGATGGTCCACAGTCAGTGCCTGACATTCCATGCAGATGTTCAAACCTTCATAGAAAGGACCAACTCCGGTGTTCTTTGTGTGACAGAGATCCCATGGGATCAGTTTAAAGTCAGTTTCCACTTTAGACTGCAGCCTTTTTAATTTTTAAATTATTACTCTCTTGCCCTCTCCTGCTTCCCTCAGACCTCTTCTACTAAAAGCACTTCCTCACTAAGCCACTTGACTATATCTCTCAAGCTCTGTTTTTAGCAACTCTCAGCCTGAAATATTACAAATCTGGCTTTTTGGTTTAGTATACATAAACCATGAAAATTTGCAAGTGTGTTTGAAAATAATGAATATTTTATAGTTGTTGAGTGCAAGTTCTACGTTAATACATTAAGCCAAGTTTGTTCATGCTTTTAAAATATTTTCTGACTCTGCTGACATTTTTGCTGTTTTTATTTTTTTTAATTATGAGATGTGTTAAAATCATGTTTATACCTCATGGTATGGAAATTTAAAAATTTCTCGGTTCTTTGATCATATTAGAAGTAAAAAATTCCTACTTAAATCATCAAACTTGAAATTATTCACCTTTACTCTCCTCCAAAGTAATTCAAAGACTTTAGAATATTTGATCTATATCCAAATCCTCTCAGAACACTTTATTCTTCATTTTATCTTTTCACATTTTAATCCCACCATAGATTATTATGATTGTTTAGTGTAATCAGTACCTATTGACTACAATAAATAAATTTGTTTATTTATCAACCTCTGTCTTGCATCTTCATTTGTTTTTACACTTTTTACTTCCTATTTGGGATCACTATACTTCTGCATAAAGTAAAGTATTAGAACTTCCTTTAGAGTTGATCTGCTCCCACCAAGAATATATGACAGTTCTAGTTGCTCCACAACTTCACCAACACTGGGTAGTCTTCTCAATTTTAGCCATTCTGGTGGGTATGTAGAGTTGGCTTACTGTGGTTTAATTTGAATAAATATGTTGAGTGCTTGATCATGTTCTTATTGGCCATTGATGCGTATTCTTTTGTAGAATGTCTGTTCAAGATTTTTACCCATATCTTTGATTAATATATTTTCTTTTTTAGAGCCATTTTAGGTTTTCAGCAAAGCTGAATAGAAATACAAAGAGTTCCCACATGGCCCCTCCCTGAATGACAAAAATGCCCTCCTTCAACAAACATTAGTAAGGCTCCCTCTGAGCTCTTCTCCCTTCTCCCTCTTCTCTTTCTTATTAACTAGTACTTGATCCTGGACCCTATTCTTGGCTTGCCCAACTTTAATAAGAATTATGCTAAGTTAGTTTATCAAGTTTTCCCCACTCTAGGTATATAATCAAATTTCTTATCACCCATTCTCGATGCTATAGATTGAATGCTTGTGTCACCCAAATATAGAATCTGGTATCGAGAAGTGCAGTGCTAATATTTAACAAATACCTAAAAATGTGGAATCAGCTTTGGAATTAGGTAATATATATAGGCAAGAAAGTTTTGAGCAAATACAAGTGAAAACCAATATTGCCATGAAGAGAACTAGAAAGGTGATTCTGGTGAAAACTCAGATAGAAATAGGCAACATGCTATTCAAATCTGGAGGAAAGATAATCCTTTTTATAATGTGACAAAAATTACCTCCCTGAATTTGTTCATATTCTAGTATGTGGTAGAAGGTAGATGAAACTGGATATTTAACTGAGGGGATTTCTAAGAAAATTATTGAGAGAGAGGACTGGTTCCTTCTAACTGTTCATAGTGAAATGTGAGAAGAAAGAAAGTCATGAAGATGAAATTGTTAAAGAAGGGGGAACCAGAATGCAAAGATTTCAAACATTTTCAGGCTGACCATACTACAAAATATAAGAATGTGTGTCCAGCAGAAAACAGTAAGGATGTGGTGGCAGATGTACCATTCAACAAGGAAATCAGTGTGGTGTGAATCATAAATTTAATTAGCCATCTCAAAATAGGCAAAAATAGAGACGAGACTTGTATCCACAGGAGCACTGCCAGTAGGAACTACAGGAAATAGAGAAACGGGATGAAATGAAGAAAGACGGTTGGACTTCTTAGACTCAAGAGAACTGGACCTATTCTTCTGCTAATATGCACTATCCTTTTAAGACAAGGGAAGAACCCCGAATGCAATTCAGAGATCACCAGGGCTGCTACTTCCACCACAGAGTGTGTGGACATGTGGAATAGGGGTGCAGAGCTGCCTTTATTTTGATCTCAAGGGATGGGGAAAATGCCCAGGAGAGAATCTGTGGCAGAATGAGCTCCACCCCACAGAGCTGCAGGCTCATGATCTCAGCCAGGCAGACCCACAACCACATAATTTTCACCAGGCAGAACTGTGGAGGCAGGGATGATGACTCAGTGAGTCCTGGGGCAGGGTCTTGCCTGAATAAATGCAGAAGGCAGTGCATTGAGAAAAAGAGAATTATTCTCATGCCTTCAGATATAGAAGAGCTTGCCTTGCTAGGATTTATGCTTGCTTGAGACATTCACAACTTCCTTCTTTCTTTCTATTTTTTCCCTTTGAATTGGAATGTGTGTCTTATGTTATTTGTCCATGCCCCGCCATTGTATTTGGGAGGCAAATAACTTGTCTGGTTTAAAGGGTTCACAGCTGGAGAATTTTGCCTCAGGACTATTTTTACCCTAATTCCCACCCATATCTAATTTAGCTGATACTTCAATATGACTCTGGACTTTAGATTTTAAAGTTGATTCTGTGTTAAGGCCTTTGAGACTGTTGGGATAGAATGAATATATTTTGCTTGTGAAAAGGACATGAATTTGGAGAGATCAGGGATAGAATGCTCTGGATTTTGTTTGTGTCTCCCTAAAATTCATATGTTAAAGCCTCAATTCCCAATGTGATAGTAATTGGAGGTGTGGTTTTTTTTTTTTTTTTTTTTGGAAGTAATTAGGTCACAGAGTGGAACCTTCATGAATGGACTTATGCCCTAATAAAAACAGAACAAAACATAGGATCTTGCTGCTTTCTGTCACATAAGGATACAATGAAAAAAATAGATATCTACAAACTACAAATCACACTCTCACCAACACAGGATCTGCCAGCACCTTGAGTCTGTACTTTCCAGTCTTCAGAGCTGTGAGAAAGCAATTTTTGTTATTTAAGCCATCCTGTCTATGGTTTTTCTGGTAGTCATGCATGGGTGTGAGAGTCGGACTATAAAGAAAGCTGAGCACCAAAGAATGATGCTTTTGAACTGTGGTGTTGGAGAAGACTCTTGAGAGTCCCTTGGACTGCAAGGAAATCCAACCTAAAGGAGATCAGTCCTGGGTGTTCATTGGAAGAACTGATGTTGAGGCTGAACCTCCAATACTCTGGCCACCTGATCCGAAGAGTTGACTCATTGGAAAAGACCCTGATGCTGGGAAAGATTGAGGGCAGGAGGAGAAGGGGATGACAGAGGATGAGATGGTTGGGTGGCATCACCGACTCAATGGACATGAGTTTGGGTAAACTCTGGGAATTGGGGATGGACAGGGAGGCCTGGCATGCTGCAGTTCATGGGTTGCAAAGAGTTGGACACAACTCAGCAACTGGACTGAACTGAAGCCATCCGGTCCATAGTATTTTTGTTATATCACCCCAAATTGACCAAGACTGTGAGTGTCTAAGTCTTGTCCTGTCCTAACAAGAATACTATTAAGCCAATTTAGTAAGAATTTCCCTACTTTGTCTTTTAGCAATTTCTCATCCTCTGACAATCTAACTCTGCTTTTCAGCTATATATTCCCAGCTGGCTTTACTATATCTGGACCTGAGCTCAGTCTTTTTTCTCTATTGCATTAGCCTTGACCCTTATTGCAATAATCTTGATAAGTCTTCCTTACCATTTCAACATGTGCTAGTATAGTGTTTCTATTATAGTCTCATGCTGCAGCTCATATAAGACCAGAGTCATCATTGTTCACCCAAAACTATTGAGAGAGTCATTTCCTAGGCAGGTTGATAAGAAGTCTAGGGGTCCCCAAGGAGAGAGGTCTGGAATACTCAAGGAGGAAGAAAGGACAAACTTTTTACTTTTTTTCTCTGCATTCCTCAAGCTTATATAACAATAATGTATCCTGCCTGAGGACAGTCTCTGGATTAAACCTTCTGGCTAATTCTGTTAACTTAAAATGTAAATTATGGGAGTAGGTCTGGGGAGGCCTTTACAACCTCCAGACATTCTTTGGATTCTTTGGAGAGTATATAACTCCATTGCTAACACTAGCAAGCAGGTACTCTTTCTACCCCCTTCTGATGTCTATGTCAGAAGCTTTCTCTATTTCCTTTATACTTTAATAAAACTTTATTACACAAAAGCTCTGAGTGATCCAGCCTTGTCTCTGGCCCCGGATTGAATTCTTCTCCTCCAGAGGCCAAGATTGTGTGATTCAGCAACAACCTTTCACTATCACCTTGTGTTCCAGGTGTAAACCTGTCAATGCTATGTTTTCATTCCCAACTGATTGATAGGAGATGTTAGTGAGTTCAACTCCTAACCCTGTGTTCTAGATGATAGCACAGTAAGGACAGACTTTTGATTCCTAACTATATATAAGCTGGAAACTGTATTAGAATTCCAGATTTCTATGATCTAGAACATGAGAACTTCTCGGTTGACTGAACACCCCATTCTTGAATCCCTGCAGACTACCTTTATCTTAGAGAAATGTTGAAACAAAAGGGTTCCAAGATCATGCCTTCAGACCCCAAGCCTTTCTTGGCCTTCCCAAAAAACATCCTTTATACCCCATACTCCAGTCCCTCCATACTCCTCTCTCTAGGATCCCTTTTCCTTTCCTTCTCAGAATGCTCTCTTGAAGCTTCTCTGGTGGCTTAGATGGTAAAGAATCTGCCTGCAATCCTGTAGACCTGGGTTCAATCCCTGGGTTGGGAAGATCCCCTGAAGAAGGGAATGGTTATCCACTCCAGTATTCTACCCTAAAGAATTTCATGGACACAGGAGCCTGCGGGGTTACAGTCCATGAGGTCACAAAGAGTTGGATACAATTAAGTGACTAAATTTTCAAAAATAAATGTATTGGATCTATACCTTCTGTGTGTATGTGTGTGTTAGTCACTCAGTCATGTCCAATTCTTTGCAACCTCATGGACTATAGCCCTCCAGGCTCCTCTGTCCATGGGATTCTCCAGCCAAGAATACTGGAGTGGGTAGCCATTCCTTTCTCTGGGGATCTTAGTAGATGATGCTAAATCCAGTTCCAAACAGAATCAAACTGAGAAAGTAACATTTCAAATTTAATCTTCAGTCAAATTCCATGACTAAAGATTTCCCTAAGTCCCAAAGGAAAAGAGAGAAATTTGTTGAACCATTCAGGAGATATTGGATGCTTACTCTCTGAGATTCACTTAACATATCAATTTATCCATTTATTTATGGAGAAGACTTTCTATGGTTTAAGAAAGCTAAATGGACAGTTATTTTGGAAGACCTTAAGAGATCTTAAACTATTGCAGAGACCAGTAAGAGAGTAAGGGCATTTTAAAGAATTATTATAAAACGTCCCGAGGTTTATGCTGTTAAAATTGATGGGTCATGCATTCAAAACTGTAAACAATTAAAGGATGAGAATGTGGCAAATTATCACCAACAATTAGAAACTACTTTGAAACTACTTTGAAAGAAACTACTTTGAATTTACCATGTAGCTTGTGCTCTAGCCATGGTTTTTCTACATGGCCTAAGACTTAAGCTTCGTGACACAACCAAAAAAATGTCTATGTTTAAAATGTTGACTAGATGGATGGGATATATGTATACTTATAAATGACTCATGCTGCTGTATTGCAGAAACCAACACAACATTGTAAAGCAATTGTCCTCCAATTAAAAAAAAATAAAATGCTGATATGTCTGAACTTCACACAGTAGCTCAACAGTGCGAGATTAATATCTCTAAAAGAAAAATTAGAAAATACACTACTAAATTTCATGGATTTACACTGAAAAAAAAATTTTTTTTTAACTTAAAGGACCCTCAAAACTGGCCTCCATTGACCAGGATACCTACTAGTACTGTAAAGAAAAAGCCTATCATGTTTGAGTATGTCCACTGGATCTGATAGACAGAGTGCTTGATGAACTATGGACAGAGGTTAGTGACATTGTACAGGAGACAGGATTCAAGACCACCCTCAAGAAAAGAAATGCAAAAAAGCAAAATGGCTGCCTGAGGAGGCCTTATAAATAGCTGTGGAAAGAAGAGAAGCAAAAAGCAAAGGAAAAAAAGAAAGATATACCCATTTGAATGCAGAGTTCCAAAGAATAGCAAGGAGAGGATGCAAAGAAATAGAGGAAAACAACAGAATGGGAAAGACTAGAGATCTCGTCAAGAAAATTAGAGATACCAAGGGAACTTTTCATGCAAAGATGGGCACAATAAAGGACAAATAGTGTGGACCCAACAGAAGCAAAGATATTAAGAAGAGGTGGCAAGAATACACAGAACTATACAAAAAAGATCTTCATGACCCAGATAATCACAGTGGTGTGATCGCTCACCTAGAGCCAGACATCTTGGAATGCAAAGTCAAGTGGGCCTTAGGAAGCATCATGACAAACAAAGCAAATGGAGGTGATGGAATTCCAGTTGAGCTATTTCAAATCCTAAAAGAGGATGGTGTGAAAGTGCTGCACTCAATATGTCAGCATATTTGGAAAACTCAGCAGTGGCCACAGAACTGGAAAAGGTCAGTTTTTATTCCAATCCGAAAGAAAGGCAATGCCAAAGAATGCTCAAACTACTGCACAAATACACTCATCTCACACTCTAGCAAAGTAATGCTCAAAATTCTCCAAGTCAGACTTCAACAATACATGAGCCATGAAATTCCAGATATTCAAGCTGGTTTTAGAAAAGGCATAGGAACCAAAGATCAAATTGCCAACATCCTTTGGATCATCAAAAAATCAAGAGACTTCCAGAAACACATCTATTTCTGCTTTATTGACTATGCCAAAGCGTTTGACTGTGTGGATCACAATGAACTGTGGAAAATTCTGAAAGAGATGGGAATACCAGATCATCTGACCTGCCTCTTGAGAAATTCGTATGCAGGTCAGGAAGCAACAGTTAGAACTGGACTTGGAACAACAGACTGGTTCCAAATAGGAAAAGGATTACGTCAAGACTGTATATTGTCACCCTGCTTATTTAACTTCTATCCAGAGTACATCATGAGAAACACTGGGCTGGATGAAGCACAAGCTGGAATCAAGATTGCCAGGAGAACTATTAATAACCTCAGATATGCAGATGACACCACCCTTATGGCAGAAAGTGAAGAAGAACTAAAGAGTCTCTTGATGAAAGTGAAAGAGGAGAGTGAAAATGTTGGCTTAAAGCTCAACATTCAAAAGATGAACATCATGGCATCTGGTCCCATCAGTTCATGGCAAATAGATGGGGAAACAGTGGAAACAGTGGCTGACTTTATTTTGGGGGGCTCCAAAATCACTGCAGATGGTGATTACGGCCATGAAATTAAAAGAAGCTTACTCCTTGAAAGGAAAGTTATGACCAACCTAGAGAGCATATTAAAAAGCAAAGACATTACTTTGTCAACAAAGGTCCATCTAGTCAAAGCTATGGTTTTTCCAGTAGTCATGTATGCATGTAAGAGTTGGACTATAAAGAAAGTTGAGCGCTAGAAGAATTGATGTTTTTGAACTATGGTGTTGGAGAAAACTCTTGAGAGTCCCTTGGACTGCAAGGAGATCCAACCAGTCCATTTTAAAGAAAATCAGTCCTGAGTGTTCATTGGAAGGACTGATGTTGAAGCTGAAACTCCAATACTTTGGCCAACTGATGCAAAGAGCTGACTCATTGGAAAAGACCCTGATGCTGGGAAGGATTGAGGGCAGGAGGAGAAGGGGATGACAGAGCATGAGATAGTTGGATGGCATCACCAACTCAATGGACATTAGTTTGGGTAAACTCTGGGCATTGGTGATGGACAGGGAAGCCTGGCGTGCTGTAGTTCATGGGGTTGCAAAGAGTCAGACACAACTGAGGACTGAACTGAACTAAACTGATTCCTCAGAAAGAAAGGAAAGACCCAAAAAGCCTCTTCACAGGAGGAATACTAACTCAGGTCTGAAGGAGCAGACCCTCCATACCCTGAATTCCCAATAAATTCACAGTGATGTTACCCATGTGAGTTGAAGGGCATCCTACTGTATTTCTTATCAATATTGCAGTGACACATTTCATCCTTAACACTGGTTCATTCCCCAGCGTCTTTCTCAAAGTCACCAAATTTTATCCATGGTGTGCTTTGATAATTTGCCTCCCAGCCCCTCATTATTTTTAAAGGATCCCTTCAGGCCCAATACAACTTCCTTCTTAGAACAGCTACCTCAATAACTTCATGAAATGGGGTTAAACTTCCTTGTGATCCTGAAGGACTTCTTTCACAAGTCCCCTATTCATTCCCTTCACACCTGTTTCCTCTAATGGCTTCCTAAGTCTCCTGACTTCCCTAAGTTTCTCTGTTATCTTTGACCTAGTACCTATCTTATAGACAATTTAAGGCAATTAGTTCTGAATTGAAGGCAGTCCATCCTAAAGGAGATCAGTCCTGGGTGTTCATTGAAAGGACTGATGTTGAAGCTGAAACTCCAATACTTTGGCCACCTGATGCGAAGAGGTGACTCATTTGAAAAGACCCTAATGCTGGGAAAGATTGAGAGCAGGAGGAGAAGGGGAGGACAGAGGATGAGATGGTTGGATGGCATCACCAACTCGATGGACATGAGTTTGGGTGAACTCCGGGAGTTGGTGATGGACAGGGAGACCTGGCGTGCTGCAGTCCATGGGGTCGCAAGGAGTCAGACATGACTGAGCTACTGAACTGAACTGAACTGAAGGCAATTAGTAGAAAGAATTTCTCCTCTTTGTAGACAAGGAATTCCACTATTATCTGGCATTTATGTGGTGCAGAACTCCATAATAGAGTGCTATAGTAGGTAAATGTAGACCTATCCATGCCCCTCCCTAAGATTTCCCAAGATTATTTAACACCAGAGGAACTTGAAGGACTCTGCCCAATAATTCAGAGATTACTAGACAAGGGACTCCTATTTCCTACTTCTAGCACATGCAACACTTCTTCTCTGGCTACTTAAAGGTCAAATGGAAAGGGATACTGGCTATTCCAAGACCTGTTAATATGTTTCCCTTTAAATTTAATAGACCTCTATTAGATATACTATCAAGAGGATAACAGCCAGCACACACTGAGGAACGATATAGTAGGTATCCATACCAAAAAAAAAAGAACCCACCAAAAAACACAGTCTACACACCAAAATTACTAGATTCATGTAGGTCACACAGGGACACCATCCATGTAAAAATAGTTCTTCAAGAGCACAGTGTATGTGTGTGCACGCGCGCACATGTTTGTGCTCAGTGGTGTCCAACTCTGCAATCCCATGCACTGTAGCCAATCAGGCTCCTCTGTCCACAGGATTTTCCAGGCAAGAATACTGGAGTGGGTTGCCATTTCCTTCTCCAAGAGATCTTCCCAACCCAGGAATTGAGCCAGTGTCTCTAGCATCTCTTGCATTGGCAGGTGGATTCTTTGCCACTAGGGCCATCTAGGAAGCCCACAAGAGCACAATAGATAACAGTTTGTTCTTTGAAGAGAATTCTCTTGATTTTTTAATCAAAATAAAAGAATTCTGATTTTTTTAATTTTCTTGATTCTCTTGACTGCTTCTTCATTTTACTTACATTTTTCTGACTTTGAATTTAGGCTTAAGAGCACTGTTACTTCTAGAGAAGTAATTTTTTGAAAGGAAGAGAATTCCCTTCAAAGAACAAACAATGAAACAAACTTCTCTGGTATATCAGATTATGAGTTCAAAAAGGATCAGTGAAAATACTGAAGGAATTAAGAAAGGTTATAGATAGAATTGCAAATTACTGTAAAGAGGAACAAGCAACTATAAAGAGGAGTCAACTGAAATTAGAAAACTCATTTGCAGAGATAAAATCAGAGTTAAAGACAACAAATAGCAAACTGGATAATGCAGAAGAATGAATAAGTGCTCTGAAAGACAAAACAACAGAAATCACCCAATCAGAACAGCAAATTGAAAGATAAATTAAGAAAAGTGAAGGCAAGCATGAGATAATATAATGTATCCCAATCGACACACAATAGGGATCTCAGAGGAGAAGAGAAAAGGGGATCAAAAATAGATTTGAAAAAATTATGGCTGAAAATTTCCCAAACCTAAAAAGGAAACAGATATCCAAGTACAGGAACCACGCTTCCCATCAAATAGTTACTTCCCTAGGAGTAACAGTGCTCTTACTCCTAAATTCAAAGAGTCAGAAAAATATAAGTAAAATGAAGAAGCAGAGGGGTCACTACCCAACAAGATGAACCCAAACAGATCTAGACATGTTACAATTGAATTGGCAAAATATTAAAGAGCGGATTCTAAAGGAAGCAAGAGAAAGCAAAGAGTTAATTGCAAGGGCACTCCAGTAAGTCTATCAGCTGATTTCTCTACAGAAATTTCTACAGAAAATTTTCTCTACAGAAATTTGCAGGCCAGAAGGGAGTTGAAAGATATATTCAAAGTCCTGAAAGGGAAAAACTTGCAACCAAGGATACTCTACCCAGTAAAATTACCATTTAGAACAGGAGGAGAGATAATTTCTAAGATAAACAAAAGCTGCAGAAATACTAAACCTATCCTAAAAGAAACATTGAAAGGTCTTCTCTAAATAGAAAAGAAACAAGAATCTATAGGAAAGAGAAAATCACAACAGGAAAGAAAATCACTTAAGCAAATACACAGAGTTTTAAAAATCAAAAAAGTTTCTGTGAAAGTGATGACAACAAAAATGAACAACAAAATGATAAACATGAAGATATAAAAGAGGACATCAAAATCATAAAAAGTGTATCTTTGAGTTTTATGTCACTTACAAATAAATTCAAGTTTCCACATTTATTTTATAATTATCTGACATTTACTGTTTTTATCAAGATTATTTTTAATGTTTAAATCTAAAGTCAAGCTGGAATATTCTTTGTGCAAGATTTATAAGTGATCTAGTCACTCTCATTCTATATGGCTGTCCAGTAAACTGACAACACTGTATGTACTGTTTATATTTTCTCACTGATCTGAAACAACACTATTCACATAACTTTAACCAGGTATCTTGTTGGTTCTATTTTTAGACTATGTAGCATGCTGTTATTGTCTTCATATTTCTACCTTGATGGCACATTGTTCTAATGACTGCAGTTCTATATACTTCATTTATAGAAGAAATTATGGCTGAAAACTTCCCAAACCCTACACCCCTTCTGAATTTTCATGGCTTTTTAATGTGTTTGATCAGCTCAATTTAAAATTTACAATCAGCTTTTGTGAAATTTTAACTCAAAACACATAAAATTTACAGGTGAAGTAACACAACTGTTTTGTATAAGAAATTAGTCCTTTCCTCTCAAGAAAACAGTATACATATTCATTTGTATAATTATTCATATGTGACTTTCAGAAGCATTACTTAATAAAATTTTTCTTTTTTCAAGATATCACAAAATTGACCTTCTCTTTGTCTTCTACTCAGTTGCTTCCATTTCCACTTAGATTAACTATCCAGCCACACTAATTCTTTCCTTTGTGGGCCAAGAATTGATGCTCTATAGTAGATGATTTTCCTGTTTTTTACATTAAAACTTTAATGATAAAAGAAAAAGTACATACATAAATAAAAATAATCCAGATCAAAAAAGCACTTGTGAAAACTTTTAATATTACCAGAATTCAAAAGAAACAAACAAAATATCTGAGTAATTTGTGACCACACATGTTTTATTTTCTCCCAAACTGAGACTAAAACAAAAGGCTGTGAAGTATTTTCTTTGTCATTATCTTCCTGTGTCTATGACATTCAGTCCTTTCCAGTGTTTTCCTCATTATCCTTGTCATTATCATTGTTCACTGCAGCCTAAAAATGTATGATGTGTTAGTAAACAGAAACCTTCCCAAAATCTCAATATCTCAAAAACAAGGTTTTCCATTAACAATTTATTTTCTTTTAAAGAGTTCTTTCTTAAAGGATCATGAGAAGTTATTCTGCTCATCAGAAATATCTCCTGGTTTAGGTTTGGATAACTTACTCATACCCATCACTAGGGTTTCCCTACAGTCCTAACCAGGCATGAGGACAATTGTTATAAGACATTTCAGCCACTTTTATGCTATTTGGGTGAGGGCCTTCCTTGTGAATGGCGCAAATCTCTCCACATCTTAGAAATACTGAGAACTCCTAAGCTGATCGAGAAAACTGATATACATAATTCCAGATGGGAAAAGATAGAACTTCTCCTCTATTGAAGGCTGACTCTGGCAGTTTAAACTCACATGGAGACAGCTGCAGTCAAAATGGGAGCTGGCAGTTGCCCGTATTTCTAAGTCTGTGCATATTTGAACACTTTAGGTTGGCAAGGATCTATATTAGGGTCTTTGGATGTAGTAGCAGTCTGAAAACTGGCAGGAAGCTTAGTAAAGTGAACCAATATCTGCTTCTGAGAACATCCACTTGCCAGCCCTGGGAACCCCACTTAATATTGGCTCCAGGAAAAGTCCAGAGATCAACCAGGAATCCCTCAAAACAGCAGCACAAACCCTGGGAAAATTGTCTATAGTCTATAAATTCTTGAAAGTATCAAGGTCTTCCTGGACTCTTGACAAACTCACTATGAACAGAACTCAAGTGTCCAGACAAACCATTAAAATCCCAGGGTTTCTATGAATCTAAAGCAGTAAAGAATCATGGTGCTTCTCTCTACAACATTGCTTTAATTTTCACCCATCCCTTCCTGAGTTTCCAGGACTCTGCTCCACAGTCACTGCCCAGACCCAAACCAGACTCACCGCCAGCATCTCAATCCTCTCAATCATCTTTCTCAGAAAGTCGTCTCTTTCTCTCACCTCTTCTGTTATTTGGACTCTAAATGCCTTGAAGTCTCTTTCTTGGTATTCAAACTTTTGTTGCAATTCTTTAAGCTTTTGCTCTAAAAGCTTCTGTTCCCTCTCAGCAGCCTTTCTTTTGGCCTGCTTTTCTGCTCCAGGAAAATTATACATAGGGAAGAAAACAACAGTCAGAGGTACAATCCCCAATCCCCAACCCACCACTTTCTCAGTGACCATACTTTCTTGAAAAAAGCAGATAGGCATGTCTGAATTCACCTGTGACCACACATCAAGGGCAGGTGTGAGTGTGCTAGGACAGGTGCTGACTAGCTGGTTGGACCCACAACCATAACTGGCCTGGTGTTTTCATAGGTAATAGAATGTGTTCAGAAAAGGAAAAGAAGGGCCCTGCTTCTGAAAGTTGCTCCAGTCAGAGTTCTCAGAGAAACACTGCAGGAACCTCCCCAGCCCACTGTGAAATGAGCTCTCCCCTCAGTACCTGCTGAGGCCTTTTCACTTTCTCTCATCTCCTCTGTCATTTCAGTTCTTAATCTCTGGAAGACGCTTTCTTGGTCCTCCAAATTTTGCTGCAATTCTTCAACCTGTTTTTCAAGAGACTCCTTTTCCCTCTCAGTGGCCTCTCTTTTGATCTGCTCTTCTGCTCCAGGAAGAGTTTAGAGAAGGAAGGAAACAACAGTCAGACCTGACAGCTACAACCCCCAACCCCCAACCCTCCATATCCTCAGTAACCAAACTGTCCTGAAGAAGCAGGTAGACATTTCCACCTGTGCCTGTGACCACACATCAAGGGCAGATTTGGGAACATGCTAGGGAAGGCCCTAACTGGCTAGATGCACCTACACCCACAACTCTCCTTGGTATTTTCAGATGAAGCAGAGTGTGATCACAGAAGGAAAAGAGGCTCCTCATTTCAGTAAGTTCTTTCTGTCAGAGTCTCAGAGGACACTGCAGGAACCTCCCCACCCCACTGTGAAATGAGCTCTCCCCTGTACCTGCTGAGGCCTTTTCATTTTCTCTCATCTCCTCTGTCATTTCAGTTCTTAAGCTCTGGAAGACTCTTTCGTGGTCCTCCAAATTTTGCTGCAATTCTTCAACCTGTTTTTCAAGAAACTCCTTTTCCCTCTCAGTGGCCTCTCTTTTGATCTGCTCTTCTGCTCCAGGAAGAGTTTAGAGAAGGAAGGAAACAACAGTCAGACCTGACAGCTTCAACCCCCCAAATCCCAACCCTCCATATCCTCAGGGACCAAACTGTCCCAAAGAAGTAAGTAGACATGTCCACATACACCTGTTGCTGCTGCTGCTGCTGCTAAGTCGCTTCATTCGTGTCCAACTCTGTGCGACCCCATAGACGGCAGGCCACCAGGCTCCTCTGTCCCTGGGATTCTCCAGGCAAGAGCACTGGAGTGGGCTGCCATTTCCTTCTCCGATGCAAGCATGCATGCATGCTAAGTTGCTGCAGTCATGTCCGACTCTGTGCGATCCTGTGGACAGCAGCCCACCAGGCTCCTCTGCCCACAGGATTCTCTAGGCAAGAGTACTGAAGTGGGTTGCCATTTCCCCCTCCACACCACATACACCTAGGATCATGCTAAGAAAGGCCCTGACTGGCGGGCTGCACCTACAACCACAGCTCTGTTATTTTCAGATGAAGCAGTATGTGTCCACAGGAGGTGGGGAAGCTCCCTGTTTCAGGAAGTTCCTCCTGTCTGAGTCTCAGGGGGCGCTGCAGGAACATCCCCACCCCGCTGCGAAATGAGCCCTCCCCTGTACCTGCTGAGGCTTTCTTTCTTTCATTCAACTTCTCTGTCATTTTGACTCTTAATACTTCAAAGACTCTTTCTTGGTTCTCCGATTTTTGCTGCAATTCCTTAACCTTTTGTGCAAGAGGCTCATTTTCCCTTTCAGTTGCCTCTCTTTTGGCCTGCTCTTCTGCTCCAGGAAGATTTTAGAAAAGGAAGAGAACAACAGTCAACCCCGAGAGGTACAGCCCTCCACTCTGTCAGTGACCAAACTCTCATGTAAAAGGAGATGGACATGTCTAAATACACCTGTGACCACACACAAGGGCAGGGATGGAAATCTTCTAGGAAAGGCCCTGACTGAGTGATTGGACCGACAACCACAATTAGCCTTGTTTTTTCAGATGAAGCAGAGTGCATTCCCAGAAGGAGAGCGCCCAGCTTCTGGAATTTCCTCCTGTCAGAGTCTGAGAGGGCACTGCAGAAACCTTCCCACCCCACTGTGAGCTAAGCTCTCCTCTCTACCTGCTGGGTTTCTTTCCTGCATCACAAAGGAGCTCACCTTTCTTCATGTCGTGTTCCTCTAGTTTTTCTGGTAACCTCAGTAAGCGCTGGAGATCAGAAAGAGGCAAAAACATGTCAGGCAGGTCTAACCTGTGCTGAACTTCCACTGAAATATTCTGAGAAATCAACTCCTCTGAGTAACATTCCTATGTTGCTTCACATTTTTCATAGGCTGTATTTTACTGCTTGCAACCCTTCTGGTACCATCTGACCTCAGATAATATGTACAAATTTTCTAATTTTACACCACACTCTTCTTCCAGGAACATTCCATAAAGCACATTCCCCCAAGTGAAATCACTGTACATACGTTGGTAAATTTGTATCAATGATATTATACATTTTCAATATTTGAAATTTATGGTTTGTGAATTATAACTCAATAAAACTGTGTAAGAACTTGAAACTTGAAGTTTAACTTAAATTGTTAAGGAATCTTGTTTAAAACTCAGGGCTTCCAATGAATTAGAAGCAGTGAAGAACAATAGTGCTTCTCCCTATGACATTGCTTTATTTTTCACCCATCCCTTCCTGAGGGTTCAGGCTTTGTTCCAAAGTCACTGCCCAGACCCAGACCAGACATACTTCCAGTATCTGAATCCTCTCATTCATCTTTCTCAGAAGGTCATCTTTTTCTCTCATCTCCTTTGTGAGTATGACTATAAATCTCTCAAAGGTTCTTTCTTGGTCCTCCAACTTTTGCTGCAATTCTTTAACCTTTTGCTCAAGAAGCTTCTTTTGCCACATAGCAATCTTCCATTGGACCAGCATTTCTGCTCCCGGAAGATTTTAGAGAGAGAAGAAAATAGCAGTCAGCACTGAGAGCTACAAGCCCACAACCAACAACCCTTGCTTTCTGAGTAATCAGCCTGTCTGGGCAAAGCAGATGGACATGTCTAATTCACCTGTAACCACACATGGGGGCAGGTGTTAGAGTGAACTAGGAATGGGGATGACTGGTTGGATCTCTAGCCACAGCTCGCCTTGTTATTTTCAGATGGAGCAAAGTGTGTTCACAGAAGAGGAAGCTCCTATTTCTGGAAGTTCCTCCTGTCGGAGTCATGGAGGGCACTGCAGGAACCTCCCCACCCTACCGTGAGCTGAGTCCACCCTATACCTGCTGATGTCTTTTCTCTTTCTCTTCGCTTCTTTGTCTTTTTGACTCTAAATTCCTCAGAGACCCTTTCTTGGTCCTCCAGCTGTTCCTGCAGCTCTTTAACCTTTTGCTCAAGAAGCTCCTTTTCCCTCTCAGCTGCCTCTCTCTTGGCTCGCTCTTCTGTTCCAGGAAGATGTTAGAGAGAGGAGGAAACAACAGTTAGACCTGAGAGTTGTAACACTTCACACACCACACCCCTCCGCCCACAACCGTCCAATTTCTCAGTGATCAAACTGTCGTGAAAAAGCAGATGGAAATGTCTGGATTCACTAGTGTTCACACACCAAGGGCAGGGTGGAGAATCTCCTAGGAAAATCCCTGACTGTCAGGCTGGACCTGCAGCCACAACCAGCATTGTTATTTTCTGTTATTTTCTGATATAACAGAGTGTGTTCACACAGGGCAGAAAGCTCCCTGCTTCTGGAAGTCCCTCCCATCAGACTCCTAGAGGGCAGGAACCTCCCCACCGCATTGTGTGCTGAGCCCATTCGTGTACCTGCTGAAATCTTTTGTCTTTTTCCTATTTCCTCTATCATTTTGCCTCCAAATTCTTCAAAGTCTTTTTTTTGGTCCTCCACCTTTTGATGTATCTCCTTATACTTTTGCTCAAGAAGCTCCTTTTCCCTCTCAGATGGCTCTCCTTCAGGGCATTCTGCTCATCCAAGAAGATTTTAGAGAGGAAAGAAAACAACAGTCAGCCCTGAGAGGTACAACCTCCTCTACCCACTAAACCTTCACTTTCCATTGACCAAACTATTGTGAAAAAAGGAGATGGCCATGGCTATATTCACCTGTGACTACATATCAAGGGGAAGTTTAGGAATGTGCAGATTTGGGAATGACTGGTTGGCTGGACCTAAAACCACAGCCACCTTATTTTCAGATGAAGCACAGCATGTTCACAGAAGTTCCAGAAGTTCATCCTGTCAGAGTGCTCAGAGGGCACGGCAGGAACCTCCCCACCCATGGTGAGCAGAGCCCTCCCGTGTACCTGCTAAGATCTTGGCTGCGTCACAAAGGAGCTCATCTGTCTTCTTGCAGCATTCCCCTAGCTCGTCCTTTATCATCCCCAAGATCTGGAGACACAGAGTGGCAGACATGTCATGCTGGTCAAACCTGAACTCCCCGTTGATCTATTCTGAGAAAAGAACTATTCTCAATAACATTACCTGGTTGTGTTCAACTGCCTACAAGTTTCCAAAATCCTGCCTACCTCACTAACTCTCCAGCCTCCTCTGCTAGTGTTGCTTCCACCATCCATGAAGGTTCCACTAGTCAGAAAAATGTGCAGTTTTACAAATACAAAACCTTGGTCCCCTTCATATTTTCTGTATGCTGTTTTTCCTGCTTCTGGCTCTTCAGATAATATTCTACCATAGACAATATGTACAAATTTTTCAAAATTTACATCACACACCTTTTCTGGGAAGATTCACTAAACCACCTTCCCTATATGAAATCACTGCACTTTTATGTGCATAAATTTGTATCAATTATACATGTACATCTAATTAAACATAATTGTACATTTAAATCCCTGAAATTTATGGCTTGTGAATTACATCTCAAAGAAACTGTTTAAATAAACTTGAATCTCTGCATCTCAGAAAAAAAAAGGTGCTGAAATACTGTAAAACATACCAGTAAGTATCTTTATTCTTTGAGTTTCCAGGTGAAATGCAGGGGTTTTTAATATAGTGTCTATAGTTCCTCACAGCAGTAGCTTCCTCAGATTCTATCTATGGTGTATGAATAACAGTAATACAACTAAAAGCATAATAAAGATAAAGAAAGCTTTGGTAGGAGAAGCTCTGCAGAGGAGCTTGATTTGCTCTGAATGGGAATGAGTGCACAGTAAAAGTAACAATCTCAAAATAACTTGTCTTTTCTAAGCATATAAGGAAATTATGCAAGTGTTTAGTCAAGGAAGATATCTGTACTGACGTTGTTTCAGAGGTCAGACAGATGTCCAGAGAAAGTGCTTCAGTTTGGAATAGAATATTATTTTCTATTAGAACTCTTTCAGAGAAATTGGGATCCCCCTACTATGAATAGCACTAAATCTGTGGCCAATAAGTTAGCCTTTAAGTAGTGAGGGCAACGGGAAGAATCAACTATTAAGAAAAATGACACAAAAAGAAAAATGACGAGGTACTGCTTCAGTAATTTATCCTGCTTGCATTAAACATACTCAGAATGTCTACTTGTTAAATCTGGCAACCCCATTTAATACTGATTCCATGAGATCAACCAGGAATCTCTCAAAACAGCAGCACAAGGCTTGGAAAAGTTATTTATGTTCTACAAATGTTTGGAGATACCAAGGTTCTCCTGGGCTCTTCAAAAACTATGAACTGAACTCAAAAGCCTGGATATAAACCATTAAAATCTCAGAGCTTCTAGTGAATTGAAAGCAATAAAGGGGAATAGTGCTTCTCTCTGTGACTGTGCTTTAATTTCCACCCACCATTTCCCGAGGTTCCAATACTTTTTCCACAGTCACTGCCCAGACCCATACTAGATTACCTCCAACATCTCACACCTCTCGTTTATCCTTCTCAGAAGGTTTTCTCTTTCTCTCATCTTCTTTGTCATTTGGAGTCTAACTCCCTTCAAGAAGACACTTTGGTCACCCTCCATCTTTGACTGTGATGATTTAACCTTTTGTTCAAGAGGTTCCTTTTCCCTCTCAGTTGCCTCTCCTCTGGCCCACTCTTCTGCTTCAGGAAGGATTTAGAGGAGGAAGAAAACAACAGTCAGATCTGAGACCTACCCCCTCCAGAACCCAACCCTCCTTTCTCAGTGACCAAACTGTAGAAGAAGCAGGTGGACACATAAAACATTTCAAGTCTCTTGTGACCACACATTAAGGGCAGTTTGGGGAGTGTGCTAGGAAAGGCCCTGGCACCCTGGTTGGACCTATATCATCTTACCTTGTTGTTTTCAGATATAGCTTAGAGTGTGTGCAGAGAAGGAGAAGAGGACCCCTGCTTTTGGAAATTCCTCCTGTAGCAGTCTCACAGGGCACTGCAAGAACCTCCCCACCTCACTGTGAGCAGAACTCTCCCCTGTACCTGCTGAGGTCTTCTCTCTTTCTCTTATCTCCTTTCTCATTCTGGCTCTTAATCTCTCCAAAACTCTCTTTTGGTTCTCCAACTTTCGCTGCAGCTCTTGAACCTTTAGCTCAGAAGGGTCTTTTTCCCTCTCATTTGCCTCTCTTTTGATCTGCTCCTCTGTTCCAGGAAGATTTTTAGAGAAGAAAGGAAACAACAGTCAACTCTGAGAGCTTCAACCTCTCATCCCCCAAACCTCCACATTCAGTGACCAAACCGTCTGAAAAAAGCAGATGGACATGTTTGAATTCACCTGCGACCACACGTAAGGGCAGGTATGAAAACATGCTAGGAAAGGCCATGACTGGCTGGTTAGACCTACAACCACAACTCTCCTTGTTATTTCAGATGTAGCAGAGTGAGTTCACAAGAGGTGAGGAAGCTCATCCTTCTGGAAGTTCTCCTGTCAGAGTCTCAGAGGGCACTGCAGGAACCTCCCCTCTCTACTGTGAGGAGAGCCCACCTTCTACCTGCTGAGGTCTTTTCTGAATCATGAAGGAGCTTTCTTTTTTCCAAATTTTAATCAACATTTTGTTATTTTTTTTAAAAGCAACTTTTATTAATTAAAATGTCATTAGCAGTGGCTCAGTATATAAAGTTAATTTCTTTAATATAGCTATTTGTCATTTATAAATCCCCAGCTTTTTTTTTTCACTTATTTTTATTAGTTGGAGGCTAATTACTTTACAATATTGTAGTGGTTTTTGCCATACATTGACACAAATCAGCCATGGATTTACATGTGTTCCCCATCCCGATCCCCCCTCCCGCCTCCCTCCCCATCTCAACCCTCTGGGTCTTCCCAGTGCACCAGCCCTGAGCACTTGTCTCATGCATCCAACCTGGGCTGGTGATCTGTTTCACGCTTTATAGTATACTTGTTTCAATGCTATTCTCTCAGAACATCCCACCCTCGCCTTCTCCCACAGAGTCCCAAAATCTGTTCTGCACATCTGTGTCTCTTTTTCTGTTTTGCATATAGGGTTATCATTACCATCTTTTTAAATTCCATATATATGTGTTAGTATACTATATTGGTCTTTATCTTTCTGGCTTACTTCAAGAAAATTGTTTTAGAATGTTGTCTTGGTTTCTGCCATACAACATGAATTGGTCATAATTATCTACATACATACATACCTATATCCACTCTTTCTTGAGCCTCTCTCCACTCCTCACCTTTCTTCATGTAGCATTCCTCTTGTTCTTTCTTTATCTTTCTTAAGATCTGGAGACACAAAGCGGTAAAGCCATGTCAGGCAGGTCAAACTTAAACTTCCACTGAAACATTCTGAGAAATGAACTGCTTCAAGCAACACTTCCTGGTTGCTTCTCACTGCCTACAGGTAAATTTTCCAGATCCCACCTACCTGGCTACCCCTGCAGCCTCCTCACCATGTTGCTTCCCCCTCAGCATGTTAGCTTCCACCCATCAGAAGAACGTGCAGTTTTATAAGTATGCAAATTTGGGGACTTTTATATTTTTCATATGCTGTTTTTTCTGCTTTTGACTCTTCTGATAACATACCACCTTGAATAAGCTGTACCAGTTTTTCAAAATTTACATCATATGCCTCTTTCAGGAAGATTTCAGAGAAAACCTTCCCCATGTGAAGTCAGTGTGCATTCACATGAGTAATTCATATCAATCATGTATTCTTAATAAATGAAATTTATATTGATAGGTTTTTTTTATATTGATAGTTTTTAAATTCTCTCTCAATAAAACTGTTTAAGAAAACTTGAATTACTCCATCTGGGAAAATAGTCTCTTTATGGCTACTCAGTTCAGTTCAGTTCAATTCAGTCGCTCAGTGATGTCCGACTCTTTGCGACCCCATGAATCACAGCACGCCCGGCCTCCCTGTCCATCACCAACTCCTGGAGTTTACTCAAACTCATGCCCATCGAGTTGGTGATAAGTGCCAACTCCTTGAGCCATGTTTGCAAGATGTTTAATTTATATTATATAATCTCTATGGGTCCTTGCAGTTGTAGCATCCTGAGATTCTATCTACAGGATACAGTTAACAGTAATACAACTAAAAGCAAAGTAAAGATGAAGAATGATCTGGTAAGAGATCTTCCCAGAGGAACTTGGTTTACTGTGAATATAGAGAATGTACAGAAAAGACAACAAGCTAAAAATAAGCTAGATGTGTTCCAAGTAGATAAGGAAACCTGGGGCATGTTCTGTCAAGGACATCTGAGTGTCTTTGCTCTGCTTCAGAGATCAGACAGTTTTCCAGAAAAAGTACCTGAGTTTGGAACAGGAGGAGATCACTTGGAGTAATATAGTGATTTAGACTCTCTTAAAGGAATCAAGATCCTGCTACTGTGATGGTGGTTTAGTCACTAAGTTGTGTCCAACTCTTGCGAACCCATGAAGTGTATAGCCCGCCAGGCTCCCCTGTCCATGGGGTTTCTCAGGCAAGAACACTGGACCGGGTTGACCTTCCCAACCCAGGGATTGAATCCAAGTCTCCGCATTGCAAGCAGATTCTTTACCACTGAGCCATCAGGGTTTGAATAGTAGTAAATCTGTAGCCAATAAGATGGCATTGAGGTAGAGTGGGTGACATGAAGAATCAACTATTAAGACAAATTACATGTACTGCTCCAGTAACATCTCCTGCATCTAGTAGATACACTCAGAATAACCACCTGATAACCCTGGGAATCCTAGTTAATACTGACTCCATGAGATCATCCAGGAATCCCTCAAAACAGCAACACAAGCTCTGGGAAAGTTTTTATTTTTAAACTAATTTATTTATTTTAATTGGAGGCTAATTACTTTACAGTATCTGGTGGTTTTTGCCATACACTGACATGAATCAGCCATGGGCATACATGTATCCCCCATCCTGAACTCTCCTCGAATCTCCCTCCCCATCCCATTCCTCAGGGTTGTGCACTGGCTTTGAGCACCCTGTTTCATGCATCGAACTTGGACTGGTGGTCTATTTCACATATGGTAATATACATGTTTCAATGCTATTCTCTCAAATCATGGGAAAGTTATTTATAAATGCATGGAGGTTCCAAGGTCCTCCTGGAATCTTCAGAAGCTCACTGTGATAAGAACCCAAATGCTTGGATTTAAGCCATTAAAAGGGCTTCCCTGGTGGCTCAATGGTAAAGAATCCACCTGCCAATGCAGGAGACACAGGTTTGACCCATGGGTTGGGAAGATCCCCTGGAGAAGGAAATGGCAACCCACTCCAGTATTCTATCCTGGAGAATTCCATGCACAGAGGAGACTGACAGGGTACTGTAGCCTGGAGGCTACAGTCCAGGGGATTGCAAGGAGTCAGACACAATTTAGCAACTAAATAAATAACCATTAAAAACTCAGAGCTTCTAATGAGTCAAAAGCAGTCAAGGACCATGGTGCTTCTCTCTATGACTTTGCTTTAATTTCCACCCATCCCTTCCTGGGGTTTGAGGACTTTTTCTACCATCACTGCCCAGACCCACACCAAGTTACCTCCAGCATCTCAATCCTCTTGTTCATCCTTCTCAGAAGGTTGTCTCTTTCTCTCATCTCGCCTGTGATTTTGACTCTAAATATCTTGAAGGCTCTTCCTTGGCTCTCTAACATTTGTAGCAGCTCTTTAACCTTTTGCTCAAGAGAATCCTTTTCCCTCTTAGCTGCTTCTCTTTTGTACTGCTCTGCTGCTCCAGGAAGATGTTAGAGAAGGGAGAAAACAAAAGTCAGTCCTAAGAGCTACAACCTCTCATCCCTCAAACCTCCACCTTCTCAGTGACCAGATTGTCTTGAAAAAGCAAATGGACATGTCTGACTTCACCTGTGACTGTACATCAAGGGCAGGTTTGGAAATGTGCTAGGAAAGATTCTGACTGGCTGCCTGGACCTACAACCACAACTCTCTTTGTTATTGTGAGATGAAACAGAGTGTGTTTATAGGAGGAGAAGTTCCCTGCTTCTGGAAGTTCCTCCTGTCAGAGTCTCAGGGGCCACTGCAGCAGAACTGTGAGCAGAACGCCACCCCACTGCAGAACCCTCCCCTGTACCTGCTGAGGTCTTTTCTGTATCATGAAGGATCCCATCTTTATTCATTCAGCTTTCTTCTAATTCTTCTTTTATCTTCTTTTAGCCCTGGAGACAGAAAGGGGCAAAGACATGTCAAGCAGGTCATATCTAGAATTCCATTAAAGTATTCTGGCAAGTGAACTGTTCTGAATAACATTTGCTGGTTGCTTCTAACTGCCTACAAATGCAATTTCCAAGATTCTGCCTACCTCGATACCCCTGCACCTCCTTGCCAGTGTTGCCTCCCCTCAACTCCACCAAACCACATGCTAGCTTCCACTAGTCAGAAGAATGTGCAGGTTTACAAATAGGTAACTATAAGCCCTTTAATATTTTTCACAATCTTTTTTCTGTTTGTGGTTCTTCTGGAGACATTCCACCCTGGATAGTATGTAAAAATATTTCACAATTTACACCCCACACATCTTTCAGGAAGCTTTCTGAAAACACCTTCTCCATGTGAAATCACTGTACATTTATCCTGGTACATATGTTCAGTTCAGTTCGGTCACACAGTCATGTCTGACTCTTTGTGAACCCATGGACAACACCATGCCAGACTTCCCTGTCAATCACCAACTCCCAGAGCTTATGCAAACTCATGTCCCATCAAGTCAGTGATGCTACCCAACCAACTCATCCTCTGTCATCCCCTTCTCCTCCCGCCTTCAATCTTTCCCAACATCAGGGTCTTTTCCAATGAGTCAGTTCTTCGTATCAGGTGACCAAAGTATTGGAGTTTCAGCTTCAGTATCAGTCCTTCCAATGAATATTCAGGACGGATTTCCTTTAGGATGGACTGGTTTGATCTCCTTGCAGTCCAAGGGACTCTCAAGAGTCTTCTCCAACACCACAGTTCAAAAGCATCAATTCTCCAGCACTCAGCTTTCCTTATGGTCCAAACTCACATCTATATGTGACTATTGGAAAAACCATAGCTTCGACTAGACGGACCTTTGTTGGCAAAGTAATGTCTCTGCTTTTTAATACGCTGTCTAGGTTGGTCTTAGCTTTTCTTCCAAGGAGCAACCATCTTTTAATTTCATGGCTGCAGTCACCACCTGCAGTGATTTTCGAGCCCAAGAAAATAAAGTCTCACTGTTTCCATTGTTTCCCCACCCCATCTATTTGCCATGAAGTAATGGGACCAGATGCCATTATCTTAGTTTTCTGAACGTTGAACTTTAAGCCAACTTTTTTACTCTCCTCTTTCACTTTCATCAAGAGGCTTTTTAGTTTTTCTTTGCTTTCTGCCATAAGGATGGTGTCATCTGCATATCTGAGGTTATTCATATTTCTCCCAGCAATCTTGATTCCAGCTTGGGCTTTATCCAGCCCAGCATTTCGCATGATGTACTCTACATATAAGTTAGATAAGCAGGATGACAATACGCAGCCTTGATGTACTCCTTTCCCAATTTGGTACATATGTATCAACTGTAAATTTTAAATGCATTAAATTTATGGTGTTTGTTTTATATCTCAATAAAACTGTTTAAGGGAACTTGAATTACTCCCACCTCAGAAAAAGAAACTGAAATACTCTAAGACTACTAGTAAGTTTCTAAGTCCCCTGAGTCTTCTGTGTGAAATGTTGGTTTGTATTTTGGCTGCTCACAGTTGTAGCATCCTGAGATTTTTCATATGTTGGTTCATCACAGTTGCAGCATCCTGAGATTCAATATATAGGACATGATTTATAGTATTACCACTAAAAGCAAAGTAAAGAAATATCTGGTAAGGGAATCTTCCCAGAGAAACTTGGATTACAATGAATGGGAGAGAGTACGCAGTAAAAGCAACAAGCTCAAAATAACTTAAGTGTGTTTATAATTTTCAGTCAAGGAGGACATCTGAGTTCTGTACTGATTTTGCTTCAGTGGTCAGACGGATTTCCAGGAAAATTTCCTGACTTTGGGAAAGTGTGAGTGTTAGTTGCTCAGTTGTTTCCAACTCTTTGCGATCCCATGGACTGTACACATCCAGGCTCCTCTGTCCATGTCTTATCAGTATTCCAGGCAAGAATACTGGAGTGGGTTGCCATTCCCTTCTCCAAGAGATCTTCCCAATCCAGGGATCGAACCCACGTCTCCTGCATTGCAGGTGGATTCTTTACCTTCTGAGCCACCAAGGAAGCCCTGAGCTTGGGAGAGGAGGACATAAATTGGAGTAATATAATCTATTAGAACACTCTTGCTCAAAAGAATCAGAATCTTTCTACCATGAACAGTAGTAAACCTGTGGACAAAAATGTGGCTTCAAGGTATCAGAGGTAACATGAAGAATCAACCATTAAGACAAATTATCATGTACTGCTTCAATGACTCTGGTTTGTCATATTTGATGGAGTAGTCCATTGTTGTTATTTAGTCACTAAGTTGCGTCCAACTCTCTTGTGACCGCCTGGACTGTAGCCTACCAGGCTCCTCTGTCCATGGGATTTTCCAGTCAAGAATACTGGAGTGGGTTGCTATGCACTCCTCCAGGGGATCTTTCTGACCCAGGGCTTTGAACCTGTGTCTCCTACACTGGCAGATGGGTTCTTTACCACTGAGCAATCAGGGAAGCCTAGTGCACTCCATTACATCTTATCTGTAGGCCATCTTTGACAGTGCCAGGACCATTTTTGTGGAAACCTCCCTCTGCATAGCTGCTCAGTTTCCACACTAGGACAGAGCTTCTCCAAATAAGGAACTGCCCATTGTTGAAGGCATCCAGGAAGGTCACCACAAGCATTCACAGTACTGGATAAGTCAGGAAATTTAGGGGAGCTATGATAAATGATCAATAATTCTGAAACTACAAATCTACAAATTTGTACAAAACTACAAATCTAAATGATTTTTTTTATCACTCATCATATCCATGTAGTATCAACATGAATGTGAGCTAACTCCAGGAGATAGGAGAGGACAGAGGAGCCTGGTGTGCTGCAGTCCATGGGGTCACAATGAGTCAGACATTACTTAGCAACCAAATAACAAGTAGGAAAATCTTCATAAGCCACATCTCCTGCTACTAAATTAGTTATTTCCTTTCTATTAATCTTTATGGATCTCCAAGTCACGGCATTTTAAAAATGAAAGTATCTTTTTTCAGGTAACATACTTTGGTGTATTCTGGAAGAAGAATTCCCCAGGAAAACATATTAAAAATAAAACAGATCAGTGAAGCCAATGCTGAGGGAGGACCTGGGACTAGGGTGACCTTGGGAACACAATCCATGAAATGTTAAGACACAGATTTCATCCATCTCTTCTGTTTCCTGGTCTTAGATGTTGAAAATAGCTATAGAATTAGTGATAGGGATAGCAAGTATTCATCAAAATCTGAGATGATTGACAATTCCAGTTTGACATGTGACAAATCAATGAAATACAATATCTTTAGAACCATTTATACTATTTAAGAGATTGAATGAGTTTAGGTTCCAAAAGGGAAACAGTGTTTGTTTCTTTTCTTTTTTAGAAGTCATCAAAATCCTTTTGGCCACACAGTTTAACAATCACCCTCTGTGTAGGGAAATTGAGTCATTGGAAAATTGGTTTTGTTTTTCCAAATAGAAATGTGTATCAACATCAAGAAAAAGATGTGTGTTAAAAAAAAGAAAAGAAAAGGATGTGTGTAATAAACCAATAAAAAGTATATCTTAATTAAAAAGTCAGTGAAGAATATCTGATCTTCAGTGAAGTATAACTGTTCAAAAATATCCATGTAAAAAGACTCAGAACTGAACTCTTCCCTCAGGAGGGTCTGTACAACCCTTGGACATGTCTACCACAGGACTACATTAAGGAAGAAAAAAGCACTGCTGATTTCCCAGAAGTGTTGAGTTGGTCCTTCCCAATTTTCAGAAAGTATCCAGAAATAAGCAGCCCCCTGGGGTGTCAGAGGCCACTTGGGCCAGAGCAATGAATGGCGTACAACCAAGGCCAGGAGGCAACATGCTTGTTTCCCAACTTTTAAGGGTGTGACTGGGGGTAAAATGAGGCTGCCATGTTTAGGCTGCCTATTTGCTTTGTGTGTATCATTTTTTTCCTTATTCAATAAATAAAACCAGCCAGAACTGTCTGACTCAAGTATGGCCTCAGTCTTCACTCAAAAAAAAAAAGAAAAGTGCAGGCGGTGAATCTAGTGTGGAGCCCTGTTGAGAAGCAGCGACGAGTCTCTCAATGCATATGCAAGTGAGGAAACGAGGTCACGGGTGGAGAAAATGTGTCCTTCCCCTAACCCCTCTCCAAAGAACCAGGAGAA